>NC_092018.1:18608857-19353857 GCF_042242105.1 Pempheris klunzingeri
TGTGTGTGTGTGTGCATGTGTGTGTGTACTGGGGTCCCTGCTTCGGCCCCAGAGCTGTCAGCCATTGGATGGGGAACAGATTTGCTCAGATTAATCAAAGGTGTAGCATTAATAAAAGGAGCCCTATTCCTCTATGCCTCCAGGCGGCCATTTTAAGAGCCTGGGAGAGCAGCCCCGCATCCTCCAGGACGAGCAGCAGTCACACACAGACACACAGGTACACGCACACACGCTGGGATGGACTTTCAAGCAAAAAAGTCGCAATCTGAACTAAAAATGTGAACACTTGAAAGGTGAAAATGATCTTTTGTGGTTTGTTCGTCAGTTCACACACTATAAGGTTAGGTGGACTAACAGTGCAGTGTTCCCTTTGGGCATGATGCTGTATTTGATACTGTCCTTAATGTGAGAAAAAAACCCAGATCAGAATCTGTGGCCACCCTGAATGAAAAACCCACAAATCCAACAGAGACACATAAAATACGTATTATCCATGTAGTGAGAAATGTGCAGAAACCTCCTTCATTAATCTGTTTCAGCCTAGATCAGGATGTGTGGCCACCGTAGATGCAGGACTCGCAGGCCCTTCAAAGATACACAGCACATTTCAGTGCTGAGCGGGACTACAAGCAAAGAAAAAGAACAGAACTTAGCTCATTAATTTATGTAAACTGACAGCAGATGTATTGGATTTATTGCCGTATACACACAGAGCAATGGTTTGAAGTTTGGAAGAGACAGCGCATGTGTGTGCATGTGTCTGTGTCTGTGTGTATGGTTATATGTAAAAAGTAACTAAACTAAAGGCTTGTTATTTTAACACTTGCCCCATCATGCCTCTTACAGTAGTTTCAACTGTTGTTTGTGCAAAGCCGAGGCTAGAGTTTCCTTCCTTTTGTGGTGAAGTAACAACATCTTTAAACACACACATACACACACATCATACAAGAACTTCATAATCCTGTGGTTTTTCAAACCATGAAACAAATGCTTTGCTCTCTGCAAAAACATTCGATCTCCTCCTCTCTTTTTTCTGCATTCATATTTAAGCATTCTGTATGTATGGATACAAACACTGCTGTGAGAAAGGGCTTATGATCTCCCCTTCAGCTGAGACTAAAATCTCTGCCCAGCCGTCTCTGAGTCACCCAGCAGTCTGGGCTGTTGGCTCTGGCAGGTCATCTGATCCGGCCTCACTGGGATGAAGATATTTGGGTGTAGTGAGCTCTAATGTTATTGCTGAGCTCTGGGTAGTGCTAGGCTGAGCTGTATTTGGGTTGGCTGGCTGAGGGATGAGGCCTGTTTGCCTACCGGGGCCGAAGACTCTGCAGGGGGCCCGCCTAATCTGCTGCACCATCCGACAGCTTAATTAGTGTTTCACTGCTGCACTCACATACAGTCTGCACACACACATTTTCTCTTTTCCACACATACACACACACACACTGGGGCATAGCTTGTTAGTCTAATAAAGAGCCATTAGAAGGTTAAATGTGGGTCTCATTAAAGATTAGTCATTTACTAGCATGCATAATAAGACTCTCTTGTGTGATTCTGATAGCTGCTCATATTGCTGCGAAAGTGAAGACCACAGTCAACTTGTGCAATGTTAATTTACCCTGCCATAGCCTGGGATTTGGCCCGTCTCCTGCTGAGGGCATAAACACCATGAGAAATGGATACAGTCACTTCCACTCAGTATCTGAAGGCTTTAATGTCATTACATGACGGTGTCTTTATGGTGTGGGCGCTCTCTACATACTGTAAATTGTTTGAGATGATTTTGACGAGCAGTGAGCCAATAGGCTTAAAGAGGAAGAGCCTTGAGAAGGATAAGCTGTGTGAAGAGGGGTCTAGATTAGCTTGAATGGATTTGGAAGCCCTGATGGAAGCTTGGACTAAAGGCTGTATTGAAATGTCAGAGATGATAATTTTACTTCTCTCGTTTCTGAAGATCCCCATCCTAATGACTCCACCATCTGTTTGAGAGAAGAGGAGTGGACGTCCATCAATGCAAGAGAGGGAAAGGGAGTGGGAGAAATTTTGCGTGCCACAGATACGTTTACTTGCTCTTTCCAGCCCTCATCAGTTCTATCTGATCCAAACAGTGTTCTTGTCTTTACTTGGACTCTAATAACATTATTCTCCTGGTCACGACCACATAAAAAACAGATGAGCATGAGCCTTAAAGGGGAAAATCAGTTTTCAAAAAGGAATTAAAATATTGGGGCTGCCAATGTTTTGACTTAGTGGATAAAGCCTCCAGGCAACTGGGGTTGGAGGGAGAGAGAGAGAGCAAGAAGCTGTGAGAATGTCAAACAGCAGACGGCTTTACTGAGTCAAGACACGGATTAGCCATCTGAGGCCTTGTTTTAGGAGTTACAGTATTACTGAACAGCCCATGACTAACCTAAAGTGTAAAACAAAGTGTTAGCTGCATATCAATTAGAGCGATTCTCTTCAGAGATACACATTAGAGCTGAAAATGAGCTGTTAAAGTGGCCGAAAAATCCACCTCCCTATCTCTGTCCCGATAAATATTCCAGCCAAGCTCAGCTACATCACAAAAAAAGGAAGAAAGTCCTTTTTAATGGCTTCGGTTCTTGTGTGTTTGTCAAGTTTTAGAAGTCATTAGCAAGAACATCTGTGACAGTGAATTTACATCTTGAAAAGGCTCACAAACGTAACAGAAAAAGCCCTTTGATTGGAAATGCCAAAATGTATTCTTGTGAGGCATAATGGGTACAATATGAAATGATTTAATATTAGTGTCTTTTATTTCGCAGTTCATCTATCTGCCTGTATGACTGTTAATTTACCACTGTCATAACTTGGTTGTGTTTGTATGTGTGTTTTTTGTTGTTGTTGACAAAACAGGGCTTAGTTTCTGTGGATTTAAATATCACATAAGTAATTCTGTGTCTTTCCATTATCATAACTCATTTTGACTATTTATTTGTTGACAGTGTTTTTGAATTGTAAAATTGTTAACATGGGTGTTAATCTGTGGCTCCTGCCACACACCCCTAATTTGTCCCCGAGTTATTTATCATGTTTCCACTATTTAATGTTTATGATAGCTTGTGTGATGACTCTGTGGTTATGTATGCACTCTATGAGGGAGTATGTGTGTGAGAGTATGTGTGTGTGTGTGTGTGTGTGTGTGTGAGAGCAATTTGTTTTGAGTGACACTTTGTCACTTCCCTCACAGGGAAACTTGCTAATTTACTATCTCATAAACAGATGCCGCATTATGCCTCCAACATTCACATACAAACATTCATCATCACCAAAGCCGTTCACATCTGCGCTTAAATCAGTTGTCAGTGAAGCTTTCTCTCCAGGAGTCGACGTCTCGAGCTGAGTTTCAGTTCACTGTTAGCAGGGGAATCTTTATAAAATGATTTAGTAAAATTGTTAAGCTTCACGTTATCAGGACACATATCATAGGTCACTATTTTCTATCTCTGTGCTAAACAGAGATCCTGTTGTTACTGCAGGGGCGAAATTATTGAATAAATTTGTATCATATATCATTTACTTTGTAACATGTCCGACATGTCCGTGTGGTCATCAGCACCCTAATGGCTCCTGGTAAAACGCCTCAAAGGGCGCTACTCTCCTGAAGTACATCTGTTAAAACAAAAAAAAGTGTTTAGCTCCTGAATCCTGCAGCCAGTGTGGACAAACATGCATTTATATTTATGTTACACATTTTCTGCTGCCAGAAAAGGAAGAAATTATTGGAAGTAACAGGTCATTATTTCAATCACAAAATGGATTTTTCACATTGAGCAACCGAGCATGTCACAGTTGCTAACATATATTGTCAGAAACTACCAAGATCTTGTGTTTATGGTGCACTACTGACTTGAACTGAGTGTGTGTGCGTGAGTGTGTGTGCATGTGTGTGTGTGTGCGTGCCTGTGTGTGTGTGTGTGTCATGAAGAGTTGGTTTGGCCGAGTGCCATGCAGCTGGAAGCCATCATAGAACCAATTACTTTCTGTCTTTTGCACTCCTTTGCTCTCCCTCTTTCTTCCCTTCTCTCTCTCTTTCGCTCTCTTCATCTCTCTCGTCTGCTCCCATTTTCTCTGTCTGTCTGATTTTAATTCTGCAGGCCTGTCTCTCTGTGAGCCAAGAGTTTGCTCCAAAGTTAACCCCTTAATTTTGCCCTCTGATATAACTCATCACCATCAAACGTACGTCCTCCATCTTTGCCGCGATCATCACCAGTGCCTTCTTTCATCCAATCTCCCTCACCCTCTTCAGCATCCTCTTAAATGCAAAAAAAAATCCTCCTAAACCCAGAAAAATCTTTTCTCGGTTTTGACTTCTCCTCATCTTGCTTATCACCTCGGCTTATTGATTCAGATGTGAAATGTTTGTAAGCCTGCATGTCCTGCCAACACAGCGTACGGACCAATTTGCAGTAACATGTTTGAACTGCAACTCATGTCATGAGTGAAGGGCGGCAAGAGTGTTAACACTGAAACACTGATTACAGATCACGTACTGAATGAATGTGTCATCAGAAAGAGAGAGAGAGAGAGAGAGAGAGAGAGAGAGAGGTGTGTGTGGGGGGGGGGGGGGGGGGGGCAGTAAAGGATGGAGGAAGAGGGAGAGTTAACAGTGTAAACAAATGAGGAGTGTAATGAGGATAAAGCACCACTGTGAACAAGTGAGCCTTTGTCTACACACATACCTGCTCTCTCTCGCCTCTCTTGCTGTCAGGCACACACACACACGCACACACGCACACGCACACATAAAAGGCTGTATCGTGTTTGGGTTTCTGGGAAGTGCAGTTTATTGAATGTTAAAGAGGGGAAACAGAATCCAGCACTTCATTCAGAGTGAGACACTTAATGATATCAAGTGGCAGTGCCAAAGGGGTGTTTTCCCTTAATATTCTTTACCTCTGTACCTTTATCTTTGGTAAAATGAACAGGACAAAAAAAACACAAACAAAAAGTAATGGTTTTCATTATGCGTGGCCCATTTCAGAGCAATGTATGTTACATTATTTAATATACTTATTGATGCTTCAGCTGGTAAAAGTGGAGCTTATTTTTTACTATAGATACTACCGCTAAATGCTAATGCTACTGCTTGTGAATTTTACCTCAGGGACCAATAAAGTCTTATCTTTTTTCATAAGAATGCATTGTAATTTATCTGTTGATTATATTTTGTATCATTAATATGAATCTGAAAAACACAATTTGTAAATAAGGACACTAAATAAATGTATTGGAGATTTGATATTTCCCCCTGAATTGTGATAGAATAGAAATGTAAAGCAGCACAAAATGGAAATACTCAAGTAAAAGTAGCTCAAAACTATGTAACTAAAGTGCGGTGCCTGAGAAAATGACCAACATATGCTTAGTTTCTGTAACAGCCGACTTCCACAAGACCACAATACAAGACCAGGGGTCACCAAACTTTTTGAAACTGAGAGCTACTTCATGGGTACTGAGTCATACGAAGGGCTACCAGTTTGTCACACTCCTCTGAAATAACAAATTTGCTCAGTTTGCCTTTAGTTATATTATTATTATTATTATTAATGATTAATGATACTCATCTATATGAAGACACTGATCACGTTAGTGATTTCTCACAATAATTATCAACAATGACTTAACAATGTGGGAAACAGATAATATCAATATTACACATTTAATTTCTATTAATCTCAGCAATTGTTTATATTTTTTCGCCGGCCTTGTGAAAAAAAGACTGCTGCTTACCCAAAGCTGCCTTTAGCTCCCGAGCTTTTTCTGCCCGTCGCGCACTTCCCGGTGGGTAGTTAGCATGCTAGTTAGCATGCTAGCTTTGTGACACGAAGTGAAGCGTCTCTCCACATTGTGCCGCTTTGTCGTCGCCACAGTCGCCCCGCAAATGAGACACACGCAGTTTTCTTTCACAGTAGTAAAAAAAGAACTCTTCCTCCCATTCACTGTGAAAATGATGAGTTTTCTTTCTTTTTTCTGCCATGTTTTTTGGGTTAGAAACCGCATTCAGCTTCCCATCTTGCGTTAGCTAGCTTACTCTCCACAAGCGGCAAAGTTCTATTGTCATTTTCAAATCTATATAAATGATTAAAAGTGTGATTTAAAACGAATAGCAACAGAAAAAAATTTAATTTTAGACGCAGCTCACTGGCGAGACTATTTTTAGAACAGGCCTGCGGGGGAGACTCGTGGTCCTTTGGGGGCGACCTGGTGCCCACGGTCACCATGTTGGTGACCCCTGCGTTAGCCCATTTGTCACATGTACCTTACATAAGAGTTAACCATTTTACAGACCATGCCTTGTTTTATATTGTTAGATTTAGTTTTACTGCTATTCTAGGTAGTCTATTGAATTCCATTAATTTCCATGCAATAACAAAATGTGTTGGCACATTCTTGAAACTTGTGAGTTGTGTAATAAATAACAGAGAACATCTGGTCTGCATTATTAGTTTTTGTCAGTGTTAGAATAACAAATGAGGCAGATGCAGTAATGTTCTACAGATAGTCTGTGACATTGTTATAGGGTTAAAGTTTTCTCCGTAATCCAAGAATAACATGTAGAGCAGCTCTGTAGGTGGTGACTGAGTCACTAACTGGTATTCTTATATATCTCAATGTCATCTCAAATGCTGTATTATGGTAATAGAAATAAATAATGTTTATGTTCAAATGATAAGGGATTTTGGGTATTGTTTGTTCTATTGAAAAATTTCTTGTGAATTACAAAAAACAGCAAGAATGAGGTGTTACAAGGTGCAGCAGACATTTATCCTCTCCAGTGGTAGTGTGTTTTTTAAAAAAAAGTACTACATGACATGTTTTATGTTGAATCTCCTGGGAAGGAAAAGGAGCCCAACTATGACCATTTTTGGCAATTTCTATCTAATTTTGCAAAGTGCAAAAATGCAGAGAATTTGCAGAGTGCCAAGAAAAGGTTGTTGTGAGGACACACGCACAAACACACCCAGGACATAAAGTTAAAGAGTAACTTATCAGATTGAAGAGTAGTGCTCCACTGCCCTCTCTGTTTTTAACTTTTCCAAGTCTGTTGCACTTCTGACCCGACTACACCCAGCAGCTGTCGGGTGTGGTCAGAAGCGTGCTCTGTTTCACCTGTAGTCCCATCCTGCAGTGATGTCACCGTGTACTGAGACGCCCTAAAGTACACTTCTACATCACAGAGAAGTTAAAATCACTGGAGGCGTGAATGTGACTGTCAGTGCGTCAACCCTCTGTCCAGGGAGTTTCCTGTGACAATGAAAAGCCTCAAGCAACCTCAGGAAACTTTAACACCTGGGTTGGTAAGTAACAACACTTTTAGACAATTAGATGCTGATTATTTTTTGTTTTTTTCTGTCGGTATTTAGACTGTTGTGCTCAATGCCTGGAGGGATCTCTTTCTTTTTTTTTTTGACAGAGAGTTGCAAATGAAAATGACAGCACATTAGCAGAAGACTAGGAAAACAAATCAGACAACCATCATACAAAGAATGTCTCACTGAAAGAGGCCTCTCATTCTGAAAAAGGGGCAAATAGTAACAAGTAACACACTTAAACACACACACACACGCACACACACACACACAGATGGAGATGTGGCCGGGCGTCGGGCCAGATGCTCCAAGTGAAGGAAACTCACATTCTTCTGATGGGGAGTCATCAAGTATCAGGTTCCATAGACTCTGGCAGAGGCTGGAGCCCCCTCACCACCAACCACCCCATCACACACACACACACACACACAGAAACAAGCACATGCATGGGGGCATACTTTGCAGTCCCGTCTTTTCTGGTGTGCGAGAGAGCGGGTTGGCTACATGAAAACACTGAACTGCTGCCTCTTCTAATCTTGTCAGATCTATCTGATCCTGCATGTGCCTCGGTCTGATTAGTTTCATACTGCTCATTTATCTGCAAGAAGCTTCCTCAGTCTGTGGTAAAGAAGCTGGGAGAGAATAGAAACAAAGACTCAGTTCATGTGTAATTGCATATATTTCCACTAGATGTCCCTGTGAAACCATTCTTCCTGAGACCCCTGATGGTCATCGCACACACTTGAGCCAAAGCACTTCATCACAGTTGCTTGACACACACTGTAAATCAGTTAATATTATCCAGTCCGTCAGGCAAAGCAGGTACAGGAAGATAGGTAATCAGTGAAAATTGAAGCTTTAAAAGGGTTGGTACCATCAACAGCCATAGATGAGCCAAGCTGTTACATAAACGTTAAGATTTTCTCTTCAAAAGCAGATTTGTTAGATTGTTATGTCAAGTTTTGATATTTGCACCACACCTTTTGAGAAAATAAAAGAGCTGTCTGAAAGACCATTAGCACTGAGTTTCATTTGCATAAAGTAATTAAAGTGGCGTGGATATCAGATATGAGAGCATCTACTTTAATTGAATATTTTGCCACCATACGGCACTGTTCCGTGTTTGCAGGTAAAGAAAAAGGGCAAGCACGTTTTGGGTATATCTAATTAGGACAAACATGTAAAATCACAATATTTGATTACTCAAACTATTTTTAGGATTTTTTAGTTGAAATATGTAATATTTTTACATATAATATTATATAGCTGTGTAACCAACAACTTCACAATTACACAACATGTAATATCTTTCCAGAGTTGAAAACAGACCCTCTGCCTTACACATTTACAGTTTATTTGGCTGTATTGCTTGTGTTTTATAAGCCAAATGAAACTATAATATATTTTATTTGAATAAAGAATGACCTAACCCAAAGACAGCAGAAAAAAACCAAGCTTTTTAAATTCATTTTTATTTTATTTCATTTTTTCTTTTAGGTTAAAGTCTAAGTGTGTCATGTGAAGAATCATAACCATCTGCTTACAACTCTTAAGCAACTGCTTAAGCTGCTTTCCTGGAAAGATTCGCGCTCCATTGCACAGATTTCACCTGCATATTCTTCATTCCTCTTTTAATGAGTCTAAAATAATTGTTAGAAATCTCTCTCTGGCCCTCACCCTCTTTTTCAGGCTACTCCTCTTCCTCCTTCAGCGATGACTAGATGTCTGCAGCAGCAATCAATGCTGCTCATCAGCTCTGTAACTATACTCTGTAATTGTGTTTAACGACTAAATAAATGCTGAAGGAACAAACACACCCCACTGTGCTCACATTATCCATCTGTGTGTGTGTGTGTGTGTGTGTGTGTGTGTGCTGTTTAGACAATGTGACTAGGATGTCATGTGATGATGATTATTTAGTGCAACGGGATAAACAATATTTGCAAATCCCACTGCCATCCACAGTAACTGAGACACAGTAGTGGAGAATAACTAGACCTGTACAAAAGTACTGTACTGAACTAAAATTTGGAGCTACTTGTACTTTACTTGAGTGTTTCCATTTCATAGTTTATATTTCTACTCTTCTTGTGCTTTTCACTCAACCACATTTTACATGGAAAACCACATGATGTCAAGCCCCCCACTAACTTTTCTAACTCTTTCTTTTATCAGGTTTTGCTTTCTTGCCATATCACTATCTCTCCTGTCGTTTCAGACCCTGCCACTCCCTCCCTGATAGGAAATAATAATATATCATACTGCTAATCTGTACATTCCTGTTGCTAGTGCTATAGTCACTGCTAGTACGTTGGTTGCTGTTTGTGTTCTCTCTCTCTCTCTCTCTCTCTTTCTCTCTCTCTCTCTCTCTCTCTCTGTCCAACCTCCACCCAACGCGGACCCCTACAGAAGCCGCCCACATTGAGCCTGGGTCTGTTCGAGGTTTCTTCCCGTTAAAGGGGAGTTCTTCCTGCCACTCTTGCTCAATATGATATCTGATGCTGCTCATGTGGGAATTCTTGAATCCTTAATTTTGAATTCCTGAATCGTTGGGTCTCTCTCTAATTAAAGAGTTTGGTCTAGACCTGCTCTTCATGTAAAGCGTCTTGAGATAACACTGTTGTGAATTGGCGCTATATAAATAAAGATTGATTGATTGATTGATTGAAATAATATCATTCCCCTCAGCTGGTTTTCGCCGCCCATCTCCTCACCTGCAGCTCATCCCTCATTAGTTCATCGGTATATATTCCAGTCCACTTTCACTTGTTCTTCTCCAGATGAGACTTTTTCAGGGCAGAGGGGGAAAAGCACAGGTGTGAAAAATGACATTAATGATGGCTAATGAGGCTAATTGCACCGGCCTCCGACTGTTGAAACGATGAGCGGGTTTCTGATGTGCACACGTCATTCTTGACATACAGTACATTTTGTGCACGGTTCGCACTGCCTCACTGCTTTTGTAAGCATACGGTGAGGTGACTGACTTACACTGGAGATGTCAGACACAACAGGAAGTACAGTGTAAATGACCTGTTACACGATCACAGAATGTTGTCTTCATGTTTGAGTGAATGTTTCCAGTCATTATATCATTAGCCATATGACACGACTGTATTTCATTATGTCGCTGTTACTGCAAATAGTCTCAGTGAAAGTCTGAGTATCTTTAAAGCAGCCTATGTCCGAATTATGTGTATTTATTTTCTTGATTTTGTCTTGCTTTATCTTATCAATTTAAATATGAATAATCAGAAAACCACTTTATCAAAGGTCTAATACCTTATGCTGTGCTTTGTCTACTAACAAATTAAAATATCTACTGTGAAAGAGGCTGCTCAGACATCTTAATTTATTCAGTGAGTACCATTTTGACTTACATTTGTCTTAAGCATAACCTAAAAGCACAACTACATATAAACCTTAGATAGTTTAGTTGTGTTAATGCTACTGTAGTGCTGCCATTTATGGTGTATTGTGAGTTGCTAGTTTTAAACACACTAAATAAAGTTAACTAGCCAACTTGCAGGGCCACACTTCAATTACACCACTGTCAAATCTGCCCCCCCCATCCAGCCATGTTAGTTCTCTTGATGAAAGACCGCGTTTCGCAGTCTGTCATCAAAAGAACAAAGAAATGCCTGTTGTTGAGAACCTAACGCCATTAGATTACATCATCATATAACTCACCATGAATTCCAAACTACAGATCAATCTGTCTGATTCAGGCGATTCCATGGTACTCACGCAGAGGTCACATTGCAGGCACATCCACTCAAACTCACATCCCTCTTCCTCATGCACCCCCTGAACAACTTCATATTGCTCCTACATCTGCAACAGCCCCACCAATCCACATCAAGCTCACATTCACCTCAACTCCATTCAAAACTGATGATTATTTTAGGGTCCCTAATTGGCCCCGGTGACTCTGAGGACAATTTATTCAAAAGGCTTCATCTGTTCTGCTGACTGGTTGGTGGAATTTAAGCTAGACTACTCTTTAAGCTAACTCTGTTAAATTCTTGAGCTCATCACTATGTCACTTTACTTGCACCACATGGATATCACCTGCACTTTACAACTTAATTCTGACCTCTCAACTCAGATTCTTGAGTTGGTACATATGGCTCTGCAGGATTTTATATTCCACAACAAGCATCCGCAACTAGAGAAAACTGGATTTCTGGTTATTACTGCAGAGTGTCAGTTGTTTTTTCAGAGACTGATCGGAGAAAAAGAAAGAGGGGTTGCCTCTGTGGTCTGTTTTTCAGCCTTCAGTGGAAGTTGTCTACGGTACAGTTTGAGAGAAGCCTGGCAACCCTTGCAGCCTGTGCCTATTCTGGGATACATGCCTGATACACACAGCATTAATGTGGGAGCACTTGAAACTGTCTGTTAAAGCCCCTGAAGTCCAGCTGGACAGTTAAAAGTGATTAAACTTTAATCTCTGTGTGCATATTTGATTGAATTAGCTAATATTTCAGGGTTATAGGTATACTGTTGAAGAGAAATTCTGTCTATTTTACAAAACTGCCAAACACAAAAGTATTGCTTGCCGTGGCCCAAGTTTATCATGTTACTACTAGTATCTCTAAATTTCCGATAACCCTCTGGTCTTTGCCATGTAACAGAGCCATTTCATGTTTCGGTAAGGTTAACCTAGGGATTTTTGTCAGAGAAGAATTGGAAATTAATTTAATAATCTCATTATCAAACACAGATATGGAATTGGAAATGGCTATATTGTAAATATGAGCAGCAAGGAATGTAATCCCATACGAAGGCAGTAAGCCAACATGTTTCCCATGAGGAAATACGCCAGCAATGAGAGTTTAGCACGTTGAAATCTGCTAATTCATGCAACCTGTGTGAAAAGCTTTATTTCCGGGGATGACTTTAGATTTTCAATGGTTACAACTAAAAGAATTTAAAAGTTGTCCCAACCCTTGGATAGGAAGGGGTAGGTCATTTTTGGAGACTTCATTCGGACACATATTTATCCATCACAATGTATATTGTTACATACATACGTGTCTAAATTCTGTTTGTCACACGTTCACTTCATCACTGTTTCACACCTGTCAACCAGTTGTATCACATTTTCATTTTATATCCCCATGTTTTAGCCATTATACTCTTCTGTGTCAGATTGATGACATGTCTGCAGCATTTCACATTCCATGACAAACACCTGCAGCTACAGAAACCTCTGACTTCAAAACCACATCATCAAATAGTTTGTGTTTGTCAGTGTAGGAGAAAGACAGAAACTGTGTGTCTAGAGAGACTTGGGTGTGGCAAAGGTTATCGCTGCGGAGTGCCAGTGATTCTTTTAGAGAATGAGCAGAAAACATTCTCTAAAAAGAAGAAGAGGAGGGGTTTTTCTCTGTGGTCTCGTGCTATAAAAGCCTTCAGTGGAAGTCTGTGTAGTACAGCTCAGAAGCTGGCAACCCTTGCAGCCTGTGCCTATTCTGGGACATATGCCTGGATCACACAGCACAAAGGTAGGAGCACTTGTAACTGTCTGTTAAAGCCCCTGAAGTCCAGCCGGACAGTAAAAGGTAACTAAACTGTAATGAATGTGTTCCTGTTTGATTGAATTCACTAATATTTCAAGAAGATTCTAGGTATAATGTAGACTACTTTAAGTTTAAATCGATGAATGTGTAAATACAAGTTTCTTTTATTTTGTACACATGGGTGCAGTCTCTGTCTAACAGAGGATTCCCATCTATGTTAAGCTGTGTAAAAAACAAAACTTAGACCTCGTGTGGGAGCTGCTCGACTGTCAAATAATTCTAAAACAAAGTCTCCCAAAATTACTAATAAACTACTTCTAATTGGCACTACACACACACACACATACGCTTTGTTATCTATCCAGCTCAAGGTGAGAAATGGTAACAGTATCTGTTCCTTGTTCTCTGACATCAAGGCACATACACATTATTTTCATGATGAGCACTCTGAAGGAGTCTATTCTAACACAGCAAGCTGTTTACTTAGAAGATTAATTACCTGAATTACCATGAGCCAAAGCCAAAAATACAAAGTTTTAGATTACAGGTACAATAAGAGAATGGTGGTTAATGTTTGTGACAGTGAAGAAAAGGATAGAAAATCATCTATTTATATTTTTATCATCGCTCCATGGAAAACCTGGAGCCTAATCAAGAGATGGGAAAAGACTGAACATGTGCTGCTCTCTCACATGTATGTGTGCAGGTGCAGAAACACAAAAGTGTGTAAAATACAACGAGTACTGGGATAATAGCAGTCTGCATATTCCACAAGCTGGCCAATAATATTGTTGCAAACACATGGTGATACAGTTTGGTTGGGAATATTATTAATTTATCTGAGAGCGTTAAATTTGATGAATGATTAGTTAAAATCACAAGATAGTCAAATCATTGATATGCTATGTAATAAAGTTTAATGAAGTGATGCATAACTAATGATTAATGAAGAGACTGCCAGTTGGTTTTGGCATGTGCTCTGAAATAGAGCCACATTTCTTTATTATAAATTATTAATAATTTCACATTTGATCTAAATTGAAAATGCAGTAAAACATGCAATAAATACACAGTTTAGAATGGACCATTCATATTCTTTAATTTTGAAATATTTCACACAAATGTGTATATTTTGTATTACTCATAATAAGCAGTGATTTAAGTCTCTTCTTTATTGTCGAATGAACAAAAATTAAAGTGAAGCAGTTCCTTCCAGAAACGCTAATACAAAATGTAAAAAGAAAAAGAAATGTAATAGAAAATCTAAAAAGCTGAGAAAAAGAGAATCTAAGACGACAAAGACCTAGATAATGCAACAGCTTGAATAAATGTCTTTTCTTCTCTCCTCTCAGGATATTCAGAAGAATATCAACAGTTCCACTCCTGCTGTGCCGTTCACCCCCTCTCCTGCCACCACCTTGATTGTAAGTCAGTGTCTACACATGCAATATAAGTTAGAGGCTGTGTGTGTTTAAATTTGTAATTGAAATTCTCTAATTGACTTCTAACCGTGGTGGCCGTAGGAGCTCCAGCCACTAATGGCGCATCCTGACCTGCCATCAGGGCATGACACCTCCCAGGAGGACAGGAAGGAGAAAGACCCCATGCAGCCAGGACCCACAACAAGGCAGCGAGCCAGGGCCTGCTTCCTCAAGGGGGTCTCCTACTTCGCTGGAGACATGCCGGTGTTTGCAAAATGGATGGAAAGTAAGTCAACACTGACTGTTTACATTCTAAAAATATTACAGATGTGGTATATTTTAAAATATGTAATTATAACTCACTGTATCCCTGAGCAGTAAATATTCTATTGTTCCACACTGCTTTCAGTTATTATGGGAGAGAGGCACGAGGCAGACATGTGCGGTATGACATCTATGTCATTTGAAACAGGAAATGACATAGTAGAAACTTGAAAATGTTTGACAGCAGTGTCTAACATGCTCCCTGTAAATATGGTGCTTATCCTGCACTTGAGAATATTTCTTGAAGCTGATGTACGTGCACGATCCTTGTTTGGGTCGTATCCAAATACTTGAATGCACTAATCGTTTGTCGTTTGGGAGAAATGCATCAGATAAATAAATGTGATGTTATTTTATTTCAGTAGAATAACCTATGACCACTTGTTGTCCATATTTGATTTGATATATTGTCAACACTTTCTGTCTGTTCTCTCTGTCCATCCTGCAGAACAGTTTTTCCTGCTGCAGTTGCTGGACTGGGTTTTGCGTGGAGCCGCTCAGGTGATGTTCGTCAACAACCCTCTGAGTGGCCTCATCATTTTTGCTGGCCTCATCCTGCAGAACTACTGGTGGGCTCTCAACGGCTTCGTGGGCACACTCTTTGCCACCATTTCTGCCCTCATCCTGCAACAGAGCAGGTTTGAACACACAATTATTTTTAGACAAAAGTGAACTTGTCATTTTGTTTTGGCAGTAGAAGGCGAACTGGTTATGTAGGATGATTTTACACTGTGAGTTGTGCAACAGGGAAATATTCATTCATTCAAATAACTTTTGTTCAGGGGTGCGATAGCTGCGGGGCTGTATGGTTACAATGGCATCCTGGTGGGTCTGCTGATGGCTGTGTTCTCCAACGCAGGAGACTGGTACTGGTGGCTCCTGCTCCCCAACGTCTTCATGTCCATGATGTGGTAAGCAACCAGAGAGATGTGGGGTAAAATTATACAGCAGATTCATATCATAAGAAATGAAAGACAGACATGAGACAGACATAAATCAACCAAACTACGACAGTATAACAATAATATGTCCAAAAAAAAAGGTCATGACTTTTGGGGCTAACAGGCCTCAGCTCAGCATTTCCATTCAAATAAACTTTGTGGCTCTAGATGCAGGTTTCAGTAACCTGATCTTAGGGAATCACTGCTGATATAGTCAGCCATAAATTAAACCAATAATTAATGTAGGTGATAGATGAATGAACAATAACAATATGCACACGTTTTAATCAATATACTTAATGAATGATTGTGTGAGTTAAACATGGATTAAATCTAATGCTGGTGATGTTGCATCCCTGTCTCTCAGCCCAATTGTGTCCAGTGCCCTGGCATCCATTAATAGTCGCTGGGATCTGCCGGTGTTCACCCTGCCCTTCAACATCCTGGTGTGTCTCCACATGGTCGCCACTGGCCACTACAACCACCACTTCCCTCAAGTCCTCATCCAGCCCCGCTCAGAGCTGCCCAACATCACCTGGGCTGAAATCGATGTAGCCAAGGTCAGTGAGAGGCCAGTCTTGGTACATACTCTCTACAGGCTTGATAATATGTAACTGAGTCCCGTAGCAGGTCCAACACTTGTGAATAACTTACAAACTAATGGACAAAATCATTTTTAGGTGCAATGTTTAATCACAATCAGTTAACACTCATCTGGGTATTTTCAGTTACTCTGGCTGAGGTTAGCTACGTCGTTACCTACCGGTATGTACAAGCTGTACGAGTCTGTCAAAACCAACAAGAGAGCAGCAGAGATGTCAATCAATGTAAATCAATTACAATCACAACCTTTTTTGTCTGTACCTCCTTAGCTATTCATGTCAGTGCCTGTGGGAATTGGCCAAGTCTACGGCTGTGATAACCCTTGGACAGGAGGAATCTTCATCATCTCACTCTTCATCTCCTCCCCTATCACCTGCGTTCATGCCGTCCTGGGATCTGCCGTTGGAATGGTGTCAGGTGAGAGGACAAGACAATACCTTGGCAGGCAGCCAGTAAAGGAGGGGCAAACGACTAAAGTAAACATGTTTAGACAATGAATTCAAGCCATAATCATTATGTTCAGCCCAAGATGACCAAAAAAAACATCTGTTTAATGTACAAAATAACCAAAAAAAGAATCCAAATGTGGCACTTCTTCATGGCTGCGATTTCACATTTTGCAGGTTTGGCTCTGTCGGCTCCGTTTGGAGACATTTACTTTGGCCTCTGGGGATACAACTGTGTGTTAGCCTGCATTGCCATTGGAGGAATGTTTTACGCTCTCACATGGCAGGTGCACCTGCTCGCCATCACATGTGGTAAGCAGACACCCAGAAAAATAAAGACACTATCTAAAAAATATAGCTATTTCAGACAGGATGATTACATAACATGATACATGTGCAGCACTGGCAGAGAGCAACCAAGTATTTGTAATCTATGATCACAGCATGCACGTGAACGTCATCACACTATCTCACTATCTCTCTCTCCCCCTCCTCTGCAGCTTTTTTCTGTGCATACCTCGGCTCAGCCATTGCCAATATCATGTCCGCGGTAATGACACATTTTCCTCACAGACCTACTTATATTCAAGGCCACAACTGACAGAGGTAACTAACTGCAATGTGATATGTTTTTCATTTACAGTTTGGTCTGCCAGCCTGCACTTGGCCTTTCTGTCTCTCTGCCCTCACTTTCCTCCTCTTAACCACGGGCACCAGTAGGATTTTCAAGCTGCCACTGGCCAAAGTCACCTACCCCGAGAAAAACCTGGGTTTCTTCTGGAAGCTGAAGAAGCAGGAGAAACTGGAGAAGGTTGAGAAAGAGAGGAAAGAGGGGGAGGAGCAGGAGAGAGCCATAGAAGAAGAAGCGATACTAAATGAGAAAGAGCAACTGAGGCTGCAGCTCGAAAAAATGGAAGAAGGGAGGGTAACAAGTGAGAGATCAGAGAGTGAAAATAATGGGACGAATGTCGAAGACAGTGCACCTGTGGTAGAACAACAGGGCACTGAAGAGGAAGAAATCAGACGCAATAATCAAACTGTTGATCAAGTTTAATTCTTAATTCTACATTTCTGCAGAGAGAGAGAGAGAGAGAGAGAAAGAGAGATACAATGATACATTATGTATGTAAAAGTATGTAAAAAAGTGTATCTATAAATATTCTTTCTGAGTAACTGCGTATTTTACTATAAATTGCAAACATAAGCTTCCTGAGTCCAGATGATTGAAATGACATGTAGCACAATTTCTGTACAACTTCTTTTATATATGAAATATATATTTTTTACAATAAATTATTTTCTAATAATCATTCTAGTCCATGGTGGTTTATTAAATGTTATCTGAAATTACTAAATTGCCATTGAATATGAAATCATTACATATAATCCTACTACGCCTAATCATGTGTCGTACGATCAGATAATCTGATGCAGAGGAATTAACACTAGATAAATTCTGCTGGCAATATACATAACATTTTTCTTACATGGTTGCATCATTATAGGGGTGGGCTTAGGGGAAGTCTAGCTTGGGGGAAAAGCTGATGAAGCTAATGGGGATGTTTAAAAATTACATCTCATTTTATTTCATTTGATAGGCAGAATAATTTCTGGAGAAACATTGTTCGTTGGCCATAAACAAACCATGAATGATTTATCTTTAAGTGTGGAGACTTTGGCAGTAAAATTTTATCTCAGTTACCTTTAAATTCAAAAAGACTACGGACCTAAATCCAGTCTGGGCTCTATTATAGCAATGTATAGATGATCATCTGGCACATGTCTTGTGTGCCTTCACTTTATTGTTAAATGTCACTATTGTACACTGCAGTCACTCACCTCACACATTTTGGTTGACCAACGAACCACTGGAATATTGTTTTTAATTATTAGAGTTCTTACATGACAACTGCTACTTAGCATTTTCCTGGCTCCATCAGTCCTATCACTACACTCAGATCGTTTATTTAAGTATAATTAAATTAGAAATGAACAGTATTTAGATTACAGGCTGAATCGAGGCACTTAATCTGGGCGTGCTTTAATTTAGGACACAGAGTAATCTTTCCTCCAGTGATTCTATTCAAGCTGAAGACAGCACCAGCAGAGACTGTTTAGCTGTATACCATCGATCAAAGACAAAGATGAAAAGATATGTAAAACAATACATGTAGACCTTGTACTGACTTTGGTAAAGATGGCTTTCTTAAAACAGCCATTACCGGTCAGTGTGTGACATGACATGCCCCACTGTGCACAGGAGATCTGACTGCATTCATTATTCTCTCTGGTCTGGTAATGCATAATGGAAAGGAAATTCCAGTGCTTAACGATGTGTGCAGCTGTGCAGTCAACTTGAACAATATAATTTACAGTCATCCAAGGGCAAACTTTCAAATTTTAATTGACAGATTGGCATCTGTCAGTCAACAAAGCCGTTACATAACCTTGGCCCCAGACACCTCAGAGACAGCTTTTCTACTACCATAACTGCTCTGGATGGCATTACTCTGGCCTCCAGCTCCACTGTGAGGAATCTGGGAGTCTTATTTGATCAGGATTTGTCCTTTAACTCCCACATTAAACAGATTTCTAGAACTGCCTTTTTCCATCTACGTAATATTGCCAAAATCAGGCCCATCATATCCACTGATGATGCAGAAAAATTGGTCCATGCATCTGTCACTTCTAGGTTGGACTATTGTAACTCCTTATTATCAGGCTGCCCCAATAAGTCGTTAAAGACTCTCCAGCTGGTCCAGAACGCTGCTGCTCGTGTTCTGACGAGAACTAAAAGAAGAGACCACATTTCTCCTGTACTGGCTTCTATTCACTGGCTTCCAGTAAAATCTAGAATAGAGTTTAAAATCCTTCTCCTCACCTACAAGGCTCTTAAGGGTCAGGCCCCATCATATCTTAAAGAGCTTATAGTACCGTACTACCCCACTAGAGCACTGCGCTCCCAGAATGCAGGCCTACTGGTGGTTCCCAAAGTCTCCAAAAATAGTTCAGGAGGCAGAGCTTTCAGCTATCAGGCTCCTCTCCTGTGGAACCTCCTTCCAGTTTGGGTTCGGGGGGCAGACACCCTCTCTACATTTAAGAGTAGACTAAAAACCTTCCTTTTTGACAAAGCATATATTTAAGGGCTGGCTCAGGCCTTAGACCAGCCCCTAGTTATGCTGCTATAGGCTCAGACTGCCGGGGGACTCCTATGGTGCACTGAGCTCCTCTATTCTCTCTCCTCCTCTTCCTCTCCATCGTTATGTCTCATGTCAGCCAAATGTCTGCCTCTAACTTGCTATCTTCCCCGGAGCCTTTCTGTGCTTTCTCATCTCTCAGGTTCCTGTGGATCCTGTGGATCCTGGTCCTGCTGATGTGGTTCTCTGCTTCATGAATCACTGCTGTGGATCGTCGGACACTCGTCATGTTTTTCAATAATATCATACTGCTAATCTTTTAGTCAAATTCCTATTGTTAGTGCTATAGTCACTGCTAGTACGTTGGTTGCTGTTTGTGTTGTCTCTCTCTCTCTCTCTGTCTCTCTCTCTCTCTCTCTCTCTCTCTCTCTCTCTGTCTCTCTCTCTCTCTGTCCAACCTCCACCCAACGCGAACCCCTACAGAAGCCGCCCACATTGAGCCTGGGTCTGTTTGAGGTTTCTTCCCGTTAAAGGGGAGTTCTTCCTGCCACTGTTGCTCAATATAATATCTGATGCTTGCTCATGTGGGAATTCTTGAATCCTTAATTTTGAATTCCTGAATCGCTGGGTCTCTCTCTAATTAAAGAGTTTGGTCTAGACCTGCTCGTCATGTAAAGCATCTTGAGATAATGCTCTTGTGAATTGGCGCTATATAAATAAAGATTGATTGATTGATTGATAACCAGCTTTGGTGGTTGGGCAAGGCAAAATGATAAAGTTGTGTCAGCTGTGGCTCCTTTGACGCCTTGCTAAAAGCACAGGCATTATATCTCGTCAAAACAACGTGAAAATATATTTGAAAATGTTAAGACACCTCCCACTTGCCTGCAGGTGGGAGGTGGGAGGTAATTCTAGGAAGAATAAAGTGTTTTTTGAGAAGGACGGGTTTTCCAGCATTTTGATGCACAAAATCATAAATCATAATTTGCCTCAGGTGGCTTTACAATCTGTTACATAAACATATGACATCCTATATCCTTAGTAAGTGACCTTCCTTTGTCTGTGCTTCTTTTTTGAGGGGAAATATGTAACCTTATCCTACCTACAAGCTTTGCAGGCCTCCTTCCTCAATCCAAGTGTGAGAGATTCAGTATGAAGATAACCAATGACATTAGATAGCCAGATACAGCACCACGAGCCAGAAGCTTCCAGGAATTTCTTCTGAGAACTGAACCACAAAACTGAAAAGTTGCCCATCTCTGACTGAGAGGAACTGAATAAAATATGTCAGGGTAGCACCTCGTGCCGTCAGATTAACAGCATGACTTAGAGTGAGATCTTTTTCACCCTTAAACGTCCTCACCAAGAAAAAAGCAATGAAAAAATGTATTCTTTATATATTTTATTTCCTTGGGGCACTAATTACAAAAATCTATGTTTTTTTATGAACAGACCCCACATTTTTTGAAATATTGGCCTCTACCAAACGTTTGAGATGTCATAAGTAAAACATGTTTTCAATAAGATATAGTGAGTCAAAATGTGCTCTACCATATGGTTGAGCAGAAGGTTAAAGGGTTAAGAAGGAGGATTTTAGAATGTGAATTTTCAATAGTTGTTTTTCTGAAGATGTTCAAGTTACAGATATTGTATGAGAGTATTTTAATAGCAAGGCCTGTTTTTTTTTCACATATGCAGTATGACCTGAAATGACTGCTGTTGAAATGGCTGTTTTGATCTACTGAATGATTCCACAGCACTTCTGGACTTCTGACAGTTCAGTTAGTGCTTGGTAGTATAATCACAAGGCATGTCTTGAAATCTAAATTTATGGCAGTGCTAGCTGGACATACACTGTGGAGATTTCTCTTTTCTTCCCAAAAACTAAACATCTTTGCAGTTCTCTGGCTAAGATAACTCATCAGAGCTGAGAACAACATACACATATGTATAAAATATACATGTAATATCAGATATATAGAAATATCAGAAATCTAAAATAGGATTAACCTTGGTAGATCTTATAGCCAGTTTAATTTTCTCAGCTTCTCTTTAAAATGGACACAGTTAAGTCCATACTGAACTGCAACAATATCATTCAAGACACACAACAAATGTTCTGTAGGAGGACCAGGGAAGGGAAAGTTAGGGTGACCTCTAGTGGTGCAGAGGAGTTGTTATGTAATGCGGCACGTGTTCCTATCATAACATGTCTGTGACGCACAGGTTATCACAAAACCTGAGACTCAGCCGACTTTATCATCAATTACAATAAAGTTCTGCACCAAGATCCAGTACACTTTAAAGAACACAACATCAGTACTGGGCAGAACTGTGGACCATAATACCCAAAACTGCATTTTAGACAGAACTGTTTCACTGTGGTTTAACTCAAAAGGGTCAAAGCTGCACCTCCAGTCACCAGTGTGCCTCTGCTAGTCTGCAACATCTCATCAAGCACATTCCTACATCACTGGCTGAGTCACACAAAACACACAATTCTGCAGTCACAGCATTTTAGCATTTACAGGCGGAACTTAACTTCTCACTAAACTTAAAAACAAGAGCCACATTTACATTTACACTGATGCTAGCCTGTAGCCAACATTTGACAGCAAAGAAAAATAGTCAAAAAAACAAAGAGACACAGAGAATGAACAGCTTAGCCTGGAGTCATGCTGCTGTGTCCTCTAACTCCACGCTAAAGAAAAGTGGCTTGTGAAACCAGGACAACAGCGCTTGAAATTTGTAAGCGTAATCGTCAACAAATTCCAATGAGCTTTGTATTCCTAATCACGCAGACACACTGCTCACATGCTGCTCATTCAAAGACTTTCCCCACAATTCTTTGCATATCAGTGTCAGACGTCACATTTCATCTCACTGACTCACTGATGGATCACATAGATTGATCTGATGCCCACAGAGCCGAAGCTGCTGGGTCAGATGACTGTGAGCATGACCAGCTCTGCTGATAACACTTGACCTTTCCTTTGCAGCACGGCTGCATAGTTCAAATGGTTGTTGTGCTTCTGGTTGACTGAATGAGGCCATCAATGATTGATTTATTGGTCGATTGGCTGGCGTGACTCGTGACATATGGGCCGATATTGCATCTTCTTGGCATGGGTTTGCTGCCAGCCATCATGTTGAGTCTTCAAAGTTTAAACCAGATATCCTCCACGTGACCAGGCCTTTTAACACTCTGAGGTCCTGTGATGTATCCTGATACAGTGATCTTGCCTGCTTTTTCATCATTTCTTTGAAATCTCTTGTCCTAGAAATATGAATTTATACTTTGGCTGATCTACCAAAACTTCCTATATAGCTGTTGACAACATGCTAGTTCATTGTGTTTCCTGACTGCTGCATTGTCTAACAAAGAAGATGAATGTTTACATGCAAACATGTGAAAATCTATAAAGTATAAAATGAGCATAAGACAGAGGTGTAAAGTAAGTAAGTGTATTTACGCAAGTACTCTACTCAAGTTCAGTTTCAAAGTACTAATTCTATTCCAAAGCAGTATTTTCTACAGCAAGAGCATTTCTTTTTGGTCAGATGGGATATTTTATGTTTTATGTTTAAGGACCTTTGGTTTTATTTATGTGCTTTTAAATGGGGACAATATTACTGAATTGACCTACATTGGACATTCACCCGGCAGCCACAGTTGCCAGTTCCCTTAGTCTGGTTTATGTTCAAAACATTTGATAAAATCAGTATGAAGCCTGAGTGATCAGGTATTCTGATCAGCTTTTAAAATATAATTTCTAAAGGGTTTACACCAACATTGTGACACCTCACAAGGCTCGCAAACATGGGAATTGTGGTTAGTGTACAATCGCAGTTTACTTTAACTTTAAGTGATTGCTATTTGAATAGTCTGCATTTTTGCATATACAGCGCCTTTCTAGGCATTTCAACTACTCAAAGCACTTTTACATCACATCCTCATTCACCCATTCACACATCATTCATTCAAACAGGAGGAATCTAAGTTGGAGGAGACTATTCTTTCACACACATTCACACACTGAAGCTATGCTTCAGGAGCAAGTTGGGGTTCAGTGTCTTGCCCAAGGACACTTCGACATGCTTGACCCATAGAAGCCGGGGATCAAACCACCGACCTTCTGATTGAGGGACAACCCACTCTACCTCTGAGCCACAGCCGCTCTAAAAGATGCCTTCGGTCACAATATATCTTAGCAATCAAAGGTGAGCTGTTTGTACCTTCATACAAAGTATGTGAACTGTCTCATCAAGGCTCTGTACTCTACTTAAACACTGCACCTCAGACACAATGAGGACACAATAAAGGCCATTATTGAATTTTAAGTAACTATTGGGACTTGTGGTGTCTGTCAGGTCTCATATAGCTTATTCATTAAATACACTGAGTTTGGATTACTTCTTTTTCCCCAACTCTAAGCCCCCGGTTGTCTTTATACCTTGTGCACTTCAGTTAATTGGCCAAGAAAGAAAGTATGAGGGTGAAAATACTGGCGCTGTGATGTCTTCCAGCTGTGTGGCATTCTGCCAAAACAAGTCTTCAAGGCGCAAAACAGATTTTCTCTAACACACACAAAATACAGGCACATAGAAAGAACAGTGTGCCACAGTGAACTGGATTAAAATAGACAAATACCTGCCATTGTTTAACATGAAAAATCCCTTTTAGAACTATTTATTTTCTTTCATTGACTTGACATATAGTTATGGTTTTGTCTTCAAGTGTTTTCAAATGATCATTCCCCACAGTACCTTAAGTGTTTAAGTGGATAATTTAAAGCAATTTACATCTACATCAACAAAGTAGTACAATACATCCAAACAACCTGGCATAACCAAGTTCAAAAACATGAATGAGAACCAGGATGCAAGTTTCCAGGAGAGCTAGAAAGACCTCTGCTGGTACAACTGAGAAGCATCATCAGGTAATAAACATTTCTCTGTATATCACATTAACCATCTACACTTTGTCCACAGAGTATCGTCCCAGGAGTTGATTTAGAGGGTTTGCAGCTTTGACAAAAGAATTTTAACAGCAACAATCACTGGGACACTGGACACTGGACTGGTCGCCAGTCAATCAGAGGGCCAACACATTGAGACGGACAACCATTCACACTCACATTCACATCTACAGGCAATTTAAAGTCACCAATTTAACCTGAGCTGCATGTCTGCGGACTTTAATCTTTAGCTATCTAATCATTCCTCAGATTTTGGATTTTGCGTTTAAGCCTTTAATTCAAGGTTTCTGTTTTACTTTCGAGGTGATTTGGCGGTGAGCCAGTGACCCAGCTTAAGGTTTTATAGGCTGTCTTGAGCAGCTTTATGTAAAGAACTCCCTTAATCATTGCAAGCGCCAAGCACAGCAGCGAGAAGCTTCATCATCTTAGTGTCGTGTCATAAAGAGCTTTTTTCGTTGTTTCTCAATATCAAGAAGGAACTCTGAATGTCATTTTGACACCATGAACAAGTGCTCAGAAAAATGGAAACGGAGGAAGATTGTGATATAATCAAAATCACCAGAACAGAGATTGTTTTATAAACGACTGTTAACAAAGGCAAGAATTTAGTGTCTAACTCACCTTTTCTCAAATCTTTTTACAAACTTCAGGCTGCTCTTTCTCTCCTAAGTGTTTCTTTGTGACCTACTTCTTCCTGTTCTTACCTGATCAGCCACACTGACTGTTTAAGGACAGTCTGAGCAGCACTATGTGGACATACCGTCTTTAGTAAAGTTGTTGTATATTCTCTTTTATGACTTTGTTCTTTGTTTTTGACCTCATGGTTAAGTGTACTTCCTCTGTGGGACCTTGCATAGAGTGTGTTCTGAATACCAAATGAGCTCCCTTCAGTTCAATTCAGCATGGATGGATACAAACCAAAAATATGTACAGTTTCAAATCAATCAGTGAAATTTAGTTAGTGTTATTTCAGTAAACCATTTCAAAATAATTTGTAAAGCTTACAGACAAAATAAACTTGAACATAACTGGTAATTTTGTGTTGATCTGCTGCAGAAGAAAATCCAACATCTTCAGAAAACAACTTTTTTATTTGTATTTTGTTCACATGAAAGAGCAACACAGTTCCAAAAGCAGCTGCAGCATGTCATCCCAGTGCAAAAACAAAGACAATCTGATTGGGTTTACTGCACATGGTACTCCACTTCGGCCACATCACTGATTAATCGTTGTCTGAACTTTGTACCTTTGTATCAGCAACACTTCTGTCTCTGAAAGCTTATTGCAAATGACTTGACATGAACCAGATCTTTTCTAACAATGGAAAATCAAAGACCTGAAGCCTCAACAAAGCTGATTAATTAATCTGAATGTGAAAATGTGCTGTAGACTGATGAAAGTTTTTCAAAATAAAATGGCATGATCTGCAATTAGCCCACCAATTAGCCACATGAAAGTATAAGAGGTGTATTTGGAGGCAAATGCCCATTTAACACATCATCACACTCTCTGTTAAACTATGATGGACTGGATGGAATAAGTCAATGACAATACTGTTGGTATCCTGCAGTAAGATCCTGTCTGACGCACTCATTAATACTCTATCTTTTCTCCACAATTTGAAGTGCACGACTCTGCACTGTGATCCTTTATAGTGGTGACCTCCACTGTTAACCTGGGGAGGGTGTAGACAACCGTGCCCTCGATACACATGATGTCTCTTGGTGTGTTTTTTCACCTACAGGCCTGGAGATTCACTAAAATGCCTGCGTTTCAATCCTCGAGCCCACTCCTCCTCACAGCCACTAGGAGTCACTAACAAGCAACAAACACAAGACCTTTTTTTTTTTTACGGTTTCCCCGTCTGTGCGCGGGGCCAATTATGTTCTCTGGAACACAAGAACAAGTATGAGGTGGCACTGCCGGGAACTGAACCCAGATCTTGTGTGTTGCCTTTGTGACACACATTGGTATTCTTTATCTTGGATATCATGACAGTGATGGAGTGGAGAAGTAAGCAGTACCATTTTTGATAAAGCTGAGTGTACAACTGCATTTAAATAAAACCTTAAAATATAAGTTGGAGAAATATATTCAGACAGACATTCTCTCAATAAATAGCTATGGCTACTCTCGGGAGCAATACGGCCAGTAACCTTGGAGTAACTTTAAACCCTCTGTATTCTTATTTGGCTGATGAGCAACAGCTTATTGGACAATTAGTCATGCCCAATACAGACGTTCTTCTATACACTTTGTAACTTCAGGACGCACATTAGCCCTTAAAAACACAAACATTCATCTCCACCTTCCTAGGGTGGTCAAATCAAGAAATACAGTAAAAGTATTTGACCGTGAATCCCGATCAATACATCATTTTCTCTTTACACTCTATATACATGACACAAAGCAAATCTTCAATTGTTAAAAGTCAAGAAATTTAAAACAATACAGCCAAAATTGCAGGGGAAAACGCTTGTAGGGTTGAGCATATTTACATTATAATTACAAGTTTACAAGCACGTGGAGTTAAAGAATGAGTCTGTACAGTGGCTGCACTACAGGCAAAAAGAAATCAAAATAAAGCTTGATGATCAGAGCTAAACTGGGTCCATGACTGGTAGAGAGGGAAAGAAAGAACTTAACATCTGGCTCCAGTGTGCACTGTCTGCTCTCACCTAAGACACATTGGTTGTTGATTTTAACCTGCACTGTAGCGCAGTAAACCATCTACTGTGCACAGTGGGGGGGGGTTTCAGTACATTCAAATGATGCTAAAACAAGTTTGGTATTTCAAGCTATCAATCAACCAACCAATCTTCTAGCCAAACCACGTCCAATATGGCAAATGCTTCAGATCGCATGAGTAACTAGAGTTCAGAATGGCAGGCAGGCTATTGTTTCTACACAGATTTTCATAACGCAGTGATACAAGGTTAGTTTAACTCTCAGAGTATTTCAATCCCTCAAGTACTGGTAATTTCAACTTGTCATCACTGACGAATCCCTGACAGCTGCATCTACATACATCCGATAGTTGAGAGAAGGTCCAGGAGTGGAAATACATACATAGAGAGCAACGTTGACATTCTTCATACCGGCTCTTTTTGAAGTGGCCATTAAACAGCTCACACAGTTAAGAGCCTGAGAGCAGGCTGGGCGAAAAGGAGTGTGGGTGAAGCATGATTGTCTGCTCAGGCATGAGGTTTAGATGAAAGCTTCAGAGGAGAGGTTTGGTCGACAGCATTAATTGTGAGGAGTGTGTGTTTGCATCTGACAACTCCCGGTCAGACACACAAATCGGAGCCACCCTGAGTTAGCAAAATCAACTCACAGGACCCATCTCAGAACAGGCAGAGCACTACCGCTGGATTTGATTAGTACTCTGCCCGGATAAAGGGAGTTAAGAGACACAGTCCTACAATAGTGCAAACCCTGCTGTTTGTCTCGATAGATGCGCCCCGGCTGCCTTTTAGTGGGGCAGAAGCTGGATGGAGCGCCTCTATTAGAGCCATTTTTGGAGTGCAGAGAGATTGTTGTCCACCCAGCGCTTGTTCAGCTTGATGGTTTCCAAAGCTTCCTGCACGCTCCTCATCTGAGAGCCACGCTCCTTCAGACTGGAGAAGAAACCCTGCACCTGGACGACACACAACAACACACACGGTCAGGTGAGCAAATGAGACTTGACAAAACACACTAAAAGCGTCCTGTAAACAGTTAATATCTTCCCTCAAACAAGAGCACAATACGCCCTTAAATACGCTGCAACACAAATGTACTCGATTACAAAAGCATACCTGATTAAGTTGTGCCTGTGTGGAGAACTGGGAGGTGACAGACTTTATGATTGACTGGATGGCAAAGGAGCCCACTGGGAACCTACAGCACAGCAGACAAAAACACTGATGTAGTTTCATCTTCTTATTTTTAGGAGAGATAATCTTAAAATGTGCAAATCTCAAAAACTACAAGTTAAAACTTGTATGAAGCTGAGAGGGACCACTTACTTCTCTATGAGGCGATCCCAGTTCTCTTGTATAAAATCCCAGGCAAACAAGTAGCCGGCGAAGCCTTTGCACACAGTGCTGATGACCAAAGGCAACTCCTGCGTCTGTATTAGGTCCCCCTTCAGACCTGCCTTTAGAAGCCTGGATACACCGTGATAAGGGTTATGTTCAATCACTGTTCACTGCATAAGCAACACTGCCACTATACCTACTTCATCATCATCATGTCCATACAGCAGGAGAGTAAATAAAATAAAATAATCTAAATAAAATTAACAGGGTCATTGACACATTTTATATGTACAATAAAGTAATATCATAATGAGGATGGCACTAAAGTAAATGAAACATTTATACAAATGTCAAATATTGCTGTGAATTTCTCTATTATAGTGTAATTTGTTTGACATTTTTTTCTTTTTTTACATAAAGTCACATTTTGAGTGTTTTACTGCATACAGCTTCTGGCTCGAATTGAGTCCATGTTTGGTTATTGTCAAGTCTAATTTATTAAGAAATTGCTCTCAGGGTGGGTTGATAGGATTTTGTGGACTTGTACTGTAATGCTTTGAATGTTTACAACATTACTGTTCTGTTCCATGGTCATTTCAAGGCAACTTTAAATTAAGTCTTTTTTTTCCTTTGATGACTGCATTGGATTCTTCTTTCTTTCAGCATCCCTAATAAAATGTGACTTGTTGGATTAAGGCTTAGAAAATCAGCAGCAGGGAAGGAAAGACAGTAAAGCTTGATCCTGGTCATAAGCAAACACATGTACTTACCATACTATATGCCGTGTGTCCTGAGTGGATGCGAGGCCCCGTAGCATTTTCCTCTTCTCTGAATCATACGTGGCGTGGCCGTACATGCTGAGCAAAGTCGACCAATCTTCAGCAGACTGAGCAGCCACAGTGAACACAACTTGCTGCAGATCACCTGGGATCCTGCAAAAAAATAAAAAGACACAAACTTGTTTTAGGTTATACATGCTCCAAATTTCAGTTCAGCACTCCCTCCAACTCAAATGTTCAGTTCAATAAAGTTGCATTCCCCCATCCTCACCCTGCTGTCGCTGTGACCCAGAAAAGCAACTCTATTAATAAAATGTTTCTTGTCTACGATACGTACCGCATGGTCCCATTGGATTCGACATACTGTTTGAAGAGGGCTTTGGCTTGCTGACTGCAGTTCTCTTTATTCAGACTACAGGCCGTCTCCAGCAGGACTGAGCGCAGCTCCTGTTTTGACACACTCTTCTCCTCTTCCCACGTTTGTTTGTCCATCAGAGAACCAAAATGATGCAGAATATAAGTCTGTCATATGCAAAGAAAAGAATCAGTGGATGCATTATTACACAGAAACCCTTGTTACATTCAGACCACAAAATCACTTTAACACCAACTGACTGGCATGCATTTTTCACACACTTTGGATACAAACTTGTATCCTAGATGTCCCAATGGAACAATAACCTGTAAGTTAAACTCCACAACATGTTAACTTCTTAAAATAACGCAATACATATACCATAAAGTGCAAATTCAAGTGGTTTTGATGATTTAAGCAAATTGACGTACGACTCGTGTCAGTGATCAGTAATGGGAAAAGAAACTGTAAGTGTGTGTGTGTGTGTGTGTACCTTCATGCGGGCCACAAGACCATGCTCCTGTCTTTTGTCGAGTAGTTGGTTTATATTGTTGAGCTGTAACAAGGCCTCTGTCACAGGAGAAGTCTCAGTTTCATTGAATATGTAGTTCAACAGGTTGAGGATTTGATGGAAGGACACACGTCCCAGTCTGTTGACAACACGAGACAATGAGGCAGAGTAAAGACAGGGGGAGAAAGAAAGCTTTTAAAAAGTCTGCTACAGGATTCGGAAAACATACTCCTTTATTTCAGTTCCTCCCCTCACCGAGTACAATTCAGAAAACAACTATTTATGTTGTCCATTATACCTGGAGAGAGCAAAGACGTTGTATATGAGCGAAGCACGGTCCTCGTGTGTAAGAACACTGACGTTGTGGGACAAAGCGTCTAAGAGAGCAGCCCAGCCCTCGTCCCCGTAGTCGACAATGTAGAAGCCTGTGTTTCTGTAGTTCAGCTTCAGCCACTTTACACTTTCTGGCAGCTTAAAAGTCCCTGAAAACACACACAAGCACATGCACACTCATGCAAATGACATATTCACCATTTGACGCATTATCTGAGACTCTTGAGTTGATGATGCAGGTTGTTGTACCTGACTTAGTCTTCAGAGTGAACACCTGTCTGCACTCAGGGGCCAAACTACAGCTGTCGTTAACATACGTCACTGGGATATTCCACAAGCTACAGAGAGTGCAAAACACAGTTAGGGTTGTGGTGTGTTCCTATGGTCTGTGTGCGTGTGTGTTAATATAACCCACCTGGAAGTATGCGTGGCATTCTCAGACGTGAGCAGGAAATGCTCCTGTGTGAGGGTCACCTCATCTCCCTTCCGACTTACAGTGACCAATGGAAAGCCTTTCTGTGATGTCCAGGAGCTCATCATCTCTGACACGTTCTGGTGCTGCGTCGAGACCTCAACCTGAGAACGGGAAGAGAAATTCAGAGTCTGTGCAGTCAAATGCCGTTTTCTTTGTTTTCTCTGAATCTAATCTCTCTAATCTCTAAATGATCTGAAACTTCACAGCTATACAAGGGCATATATAAAGACAGATCACTTATTAATATCATCATCAGCCTTTAATGTCCACAAAATCCCCTTTTCTTATTTTGCTGTTTAATTAACCTTTAAACACTAACAGACTTTTTGGGATAGTAGCATTGTGGCAAACTTCCAGATGACCTATGCAAGACTAAGCAGGTGCAAGTAAAGCATCAAGGGCACGAGGCCAAGTGATGAGTTGGCAGACTGTCGTTAAACTGAGGGCACTGGATTCAAGCCCTTTAGACAGTAATTATCCAATCTACTGTCTGTATCTACAGTATCCTGTGCTCTGACTTCCCTTCAAAGGGGAGTAGGCAAAAACATGAAGGCTGTTAGCGGATTAATAAATCATTAACTATTATTCAAAGTGTGTGATGTGTGCTATCCATAGCGCCCAAAAACAAAACACACACACACCTGTGTGAGGCTGTTCCAGAGGTCGTCAGTGCCCGTGTTTAATCCACTGAACTGTTTTAGGTATTGAATGATACCCTTTCTGAACTGTTGTTCCTCTAGCAGAGAGGCATTCAGCATCAGGAGAATGGATGCACCCTGAAAGACACAAAGCATCTGTGCTCAAACCCAAAACAGAGCACCAGCTACAGTTCCATAAGTCAGAGCGTGAAGTCCAGTAGAGACGTTTCTGGAACAATCTGTGAATCAATGAAGACTGCATCTATTTATCTAGTTATATGTCCTATATGAAAAGTGTACCTTTTCATAGGAGACAGAGTCAAACATCTCTTCCACCTGTTCCGGCGTATTAACCTCCGTCGACACAGCGTGGGAGGAGTTAAGTGCATCTTTGTCCAAGGCTCTGAACCGCACTGCAAGGAACAAATTACCCTGCAAACAAACCAGACTTATTGCTGAGGCATACAGTTAAGCACAGAACTTTATCTGCACCAAAATATGTGAGGATTCATTTATGAGCCAGACGTGTGAACTTACAATGTCCAGCTCAGGAAACACTGTCTGCAGTGACATGTATTGCATGTAAGTGGCAAAGCCTTCATTCAGCCACAGGTCATTCCACCATCTCATGGTTACCAGGTTTCCGAACCACTGCGACACAACATCAGAGACAGATTAGGACCCGATTGTGGCACATTCACCTTCTGTTCCATTCACAAACACACCGGCACATACAGCTACCTGATGGGCGAGCTCATGTGCTATGACGGAGGCAACTACTTGTTTTTCTAGAGACGAGGACTGTTTGCCAACAAGCAGGGTGGTCTCTCTGAAAGTGATGAGTCCCCAGTTCTCCATGGCTCCTGCCAGGAAATCCGGGATGGCTACCAAGTCTGATAGAGGAGAGACAAAACACGATAGGGTGTGTGAAGAGAGGAGAAAAGGAAAGAACTGGAGGAGGATGAAATAACATGCAAGCGCCTGTGTGTACTCACCTAGTTTTTTGAGGGGGTAGTTAATTTCAAAAAAGTTATTGTAGAACTCCAGCAGTTTGGAGGCTGTGTCCAGAGCGTAGTCAGTGTGTTCCTTCTTCTCTGGCACAGAGTACACAGACACCTAAACACACAGACACAAACACATTAAGACAGTTTATCAGCAATAACACAACCGTACGGACTAGTAAAATTAGAAAATATGCATGTACAGCTTTCACTAAAAGCAAGGGGGAATCATATTTGGGTCAGACCTACCACAGTTTCTGAGACATTTTTGCTGGTTGAGGAGAAGTCTGCTACGATGAAGGCCACCAGGTAGGTGCTCATGTTGACACCAGTCTTTTCAAACTCATCTTGCATGAGGCCATTGGGGAGTGATGTAGTTTTAGCCTGCAACACACAGCACAAGGACAAGATTACTACCAGCTAATGTTGATAGTATACTCCAAAATAAATCCAATTTGGCATCTTCACAAACTGCTGTTAAATGCTTGTGAATAAACAATACACGGTTTGTTTAATTTCACCTACACCAACATGACATGACATAATGTTATACCGTAAATTGTGTCTATTTAGGCGACACACACGACAATTTTGGGCAGCTGCAGTTGCCATTGTGTTGGGGAGCAGAGGATGGGGCATGGGGCATGCACCTGCCATTTTACCAGTGAGCATGTCAAATATTATCTTATTTCAGTACATACTGCCAGCGTAAGGCTAGTAACCACTGGCATCCCAATGAGCCTGTTAGTACGCCTTAATCTGTTTCTAGCTTACTAAATGAAAATGATTCCATAATTATTTCATGTCCATTTGCATTTTTGTTATGTTCATACACTATTGAAACCAAATTCAAAATTGGGTTCAGTGTTTTAGTTTTAAATCTCAGATTTAGCTGTCAAACACAGCCAGCCCTTATATCAAACTCTCTGTAAAAGCTCAAGTGGAAAGACGACGTCAACCAAACACACATATTGATAAATTTAGAACAGTATGTGGGGTGTTTCGACACGTGTTACCGTACTGCAAAAATAACTCAGAGTTAACCTTGTTACAGTACCTTAGGCATGTTGGAAAGAGTCATGTAGTTTGGTTTTCTGCTGATTCTGATCAGGAAGGTGGCTTTGAAAAATGGCTCATCAAAACAAGGAAAGGCCTTCCTAGCTGACAGTGGCTCAAACTGGGTAGCAGCGAGGACCCTGCAGACAAGCGGGAAATGGGCATGATGTTTGTGGTCATGAATTGAGCCAAACGTCACAACATTAGCTGTAAAAACACACTTTCCTCTTCAGACAGGCTTTTTATAAAATCCTTCCTCTGCGGCACAACTTTCAGCTGTGGTGCAGCATACCCATACCTTTTTTTCCCATTTTTATCACTGTATGAGCTGTTGTAGAAACCATCATAGGTGTGCGAGAGGTTGGCAGAGTACTCCAGGGTCAAAACACAGAACTGGCCTGCTTTCAGGTCCTCAGAGAACTTAACAGCTATCTGCTGTCTGGGCTTGTACTCCAGTACAGTCACATCACGGGCCTTCTCATCACCCAGCTGAAAGAGAGAAAGTATTACTCAACCACTGGCAGACCACCTCATGATAAGATGTAAAAAGTTTGAATCAACTACTTTATCAGGCACAAATGAAGTCTTTGTATGCAGTTCTGTACATCTACTCAAGCAGGCTTTTAACATCACAGAACGAAAACTAAGTCATCTAAACTCTGTCATTATACACAGTCATCAGCACACACACCCCTTCCAATCCCACCTTGAAGGAAGCTTTGGTGATGTTGAAATTGGCACTGTGCAGGACAATGCGGTTGGTGTCATGACGCACAGACATGTTGATAACAGCCCTGCCGGTGAAGGTCATATTTTCAAGGTCGGGGTTCAAGGTGAGGTCATAGCCGACAGGACGTATGGACTGAGGCAGTCGGAGCTGCGCCCATGGAAACAGTTCCCCATTTGTGGACACGGGGTAGACTGGCTCGATGGGAGCAGTCTGGTTCGGCTTCCGACAACCCGTCTGCAGAAGGATGGAGGGTCAAGGACAGCCAGGGAAATGGGTATGGATAAAGATTTTGACATGATGTGTTGAAGGGGTCATGTTTAACTACACGCAGTCACAAAACCTACCTAAACAGAGCTAGTGAATATTTATCTTACCTTGGTAAAGGTGCATCCAGGTAGGAAGTACAGTACCATGGTCATAGAAGCCACAATCACCAAGAATAACACACAAACCACCATGGTGCGGGCTGAGGGTCGCGAACACGATCTGAAACCAAAAAGAGAACATTACTTACTTTGACTAGTTCACAAATACAGTGTGAAAAGAGAAACATAGAGTGCTTCTAAAAAAGCTTTAGATGTATAGACGTGTAGATGTGTGGTGCTGCGGGGGTCTGTTGGTCAGCAGAAGTATACGTATGGGCAATTTTCTTAACTGAAGCTTGACTATAGTTTCTGTAGCATGTAGTATAAACAGTCAATTGGGTAAACTGTCATCACTCTTTTCACAAGTTTTAATATCCGTTATTCCGACAGCCACTGTGAAGAAAGGCTAAAGAAAGAAAGAAAGGCTCTTTTCAGAATGGTCATACAAACAAAATCTCTGCAGCCAACAATCAGTCACTCCCTTGCCTTGATCACAAGGATCACAACATCTGGCAAATGCTACAGGCTTGATATTCGAACAGAGCTTTTCACAGCTGCACAATTATATTAAACAATTATTTTCTCTGGAAAATCTGAACAGTATCTTTGTTACAGATGTTTTGGTCTTCACGCATTTATATTGGATTATGTGACTGGTTGAGTGCTTAAAAGGATTTGTCATATTACATTACGATGCACTAACTCTTAGGGCTTTATGGACATTATCTGACCAGTAACCAATGACAATTGTGCCCACCCACTCAAACAATTTCTTGCATCTTGCTTGCTTCTTTACTCTGCACCTGAAACCACAATGTTTTCGACAGGACTTTCATTACAGCAGCAGTTTCAGGAAATGATTCTCTACAAATCTTTGTGTGGGCTGTTCATCAACGGCACTGCGGGTTGTTATACAATTCTATGAAAATCTTTGTCAAAAAAGAGGTTATCGTAGAAATAGAATTTCCATCTTAATTTGGAGCTCAGTAAAGCTTAACTATCGCAAAATGTGTTTCGAAACATAATATAGTTCTTCAGCTTTCATTTCATATGGAGGTTTTAGAACCTTAGTTTAAAGTGTTGCAACACATTCCTCTGAATTCAACATTTGTATGTGACTCTAATCACAGAAACTACTACATATGATAAAACGTGATTACTTGAGATAAAAATGCCACAAAGCATATCACTCTATAAAAGGTTTTTTCGTGCCGACATATTGCACAGTGTCCCAAATTTTGACCCTTTCAGTGCACACCTGGGTGGAGCCTGTCTGGTGTACGGGGAAGAGTTGGATCTGTGAGCAGAGCTACGGTTCATGAAGGACATGCCCAGCAGACGGGCTGAAGACTCGTAGTCCTCCTCATCCTCGTCCATGTCATTCTCTCCCAGGCCGCGCACAAGCAACCGAGAGCTACGAGGCTCGTACACCACCTCATCTGGGTCAAGAGCAGGAAACGTCTGGGGAAAGCATGTACAGTACATTCTGTTATTCTCCAGTTAGGCTATGTTTCCAATATAATGTTAATAAATGGATTGCCTTCGCAGGTAAATTAATTAACACAGGGTAAGATGTCATATGGGGAGGCGGTGAGGAGAGTGAGAGCAGAGACAGGAATAATGGAAAATAATCAGGACAGCGAAGGGGCGGTCATCATGCCACAGATGGCAGGTAAACCATAATGATTAGAGGGTGTTATGGGTGTTTTTTTGTAATTAGTTTTTGCAACTGATGCAGAAATAAATATCTTCAACGTGAGGGATGCAATATGAAATTTAGGTGAAGGTTTGTTGGGTGTCAGACCTAGAAGGTGTGGGAAGTGTGAAATGAACGCCTTGTTTAACCCTTTAACCTTCTGCTCAACCATATGGTAGAGCACATTTTGACTCACTATATCTTATTGAAAACATGTTTTACTTACGGCATCTCAACCGTTTGGTAGAGGCCAATATTTCAAAAAATGTGGGGTCTGTTCATAAAAAAACATAGATTTTTGTAATTAGTGCCCCAAGGAAATAAAATATATGAAGAAGAAATTTTTCCATCACTTTTCTCTTGGTGCGGACCTTAAAGGGTTAAGAGGATGTATGATACAGTATGTATGTATTCACAGAAGCTGAATGTTTGAAATGTGTCACTGTAGTTCTGAAGAGGGTCATGGACACTATTAACACACTGCAGATACACCACTGCCATCACGCTATAATAAAGTGTTTGTTAGAAGTTATTCTCACAGTGTTGACTATAGACAGCTGCAGCTGACAGATCTGAAAAAATGTACTGGCCAGTGAAAGATGTACTGAACTGAAAGCCTGCAGATAAGAATCATTGGCTACCAACATGTGTCGGCTGTTCTCTAATTAAAGGATCTTTAATGATATTGTCCAGATCTGTTCACTTTATCAGATTCAAAGATGAAAGCACTTGTGAGAGAGGAGCAAATATGCACTCTGATATATGCAAATTACTGAGCCAGGCTGGTCCTTGAAATGATGGCGAGCGTTGCATGCATGGCATAAGATGGCATGAGCGTACCGGAAATGCAGTGGAGTCTCTGGCCAAATCCACAACATCAGGCTCTTCTTCAAACATGCTGTTCTCAATCATGTTCCTCGGCAGGTTTGCTTGGTCTACGACACGCAGAGGAAGACAAATCAGACAGATGGTTGACAAAAGAGGAAATGAGAGAGAAAGAGAGAGAGAGAGAGTGAGAACAGAATCAAGAAGGTTATATACACTGACACAAACACAATACTGTATGTTAACATGTTAGTACTGTCTTGTCTGTTTTGGGAGTTTCAGAGTTTCCACATGAGAGTAGGGATGAGCCATTATTCAACACAAAGGCTTGTTGTTAACAGGGAACACGAAGCCTCGTTTAACAAAACACTGTCTGGGTTTCTTCAGTTTCCTGTTAGTAAACCCCCTACAGTATTTCCTGGTGCTTTGACCTACACAGAATGGGTTAATCAGGCTGGTGAGATGGATACTTTTGTTACTACTGGTGTTATAAAATATGTTAATACAGAAATCGCTGGGTTTTTTCCAGTTTATTCATTTGACTGCAGTGCCCTCAAAATTAGGAAAAATGATATACAATGAATATTCATCATTTGGCTAGGGCACATGCTACTGCAGTTTACAAAAGCCTGCATTCGTATTCTGCATCATAACAAGGGTTATGTCTTGTCTTACAAAAATCCATGTGATCTTATGGCAGCCACATTCTGCCTGCCGTAATTCTTGAAACAATCAGACTCATGTTCAACTTCCTAATTCAATAGTAACGAAAGTAGTAAAACGCTTTGCAATGCAAGTCTTTCGTTTTGCGTCACGTTCCATTCGTGCTTTTTACCTGCTAAATACAATGCATTTTCAGTTTCTGTTGGCGATGGGTTGGAGCGGAAAGCACAGAGAGACAGCAAACATCTGCTGAATGTGCAGTGGTCATACAGATACAATGGCACCAAACAAAGCTGAGCCTTAGCTCCCCAAGAAGGAAGACAAGAGTCCAAAAATGCACGAGGTGAATTTAGCCCCTTGTCTGTGCTGTACAGTGTTTCTGATATGACTGTATGGGCTGACACCTTGTCTCTGTCTGGATCACACTGTTGTGGTATGAATGTCTATTAATAGGCTAAGAGCTAAGTAGTAGGTAATGTGTAATGTGCAGTGGAGGATATGATATAAATAAGACCAAAAAAACTCGATTGATGATGATTGTCATGTCTAAATCTAACAGCTGTAAAAGTTGTTGTGGTGTTACGTTGGAAGTTATTTCATACAAGCAAGATGACAGATGAGAGAGGCAGTGGATGTGATGCACTATCATCTAGAAGACAATGGAAAAACCCGCCAAGCAAAAGAAAGAAACAATCGACAATTCCTGCACTTTTGTCAAGTGTGCACGTAAAATACAGAAGTAGGGCATGCTGTCTGCTGACTGCACTCTTCCTGTTTACTCAAAACAGTGGTCAACACTACCTTAGATTCACAGGAATATGGTTTAACATATGTGCCTGAGTTTGACAGCTATGTTAACATATACAACTCAGGCGAGAACACAACAGACGCACTACATAGAAACTACAATACTGTTACTGGTTGCTTGGCTATTGAAAGCAAATGAGGCGGAAGCATGTGCTAATATTTTCTTACCATTATCTGATCAAAATGTGATTGTGAAATATGACTTTGGGCTTTTACAAAACCAAAAAAATTTTACTACATCTTAACGACCAAGAACGCACACACACACACACACACACATACACACAAAACAGGAAGTCGAACTGCTGTGATTTTATGACTGCTTCTTCCAGGTTGAGAGCAAACCTGAATAAAATAACATCCATCGAGAAGGAAAACCCAACTTGCCTCACAGCTTTTATAGTGTGTGCACTGCTCTTTTTGTTTGTTTTAATAAAGCCCTGCACATCCTGAGGCCACAGCAGAGGTTATAAAGCAGCTGGTTGCCTGAGCTGAGCTGAACATGACTTATCAGCTCTCCACACCAAGACAAAAACACTGCTATTATCAGACCAACAGGCTGTAGCTGGGCAAACAGTGCTGCTGTGTTCTGACATAAAACTGGAGTCCTAACAGAGGCATATTAAGTCTCAAGGCAGCCAGTGTTCAGGCTGCTGTTATAGGTTAGGTCGAGTTCAAATAAAGTCAAAGCGTTAGAGAAATAAACAACATTATCAGTATCATTCTGCCTTGTGCTTATGGGGAAGAGACAGATATGTGAGGTGAAATGTTATCATCCCGCTGCAGGACCGTCAACAGACTCACACTGCGATTAAGTTAGCTAGCTTCTGAGAGTCTGAAGTGTACAAAATAAAAAACACGAAATAAGAAAAGAAGGGGGAAAAAAAGAAACCAGTCAGTTAGAAAACATGAACATAGCTTTCATTCAGGTCTCCAGGAGTCAAACCCACCCGTCTCAACATGTGTCCTCGGGTGAATGTCACTCCCTGTGGGCTTGCTTGCTAATGTCTCGTTAGTTATTAGCTGGCCTGCTGCTGTTAGCTTGCTGTTACTGTGCCAAACGTTACCGTCTCCCCTCCTTACCTGTACTGTTACTGTCAAACGGATCCATGGTTAGATGTCTCAAAACAGCTCCTCCCGGCTAAAACAAGGGGACCTGTGCACGTTCACAGCAGCTCGACCGACGTGATGTTTTCCTCGCTGGCCACAACCCAATGCGGGCTATCACTCACTGTATTAACGTTAGCTACGTAGTTGCTAGCTTGGAACTAGCCAACTTCTGACAATTGTAACTGACTGAAAGACATTCAGTTTGCTAACGTTAGCTGATTTCTATAACTTTACCGCCCATAGCTGTGTTGTAGACCGAAACGTGAACACGGCAGAACTGTCTAATCAAACCTTACGCTGAAAATATGTAAACAAATCTTACTCTGACTTGATCGGTAAACTAAGGAGCGAGCAGATGACACTTTCCTTCCTCCCCGACCAGTTGTTGACAACCTCCCATCAAATTACAATCCTGGCTTCCTATTGGATGCCAGACCCGGGGGGGGCGGGGCCAGGAGGGACATTTATTTTATATGCCATGTGAGGACATTGTATTGCTTTGCATTCATTGCACGGAGGTCAAGCATAACCATCGAGCATAATGTGAGTAACCTCAGCCCTTATTCCATCCTCAGCCTATTCACAGCTCTTACTTTAACACTAAAACTAAGTCTGAGTAATTGGCTAAAATGACCAATCTCAACACACATGCTCGCATTTTTTTTTTTTTTACTATACTTGTGAGGACATTTCATTGTTTTTCATTCATTCCCTGGAGGCCTAATTATTTCATAGTTCTCACCAGAAGCTTGGCCCTAAAATGAAATGATTAGCACCAAGCACACATATGCACATGCACACAACAGACTGAGACTGAACAGGCTGGTCAGGAGGGCCGCTTCTGTCCTGGACTGCTCCCTGGACTCCATGGAGGAAGTGTGTGAGAGGAGGACACTAACAAAACTCAAGTCCATCATGGACAACCCCTCTCACCCCCTGCACGAGACTGTGGGGGCCCTCAGCAGCTCCTTCAGCAGCAGGCTGAGGCACCCACCCTTCAAGAAGGAACGCTAACGCAGGTCATTTCTCCCATCAGCCATCAGACTCTTTAACATCAGCATCACTGGCTGATGTTAACACACTGAGGAACAGTCCATAGTTACTACATAGTTGCAAATTGGCACTGTTTTTCATTCATATCATTCAATTTATTTCATACTCCTGTCCATACTTGTACATTTTGTGTCCATAGTGTAAATATTTATTTATCATTAATTCAATTCAGTTCAATTCAATTTTATTTGTATAGCCCAATATCACAACAGTGAGTGTCTCATAGTGCTTTACAAAGTTCACTGAAATAAACAAGTGTAAGCGAACAAACAATCTAATAAAGAGTCCAGCAGTCGATGAGGCCAATGGATCAGTCCGAGGCATCACCTGCCCTTTATGACCCTCCTTCTTCGGGAAGGAAAAACTCAAAAAACCCAGTGGGAAAAGAGAAACCTCCGGGAGCACCACAGTGAAGGAGAGATCCAGCTCCCAAGGACGGACAGGCTGTAGCCTTGGACAGACACACATCCATTGGCTGGTGGAGAATCACATCAGCGGGGCCAGGACCAGGATCCATAGGAACCAGGGAACCACATCAGCAGAACCAACATATATTTATTTGTTATTGCTTATTTTCTACTGCTGTTTTCTTTACTCTTTCTTTTTTCTATTGTTGCTCCTGTAACATGTGAATTTCCCCCTATGGGGAATCAATAAAGAAAAGTCTAAAAGTCTAGTCTAAGTCTAAAGTCAAAGAGTTAACACAAAGACAGGCCATGTTTCAGTTAACACAACTCACACTAAGGGACCAGGAGGTGCAATGAACCCTTTTATTGTCTATTTAAGAATCCATTACACAGTATTTGTGTGTCATATTGGAATGGATCTCTCTCTCTCTCTCCCACACACACACACACACACACACACACACAGGTGCGCAGAGACAACGAAATAAAGAAGGTACACCCATGGTGTTCCTCACACACACACTGCTAGGCCACTATGCAGCTGCCACTTCTACCAATTACTTTTCTTTTTGGCTAACAATTAAGTTCATTGAAAATTTACAAAATGCTTTATACACTGCTGCCCCATAAAGTTGGAATAATTGTTCAATACCCCCAATTTTGTTACAGCCTGAATACACAGTTTGCAAAGGTTAATTGTGGTTTAAGTTTCACTGTGATATGTTTGGAAGAGTTTGATCAATAAAGTTGAGAGGATATACACTTTATTTATCAAGAATAAATCACATTGTCACAATCATTTCATGAGAAGAGGTAAAAAAACATTTTATTCCAACTTTATGGGCAACAGTGTGTATACAAAATTGTCAACTTTGCAAATAAAAACACACAAATATCCTCTCTGCGCTATCAAATCGGCACCTCTTCCTCTCTCTCTCTCTCTCTTCCTCTCTCTCTCTCCGTCGTCCTTTACTTCAGTTGCTTGTTCAGCCAGGCTCTCAGAGTCTCTAGGTTCATCTGAACCCAGCGGATATTTTTCTGCACATTGTCCAGGGCAACCTGAGTAGCTCTAAGCTGAGACGCCTGTTCTTTGATGGACTCGAAGAACAACTGCACCTGGGGATTAAACACACACACATTTACAAAAACACAAACATAAAGCTGAAAATTTGACTTAAACGTGTAAATTCACAAATATTTCCTGTTTTGGTTTGCAAGGCTATTAGAACAAATTTGTTAATGCTGTGGGTTTTATAAGATCACAGCACTTGGACTTTTATTCTCATCACTCTCACAAATGTCGTGGATTTTGCCAATACCAGCCAATATCATTAGCATGAGGAAATATTGATGCATTTCCAACTTGTCTCGTAGAATATAGATTAGTTCAAGAGCCCATTTACTTCAGTGAGGTCCTCTGGAGCTGAGAACTGGCCTGTGGTGCCAATGATGATGTTTCTAATACAAAATGAGCCCAAATGGAACCTGCAAAGCAGCCAGACAACAGGATTATAGGACATTAACAGACTAAAATCTCACTTTGCATATGCACACAGTGGTATTTACTGGCTTTCATAGTTGCATAATCAACTACCCAATGTGTTGCTTGTGGTATAATCAGGTCTTCAAATCAAAAACCTGTTTGGCTCCTTGTTGAACAAGTGGAACAGCAGGCCACTAAAATGCGGAACTTTCTGGTTTACACAAAGTTTTTGCAACTCACAGCAACGGCTTGATTATTGTAATGTTTTAAAAAGCAAACTGCATCTCCATAATATCACTTGGTTTGGATTGCACTACTATGTCATTCACAACATCTCCATTCTGTAGCACTAACTTTTGAACCAGTGTGTCCCAGTTCTTTTTGACAAAGTTCCAGGCGAGGTGATGTCCCCGTGGGTTCCTGGCCACCATCAGGATGAGCGTGGACAAGTCCTGGGAACGAATCACCTTCCCCTCCAGACCCAGCTCCAGCAGTCTGCAACACAAACACACTCAATACAACCTGCTCTATGAACACCACATTATTTGCCGTCACTTGAGGGGAGTTATTTATCTGTAATATAGACACAGAATAAATATTGGATACGTCAGCATTGTGATACAATACCTCATGTTTGCCACATGGTGGCAGCATTAACTGTGTTAAAAATGTAATAGGGAGAGGATGTACCTGTACAGTTTGTTTGTCTCTCTGCTGCAGGTCAAGGCAAACAGTATTTTACTCTTTTGTGCTGCAGAGAGGGAGTTGTTGTATGTGTGTAAGAGCGTGGCCCAGCCATGGTCATCCTGAGCTCCAACTGAATACACTGTCTTTGCCACGTCAGTGGGCAAGCTAGGATAAACACAAGCAGACATGCACATGTTAGGGACAGGATGAAATATCACATTATATTGTCCAGTCCAGCACAGGGAATAGGTGCTTTATGTGAGATGTATCAGCAGTTATTGACTGATAATGACGTGTGTTAATATATAATTTAGACAGACACACTTTAGTGTTCCGTTGGCCTGAAGCCAGTCCTTGAAGATCTGACGAGCCTGCTGCAGACAGGGAGGGTCATTCAGGTGGCAAGCCAGTGACAGGACCTCTGACCTCAGCCGTCGCTCTGACACAGAACCGCTGTCGCTCCACGTCTGCTGGTCAATGACAGTACGGAAAAATCGCAGGATGTACGTCTGCAGGAAAGGACACAGAGAAACAGCATCTCACATGAACTAAACCTGCATTTCATAATGACTTAAATTCATACTAAATGTGTTGTCTTGTCTTCTTACCCCCAGTTTGCTAGTTAGATCGACCTCATTTCTTTTCTCAATGATATGGTAAAAGGTCTCCAGATAACCCAGTCCTTGGAGGAGAGGCACAGTGTGTGTCTCCACTTTCAGGTAACCAATCAGGTCTAAGGCTTTATTGAGTGGCAGATAACCAGCCCTTTAGAGACACACAAGAATTTTTGAAAAGTTAGGGAAAGTCAAAGCTGTTTTGTTTATGTGTATCTACATACAGACCCACAAACGCATATACACACATCTATGCTTACGTCACCAGCTGCATGGCGTTGTGTATCAAGTGAGTCCTGTCTTTGTAGCTCAGTGCGGTGTGGTTTTCCCTCAGTAGTTTGGTCATCTCATCCCAACCATTGTCCTCATAGTGAACCATGTAATAGCCAGTCATGTCGGTGTTTATTTTCACCCAGCTGACTTCCTCTCCTACATGTATACTGTCTAAATAGCACAACATGATAGAAAACAATATAATGCCAAAGCAAAAATGAAGACATGTATGAATTATATTCAAGAAACTCTCTCTGCCCTGTTACCTGAGTGTGTTGTCATCAGGTGTCTGTGGATGGTGTTGGAAGCGTCTGTCTTGTATGTCAGAGGGATGTGCCAAAGGAAACTATACAAGAAAAGAGAATATCATTTTGAAAAAGTAAAAGCTAAAGTTCAAACCAGCGAGATACTTAATATTATTGTGTCGGTAAATGGGTGAGTAGCTGCATAAGTAAAAACACAGCAACATACAGTGTGAATGGAATAGTAGATTAAATACTAAATAATACCGTACAAGTGCATGTGCATGCTCACCCCTGTTGCAGCGTGGACCAGAGAGGATCTGACGGCAACACTGTCCTCAGGAACCTGTCCTGTCTAAGCAGCAGACGGGGGCCCTTCCTCGTGACAGTTACCACAGGAATACCTTTCTGCAGAGTCCAAGTGTTCATCATGGCCGTCAGGTTCAGGTGTTCTCCAGCAAACAGGTACTGTAGGAGCCAATCAAAGATCAATACATGTGACCACATCACAAAACTAGGAAACCCATGATGACAGGTCAGCTAGTGGATGTTTAAATGTTTACTCACTGCATTCTTGGAGGCCTGACTGCTGCTGTAACAGTGCTTACCAGAGATGAAATCCTCCTCTGAACATGTCTGGAGAACAAAATGATTTTCAACATTAGTTTTGCAAATCACATGAACTTTACACTGCGGATGACCATAGTGCACCACAGTGTTTTAGAGTTTGACTGTGATATTTCCACGTTTACGGCCGCTATTGGTTCCAATTCAATTCTATACTGTAGGAAAATCAACTTAGAGAGACTTTGGACATGTTTGAGATTGGTAACCCATCACAACAGACACCATGTCTGCTTTTATCTTTGCCAAAGTTTAGTTATCGATGCATGGCAAGGCAGTGTATTCTTTTAAAATCATTTTCAATTGCATTACTGGGCAAAGATAACGTAACTTTGATGGCAATAAAACAGACATGATGTTCACTTTGATTGATTACCCACTTTAAGTAACATTATTATGCACCATAATGAAATGAATAGGAAAGAATGACAGTCTGGAAGAAGGGCAAACACAAATCAGAAATCTAAGACACTACAGCATCCAACATGAAATGCTTAGCAGAACGTAAAATATGCTAGCTTGATGATATATGGGCAAAAATCTTTAAAAACAATTTTAAACACATTTAACAAATATGCATGCAGAAACATACGATATACATGATTTTCTTTGTCTGATTACTCAACTTCAAATAGAGTTCTGGCAGGCAGCCCCTTAACTTTTTGATTTACAAGAAGACACAGGATTACAAACTGAATTTCACAAGTAATGTAATTTGTGTTTGTACGTTGGCTAGGCTGTCCCACAGGTCCTGGTTGTGTGCATTTCTGTAACTGTATTTGCGGAGGTATCGTACTATCCCACTCTGGAAGACATCATCTGTGAGAAAGTGACGCAGCATGTGCAGGACACATGCTCCCTGGTGGGAGAGAGAGAAAAGGTTTATCTAATCACAACAGGTTATGCTGGAGGTTGGTTTCAAAGCACTTTGAATTATGTTGGTCATAAACAATGAGAAAGATGAGAATTTTTTTATCATAATATCAATAGTTATGCAGTCACAGGTGTGAGTTTAGAGGCTGTTTTCAAACTCTTTTAAGTATCAAGCCAATCAGACCAGAGTAGCAGAGGTATTAATTTGTTTAATTTCAAATGCACTATGGTTTATTTGTGTCTGATTTTGCAGGTAAAACATTTTCACAGACTCACAATGAATTGTCATGTTCAGTTGTGTGACCTTCTTTGTGACTGAGAGCAAAACACACGTATAACACAAAAGCATACTTTCTCATAGGAGACTGTGTCAAACATCTCTCTGATCTGAGTGGGGTTCTCTGCCGGGCTGGATATCGGCCGAGAGGAGTTCAACGAATCATGACCAACCGCTGCAAAACAGGCGTGCAACAGATATTCCTCCTGCAAGATCGTGCACAGAACAGGATCGTCAGTACTCTCTGCTTGGCATGATATTAATCTACTGCCGTTAATGAATTAAGTCAATTATCAGATTAAACCAGGCACGTACCACTTTGAGGTTGGGGAAGGTGGCCTCGACTGAAATGTACTCCATGTATCTGGCGAATCCTTCATTCAGCCAGATATCGTTCCACCACTCCATCGTCACCAAGTTACCAAACCACTGCAGGCATGATCGATTTAGAATTTCAGCGCTTTGTACTAACAACCTTTATAATGACTGGATTTATGAGCTAAACAAGCACTTAAGCCCCGTTTGGTGTTAGAGTCCAGGCAGTGTCACACTCTCACCTGATGGGCGAGCTCATGGCCAATCACCATGGTAACCCAGAGTTTATCAGAAACGGAGGAAGTGAGGGGATCAAAGAGAAGACTGGTTTCTCTGTAGGTGGTTAGACCCCAGTTCTCCATCGCACCAGACTGGAAGTCTGGGATGGCTATCAGATCTGGGAGATGGAAAACAGCAGGTCAGGGGACAGAAAGTGACGGGGAATATGTGGAAAAGAAGGAAATGCTGTGGGGCTTATTTACAGCAATACCGAACAAAGGTTACCTTGTTTGGGTAGAGGATAGTGGATGTTGAAATACTCGTCATAGAAGTCTAGCATTTTGACAGCAACCTCCAGGGCATAGTGGGTTTGCTGCAACTTCACAGGAGCAGCATAGATGGACACCTACAGATATACAACAGAGCATGAACAACAAGAAGAAATGTGTCCCTGAAAAAGTAAATATTGTTGGCAAGAAATGAAAGAAATTCAAAGATCGTCAGGAAGACCGCACCTGCACCCCAGAGGATGTTGTTGCAGTGACGGATTTGAAGTCACAGATGACAAAAGCTACAAGGTACGTGCTCATCTTTACACTCGCATCAAACTGGTCCTCGAGCAGTCCATCGTTTACCTCAACCGTCTTGACCTGAAATACATTCGCAGTTCATTGTAGCCATTTGTCACACACATTTGAGCTTTTGTGAAGACTAGCATACGTGCAACACTCACTACAGGCATGTTGGACAGAGAAATGTACTCTGGACTCCTCCTGATCCGTAAGGAGAAGTTGGCTTTGAAGCTCGGCTCATCAAAGCAAGGGAATGCCATCCGAGCACTTGTGGGCTCAAAGTGAGTTGAAGCTAAAGTCCTGAAGAGAGAAACCAGCAGATACTCTTTGTATCGTGTAGACAGTGGACTACTGTGCTTTAGTTGGAAACTGCATTTATGTGTACCGGATATTTCACTAAGCGTACTGTGAAACAATCGATCTGGTCTTACCTGGTCTCTCCTGTGCTCGTCCTGTAAGTGCTCTTATAGAAGCCATAGAAGCCTTCTCCAAGCTCTGCCTCAAACTCAATATATAGAAAGTACTTTTGCCCACTGCTGAGCACCCTGGGAGAGAAAATACCAATCTGCTCATGGAAAGGGTTATGAAGAACTGGAAGAACCTAGAACAAGCATGGGGAGATAGGGAGAAGTTAGATCCAATGTAAGGAACGGTGATAAATAACTTGTGGCTCTGCATTTGTAGTTACCTGGTCGGACAGATGAGCGTGGTTCTGGTCCAATATGGTGACCTTGTGGAGCTGCAGACCCTTGCTGTGTAACACAACCCAGTTCGTGTTGTTCTGGACATCAATCTGGATCTGCACCGAGCCAGTGAAACTGAGACTTGTGAGGTTGGGGTGCAGAAGGAGGTGGTAGTGAAGAGGAATGACGTACCTGAGATGAAGAAATATGTGTTGATTTTTTTTAAATCAACGCCTCAGACACAGAGGTCCAACAGTTTTTTTTTGTCAATTCCCTGTATGTAGGTATAAAACAAGTGGCTGTGTGAATGGCGATACCTTGGCAGGCGTAGACGGCTCCAAGGGAAGGACAGATCACCGGATCCCATTGGAGACTGTTCTCCTGTGAGGTGAGGAGTGCTTGACGCCTGTGAACTCTGGCTGGGCTGACACCCAACCAGAGACACGTGGAATACAAAGAGCACCACGAGTCTTACTAGGGCCATTGTGGAGGAAATGTCAGTCAACCACTGATTTGGAAAAGACATATAACAGGCTGATAGCTAGTGTTGAACTTGATCACATCCCCAATATGAGGAGCGATGATGGGACCACTTGATGTGTGTGTTGATTGGCTGCCTGGATGACTTGTCCAGATGCCACGCTGTCAGAATGTGGCTTTATTTTTTCTTAAACCTGGAAGACATGAGAGTGGGATTAAGACAAGCGTCTCTCAATGAAACAACTCCTATGCTGCTGCTCTTCCTGTATTCTAACCCAATCAAAAACGTGTCTGTGTGCCAGGTTAAATGGTTGTGGCCGTGACTTCAGAGGTTGCTATACTGACTGACCACCTTATTTGACCTCTTTCTACCCACGAAGTAAAGGTGTTTATGTCTACAAAGTGACAGTTTGGGACCAGACAGCAACAAATTACAGGCTGAAGGAGACTCAAACGTGCGTTGAGGGAACCACATGATTTTCCATGCGGACAAAACAATGTGAGGACACAGCTATAACTGTAAGGTGACAACAGCTGCAGGAGCATAACTGCAGTTCAATTCAGGCTCCATAGCCCGTACTTGTGCTGTGCTATGCTAATAACATGAGGATTATATTAGTCACAGCAGCCCAGAAACCAGAAATGTACCTAATTGTTAAACACACAGATGTAGTTTGCAGTTAGTGAAGCAATGTTTGTCTTGTGTCTGCTTTATAGGTCATGTTTTAAGAGGAGTGAAATGTCGGAAGCTTTACCTAAATCAGTCTGGCTTCATCTTCACTCCCTCATGTCTCTCTGCTGTTAAGTTTCACTTTCTCTTACAAGCTCCCACCCACTGCATAAGCAAAAACCTTACTGGTGTGTGTGTGTGTGTGTGAGAGAGAGAGAGAGAGCCAGAGAGAGAGAGAGAGAGAGAGAGAGGGAGAGAGCTACACAATGTAGTTTCCCATGTAAACTTGTACTAATACACAACAGTCTTGTGTATGAATAATGTCTTATGTCTATTTCAGGTAATGTTAGTGGATACAAAGGCTGATGTATGAATCTATGCTGGAACAAATACAGTCAGACACAATGTAACACACTGAAACACAGTTGTCACAGATGAAACAGTGTGTGTGTGTGTGTGCGTGCATGTGTGTGTGTGTGCAGGTGTACCCTACTAGAGTCATGTCTAATGCTCTGGGTGCGTTGATATGATCAGCTTCCTACCTCAGGTCTAACAGCCACAGGCAGGTGCGTCTCCAGTTTTTCAAATGACTCTTCACCGACTTTCTGCTGTCCACATGACTGTCCTGCTCGCTCTTTATACATGCAGATAAAGCCTCATTTGTGTAAGAGCCCACAGTGTCTCCCTCTCTTTCTCTTTCTGTGTGTGTGTTTGAGCTTGTTTTGTGCGCTGGGGCGGGAGGTGTGGAGGGTCCCATTGTTAGCGTAAGGTCACAACAATGAGACATGTCAGTCCCCCACAATGCAATGCTCTTGGCAAAGCCAAACAGCGTGCCCCCATTTCACACACTCACATGTACACAAAGTGCACAAACACACACACACACACACACACACAGAAACACATGCACAAATACACAAGGAAGTAATCACTAAAGCTGCTCTAACTAAAGCAGACATGACTGAGCCATCCAGGGGTCTATTTTACCTTCCCATCATCTATTTATGGACAGGTAAGAGTTTCTAATTTCTAATGCATGATTATGATGTTTATTTTACATCATCCAGGAGAGAAAAACCCAAATCACTCTGTTGAGAAGAATGTTTAAAGCATGACCACCGTGTGTGACTTTAATCCAGAGCTGTTGAAAGTCAATTCAAGTCAGGTCAATAATATTCATATAGCCCAAAATCACAAAATTACCTCAAAGAGCTTTGAAATCTGTACAACATCCAAACCCCGCTTCCTTCATCCTTTAGGTTTTTGAATTATCAATGGTGGCAGCCTATAGAGGAGTATTGACTCTTTCTACTGGAGTTACTACATCAGATTGCAGCATGAAAATAAATAATTTGATAATAATTTATTTATTTGGAGTATGACAGATTTAAATATATATATATATATATATTTATTTTGATGACCATGTTAGAAATTTTGTCTGTATAAGCAACTAACGTGAATATTAAACAAAATGCCTCATATTTACAACTACTACAAGCTACTATATACTGTTTTTCTGTACCTCACGGCATTGTCTTCATAGCCTTCTGTTATATAGCCACAAAAAATATTAAAATATAATATATATATATATATATATATATATATATATATATATATATATAGCCATAAATTAAAAATTAAATCCTCTTCATGTTGTCCTCCGTGGTCTTTTAGGAGGGGTTGAGGGAGACTTGTTGAGGCTTGCATCTCTGGCCCCTCCAGTCCACCTTTCAGGGGACAGGCTGGGCTGGACCCTGCTGTTCTGCATGGTGAGCGACTTCAAGAGAGGACACCTAGAGGTCAGCTGGAGGTCACCCTCACAAGGCCACATGACCAACAGCATTGATGTAAGGAGGAAGCATCGTGGCCACAGCGCTGTGGTGCTCATCACTGTGGCAACCAATGACTGGCCGTCGTATAGTTGCTCTGTGAGGCACAAGCGACACCCAAAAGTCATCAGGAGACACCAGGCATCATCAGGTAGGACTGTAGCCGATCATGTGTGAGGATACCACTTTCTCCATTAATGGAAAATAGAAGTAACTTCTCTTCAATACTTTTTATAATCGCAGCTCACCAGGATAAGAAATGCAATGAATTTGAAGACACGGAAGGTATGTTTTAATTGTTTGCAATTTAAAAAAATCCCTGTTATTCATACAGATGTTGTTCCTTATGTTGGACTGTGTGGTTTGATCTCCAGGTGCTGGTGTTTGGACAAACACAGTGGTTGTCCTGTTTATGAGACTCATTCTCATGAAGCTCATCATCTTTAACACTTTGATGACCACTTACGTTGTTATTAAGTGGTAAGAGGATGAGTATGTGCCTTATTTGGACTAAAATCCCCTTAAAAGGAAAATAGCCAGGTTTTCCCTCACATTCACGTTGTATTATCTGAAATAATAAGTAAATATTTTAAAGATGCTAAGAATATGTTTGATCTTTCAGATTGGTCGCCATTGGAGGGCTTCTGATGCACCATGTAACCTTGAAAAGAAAACTAACCCAGAGAAGGGAACACTTTCCTGTCTGAAGAAGTGAGGATTTCTGCACTGGAGGAAGCTGAGCACAGCCCGCTGTTGTGGTTGGCTTTATGATAATGGTCTTAACTTGAGTTTTGGATCGGAATCTCATTGAATAAATGACAATTCATCCACTGTCAGGATCACAGGAGTCGCAGGTTTCAGATGCTACAAATCTTTTGTGGCGCCTTTTTCAGCTTTTTCTCACTGACATCCCAGGTGTTGCCGACTGTGGCCGTTGAAAACACATTTGTGTTTGTGAGGCCAAACCTGGTATCTGATCAAAACCTAACCTCACACAGATGGGTTAGTGCACATATTGTTATATGTGTGTGTGTGTGTGTGTGTGTGTGTGTGTGTGTGTGTGTTTGTGAGAAGCTCTGCGTGTTGTTGTTGCTCATCTACAATTCTGAATGCCTTGAATTATTAAAAATATTGTGAGGAAAACTTTGCTCAAGGACTTTGGTGGTTTGTAGAAGCACATCATTTTGTTTTGCTTTTTAATTTTCCAGTGAATGTGTAATTAATAAACAGGAAATACGCTTGGAACATTTTGACTTTATTGTTTTTTAAATAAAACACTTGCACACAGTTTTTTCAGTTTTTTTTTTTGAGCGCCTTAAGTAACACACTGACATAGCAACAGAGCACCACTAGGTGGCAGTACAATCACATCTGACATTTTTAAATTATTATCCAACAGCAAGAATATGGAGCTTAACTTCCTCTACAGGACACTACGTTCATAAATAAGTTAAGTATTTCAACACTGACCAGCCACTCGTCACCAAACTGACACTCACACATGATTTAAGAGATCACAATGCCAAAAACTGAGATTAAGCTTATACTGCCAACCAAACAGGGCTTAATTATACTGAATGTTACATGTTAAAGAGGCTCATAGTCTTAAGGGTTGGCATTTGTATCAGGTATCAAATGGCATACATTTCCCACAACACACTGCTGAAGCACATGTCTCAGCAGACAGTGTGGTAAAGGTTTCTCAGTGATTTGCAGTGTTTTGTCTACACTCCAGTATCTTACATGTATCCCAGTGAGGAGCAGCTTGTCACTTCTGGCAGTAGGAGTAAAACAATTTACAGTAGCAATATTAAAAAAAGGGGGAGACAGTGTGAGGAGAACAAGAGTGCTGGTTAGGTGATGAGTTATGATTTCCTTTGTACATAAAAACCATACAATATCTGTCTTTGGCTCAAATGAACGCAATAAAGAACACAGTGAGCAACATACATGAGCCGGTATCGTCAGAAGGTGGGAATACCTCTAGCGTGATTCTCAGAGGAAATGAAAACACATCCAAGCATGTCACCAACTGTTAAAAAAACACTGATGTAGCCACACTCACTTTCACACACACACACACACACACACACACACACACACACACACACACACACACACACACACACACACACACACACACACACACACACACACACACACACACACACACACACACACACACACACACACACACACTTGAAATCAGGGCTGAGGAAAAACAACAAATTCATACAACAACAAAATAGTACTAATGGCATTTGCTGTGACAATATTATACATTCAAAAGAGAGCAACTCACATTGACTGACTTAAAATGAGATGCTTAGCCAAATCAGCCACTGGAAGAATGATGTATTTTAACAAAACAATGGCAGCTACTTGTTTTCAACAGACTTTTACTTTGAAAGGTTCAAAAATAAAATCATTGATGGTCTCAAAAACGTAAGCCTTTGGAGATTTTGGTGGAGGACAGTAAGTGTGAGGAAGAAACACTGATGTGGATTTGTTTTAAAAAAAAAAAAAATCTAAATAAAGTGCTTCTGTTAAAACAAACATCCTCTGACTGAGGTATTGAAGAAAAATCACATCAAATGACACAAAAAAAAAAAACTCTACGCCATTACACTGTGCACTGAAGACAAGCTATTTACAGTTTGGAGTGTGCATCTACACACTCAATTCACCCACACAGGTACGTTTGTGTCATTGTCAAGTGTCCTATCCAAAGATGGTGACAGACTGTGGAAACCATCATCACATCTCCTGTGTTATTTCCCAGAGGGCCGACTCTGCCAGGTAAGATGCAGTTATTGTCATCAGTGTCTCCTGTGCCCGCAGGGAGCTCTGCCACATCTTCTACAAAAAGACTAGTTCCCAGTAACTGTCCAGCCTGCTGTTTCCTCTGTATATGAGAGAGGAATCAGTGCTCTGTGTCAGTGCTCAGCAAAAAAAACTCCCAAACCTCTCTCTAGTGCACACACATACACAAGCCCACACACATGCAGGCACACACAAAGACTCCTACTCCTGCTTCAGTGCCACACTAAGAGCACACAGCAGGAGCAGAGCGAGCCGTTTCATAGGTTGAAAATCGGAGTGCAAGGTAGAGGTGGCAGAGCTGCGGGGGTAGATCCTCCATCTATCCCGGTGCGGGTGGAGACTCTCCATGTCCTTCTGGGCGCTGTACGCCGCCAGAGTGAAGTTAGCATCCCCGGTGGTCAGGAGATCAAACACGCAGGAGTGGTAGTAAATGTCCTGCACCTCCAGCTGCTCCCTGCAGTGTTCCTTCGCCCCCTCCACACCAAAAACCTGCATGGCAACATAGGGGGATGCTTGTGTCTGTGAGGAGTAGCTGGGCCGACGCAGCTGCTGAAGCTGGAGACCGAGCGCAGAAGGGGAGAGGGGCAGGGGAAGATGCCCCGCCTGGTCGATGCGTTCTCCGCTGGGGCAGCCGTTCAGACAGAGCTGTAGGTCTTGGGTGGCATCGTAGGCCTGAGCCAGCTCCTCTGGGATCCGCACTGCCATGGTCAGGTAGCGGCCCAGCTGGCGAACAATTACAGTTACACCAATGTAACCAGCGTGCAGCTCCACATGGCGCCCAGGGCTGCGCTCAGAGATCCACAGAGCCCGGACCTTCCCCGTTGCACCTTCTGCACCAGCAGAAATGTGGATGGGGTCTCCACTGCTCACGGTTCCATCATCAAAGGCAGCGGGGAGGTTGTCTGTGACGGCCTGATAGACCCTCTGGTCCGTACAACCCTCATAGGGTTTAAAGATGATAGTTATCTATAAAGAGGGAGCATCAGGTAAGTTGTAGCGACATTAGATACACAGTTCACAGTACCAAAGTCAATTCATAAGATACAGAAGCACAGCTTTCAGCAAGGAAACAATAGGCTGATTACTTGGAAGATCTGCAATGTCCTGGATGAGGACTTGGTGTTTTTCTTTGTCGTATATGGCAGTGAGAGAAATAACTTTAGGATTTCAACTGCTGGTTGGACAAAACAAGCAGCTTGAAGACTTTACCTTGGGCTCTGGGAAATTGTTGTCAATTCTCACTATTTTTGGAAATTTAACAGACTAAATGGTTTATCAATTGGGAAAAGTATTAAATCGAATGAATCGCTGATTCATCCGCAACTACTTTGATGACCAATTTTTCAAGCAAGCAACATTCACTGCTGAAGATTTGCAGCATATCCACGTTTTTGTCAGTGCAAACTGAGCATCTTTTGGTTGCACAAAAGTGAAAACTGCACTTTCACTGTTTTTCATGGATTTTATGGACCAAACCATTTAACAGTTAATCATGAAAAAAATCACAGATTAAGTGATAATGAGTATTATCAATGGTTGCAGCCCTAAAGATAAGGTAATAGCTCTCCCTCTCTCTCATACACACACACACTCCCAAATATTAACATTCACCCATTACACAGGTTATTGACTCTCACAGTGAATTTGAGAAATGACTAAATGACTTTTTAACAAGTTGTAATTTGACACAGCTATGCAAACATGCTGACACATGTGCACACACACGTATACACACACACACACAAGTACACACACACACATAAAAAGACACATGGCTCCAGTGGTGAGTGGATACAGGGTGTGGTGTGAGCATTACGGTTAGCACTAGCATCATAGTTCCGGTGAATGGCTGCTTTGTTCACATGACAGCCGTGAGGAATGAGGCCTGGCAGGCCATTAAGCCTGGAAGGCTGTTAATGTGTGTGTGTGTGTGTGTGTGTGTCCCTAATAATCGTGACTAATAACTTGCCCCACCTCTGACACAAGGTCAGACCTTCAACTCCACAGTGTAGCAACCCCACTATTTCCTTAATGTGTGTGTGTGTGTGTATGTTTCTGTCAGTGTGTGCGTTACTAAGTGTGTGTATGGGTGTGTATGTGTTTTAATAATTAAAGCTATCGACTATGCTAGAGGGCAGATCATCGGGGGAAACATCAACATAGCTTCTTTAACGCTACAAAGATCACCTTGTGTGGCTCGCCATCCATTTGGTGATGTGCGTGTGTGTGTTTCTTGTTATACAGGGATAAGGACCTTTAACACATATAGTGCTTTAAGCTGTATGCAAGGAGTGCCACTTATGACACACACACACACACACACACACAAACACACACATAAGTAAACAGTGGGTCCTTTCACACATCTCATTCCATGTTATTAGAGGTTAGACTATGTGCAGCCATTAACCAAGTTAGGTTTCCAACACTGCTTCAGTCACAAGAGATAAGTCACAACATTGGGCTGTTTGCCTCACACTTGTGACTCAGAGAGAGACAGAAAGAAACAGAGATGTAGTGCAGGGAGAGAAGGGGTATTTTCCAGCATTACATTGATAAGATTTCTTACTCTGAAGCACAGAAAAGCAAGTAAGGATCATAATTGACAGCATTTATCTCTCTAACACATACACACAGAGAAATAAACTAGATTACTCCAGCTGTGCTCTCTCTTAGGAAAGTCTTTCAGCCTTGATAACAGCAAATTAGACCCCAAAAGCCCATTTCTCTCTGTTTCCCCCAGTGTAACAGTTCTCCTCTCACCTTATTGGTTGCCGTGGCACTAGAGCCAGGTACCACGGGAACATTGGTGACCTGTACCGACAGATAGTCATTATCAATGAGAGGCCACGCCCCCTCCACCTTGCAAGTCTGGAAGCTGTCCTTAAATGTCCTCAGGTGTGGGTCCCCGAACAGCCCGCAGAACAGGTACCCAGGCCGAGAGTGACCTTGGCCGTGAGCATGGGAGTGTGTGTGTGCATGCCCGTGGGAGTGTGCGTGGGAGTGCTGGGTGCGACTATGGTAGTTGCAGGGCTCGTGGTGGACCTCGGGGTGCGTGGAGGAAGTGGGCCCGTCTCTGGAGCAATTCCTCTGGCTCATGAGGTCGGAGATGCCCAGCACGGCCGTGTGAAAGACCAGGTTCCCCCGGCAGGCCTTGGCTGTCCTCTGCGTGCAGGCCGAGTATGCACGTAAAGCCTTGCAAAATTCAACGTGAAAGCCATCCACGGCCGGTGTCAGGTGGAAGGTCAGGGAGACAAAGTCAGTGGTGCACTTCTGGATATGGCACTGAGGGATGGGCACCTGACACTGACCTGGAGAGGACACAGGGAAAGGTGCAAAAATATTGTTAGCAAAGTGATATTATTACACGAACAGTAATAATAATAAATGAACAGCTAAAACAGCCTTAAAGATAATCACATGTCTGATAATGTAGGTGTGTACTGCACTGAGAGCTGGATTTAACTAGAAATAGAAAGCTCATGCGCACACAGAAGACAACAAAGGTTACTGTGTGCAGACTGCTTTGAACTCGGACACACGATGCTACCGGCATGTTACAATCCAACCTAATAAAACTGGAAAAAGAACTGGCCGCTGGTTGAAAGTCCTGATCAATCAGTGGTGCCGCTCTGTGAGTGTAATAAAGCTGAAGTGTAATAAACCAAAGAGCAGCCAGTGTGAAAAGATAAAGAGTGTTTTCCTACAAGGAGAGAGATAATATTGCTTATACAACCTGTGTGCACATACAGTATTATAGACAGAGAGAGATAGGTCAAGGTGTGTGGTCACTTTTGAGAGTATTGTATTTGTGATCCTGTGTAGCTTTAGCAGTACAATACATTAGAGACAATACATGATCAAGAATGAAATACAACTTCCAGTTTTTATACTATAAGTAACAGAGGAAATGCAATGAGTGTTCTGTCCCCGTATATCCATTAGGAACAAAGGTCTTGGTCCGAAATTGTGCCTGATGTTTTATCTATTGCTACATTTCTGAATGTAACAAGGGTCAAACCAGCCTTTTATATCATAGATCATCAGAGAGAGAGGGAGTTAGAGCGAGAGAGAGATTAGAGACCAGACCTAATGCATCAGTCACAGCATGCCCCTATTAGATTAGGCCAGAGAGAGGCTCTGCAGTGTATGGGCAGCTGCACACACGCACACAAATAGCTATCTTAAAAAGAATGCTGGTCGTGCATCCGTTAAACGCTCAGCCAGTGATCTTCAGATGGTGGTTTGATCTCCTAATAGCCAAGCAAAACGAGAATGAACATGGTTTTTACTGAAATCAACAGATTCCCTTAATGTCACATCATCACTTAACGACCACAAGTTACTACTAATACAGTAACACACACAAGCAGACGACAAATCCCAGCTTTTCTTTATACATTGATTTGATTTGGGGGGCTTGAAGTAGTTGATCGCCACCATTTGGGGGCAGTAGTGCTCTGGGTTTTTAAAAAAATGGGTACGGACCCCCACTCACACCACACTTCAGAATCTCTCTCTTGCCTGTTAAATAGTGACACCAACCCACAGACTCTCTTACACACACACACACACACACACACAGGCTGCCTTCCATACCAACCACCGCTGTACAGACGGTCGGAGTACTGAGGACACATTGTGTCTTTGACTGGCAGGCCAACAGCCTCCTTCTCTCCCTCCTATCTGTCCTGCAGTGCCTAAATACGGCTCTCAATCTAATCAGACTGGGTTTATTCTCTTTTGAAAGGTATCAGAATCATGAGCTGCTCTAAAAACACACAAAAGCACTCATTCACTGACATTTTCCCAGCAGGGTGACGTAACAAGAAGGAGACGACCCGGTAACTGAAGGACTTGGGTTCAAACCACTGACTGATATAAAAGTTAAAGTCTTTCTGTCAACAAGCATTTGCTGAGGTTTCACCCCAGCTCCTATTGTGCTCCTCTACCACTCACCCTGTTCTCTTTCCTCCCTGTAAAAGCATCAGGCAACAAGAGGATTTTCATATGACGATGTAACATTTTAACATCAATATTACAGCACTTTTCTTTTCTTGTTTTTGCTCTTCAAGGCTTCCAATGATCTCCCGTTTGTGAAGCCCATCCTGCGAAGTGCCCTTTCTAAGCATGCAAAGTTGAACCTTCTAAAGAAAAGCCAATCTATGCATATAAATAAGTAATTTGTGCTAAGTCGAGCTGAGGTGATAAATTGACTTGAAAACAGTGCTAGGAAGAGAATAAAGAACTCTTCATGTGAGGAATTAATGCACATTCAACACATCCAGAGCCTGGTTTGTTTCATCCCCTGGGGTTAGTATCTAATATAGACACAATAAAACATCCAGCAATGCCCACACCACTCCTTCCATGGTCTACCATAATATCAACCTCTCCTTTTTTCACTCCATCACCCCTTTCCCAGCTGCCTTTATCATCTCACGGGTCACATTTCTTCTTTTCTCTCAAGCCTCATTTATTCTTAGGTTTTTTCAGCTGAAATCATTTCCCTCCATCAGCACTATTCTTACATAGCACTACTCTCATCTGTTTCCAGCCCTAAGCCCTCTTCAGTCTTATTCCCTGGCCGATCCGCTCACCCCCGTGGTCATCTCCTTTCCCCACATCCTGAGGCACCATCAGACAGAGGTCAAAAGATCCACCAGCTGAATCTCTCAGGCTTGGTTTACTGATTCTTTGTCTCCCCGTCTGACAGCCTGCAACTTCTCTGATCTCCAGAGATCAGAAAAGGATCTACTGGGATCATCTCTCAACCAAGGGAATGGCTTGTGAAGTGCTTATTGATCACCCTGTAGTGTGCACTCTCTCACACACTGAGCTCAAATCATACAAACAACCCTCCAAGCATAGAGACACAGAGCTTTACAGGAGCTCACAGCAGCACGCACTCTTTCTCTCTCCCTCGACTAGACGATCAGGAGTGTGAAGAATAGTCAACAATTACGACATCCCTGCCTCCCTGTCGAAACAGACACAAGGAGCCGACGGCTGGAGCAACAACGAAATATGTCTAAATACCTTCAAGTGTACAAGTTATAACAAATAAAACATCTCGTTTGGCCAAACAGACTAAATAATACACATTCTTTCCAGGTGACGCACGTGTAGCCGAAGGTGCCAAGAGGGTCTTTAACGTGAAGTGGGTCTCTCTCTGTTCCCTCCAGGCTGAGTGCAGGGGCGGTTTTGTCCCGCTGCCTCAGCCGTGTTAAACTAATTACTGGAGGTGTGACTGGTCAACAGACAGCCGCCACAGCAGCAGACCCCCTGCACACACAGCAACACACACAGACTTGGCCAAAAAGAGCTGGTTTCTGGAAAGAGAATATCATTCTGGTTCCTGCACCGAATGAAAAATGCATCTATGTTTGAACCAAATGACTTTAAAACCAACAGGCGGTGTGGTAAACAGTGAATCGTCTGTATAGCAACAGAAAAGGAGTCATATTATGTTTTTGTGGTAATAATCCTTACAGACACCCTTTTAACCTTCAGCGAACACGCTCCTCTTTTGTTTATTTCTTTGCTTTCCTTTCTGCCCAAAATTTGGCTTACATTTGAACTTGTGAGATTCTGCTTTTGTCGATTATTAGTAGAGAAACAACTACAAAAACAAGAATTTACTAATCAGAAAAGCATTACTTTATGCTTTTTCCTTTGCAGAGTCTACCTTGTGTAACTTTAATCACTTTGATACTGTTTCTCATGATGCATTTTATCAATTTCCATCATGCAACTGAGCAGAAACTGCATCCCACAATAGGTTTAGTCAGATTTACACCACAGCAGAGCCCTGATTTTAACTTTTTATGATCACATTTGCCCTCAGATAGATTTTCTTCTATGCTGCTCTGTGTAAATCTGTAATCTGTTATGGACATGGGGAGAGGTAGTCACCCTCTCTTCCCCTCCTCCATGAGCCATTAAGGGGCAGACAGGAGAATGACGGCCCAGGAGAGAGGAGGAGAAACTCGATCCGTGCTCAGACTGCTGCACTGCCGCTGGAGAGAGAGCCATTGTCAGGCAGCACTGGGCCCAACACTAGGATCGGCCACACAATGATCACAAACGCTTAATACTCAATTAACCACCTCTGATCACTACTAAATGCAACAGACGGAAAATACATGTTGTTACTGTGGTTGTAGTTGTTGCAGCGCATAGCAATTAGGGCTAATTGGATGACAAAGTGCGTGAAATTACATATTTGTAGCGATTATGTCGAAGAGACCCACTAGTTGTTGCAGTGTTAAAGTGCAGTTAGTTACCTAAGTGAGCACCGCAGCAGAGAGCGATGATCAGCAGCAGCAGTGGCCGGAAGCGGCGCACCAGAGTCGGGGAGGCGAGGCGCTCAGCCCCGCGGCAACAGCATCCGGCTCTCCCCATCCCCGTCCATGCAGGGCCAGGAGGGGAGAGTGGACAGACCTCCAAAGGACGAGGAGGGGTGGTGTCCAGGCCTTCTCACTTCTTCTTCTTGTTTTTCCTCCACTTCTGCCTCTTCTTCCTCACTCTTCTCTCCTTCCTCTCCTCCTCGGGTGCGCAGGGGCATTAAAACACAGCTGCTCCGCGGAATGCAGGGCGGAGGGGGAGGAAAGGCGAAGAGAGGAGGAAAACAAAGTGCGGGCAGAAGTCCCTCCGACGGCACTTTCACTTTTTCCCTGGACAAAATCCACACCCCACGTGATTAAGGTGCGCTCACTCCGCCGTGGGACTTTTGCCTTGATCGTGATCACTCTGTGCTCTCCTCTCCCGTCCCAAACACGCACAATCACATCCCTCTCTCTCTCTCTCTCTCTCTCTCTCACCAGGCCGGGGTTTCTCCTCCACTCCTCCCCTTTCACTTTCTCCTCCTCCTCTCCTTCCCCTCGAAACAAATCAATAGCCTGGAGAATCAACCAAACCCTGCTGGCGGAAAACCCGCCTACAGAGAGAGAGAGAGAAAGAGAGAGAGAGAGAGAGCAGTCTGCAAAATAATGGAGACCTGAGAGAAAAGTTGTAAAACGTTGGTAAGTTGCCATTAAATCACTGTGTTTGTCGAAGAGAATAATGGGTTTCCGATGTAGGTAGGCTTTTTTATTTGGCAGAATGAAAACTGATGGAGACAAACGAGACCTTCCTTAAGATGATCACATTTATTTATGTGTTTTTCTTTTTTCTCTTATCTCTCCTATAATAATAACAACAAAGGGAAACATATTTAGCTGCCCAAGAAGTGAGTTGTTATAAGGAAGAGGGTGGTGAGAGAGCTGTGACAGTTGTCATAATGGCAACCATTCCCAGGCAGATAAATAAATACCTAAATAAATCATGTTCTGGTAACAACATGACGACAAATTTGTTTCTTGTAAATTTGAGAAATAAAGAATATTTACATCCATCATCATCCAAGACGATACCAATAGAATCCTGTTTTGTGACCACAGCAGATCAGCATACATGAATTATGTTTGACTGGATGATGATGTTGGATTTCAGGGTTTTTTTGTTTTTTTTTTAATAGTGTGTAATCCAGTCTAGTTTTTTTTTTATCTCAGTGTATATCTGAAACAAGTGTATCAGAACTCTTGTTATTTAGATGCCATGCATGTACATTTTGGTCATGAAATTACTACATTAAAACCCCCAAAATAGAAACACATTCAAATCAAAATACAGTAATCTGAAGAAGTTATGTTGACTTGCAGCTATTCACACTCATAACTTTCACTGCAGGAACCTTCCCTGTTTCCCCACTGCTAAGATATTAATCTGCTTCAGGGAGACTTTGAGTTCTTTGATCCACTGACCAAATGAGCTGGATATTTTGTGGGAGTAGTGTTGCTAATTGATGGGTGTTTGACCACGTGGAACACTTCATGGTTGATTTTTGTGTTTTATGTTGTCTAATGAAACCCTCTAGGAATCAAGCATCACGCTTTTTTACTTTATTCCATGTAATGATGTTGCAGTTGGAAGGAATTCTGCACCAACCTTCCTGTGTGGATTTCTGAAGACAAGCTGCGTTTGTAACTCTCTGCTTACTTTATTGGCAAAGAGAACAAAATCCAGAGGAGAAACAGAGCGGAGCACAATACGAGGGGAGCATTTATGTGACACAAAACAGCCACCAAACTGTTCACACAGCAAGTCGTAAATCTGCACAATCAAAAGAAGAAAACTGCAGAATGTTCAAGGTGAGCAGACAATATAAACACACCCCAGTCATATTGACTAGACACTGAACACTGCATATATACATGCAAAACAACTTCGCTATTGTTATTGTTCTCTCCACCTACAGCTATAATTCATAAATGAATAACTCCACATTCATTTCTCAGAGGCTGTTGAGACACACTTTAAAATGTTTTATTGTAGAGTAGTTGAACCTGATCCAAACTCCTTTTCAAATAAAGGTTACAGAGATGGACAGGTTTCAAAGAAAGCAGCAAAGCATCGGCAGTTCTAGATAGTTTTTAGTTTTAGTTTTTAGTCTAGACTGTATCTACACTGTTTTATTGCTCAGTTTATGTTCTGTCAGGAGAGTAAGTGTGTTGAACGTGTGCACATCTGCAGTGGCCACAATCCTTTGCTGCCTCTGCCACACTGTGCCACCCTGGGTTAACTTGTTTGCATGTGTATGTGCACAGGTGTGAATTTAAGTAAGTGTGTGTGTGAGAGTGTCTCTATAACCTTGACTGCTATGCAAACAGCAAACAAAGCTTCTCTGTGGGTTGATATTTTATGTGCTGTGTGTCATAGCCGGTTAGTTTCACTCTAACATGACTCAACTACAGTATGTACACTCACATCACTGCCGGCCATAAGTTTGGTCATGGGCGCTCGTTCCCTACCGATTGTGTCAGTAAAATAAACACACACGGTCACAATAAAGCTCTTGAGGATTTGACAGTAAGTGTGGCCAGAAGAGATGATGTGTGCAACTGAAACAGGCTCTGATATTAGATTATATTGGCTTCCTGTTTGTGCCAGAAGCCTCTGATCTCACCAGTGAGGAAGTCTGCATGTGTATGTGTGCATGAGTCAGAAAAATCTTGTGAAATGTTTTATTGTAGTGTATATGGACAGTGTGTATATAGTTTGTGCCTTTACAGTTGGCCTGGAAGAGGCAAACATACAGACAAGTGAGACATCGAATACAGTATGCAAATTCTGCCGCTGGGGGCCACTCACTTAAAACAATAACAAAAGACACAGTTTGATGACAGGTCCCCACTTGTCACGAAGCTCTCTCCACCTTAGAAATGCCACATCAATATTTACCCTTGTTTTTCCTCTCTTCTTGTCCCATTATCTCCTTGGGTGGTTTGGTTGGTTTATGGTGACAGCTTCAGCAACACAAATAGGAGTGAATATCCTGACTGATCGAGTGAGCGATTCAAAGAAGAGAAACAAAACCAGAATTACTACCTCAAGGTTTTATGTCTCTTCCAACCAGTCAAGTGCAGCTTACATTCATGTGTTTTTTGTTTTTTTTTTATTCAACCGCAAGTGAAATAGAGTCAGTCTCCCCTGCTGTTCCTGAGTTATGGTGTTGAATAAGGGTCAGAAAAGTGTTTTAGAACAGTATGTCAGTGAAGTTGACCTTTGACCTCTGGGATATGAAATATAATTTTATCCTATTAGAAATGTGAAATGTTCTAATAAGTGTTTGAATTAGTTATTACTCCAAGTTATGTCCAAATATGCGTTTTATGAGGTCATGGCGACATTGACCAGCAAAAAGGAATCAGTGCATCATTGAGTCCACTGGGACATTTGTGCAATGGCATTGATGGACAGACAGACATAAAATATCACTTCAGGCATTTGTGTGACATTTTTTGCCATAATTACCATACGCATTCTTGAGTTGGTGTCAAAAACGTGTTTTGTGACGTCACAGTGACCATGACCTTTGACCAAAGTCTAATCACTGCCTCCTTGAGTCCAAGTGGACATCTTTCCAAGCTTTCCTGAGATACCTCATTCATGAGAATGAGAGAGAGGCTTTTAGGTATCTGGTGTTTTCCCCATACTCATAATTAACTTGAATGTATTTATGCATTTCTCTGGGTTTGATCATGTTAAAGACATTTGGCATAACAGAACACAACTGAATAAAATATGCAACAAAAGTCTAATCCTTTTTAGGCATTTTATTGTAGAAATGTTCAAAAGGGTTGAAAAAGAGTTCATGCAGATGCTGCTGTGAATACATTGAAGAGAAGTGGTCTTAGCAGCCACACATTTTCTTCTGCTTAGCCACCGGTCACGGTGGCAACAGATCAAGCAGGGCGCTCCAGACGTCCTTCTCCTGAGCAATGCTTTCCAGCTCTTCCTGGGGGATCCCGAGGCATTCCCAGGTCAGATGAGATAATATACCTCCAGCGAGTTCTGGGTCTGCCCCGGGGTCTCCTCCCAGTTGGACGTGCCCTGAAACCTCCGAAGGGAGGCGCCCTGACCAGATGTCTGAACCACCTCAACTGGTTCCTTTCGATGTGAAGGAGCAGCGGCTCCAAGCCCCTCCCGGATGACCGAGCTCTTCACCCTCTAAGGCCGAGCCCAGATACCCTGTGGAGGAAACTCATTTCGGCCACTTGAGATCTCGTTCTGTCATGGAGAGCTCATGATCATAGGTGAGGGTTGGAGCATAGACTGGTAAATCGAGCGCGTCGCCCTGGGGCTCAGCTCCCTCTTCTCCACAACAGACCGGTAAAGCACCCACATTACTGCCGATACCTATTTCTGTTCATCTCTCGCTCCATTTTACCCTCACACACGACCAAGACCCCGAGATACTTGAACTCCCTTGTTTGGGGCAGCAATTCACTCCCAACCTGGAGGGGGCAGTCAGTTTACCGGCAGAGAACCATGGCCTCGGTCTTAAAGTAACTATTGGCATTTACTTAAGTCCTGCATGCAGTAAAGTTTAGGTTCTTGCATTTTACTCAATATTTCTATTTGATCTCTTCCCACATGCCCTCAAAACAGCCTTTTTAAAAACCCTGTCTAAAGAAACCAAGTCTAGATGTTGATGCATTGATCAGCTATCCAACTTTCCTTTCATTAGCAAGATACTTGAAGACAGTTTCAGTGCAAATGAACTAAATTAACTAAAATATCCTGGAGGTATTTCAGTCAGGCTTTAGAACATACAACAGAACTGAAACTGCTCTTGCCAACACAATTAGCGACCACTTCAAAATATACATAACAGGAAGGTTTCATGGCAGTCTTCAAGGTAGCTGCTTTGGTCAATTGTTACATTCACTATTCATGCTGCCACTTGGTGATGTCAGATAGAGCACAATGCTTCTGTAGTTATTCAGAGGAAACTGTATGTCAAACTGAAATCCTGCTGGTGAGCCCTAAAACAGAGCTTCATAATGTGGGGAAACTGCCTCCCTGGATTAAATATCAAGTTGTATGTCTTGGTATCATCTTAGATTTGGATCCAAGTTCCACAACAAGGTGACACATTTTTCCACCTTAGAAACAAAGTTTAGCCACTTAACAGACGCAGGAAACCAATTCATGTCTTAATTTCAAGCCAACTTGGTTACTGTAATGTACTTCAGTCCTTCAGATAACATTTAGGATCAACCAAGCTACATTGCTAACCTTCAAGAACACTGTGAGCCCCATTTTACTGGAGGCTTCCCGCAACAGCCAAAAGAAATTGGGATGCAGAATTTGTCAACCATTTCCTCAAATTATGGAACACACCTCCTACAGATAGAGATGCCAGCACACTAAATATTCTGGTATTACTCAAAATAAAGTTAAAAACTTTTGCTTTTAAAAGTAATGAGAGTATTTCAGACCCAAATGCAGCACACAGTACAGTGAGAAATATTTTTACGCATGGCAGAACAGCCTGGTTCTGGGTCTGTTTGTGTTTGGAAGATGCCCCAGGACTCCAGCTGGTGAAGCTGGATCAGTGAGCCAGTTAGTGGAGCAAGGAAGTAGAACTCACTCAGGATAGTTCAGCGGGAGTTGGTGGTACCACAAGGACTACAGCAGGAGCACAGCTCGGTGAAGCAGTGGGTATGGAAGCAGGTGAGCAAAGGATCAGGAAACCGGCCCAGGGAATCAAAGCAGCCGTAAGGTAGGGAGCCACAAGTGTGCTGGAGAATCATGCACCAAGGAGCGAACAACAATCCGGCAGTGAGTGAGTGGTGAAGGCTTAAATACTGGATTTTATGAGCGATCAGGAGCAGGTGAGTGGAACAGGGGATGGGAGTTGGCTGATTGGTGGGAGTGGCTGGCAGGTGAGTGGAAAACTACTGAAAGAAAGACTGACTGTGACAATAACTAGCTATGATTTACTAGATACAGACCTGAAATTCATCTTTTGCACTCTGCTCCGCACTATTGCCCTTCTTTAGAAAGCTTGTATTTTATTTGATTTTATGCGTTTTATGAATTCTGTATTTTGACTTTGTTATGATTTAATCAGTTTTATCGTCCATCGTGTTACATTAATGAGTTTCATTTGTTTTTATGTTCATTTTATGTCCATTTCATGTGAAGCACTCACACGTAATTTTTGTGTTGTGAAGCACTTTGAGCTGCATTTCTTGTATGAGAGATGCTATACAAATATTAATAATTTAATACATGAAAGGAACCATCCTGAAAATGAGTACTTTTACTTTTCATAATCAGTGATTTTTGTTGATGATACTTTATAATGATACTTTTACTCCACTAAATCTTTTGTTTGCTGGTCTTTTATTTGTTATAGAGTATTTTAACATTGCTGTACCAAATCAAATTAAAAAATTGTTTTTAAAAAGTGCCTTTTCCACCATTGTTGATGACTTTTTAAATGATGTGTTTCACATATCTCAGCCCAATTACACGCCTTTGAGAGAGTTTGGACCATTGTGTCTCCACCATCACCATCAAGACATTTTCTGCTTGTTTTCCTCTTATTTTGCCACCCAGCTGTAAATATTGGGCACCAAATATTGCAACACGGATTAAACGAGCAGCGTTTTGACAGATAAAACAGCCTCTTTGACCAACCTGCCCACCGTGTGCAGGATGAAGCCCACTAGGTGAACATCTCATTTTTGCCAACACTCCGACCACCTAGTGGTTAATTCAATTACATGTGTGCATGTGGTGCTATTCATCATGACTAATTTCATATTTCATTATGATCACACATCCGCCTGCATACACACACATACACACAAACCTAGATAACATATGACCCTATTCATAGAGTTTAATTTTATGTTTCTCACTAATTCATTTAATCAATTACACCACAGCTGAGACCTGGGAGCAGAGGACGCTGAAACTAACTCACCCCCCTCCACACACACACACACACACACACACACACACACACACACACACACACACACATGCGTTCACTCACTGCGCCTCCGGCACAAAGACAGTCTGTTTCTGAACGTCCAGCTTGTCTTCACCTCCACACCTCCACCTCCCGTCTCCACTTCTACCTCTCTGCACCTCCCCCTCACCCCATCCCAACTCCAAACAGCTCGTCATTCAACACAAGGCTCTCGCAACTCCATGCACACCTGTGTATGCATGTGTGAGTGTGTGTGCTGGTGTGTGTTCGTGCTGAGAGTTTATATTGTTGCAAACGTGTCACAGACTGCGCCTATAGAAAAGGTAAGATGTTGCAATGAGTCTGTCTCACACACATGGAAGGTGGAAGAAGAAGAAGAAGATCTGCACCTAAGTGAATATAGTAATAAAACAATGTTCAAATCCTTTGTTAGGTGTTAATGTTTTTCATTACAAATGTATGTTGAGCAAAATTTACTTAAAATATCAAAAGTAAAAGCACTGTAGAATGGCACATTTTGTAGGATTTATTTATGGATCATATAATTGGATTATTATTATGAAGTATTTATTTATTAATTAACATCAAAACAACTGACTGGGTCACATTGCAGCACCAGCATTTGCACTGGAAAAAATGTTTCTGCAAAAGTGTTTGGTAAAGTAACTAATAACTACAGCTATTAAAAGGAGAGTAAAAGTACAATATTTTCTTCTGAAATCACAGTAAATAAAGTACCTCAAAACTGTACTGAAGTGCAATTCTTGAATAAATGTACTTAGTTACATTCCACCACTGCAAACACCCAGTTATTCTCTTTCACTCTCTCTCTGTGCCAAAAACCACAACACACACACACACACACACACAAAAATCCCACACACCCAATTCCTGACTCACAGATGGATGGTGAAGGTAAGTGGAGACTGCAGATGTGTGTGTATGTGTGTTTATATTCCTGATGTGAGACGATAACATAAAAGATAAAGTCCAGGTATCAAAGCCTCTTGTAATGCGAGTGGAAATCCAATCCTATAATAGCCTGTTTGATAGCTGTTTCTCTCCTGGGCCAAACTCATGTTGTGTTTTACTTGAGATGGCCTTATCAGACCTGCTGTTTCTGCACATTAACTCCTCTGTTACAAAGAGACTGAGGCCGGTTTCAGGTGCTTCTGTGCAAAGAGCATCGGAGTGGGAAAGCGAGAGCGCTCATCCTGGGGTCAGTTTATCTTTTGAAATGCTGAGGAGAAATGTAGCTTCATCAGAGAGCTCAGATCAGTTGGAGAGGATTCCTTTAACGTAGGCATAAGAAGGAGATAATCACTCTGATCCGTCTCTTGAATCTTGAATCTTGAATCTCTCCTTACACTTTCTATACCCCTGCCTCTTTTTCCCAGACCAGCAGTTGATGTGACTGATTGGTACCGTCATAAACCCCAAATATCATCATGACATTAATATTAGTATTAATGGAAAGGAACTACATATTAATTTAAAGGAACATTTGCTAAACTACTTCACCTGAGTGCAATTTTGAGTTGCGTCATTTCCACTTTATGCAATGTTACTTAAAAAATTTGACTTTTTTGTGGACTGATTTCTATGTAAGGGTCAGCATCGGCAGGGTTAGTAGCTGGCTGGCTGAAGTACTTCACCTCATCATTTTTCAAATCACAGCAGAATATCTACAGAAAGTAACACAACTGTCATCTAAGCTGTCTTTCTTCTTTTATTGTTCCTTGAAAAAAAAAACATACTGTTACTATCTACTTAATTAGTTGAGTGTGAGTCAAGTGTGAGGAAATCTGAAACAAACACAATACGTTTGACAATTTCATGAATTGTTTTCCTAGAATCTCTTCATCATCTTTGTCTTTACCCTCTCCCTTCTATCCCTTCATCCTTTGTGTAAAAATATCTGAAGCGCACACAGCTGCATCAGGCAGCACAGTGACAACGAAGCCTCTGTTTTCTCAGGGCACACACACACACTTTGTACACACAGAGCAGTAAGAAGGAAACAGCTGAAGGATGTAATAGGGCAGATGAGGATCATGGGGTTGCAGTTTGGTTTGGGTCAGGGTGAATATTTGGCAGCTGTGAGACAAAGACGCGCTATTAAAACACTCTCGCCTCCAGCTCGCTCTGCAGAGAAACTTGTTTTGGCTGTGGCTTTGCCAGCTAACATCGACATAAATAAGGAGAAGCCTTGTGATTCTACTAACACTCATTTTGGCACAAGAGGCGTCTTTTGTGGGTACATGAGTGCCTTATTTCCTAAAACTGGGGCATAGTCAAGCTTGTGCATCTGATCTCAAAGACAGTGGTGACAAATGATTTTTCGCTGCTTTCTATGCATCTACTTTGATCACAATACACACACAGACATCTCCCTTTTTTCTCTTTCCTTCTGTTTCTCACACACACACACACACACACACACAAACAAGGGTATTTTGTTTTTAACACATGCAAACACATGTACACACACTGAGACTTCACAGATATTTTGAGTCTTGTGGCTACAGATGGTCAGCTTCCATCTCCTGCTGGGCCATCCACATCCTCCAGCGGTTAACACAAACCGCCTCAAAACACACACACACACACACACTCACACACACACAAAGAGAGAAAAGGTATGGGCACATATAAATCACTCATACTCCAGAGCCATATGCTCATACCTGTCTGTGTGGAAGAAGCCCAAACACAGGTGAGCCCCTCACATTCCAGCAGCCCGCAACCTGACAGATATACAGATGGAGAGAGAGAGGGAGAGAGGGGGAGAGAGAAAGCTCACCGCCCCTCTCTCTCTTACATCCAGCTGTGAGTGCCTCCCTCTCTTCTCCTCCCCCTCCACTCCCCTCTCTTCCCCTTGGGATAGAGTGCTCACAGAGTGGCAGATGGGTGGAATGCATAATACATAGACTATTTGGGGGGCTGGGAGGGTGCTGCATGTGTGTGTGTGTGTGTGTGTGTGTGTGTGTGCGTGTGTAGTCAGTCCACGGGGAGTAGGCTGTGGAGTCATTATAGATCTAATGGTTGTGTTTTAGACGCTGTGCCGTGCCAATCTCATTTGAAGTGCAAAAGCCAAATGAGTGTGAAGCGTTTCATTACTCATGCTCTGTGTGCGCACGCTCCCCCTTGGTTCATGTGAGGCAACAGATCAGTGATGCAGTCACAACTTTCTAAGTGACATGTGAAACATATATGTATATGTGTATGCGTGTGCGTGAACAAATTCATGCATGTGTATTGTGAAGGACATTTAAGGTGGATGCTTCGACGACTGAATTTGAATCTTTTGTTCTTCACAGTCGCAGTTCTTCTGCCTCCCTGCTCATGTAGACTGACTTTGTTTGCCTAATTACTGTGATTACAGCAAGATGAGGCCTATGTATCATAATGTTGTGTAATTAGCATTCAATTGTGAACTAACAAGGCCTCCTCAGGCATACGTAATGGATTTTGGATAGACAAGCTGAGCTGAGGCATGACTAATACAGCATGGGTAAGTATAATTTAAAACCTCTGCTCTGGAAAGAGATTCGATCTCACACTGTAGAAGTTTGAGCAACAATGCATCAATGGGCATGATTGTAAGAGAAGTTCATCTCATCCAAATTATGAAAAACATCATGGCTTCTCCCTGCCATTTACTTCGTTGGGAGTTAATAGGGGTGTGTAAGATGTGTACCCAGAATGGATAAAGGAAGCTTGTCAGCTGATGGAGGCACTGTTTTAGGCACACAAACATGGGTGGGGGGGCAAGAAGGAGTAAACTCTGGGAGAACAATGAAGACAAGACAGAACAAGAGAGCTGGCAGGTAGCAGTTCTCAGGAGATTCATTAGGCTTGTCAGAAATTCTGGCTGTGAATATGCTTGCACAGCAAGCTCCTCGGTGGGCACACACAAACACCACGCCAACGCAGGTTGCCGCAGGTGTATGGAGCTCTCATCTGCTGACAGGTAGGGATGAAAGCGCGATAGGGATGGTGGGATTTGGAGTCACACTGTGAAGACAGCAGGCTGCGTGTCTCCAAATGGCTGCAGCGGGAATTAACATATCCTGACAGGCAATGAGCCCTGTGCTTCATGGCACACAGCATCTCGAGTGATCAGTGAAACATTTTGTGTAAATGTGACTGTAAGAATTCTGTTTAATTCAACTTCAAGTTTTTTGGGACTGTGAACACAGCAGCCCAACTTTCCAGTGTTGTATTACAAACTGTGCCTTGACAGTTAAAGCAACTACAAGGAACTTCAATTTTGTCCTGCTTTCTGGAGGCTCTTTTGGAAAAACCATATTCCCATAATGAAGACTGCATGAGTTTGTTTTGGACGCGAATGAAAGAAAGACACAACTTGTTTCTGAAACAATTTTTATCTTTTCAAAGCACAGCTGTTTGCAGGATGCATAGCACTGAGGTAATGTATCAACTTTTGTAGCCATGTAAGATTAATGACTATAACATGACGATGGTGCTACATTCAGCTCATGTTAGCCAAAGCATTAGCTGACTTCGTTATAGTCACCAACCTAAATACATATATTGATGTGAATCCTTGTTTAACAATGTATTTCATAAATAAAACAGACATATTACATACCTGTCTAGGAGAAAGAGGGCTAATTCAAGGTCAGTTTTGAATTCTTTCAAATTCTGCTATTCTCTCCATCTGGTGAATGAATGTTGAGTCGTGTTTTTGCCCGTGCTCCATCATTGTCCCTATCGTTTTTTGGTTTTTTTTTATTAGTTATTTTCTTTTACTCTGTGCTGATCCTGCCCCAGCATCAGCCATAACAACAAAATGTCAATGTCAAAACTAAAATTCTCTGAAGAAAAATCCCCTTTTGCTGCCTTTGAAGTGGTTAACGCACTACTCACTGTGCAGCTTTGCCTAGTCTTGTTTGCTTTTAAAGGTCATACAAAGGCGTCAGTATTAAAATTAGACCACCTCATAACCAGTTAAAAAATCCTTGTAGCTGCTTTAAGGGGAACTAAAATGTTGCATCACCTCTCTGTGATTTTGTTTTCTCAGTGCTTTGACGGGCATTTCAACAGCTCCCATTGTGAATATGCATAATATCCGTGTCTTCCTGCTTAGGGAAGAAAGAATCAGTGCTGAGTTTGTCAATTTGTCTGGTTAAATAGGGCTTAAAATGCTGCTGAGTGAGCGTGTAATGAACTGAAACAGTAGGTGGCATATTATATCAAAAGTAAGCTAGTTGAACAGGAACCAATTTGTACACAAGACTCTCTCTCTCTCTTCCTCTCTCTTTCTCTTTCTGAATAAATCAATGAGTGTATTATGATAGTTTGTTTAAGGTGAAATGTGACTAACAGATGATGAAATGACCTGAAACGCATGATGCAATCTGTGCAAGTGGAAGAGTCCTTTGTGTCTTATGTGTGCGTGATTGCATGCATATGCATGTTCGTCTTGGCACGTCTTGTGTGTCTGGGCTTTGGGGCAGTGTGTAAATCCCAGCGTTTAGGTGGAAGACAGAATCACTATCTGATTCCCCAGCTGTTCTCACAGCCTCCACAGTCTAACCGCTCAAAAAAGACATGTTTACTGTACACGCTCGAACACAAACACACGCATACATGCAGACTTGCAAGCATGCAGATAAATGCATATGGGAGGTTTGCTGACAATGAGTAGAAGATTTCTTTCTTTGCAGACATGTCCAGTGAGTGAAGTGCCAGACCCCAGATGCAGCCTCTCATCACAGAGAGGACCTCAGTGGGAGATGGAGAGAAACTCCACACCAGCAGCTGGAAGCTAGATGACTGTTCCATGTGTTCATGTCTCACTGGAGATCCATAAAGTGTGTGTGTGTGTGTATGTGTGTGTGTGTGTGTGTGTGTGTGTGTGTGTGTGTGTGTGTGTGTGTGTGTGTGTGTGTGTGTGTGTGTGAAAGTGAGTGCGTGTATGTGTGTGTGTCTGTGTGAAAGAGAAATACAGAGCCAGAGAACTGCCTGTATGTGTTCATCAGTTCCAGGCAGTATTGTATTTCATCTACACCCTACTGGCAGTATACAATACGTAACATTTTTGTGGGCCCTCTGCTAGTGGTCACATAAAAATATTCTCTCGCTCTCTCTAGGACATTTTGATTTGGAGTGACAGTATTTACTTTCACCTAATTTTCTGCAGAAATGATGTGGCTGTGGGACTCAGCTGTGGGCTCAGGATCATGGGACTATGTTTCCGTGACAACCAGACATCATCACTGACTGCTGACACTAAAATAACAGACTGAATAATTTAGACAGATCCATTTTTAAACAGCATGTCAATTCACATCAATGGCCACAGACACCCTGCTTGGCACCCTGCAGACAGGCCCACCCAGGCCGGGTGCAGGGGTGGGGTGCATTGTCCAAAACTCATTTAACAACAATCTGGCTGTTAGAGCTAAAACTATCTGTCGAAGCAACTCTGGAAGTAAAAGTGTTTGCATAATCTAGGTCAGTCCACCCTCTTGAGAAAAAAAGACTCTGAAAATGTTTTTAAATGAATATTTTCACAATAAAAAATGGATTATGATACAGTAAAAATTGGTTCAGAAGCAGAATATGGAAAGAGAGTAATTAAATTTACACAAATAGCAGGGTCAGTTGGGACAGTGTTGGACCCAAAATCATAAAATTGGATTTTTGGTCTTGTTTATCTACCACAGTACTGAATTTAACATGCTTGTTTGGTGTTGGTGTCACATAAGATGAAAGCAGCCGAGTGTAATGAAAGTAGCACATGGCTCCGTGATCAAAGTTCAAAAGATGTCATCCATCAGGGATGATTTTCTCATTTAACTCCGTTTAAAAAGAAAAAAAGGCTGCAGAGATTAGCACTGATGACTGACCATTTATCAGCATGAAGCATTAGTGCAATACAAAAGTCTAATTAATTGAGACAGATTTATAATGCATGTTATATCAGGAGTGTAACAGCTGGGGTCGACAGCAAGATTTAACGAAGAAAATCGTGTATTTTTGCAAAACATGCATAATTTTCAACCGTTTCACATCACATGTTATTACTTATCATCTCATATTACTCCCTCCTTCCATCGACCCTTCTAAATTTTAAGAATATCTCCTCTATTTTTAATGAAAATCTGGAGAGCCTTAAGCTTAGGGCTGCAATTCAAATGTCTTCACAAATAAAACACAAAGCAAAAACAGACAAATACATGTTAGCACGTCACCAACTGATGACTTATTCAGATGGAACCTCAGGCTGCGAACCAAATATTTGCACACATGATTTATCCTGCTTTCCTCAAGGCCTGCGTGTTGAGAAATATTCAGACACAACTGTGTCTACATTCTGTTTTTATGTGTGTGCATGAGCGTGTGGAGCTGCTCTCCTGTTATTTTACAAGCTCATATCCACACCCACACACACGCCCAATCACCAGAGGGCTAAACGGAATAACGGAGCAGGGGAGGTGAAGGGCTTTGCAGGTGTGTCCCTGCTCTCTCTTTGTCTCCATCTGACTGATTTTGTCTCGCTCAAACAGTGTCTCATTACCCCCTCTACCCTCTCTTTCTCCTCAGTTCTGGCTTCATGCATTTGTTGAAACAAATTTTTAGAATCATTAAAACAATGTCCTGCCTTGCCCTGAGAGCAAGGTTTTACAAAATGTTCCTTTAAGCCTAGATGTGTCGCTCAGTACAAAGTTAGGCAGAGTCACGCACACACACACAAGGTTTAATAGTCTTATTCAACATGTTAAACGCTGTTTAATATTTGATTTGTATTACATCTGTGCAAAACAACTGCAGTAAGTAATAAACATTTCACACATTTAATATTCCTCCTGAGGACAGAACTACCCAGATTAGCACACAGTTGAAAGAGTCTTTATGCAGCGTGATATCCATCACATCAACAAAGGCTCCAAAACCTTTCACTGAAATTTCCAGTTTAAATTCTACATTTCTAATTCAGTAGAAGATAATTTACATAAAAATACCTTCCAGCTCTATTTCTTTATTCCTATACCTTATTCTGTGTTCTGGGATTTTGGAGGAAGAATCCTCTTGACACATCCTGTCATCCCTTCACACTCACACACACTCACACACACACACGCTCCTCTCACTCCACCAACCTTCAGGCAGTGCACCTGGGTACAACTCTTACACATGCACACACTCACAAATATGTGCATAGACACATTCCCCCACACGTACATATGCACAAGGACCAAAACCACACACCTACACGTTCGCAAAGACACGCAAACTATGAGTGTCCAGTCTCCGACGGCCAATCAGACTGTGTGAAACTCAAGTGTTTGGGCAGAGTGTGTGTCCTAACAGCCTTCGTCAGGAGCTCTCCCTTTAGGTTTTACACCGTGACCACCTGGGAAATGACACACACATACATACACACAGTGTGAAAACCACTGAGAGACACACACAGCAGGATTGATCTCCCTCAATGCTATTGATTAGCCTACCCCCACCACAGATCAGGAGATACCAGCTGTGTCAAGCCATTTGCCTCCTGAAGCGCAGCGTCTCCTGCGTGGAAGATGAAAATAATGACGCTGCGAGCATCTTCTCTCAGAGAAATTCTGCTGGCTGTAAAAGGGCAGGAAGTCTGCAGGGACACGGTTACCTCAGATGAATGCCGCTCCAAGCCATTTGTTTTAACCTCTGCCCTGGTCCTACTGAACGTGTGTGTGTGTTAGAGACATAAGCCACACACACACACACACACACACATGAACGCACCCACACAAAGACACACAGTCGCACATTCAAATGCATAGCTGGGAGTAACATCAAGGGAATTCTGTTTAAATTATAGTTTCACAGTATTTTATTCTTGAAGGACGGGACAGTTATTCTACATTATTAATAAAAGCAGGAATAAGTTTCTTTTCCAAAGCTACAAGCCAAAGACTCTGTATGATAATATCATGATGTAAGATTTACTAAGCTTAGAAAAGTTTAATAAGCTGCTTTATTTGAGTTGTTGCTTCCACACATTCCCTATTTTTATCACTATTCTGTCTGTGCCTCGGAAACTATCTGAAACTTTTTGTCCTTTTTAAAATCTGATTTAATCTAAACGTTGATGACACCACAGCTCAAATCTGAGTAAAATGAACAAAGATTGTTCCACAGAGTGAATTATCAAGTCTCTCAGTGGTATTCCAGTTCAAAACCAAAATTAGTATCTGTATTATTTCTTTATGGAAATTCTCTTTCATCACTGCCGAACAAATCGTGAATTAAATCACCAGTAGGAAGGAAGCAGCTTTTGGAGCCACAGTATGAAGGGGAGCCCCGCTTTTCTGATTTACAGTCAGTGTGCTGAGAGTTTTGCTTTTAATCATGACATTTAAAAAGCACAGAATCCAATTTGACAAAAAGAAGTGGCATTGTTATAGTAATTGAATTACTATTGGATCAAAAAGCTTGGGCCGGATTAATTTCTTTACTAACATTGGTTGAATAATTTGCTTATAGTAATCAAGTAGTCTACTTACATTGTTCTTTTTGGTTGTTTATTTTTTATATATCACAACAAATGGTAAATATTAAAAATTTTGAAAATCTATTTTTGTTCTATTTTACTCCCATGATACTTTTCCTCGCCCACCTGCATTCAGCTGGATGCCTGAAGCTGGTCCTACATCCACACTGAAGTCACGGTGGGGGAAAAAATGGAATGGAAATGTGTATGGGGAAGTACCAAAAACACATGTTGTATATTGGATGTTAATGCAGGAGAGGCACAAACTATGGCGAGGTGCAGTTCAGCCTGGCTGGAGGTGAGGGGCGGCGTTTAGCTTCTAGCCAAAGAGGAGACATGTGACTTCCAGTAACTCCATAGTTGTTTTATTTACATGATTTTTGTTTGTAGATTAGCTTTCCACTGGCAACCCTAACTTGCACGTTATATGAACCTCAGTGTTTCACTGTGAGGATGGGACTTCTGCTGTGCTGTGTGCAGTCGTGAAGCTAGATGGTAATGGTCAGTAAACCCCCCCAGAAAAGGAGCACTGGGTGCTTGTTAAACCATAGTTTCTTTCTTCTATTTCTACATGAGTTCAATACAGAAGATGTGACCCATGGGTGTGGAAAATATAGATTTTAAAGGCTCCTTTGATGGAACTGAGCTGAGAAATGAAAGTAATGCAGTGTATGATGTAACTACTATTACTTTCACTGTTGAGTCATAAGTAAAGAAGTGTAATTACTTTGTCAATACATTTTTCAATCAACTTGCCAGATACTGCTCACTTGTATTTTAAAAAAAAAGCTATGTTTTACTCTTGTTTACTCTCTAGTATTGCATTTTGCTTTTCTCTGTACCGCTGCCTAGTAGTGAACTGAAATACTGAAATAACCCCATGTATAGAACCTTAATAATGGTAAAAAGCTAATGCCAGAGTTGTGGACATGTCTTCTCTGAAGGTCCAGCGCCTTTCAACCAGCTTTAGTTTGAGAGAAACTGCACATAAACACATACATTTTAAAAGGGAGCTGTACAGTAAATCACACCTGATCACCTGTGGCCTTGCAAGAATTTCTATGTATTAGGTGACAAGACAATCCAGAAATCCATTTATCATATAGATGGTTGAAATTTAAGCACCCGCTAATGTGAGTAAGCAAAAATTCAGAAAGAAAAAAATATGACAAACATGAACAACATCAAGTGTATTTGAATTGTCTGATGTTTTACTGCTCTGTTGTTGAAATACTATTTGCATATTTTCATTAAATGTTGTCTGTACAGGTGAGGTTTCCTGTCCGGCACCTCAGCCCTTCAAACATCCCCCTGATCTCACAGACTGGTGTTTGGATACGAGACAGCCGTCCATCTCTGTTCTCTCCCACTCAAAATGTTTCTCCTTTTCTGCAGTCTTTTCCCTCTTTGCTCTCTCTGTATTTATGACAAGCTGGCACACTCAAAGAGCATTGTCAAAATGTCAAACTTTATGAAATATATATACAGGAAGAGATTTGCAGAGGCTGAGGAAAAGGGGAAAGAAGATGAATCTGAGGAATATGAGAGAAGTGTTAAAAAAGAGGGAGGACAGAGTGAGAGAGTGAGAAAAGAGATATGAGCTCTCTGTGGTAAAAGACAATAAAGTGTGAAAGGTTTTTCCTTTGTTTGATGTCCTCCCCTCGGGTGCTTTGTGACAGAGACCGCAGCAGAGTCCCAGTTAAAAGAGAAAAAATGACAGGAGCCATTTCTCTCTCTTTCTCTCTATGGCCCTTAAGGATGAGGGTGTTTGTGAGTGTGTGTCAGAGTGAGAGAGAGAGAAAGAGGGAGAGTCTGAGAGACAGACAGAGAGAGAGAGAGCAAGAGGGAGCCCTTGGGGTCTAATAAATCAGGACTGCATTGAATGTGAGGGTCTTGGAGGATCTTGCGTGGGAAGACAGGTGTCCATAGCATTCTGGGGCAGAGGTTATGGTCAGACACATCAGTCATCTCACACAACACACACACACACACACACATACATAGGCATGGCTGAAATTACCCAGAGAAAAAACCCATTTTCTCCTTTTGTTCCTCATTACCATGTCACAACCCTCAGCTTCATATTTGGTTTTGTTTTAAATGTGAAATACTGCTGTGATCAAATAATGAGAGCAAACGGCAACGGAAGCCCGTTTTGTAAACAGTTTACCATCGATTATTCCGCAGCTTATTGTGTTTCCCCGTATTTTCCTTTCAGTTTATAAAAAAGCCAGGCTGGCACCTTGGCGCGCAGTAGCACAGACCCCCCCCCAGCAACATTAGCATAATTATAATGCACAGGCTGGAGTTATGGAAATGAAATAAAATATTGTTCTTTTATTCTGCAGCACGCAGCAATATTCCACTAAGACATCCAGTTATAATACATGACAAATATGAATTAAAGACGTGAGTGTGAGCTGGAATGAAGGTCAGCGAGTGTGGAAGGAATCGTACCCCTCACGCCGCCTCCCTGGAGTTTGTGTGTGAATGTCAATGTGTATGCAAGAGGTGTGTTTGTGTATGCATATGTGAGAAATCTTGTGTTTGTGTAACTTAGGCAATCCTGGATCGATAGTCAAGTCATCTGTAAAGTACACAGGAGGTCCTGAGAAATGGGGAACTGGATATTTGTTTCTGGGATAAAACCAGAGCAGTCAACTCTCCATCATCTGTTTGAGCTATTGCTGTGTGTGTGTGTGTGTGTGTGTGTGTGTGTGTGTGTGTGTGTGTGTGTGTGTGTGTGTGTGTGTGTGTGCGCACGTGTGTGTGTGTGTGTGTGTGTGCCTCAGGGTTACAGATAGGGGAATATTGCGTGCCTCTCTTCTCTGTCCTCCTTTTCACCCTCACAGATGCAGAAAAATGAAACTTCTACATGTCACAAATACACACTGTACACACACACACACACACACACACACAAAAATGTGCACATGTACACACGTGCAGACAGTCAAAGAGTGAAGGGTCCCACAGAGTTCATAAGCTAGTGAATAATAAAAACCCCAACGTGGACCGGGCTCTCTGTCTGCTGTAAAAATGGCCTGTCTGTGACATGAATATGATTTTTGCTGTGTGTGCGTGTGCGTGTATTTGTGCACATGCAGATGTGTGTGTGAGTGTGCTCACTATGGTAACTAGATGAATTATTCACTGTTTACTGATGAGGAAGCATTTAGGCTCCCAGGAGTGGTGCTCAGAAGCAGGCCTCACCTCTCTCCTCTTGCCCGCTCCATCTTTAGCGTTCTCCTCTCCTCCTTCCCTCTTTCACGCTCACCCCCATCACACTTTCATCGTCTCTCTCCATTACTGGAGCTGTTGGTTCTAACGTGACGCCTTTGTGAGATAACAGTGCTGCTGCTAGAAATACGCTAACTCTTTCTTCGACTTCAGCTCCATGTCTCTGCCCGTCTGATCCCGTTGACCTAGTTGTGAAACAATGTTGTGATTGTAAAATCACTGTTATGATGAACACAGTAGGAATCCATTTGCATGTATTAAGTAGAGGGATGGGATTCAGCTCTTCCTCTTTGCGGCTGCCTTAGCTGAATTAGCATCACTTCACTGACTAGACTTAGACACACAGATATACCCACAGAAGTAAGCACAAATTACTGGAAGTCAAGTTTAATCTTTCTCTTACACATAAAAAAATGGGTACGCACATGGACACACACATATTCACAAAGACTAAAACACACTTTATACATCCGCTAATCAAGCTCCTATTACCAGGAGGAGGCTTTCACACATGGGGACCAAACTCCCTTCATCTAATTGGTCCGCTGAGAAAATCGCTAAGCTGTTCACATCTGCAGGGATACGTACACATACACACACATACACAAGCATACACACACATGAGGTCACTTGGAGCCAATCAGTGCAGAGCTCCTTGGGCAATGTGCACAGTTCCATCCTTTCCTTTATCCATCTTTTATCCCCTAGTTCATCCCTCGCTTTCAGCTCCATCGGTCCCATTACTGCAGCCAGGGACCCCAATCCCTGGAACAGAACCTCAACACACACTCACACACACACCTACACGCGAATACACCACACTACAGCCCAGCTTCCACCAAAACCAAGAGTAGCTTGGTCAAGCCTGTTTTAGCTTATTGGTATCTTTCCTATGTGTTTGTGGTGTTTGTCTGTGTGTGTGTGTGTGTGTGTGTGTGTGTGTGTGTGTGTGTGTGTGTGTGTAGTTAGGTGGTTTCCCATCCGGAGCAGCCGTTGTGCTGCTTATTAAACAAAGCCTGTCTAAAGCTGTCCTAATCCTTTCCCATAGCTATCCCTGACTACACATATAGACACACACACAGATTTCCACACAGTTGCTGAAGTCCAGTGCTCAGCAGCCCACTCTGTCCTCGGTCAACCCCAGCAGACAGAAGGAGGAACAGATTTGAGGGACAGAGATGGAGGGAAAGGAATACTTAGCTATACACACATACACACGCACACACACAACATAGTGTCTTTAGGGTCTGGCGGCTAGTCGCCCATCTGGGACTGAAGATAACCCTTGCTACCCACTAGTGTACACAGCAGTGTGCAGGGTGTGTGTGTGTATGTGTGTGAGGGGGATTATATATGCTGTAGAACCCCCTGCATCCAGTAGTACCAAACCAGCACCCGCCACAGCAGTGCCAGCCAAAACTCTGTACTCTGAAGCATTAATTCATCTCATAATGAAGGTAAAAGAAACATGCAACAGAGTTCTCCTCTCTACAGCGCTGATAGACAGAGGTGATGATGAGCTGCTGTTGGACTCACATCTCAAGGGGGAGTCCATCAAATAGTCAACCTCAGCTCATTTCTGCTGTGTATCACAGCTTCAGAGAATTGGCCTGCTGGAAATCTTGGCTGGCGAGCCAAACACCAACAGGACTTTATTAATCTCTTTGTACTGGGTACAACTGAGTCGAGCAGTCTGAAATTTAGACAATATAAGATAAAAGAATAGTGCACTGCTCAACAAGCAAGCTTCTTTCTGGTCTACTGAGCCGGAGGAGTTGTGCAGGTAAATCGAACTTTGAAAACATCCCTGCTTGTTCGCTTATAGTCCCAATAGTGACACCCTACATTTTGTGGGTCTGATCCCATCCTCTGAGTCCACAATATAGGTCAAACTTAAACTCCTGAATCCAACAGGACAATAGTAGAAGTATGAAAATCATGGTCTCCACCTATCAAAAGATGTGATTTTAGTGTGATACAGGTTAATTCGATCTAAGCTGTGGCCTATACTGTATTTTGTTGCCTCGGATCAGCTCCAACAGAAGCTGTAACAGAATGATCCAGACCTGCCTTGTCAGTATATGAGAAGTGCCTGACTTGTGAAGCCACCTACAATATTTCGTCTGTTTCAAAGGCGAATGAAAGGACATAGTAGCACTAAAAGTGTCCCTGTGCTGAAAATGAGCCATTTACTAATATTAAATTAACAGTATATCATAACTAAGTAGTTTTATAGGTCATACAGCGTAATGAAACTATTTGTGTATAAGTTTTTTGCTCCTTAACATTACTTGTATTGTTACCAACTATAGTTCCATAAGATAAAAGTTTAGATTTGGTATTAGATCATCATGGTTGCATTTTCACAACAACAACAAGCATTGCCTGAGAAGACAACCTCTGGGGAATTAATACTGCACGTTCAACCATTTTACAGAAATAACAATCTTTGCTTTGATTTTATTCATAGTGTTTCACCTTGACAGAGTGGAGAGTCTTTGGACTGTGTGACGCCTGATAAGCAAGTGATATCTGTCGTTACATATAGTTTACTTTATTGTCAGCTGGTGTGTGTGTGTGTGTGTGTGTGTGTGTGCGCAAGTCTGCAAATGCATGTGTGTAATGAGGCTTGTGTATTTGTAGCTGTTCACTCGCTAAATGTGTGAATGAGACGGGAAGTGTGTCCACATCTCTGTTTGTCCACAGCTGTTTGCTGTGATATTTCCAGCACAGGTTTGTGTGAGCACAGCACACCGTGACTTTGGTGATAATTGAAGCACATATACCCACCCTCATGGAGGTGAGTGTGAGCATGCATGCATATGTGTGTGTGTGTGTGTGTGTGTGTGTGTGTGTGTGTATGAAGCAGCATTGACCAATAGAGATAATTACCTAAAAATGCGTCTGCACTCTCAAGTCACTTATGGAGATTACAACCCTGGACTAGTTTCATGCATTAATACACACACACACTCTTTTACACACACACACACACACTAAAGCAGACCTGGGGCTGTTTGAAGAGCTGCTTCAGAAACACGTATCCCAAATAATTTCAATGCATCTCAATGAAGAGCCCTCAACACGGATGCAGCTGCCAAAAACACATACACACATATTACACACTCTGACACTCTGCTGTCTCTTCAATAAGCGTGTGTTATGTGTGTGACTGAGAAGAGCATGGCCACAAGCACCTCTTTGTTTCAAGACAAAAGAGCGGGTCAAAAACATCATTAGTCTGAGGCTGCAGGACACACACACCCTCACACACAAATACACACACTGTTTTCCAGATGCTAATACTATTGCCAGTAGGGGGTCTGGGGCTCAGCAAGACTCTGAGGCAATCACCAAGCACACAGTAAGAAGAGCATCCCTTCTCTTACACATTCAGCAGCATCTTCACCCAAGAGAAGGATACTGAATTTTTACAAAAAAAGACAAAATGAAAAGCGGAGGCAAGGTTTGAGGGGGAGTGGAGATCAAGAAAGAGAGAAAAATTACGCACACTTCTATTGTCCAGCTCACACAAAGCCACAGAAGGGAGCCCCCCCCCATGTAACCTTGTCCTCACGAGTCAGGGCATAAATCACTGTAAATTGTGTTTGTTCACACTAATCCAACACTAGTGTGGCGTGGAATAGTGCAGTCAGCACCTATGCGCACATAACCTCTCAAACACACACACACACACACACACACACACACACAGAGTAACCTGACCTGTGTCCTCTCTAAACTCCTTTGAACTGACATCAGCTTCACGTAAAGCTCTGACATCAGCTTTTAAAGTCCAGACTCTTTAATTAAACCACTTTCTTGTCTGGTTAAAAACATTTCATATGGTAAGAATATTTGCCTCAGCTGTTACTGAAGTGATGCACTTGCAGCATCACCATATTGCAGCTAGCAATAACAGGCTCTTATAGTCCCACACCCACTGTTTAAACTCTCCTTTCTCTCACTTTTCTTTATTCTGTCCTTCCCTCTCTCTGCATGACTGCATGGTGTAATCCCAGGCAGACCAGAGGAATGTTCCGGTGTTGTTCTGGTGTCTGAGCCTGTGTATATACACACTAACACACACACACAAGCGGCACATGGAAAGCAAAGGACAGCAGCTCTGACACATGCACACAAAGCGAGGTTGTGCTACTATAAGCACCACAGAGCAGAGTGTCAGGGCCGAGTGGAAAACCACAGGAGAGGGGTGATGACAAAGAGATGTTACACCTCTCCGTCCCTCCTCCTCCTCTTCCTCCAACTCTCCACCCCTCCCCCATTGTTCATTCCCAGGCATCAAGGTCGGACCGTGTTACAAATGAAGCACTGCCCCACCCCTCTTCTATCCACTCTATACACACACACACACACACACTCACACACAGAGGCTGATGAACGCCCGCTGCTGTAGCTCACTTCTTGCTGTGACATCATTAATACGACATACTGTCCATGGTGACATCATTAATAAGAGCTGGGGTGCTGACTCTTCCTTAATGGCTCTCTAAATATGACAGGTTTGACACATTGTCCATGGTGGTCCTGTGCTTGGGTGTGTGGGTGTGTGTGTGTGTGTGTGTGTGTGTGTGTGTCTGTGGGTGGGTGTATATATGTGTGTGTGTACATTTCTAGCAGTGAGGCCTGTGCATACACTGGTGCTTGATTTACACTGCAGGCTGCTGTTTGCAGGGTGCAAGCAAATGTCAGCCCAAGCAGCCTCCCTGTCTTTTTTAAGCAATTAGGGAAACAGTTTCTGTCCCACCCTGCTACACATCCTCTCTCTCTCTCTCTCACACACACACACACACACACACACACACACACAGTCCTAGTTTTCTGGTTGATGGCCTACACTGAGCAGAAGATGGATTCTGAATAATTAGGGAGATAATTGCCCAGGCAGGGGAGAAAGAGAAGATCAATGACTGATCTTTGAGCGAGTTTGTGTGTGTTCTTGTGTGTGTGGGGGGGTGACAGTGTGGGGGGTGATATACGCACTGACTGTCTCTATGTTCAGTTTAGGTGTGCTGCTTTAGGTGGTGGAAATGTCATGTGGGTGAGGCATATACTGCACAAGTTATGCCAAGATATGTAGCACATACACTCTGACAGTGCCCTAAATAAGAATATATATAAATATACTGTATATGGCAGCAAAAATGATAGTGATGGTGGTGCAAGGGAAGTAAAAGCAAAATGTGTTTTGAAGTTGTGTGCACATAAAAGCCAATGCTACAACGGATGAACGTTTCATCCTGTGTCTTTGTTCAGTGTGACATCAGTAGAAATAGACTTCCTTGCCTTTGTTTGGCAGAGGGGAGAGATGGAATAGAAAACAGAGAGATGCAGGTGGGGGGTGGGGGGGGGGGAGTGTGTCAGGTCAGACTGCACCTGCTAAGCAACGGATATATTGTCATGGCAAGGCTTCTTCCCCTTGTTCTGTCTGACATACACACACACACACACACACACACACAAATCTCTAACAAAAGCTTGATCAGAGCCTCCTGCATCCTCTTAAACTTCTTCCAAAGCTTTGTCTCTCTCACGCTCCCACTGCTCTCCTCCTGTGCTCCTCCTCTCCATCCTTCCCTCAGACAGAGGTGAGCACGCGTTAGATTGACAATCAGACTGGAGCTCAGAGCGTGCATATAATTAGCACACACACACACACACACACACACACAGACTGACATACATGATGAGTCGCCTACACCTCCCATGGCAGCCAAACAATGAGCCTCACTGACATTCATCTCCATCATATTTATCTGCTGGCAGACTAGAAAAACGTGGTCGCCCCTGCTATCTGGGAGCTCTTTTCTTCTCATTTTCTCTGTACCGTGCATTTACATTTCAGTCCTTTAGTGTACAGCCCTATTCATAGTCACCAAATTCAGAACCATTAATTTAATAACTAGGCTACTAACAAAGGCAAACAACTGGGACAGCATCACTGTCATGACTATTTATAGAAGTTCCTCTGCAAGGCATATTGTTAAGGTTTATTTTAATATGTGGAGCAGACACAGAGGATGAGACTAACAGAGGAGGGATGAGAGATATATTAAAGACAGAGGGGGCAGCTGTTGGTGTGTGCTGTACCAGATAGGCAGTTGCAAGTCAAAGCCTGGCCTCGTCAGATGCATCTCCATATGAAAAGAGCTCTGTGCCACTACATATGCATTTGTAATGCAGCTCAAACATAGGACTGGGAATTCATCCACCACTACATATGTGTGTGTGTGTGTGTGTGTGTGTGTGTGTGTGTGTGTGTGTGTCGGTTTAAGCAGGTGCACAGAGGACACATACTAATCAATCGGAATTCAACTAGTCCTGTCTCCACCTGGCACATGACGTGTCCCCCAATATAAACGCCACCCCTGAGTGTGTCATTTTTTGAGCACCCATCGAGCCATGTCATGCAAATAACAAAGGAAACGGAGCTGTGATAACTAGGTGTCCGCCCATCTAATTACAGCTAAACCGATGTTAAGCAGTGACGCTATGATGTCTAAATCAGTTCTTCACAGCATGCCACCTTCCATGTTTGAATTAAAAAGGAGAAACTCTCCAGCAGCGCGGGCCTGTCTGTCTTTGTGTCTCCCTGCCTGTCTGTTGATCCATGATCTCAGACTGGAACGGTGCAGCTTACAGTAAAGCTGGCAGCTGACTGACAGCTTAAGTCAAAAACATGAAATATGTTATGTTTCAGCACCTCCCGACAGACGACACCCTGGGGAAGGATAGTTAACTTTAATGGTCTGTTTAGTTTGGAGTGTGTGTGTGTGTGTGTGTTTATGTGGGAGCATGCGGCTGTGTGTGTTTATTTTGAAGCGTGGGGGTATTAAAATTGCAACGGTGCTGTGTGGGCTGGTGACTTCACGCTCAGTTAATTGGCCAACTTGGTTATTTCCGTGCAACACTTACTTCCACGAGGCAGACCTGGATCTACCACACACACACAAACACACAAACACACACACACACCTGCTAAAAGCTATGTCTAAACATAACGTCTGCCTTTGCCAGATGCTACTTTCTCTTTCCAAGTTTTAATACCCAGACAGGTAGCTGTGCAGTGTAAAAAAAAAAAAAGTATGCTCATGCTGTGTGTAGTTATACATTTTGTGGGGAAAAACTGTAATGTAATCGTCAGGTGCATAAATGAAAAAAAAAAGATCCTACTCTGTAGCCTAAAAAACACGACAAGAAAATGACAAAAGATTGTACAACCACCATATCCAAAGAACTCCCTTTTAGCTTCAAAAAGTGTTTTATGGGTTCAAGCGTGCTCCCAGGGAACTTTATTCATTCAGCTCCAAAGCATTTACTTTTCAGACGCTTAAACATTTTCTGTAAAATGACATATCTGGGTTTTAAACAGCGCGAGCAGTTTCACTGTAAACTCTATCAGACTTGATGGGGAAATAGCTTTTTCAGCAGAGTAATACAGTGTGCATGGATGACTGTGTGCTCATAAAGCAAGAAAGAAATGGTAACCGCACACAGGGACAGAAATGAGAAATAACACCATTATGTTTTCTCAGCAAAACACAGAGAGCCATAATGGAATAATCTGCTAAACACATTAACCAAACATTATACTGTCACAAGGTGGTTGATATGCTATAAACTACCACCACTATTACTAACTATAGTGGCAGTGTGATCATCAGTGGGGGGTTCTGCTGCTCCAGACGTAAAAGTCCTCGAGGATTTATACACACACATGTACACACACACACCCTGCAGTTTATTAGCTTGTAGTGTTTTTGCCTTTTTCTGTCCATAAGCAGATCTGTCAGAGCAACAGAACACAACAGACTGGTAAATCCAGTTATCCTCCATCCACAGAGGAAATGACCTGGACCAGGCCATCTGTGAGTGAAGTGTGTTTAAGAGCGTGTATGTGTGTGTGTGTGTGTGTGTGTTCTCTTTTTTTTAAGGGAGAGCGCAGAATGGGGTGGGTATAAAGGCAAAAGGGAGAGAGTTTGCCACTGATGCTCATGTGTTATTCATGAGAGCGAAGAGAATTTGTGGAATAAAAGCTCTTTCAAACATTAAGCAAAAGAGAGGACAGAAAAGTAAGGAAGAGTAGGGGGAAAAAAACGGCGAGGCTTAAAGTATGACTTCACTTGGCTTTTTGCTGTTTTATCTCTCTCCCTCCATCTTCAGCGCTCTCTTTTGTTTCCATTCTGAGGCTGTCAGACGGAAAACAGCAATGTAAGGGACTGAAAGAGTCCCAGACAAACAGAGGAAGAAGAGAGAGGTGGGGGGAGAAAGGGAATCAGACAGGAGGAGAATTTAAGGACAGGAAAGGGAAGGAAAGGAGGTAAACTAGGGTTGGATAAAAGGGTTGGAAGAAGAAGTGATAGGAGAGGATTGAAGGAGTAAAGAGGAGATGGGGCTAAACAAGGACAGCGTAATGTTCCAGGTGCCACGTGTCAGGATGCAAGCCGAGAGAAAACATGTCGCTGTTGTCTCTCTGATCCACTGAGAGACTGTCTGACTGACTGACATTTGAAAAGGAAACTGACACTAAATTGGTTCTATTGGAAAGGCTCACAAATGGTGATAAACAATTACACAATGTTGTACAAACATAATGCGTCTTAATATGCAAATTAAATGAAAAATACTCGCAAACCAGACTGTCTTGCCCGTTACAAGCGCTGAATGTGTTAATCGCACCGACACTGATACAACAGTGGGGACCGATGGATTTCTCACTACCTTCACTCCTGGCACTAATTTTCTTGTGAAACATGGAGGAATGATGCAGCTTTGCTTATTTCAGTGTTTATCTTTGCTCTTTTCTGAGCTGCTGAAATAAAAAACCTGTAATAAATTAAATTCCCATTAAAATTCTGCAATTAATTTTTCTCCCCCATAATGGAATTTTTAATTACAGGGATTGGTCCCAAGTGGTTGCTGCAAGGCAAGTTTTTCCAAAATGAAAAACACAATCACTCACCAATAAGGCCAAATAATGCAAATGTCATTAAAGGGGAACTGTTGCTGATAAATTGTGAGTCTAGAGGCAGCAGCAGTTGGGTGTGAGGACTATGAGTTTGGAAAAGATAAAATATCTAAGTGGTGTGGAGTTGAAAGAAAGAATACTTTCTGTAGCACACTAAATCTCTGACCAACCTGTTGCCGATCCAATGCATTATTGGTAATGTAGTCCACAGGTTTAGACAAGGAAGAATACTGTATGGAAAAAAGACATCTCCGCTTCTACTGCATCAATTTAGATTCTATTTTTTCCGTCTATCTTGAGTGACAATTTAGTGGGAGTGCAATGCTGAATCAGTGCAGCATTCTGTCAAGAGACCCGTCAAATAACAGCACAATTAAAACAAATATCATCTCTAAAGCACCTCACTGCCTTTTTCATAGAACAACTAGTCAGTCAGTGACAGCGAATGAGAGAACCTGTTTGCACAATGGTGGCAAATAAAACAAACTGTTCAGCTTCAGGCTGTGTGTGGACCATTTTTCCATCTCACTAGCAGCAACATACTGAGTGCACTAAACCTGCGTCTGGAGCGCAGCGAGAGTGCGTCTGTGAGGTCAATCCCATAAAAGTGCACCAGCAGGTGCCTGCTACAGTACATCACACAGAATTACACATTCAATCGTACATGCACGCGTAAATACACACCACACACATGCATGGTTGAGCTGATACATCCAGACGTCTGACTCCACAGCTCATAGCTTCTGAGTGCTGCTTGTTTCCTCAAATCACCTCTGAGGGAGAAGGGCCGAGAGACTTAAGAGACCTCAGTCTTATTTACCCCTTTGTTTCCTTGAGTGTGTGTTAATTCAGATCAAATAAGGTGCTGTGTAGGACATAAGGGGCAACCATAACAGATATTTGCACCATTCATAAAACCACAGAGATGGGATGGATGAATGAAGGAGCTCCAGACTCACTCTCTTCAGATGTCTGTCTGATTATGATACACTGTTCTGCTGCTTGGTTCTGCCAGGGGGGTTTGGTGAGGACTTTACTACAAGCCCGCTGATTGGCTGGCCTCTGGGTGACCCGGAGCTGCTGGTAGTCTTGAGATGTCAGACTAAGAGCTGCATGTGTAGTACCAAGATGCTCTGAGGGTACAGGAACAGTGTCTGGATCAGTGGCAGAGACTTTTGCGCCCAGATTGACAAAGAAGTGGGTCGAGTGCATGGCTCTTTGTTGGGGGGAAGTATGTCATTGCGATTGTGTGGAAAATGTGTGTGTGCAGCTTTGCTCTTCCAGTGATGATTTGTACACTTCAGCTAAAAGTCTTTCTCACATCAGGCCAGTTTACATTTAGAAGACAAAATAACGTCCGCTGATCAAAGCATTTGTCAGCCAAATACAATTTCACATCATCATTTTGTCAGTGTCTCAGCTGGACCAGAGGCCATCAGTAAAACAGAGGAGGTGCATACGTTATATCAGAGAATATCTGACAACACAGACAAATGTCAAATAATAGAAGGTGGCGGTGAGTAACCTCAATTTGTCATTACAAAGAACATGATTATTGTTGCCAATACAATAGGCTTGGTCGTATTTTATGGCAGATGAGGAAGAGTGATGTGATGTGTGTGGGTGTGCATGAATGATGGGCAAAGCTGTCATGCGGCTGTCTGGTGGAGAGAGCAGGGAAGAGGCACATTCATACCCATGGACATAATCAGTTTAGCTGTCTAGGAAATCAGAGTGACCAGTTCTGTTGATGTCATGGATCCAACATACACAAGAAATAACAAAAGTAACATAAGGAATAAAGGATAGATGTGAGAGAAAAGCTCTCTGTTGATTTAATTAGAGCAAAAATTATAGCGAATGATAATTTTAGGTCTGTTTGCCAATCATTGTATCACTATAGAGTCAATCTGTGCATCATGCTGTTTGTACCTGCTGATCTTAGACAGTTTTTTGAATAAAAACCAGAAGAAAAAAGTCACATGGCAGCACAGTTCAATAATCTCTAGGAAAGGCAATGCAAAAGCAAACTCAACATGGACCACTTATCATCACGAAACATGGACTGCCACCTTCATGCTCAGTTATGTATTGTGAACATATAGTCACTGGGAATGACAGATATTCTGACACGGCTGAAAAATGATTTGAATTTCTGACTACAGAGAATTCACCACGCTGAAATCTTTGCTGAAGCTTAATATTAAGTAAATAGCCTGTTTTTCCATCCATCTACAGGTAGACATCTCTATCTATTTACCAGTCTGTCCACCTGACTAACATTCATCCATCCATCCATACATCCACATAAACATTCGTAGAATCCGTCCATTCAGGCAGGGAGCTGCTCTTCCCCTGGGAGAGGCTCAGCTGCCTCCTGCAGCCCTAAGACATGTTTTAATGGTGAGCATGAACTATATAGGCTCCCCTGACACACACACACACACACACACACACACACACACACACACATCAAACACTGCATAAAATTGCATGTATATCAGCAGTGGTGACCTAACCAATGCCTCTGCCTTCTCTTAATATTTATACGTTTTTCTGTATTCAAATACTAATTTCTATGTCCACATAAAACATCTTTGTAGTCTCTTTTCATCTAAGTCCCTGTAAACACTGGTTACTTTTCTCTCCATGACATCCTTTTTTGTCTTGTTCTTGTTCCTTATCTCTCTGGCCCCCAGCCTGGCCATCCTCCTGGCTTTTCCTTTTTCTTCCTCTTCCTTGATACCACCCCTCCTCTTTCTGCTCCATCCCCCTTTTGTCCTTTTATTCATTTTTTTGCGTTTGCTCATTTTCAGCCCGTAATGTCATGCTGCCCTGTAGTAAATGTCTTTGTGTAAATGCGTGTCACGTGAGGACAGAATGTGTGCGACAGAAAGAGACAGACTCTGAGAGAGAGGGAAAAGTTAACTGTGATCTGCACAGATGGAAGGACACCTGCTCTGTAATGGTGTTTTCAGATGCTCCCTCTCTCTTTCATGCCCTCATGCACAGACACACACACACAGTTTCTTCTGAGAGGCAAACCTGGGCACAACATGAAGGCCCATCCTCCTCCTCCTCCCATGGTGCAATGGAGGCAGAGTGACGGATGGGATGGGGAGAAATGGGAGAGAGATAAAACGACAATATGGAGCCATGGAGGCAGGTCCAAAGGGGGGGCAGAGGGAAGTCACACAGAGATAGAAAGTGGGGGACAGACAGGGAGTAGTTCACACATTTGGCGAGTGAAACTAGCTGTGATAAATCCAGCTGAGCGGTCTTATCTGCGTTGGGTCATGTGTTTGCATGTGGTGAGTGCGGTCCTGTGAGGCTGAGAGGGAGCAGGTCTGTGCAGCTACAGGGTACACAGAGAGATGTGATTTTAAGCCAAGAGGCTCATAGTCCTCGTTAAAGGCTGTTACTGGACCTGATCCTGAGCTGTGATTGGATTCTTGTGTTTGAGGTCCAGCATATATTTTAATAACAGTCACAGAAAAGACTCCACATTGCTCTATGAGGAAAGATGAAAGGCACAAAACATGTCACCTTGAAAGTGATGCACTTAAGAGCATTTGTTTTTGTAGAGATAGTACTCAGGGCATAGTGAGATCTTGGACTGTGCTGACCTTAACACAATTACAAGTAAAGCAAATGCAGACTGGCCCTTTTTTACAAGTTATTAACATAAACATTAAAAGAATAGTTTGACATTTATGGAACTCTTGCAGAGTTTTTAATGAGAAGATTGGTACCACACTCTTCCGTGTCAGTTCAATATGAAGCTGGAGCCAGGAGGCAATTAGTTTGGCATAACAACTGGAAACATATAGCTTTCTTGTGTCCAAATGGAACAAAATACACTTACCAGCTGAAAACTAATTAACATGTTACATTGCGTTTGTCTAACCCGCACAAAAACGTCTATATAAAATCGTCACTCCCCCCCTCGAAGGAATTGAATTGAATTGAATACAGCCCTCTATAAAGCCATCAACTGCATGGATTTTAAAAAATGGCAGATTAACCTTTACATTTGTTTAAAGACTGACAAGCCATTTACCCCCATTTCTAGCCTTCATGCTAAGCTAAACTAAGAAGAGCTGGTCATAGCCTGATTTTGAGGGTGGTAACACTTCACAAAATGTCAAACTATTGTTTGAAAAGACTTATTCTGAAACCCTGTAACAGTAAGCACACTCCATAGATCGAAATGGTCGTAGGCCATCGCAGCCCCACTTCAGTTTTATTCATAAGAATATTGCTTAGTAGTTTTTAAAGTTGAAATCTGGTAGCAACGTGTTAATTATCAAAATGTATATCTCATCTCATCTCATTTTCTATACCGCTTATCCGTCAGGGTCGCGGGGGAGCTGGAGCCTATCCCAGCTGACATTGGGCGAGAGGCGGGGTACACCCTGGACTGGTCGCCAGCCAATCGCAGGGCCACATACAGAGACAGACAACCATTCACACTCACACTCACACCTACGGACAATTTAGAGTTACCAATTAACCTAATGTGCATGTCTTTGGATTGTGGGAGGAAGCCGGAGTACCCGGAGAGAACCCACGCTAGCATGGGGAGAACATGCAAACTCCACACAGAAAGACCCCGAGTTCAAACAAAATGTATATATGTTTATACATTTTAATATATGAGGGCTTCTATTCTCTATGAAAATGGGAAGAACCCAGAAGAGGTGGCACGGTGAATTTTCAAGCAACATGCTAGTTCTCAGAAGAGATGGGGCCGTATGGTTCAGCAGGCAAACACAGAGCAATGGCCATAACCAGTAGGAAGTGTTCAAATGGGGTTCCTGACGCCATGCATGTCAACTAGGACGAAAAACTACGAAGACACACACTGAACACACACAGCAAATAAACAAAACCTGGTAACTCACAGAAATGTCCATAATTACATGCACACATCATTATCTCATTTTATTCACTTCTGAGCAGAATCACTATAACATAGCCTACAGGTGTCATTAACATTTCAGACAGTGAAAATTATGCAAGCACCCTGCCACACAGTGGGGGCAAGCAGCTCTGCTCATTAAACACATCCCCCCGGCCGCTCTGACAAAACCTTTTCCTCATCTGTCAGTGTTTCACAGTTTTAGGAAAACAAACATCTTGTCAACATCGTGCATATCACATTTACAATAACACACACCCAGGCATCCGGGGGGCCGAGACAGACAAAAAAATAGCACTGCTAACTCAGCTGAGGAAAACCAATTTCAGGAAACACACACACACACACACATCGATATCTCACACATGAAAGATGGTATCAATGAACATTTTCTGCTCCCATCATCTTTTCTGACCCTCTTGGATAGACTGTCCAGCCCTGTGCCCACCAAAACCAATCTGCTCTTATTTCATTCCATCCCAGTCTCCCCTTTTCTTGGGTAAACTGACCAGTGTGTGTGTGTGTGTGTCCATCACACCCGGTGGAGGTCTATGTGCAGGACCTCAGAATATGAGGTAATCAATCACATCGTACTGCCTTAGATTAGAGTCACATCGATCTGGTCTCAGCTGTGACAAACAGCCTGACCTGGAATACATCCACCTGGACAGGACACACACACACACACACACACACACACAGGATCTCTTCTTTCGCAGCATTTCTACCACTCCACACAGCACCCCCTCCCGGGAGTGCACACCACCACATACACACATACCAAGAATATTTACTGTGAACCGCAGTCTCACACAGAGTGGTCCCTGTGCAGTAAACATCCAAGGCGGGATGATTTTCCCCCGTGGGTGGCTGTTCATTTGTATGCTCCTTTCACTGTCCATCACCTCCGCTGCCCCCGTCCACGAAAGCAAACACGTTCATCTTGACATTTTGACGTTCTCGTGACTCTCAACAGACTCAGGAATGCCATACATATTTCTACCTCTGTGTGTGTGTGTGTGTGTGTGTGTATGTGTGTGAGAGAGAGAGAGTATGCGCGCGTGTGTCTTCTCTCTATTGGCTTCATGCACTCATTTCATTTATTAATGCTGTGTATCGTCCCAATCAATGGTCGGTGGCATGATGAAGGTCCTTGCCTGAGGGAAGAGAGAGCAAATGGAAAAAGCTCTGAGATCTGCAGCGTTCACAGAATCATCAAGTCTGAGCTCAGGCCTGTGAGTGTGTGTGTGTGTGTGTGTGTGTATTGAGCTTAACAAGTAGCCTAATCATTAGCACTAGATATGCAGTGAGGGTGTCAGAGAGTTATCCAGGTATTGTTTGAAGATCCCTTGCTGTCTACCCTGTACTGCAGACTAGAGAAAATCAAAGCCCTGAACATCTAAAGTATGTGTGTATAAGCTTGTGTGTGCGCAGGTGACAAGCCTTTCCCACCGTTTCACCACAGAGCAGAGACTGAAATATATGCTCCCGTAAAACTACAGACAGGGGCTTGAAACTTTTCCACCACCTCTTTATCACAGCGTGAAGCATATGGCAGAGAGTACAATTAATTCCAATATTTCATTCAATCTTTGCATCTAAGGAAGACAAACTGTTTTGCAAAGTTAACACTGCTCTTCAAAATGAGAGTATGGATTCTTTTTGTGTGTGCGTATGTGCATCTGTCCAAGGCTACAGCCTGTCCGTCCTTGGGAGCTGGATCTCTCCTTCACTGTGGTGCTCCCAGAGATTTCTCTTTTCCCACTGGGTTTTTTGAGTTTTTCCTTCCCGAAGAAGGAGGGTCATAAAGGGCAGGTGATGCCTCGGACTGATCCATTGGCCTCATCGACTGCTGGACTCTTTATTAGATTGTTTGTTCGCTTACACTTCTTGTTTATTTCAGTGAACTTTGTAAAGCACTGTGAGACACTCTGTTGTGATATTGGGCTATACAAAATAAATTGAATTGAATTGAATTGAATTTTTTAATTTAACACATATGTACATACAGAAGTTAAAGTCATACAGCACTTACATACCATGCAGAGTGAATCTGAAACACTAACACGGTGCGTATTATGATGTTTATCATGAGGTCACTGACTGCTCTGCCACACTTTACTGTTGCCTGTTTGGTCAGAAACTGCTTAGCAGTCAATGAGTCAGGGCATCTCTTAGAAGAGGACAAATAAAAGTAAAAAAAATTGGCTCAAAATTTTGAGAAGACTTAGACTTTAGACTTTAGACTTTAGACTTTTCTTTATTTGATCCCCCATAGGGGATCAAATAAAGATCAAAGGGGGAATTCTCATGTTACAGCAGCAACAACAGTACAGGGAGAGTGAAAAGAAGCAATAGTAAAAGAAAAAAAATAGCAATAGCAAAATAAATATAAATATAAATATATGGCTGTGATGAAATAAATATTTACACTATGGGATATTTACACTTTGGTTCAGAAATGTACAGGTATGGACAGGAATGAAGGAATGGAATGACATGGATGGAAAAACAGTGTATTAACATCAGCCAGTGATGCTGATGTTAAAGAGTCTGATGGCTGATGGGAGAAATGACCTGCGGTAGCGTTCCTTCTTGCAGGGTGGGTGCTGGCCTGCTGCTGAATGAGCTGCTGAGGGCCCCCACAGTCTCATGCAGGGGGTGAGAGGGGTTGTCCATGATGGACTTGAGTTTTGTTAATGTCCTCCTCTCACACACCTCCTCTATGGAGTCCAGGGAGCAGTCCAGGACAGAAGCGGCCCTCCTGACCAGCCTGTTCAGTCTCTTTCTGTCCCTCTCCGTGCTCCCTCCTCCCCAGCAGACCACTGCATAGAGGACTGCAGACGCCACCACAGAGTCATAAAAGGTCCAGAGCAGAGTCCTGCACACTCCAAAGGACCTCAGTCTCCTCAGCAGGTGGAGACGACTTTGGCCCTTCTTGTACAGGACGTCTGTGTTGTGAGACCAGTCCAGTTTGTTGTTGAGGTGAACACCCAGGTATTTGAGGGTCTCCACCCTCTCAATGTCCAGTCCCTGGATGTTCACCGGTGCAGTCTGGGATGTCTTCCTGCGGAAGTCAATCACCATCTCCTTTGTCTTGCTGGTGTTGAGCTGAAGATGGTTTAGCTCACACCAGTCAACGAAGCTGGAGACGACCTCCCGGTACTCCTGTTCGTCCCCCCCTGACACACACCCTACGATGGCTGTGTCATCGGAGAACTTCTGGAGGTGACAGCTCCCAGAGTTGTAGCTGAAGTCCGAGGTGTACAGGGTGAAGAGGAAGGGGGAGAGTACTGTACCCTGTGGGGTCCCTGTGCTGCAGACCACCATGTCAGACACACAGTCCTGGAGCCTCACGTACTGCGGTCTGTTGGTGAGATAGTCTGTTGTCCATGCAGCCATGTGACAGTCCACTCCCGCTCTTTCCAGCTTCACCCTGAGCAGTGACGGCTGGATGGTGTTGAAAACACACTTGTTCATTCTCTTATCGAGAGATAGATGAGAAGATTGATATCACTCTCTTGTTTATACATTAAATATAAAACTACAGCTAGCAGCAAGTTAGCTTACCTTAGCACCGGCACTGGAAATAATACCTTGTTTATTTAATCTGTGCAAATACCAAGGGCCTTGTGGAGTTACCGTGACGTTGATGAGCATCTAGCAAGGGGACCTAGAGGTGGACATTGTTTGTCAGTCTAGCTGTTTCCAGTCTGTACATCGGATCTGCACATCAGCTTTCTGTCCCCAATTGCCATAAACATTGATGTGAAACAGAGGAACAACAACAAAACCAATAGAAAACAGCCTGACTTAAATTACTTATTTTTGAATTACTCCACTCTGCCAGACCTAGAACGTGCAACATACATGGAAAAGATTGATTTGATCAATGAGTCATGCCCCCTCATTCTACAGCACCAAGCTGGTGCAATAAGGTCCAATAACAACCCCACACTGTGGCCAGTGGTGTCCTACTTGGACACCTGTTTTTACCTTATTGAGTCTCCAAGTCTAAATTACCAGTGAGATACGACTTTCATATCAAGTTATCGAGTTTGTGTTGTTTCTGTTTAGATTTTTATGCTGGACCTTGAACTGGGGCTCATCTTGTGCCCTGGTGAGCAACAGTTGCACAGTGTGAGACCTACAGAGACAGCCGGGGGGGTCGAGTGACCAATGGAGTTCCTCTGGAGGTGGGGGGATTGACCAATGAGAGAGCAGGACTGATTGGAGGTGATTTACGTTCCTGACATCTTTAACCAAATTACCCAGCATCCTTTGCGGTGTGATTACTTTGATGCACAGTCTTGATGCCTGTGTGTAAAGTGTGTGTGTGTGTGTGTGTGTCATGCGGAACTGGAAGACGGATTTGGACACAACAAGTGAGATCCAAAACTACCAGACAGAAATAAAACATCTGTTTTTGAGATGTTCTGTGATAGTGTGACGTCTGTTATCTCTGGCAGTTATCACAGTTATCATGCCCACTGACCTGCAGGCGAGGCTTAGACAACGTGTTCAGGGTTTTATGAAGTAATCTCATTGATCGCTTGCCAAGACTGCAGTGAGAACATCCAGATTTTCTCAGCATTTGTTTGAATTTATGGAATCTAACAAGCTTGCGATTACATTTTTATACCAGTGCAAAACAATTTCACACAAAATGCCTGCCTTTCAGCAATCTGAAGACTAATAAATATTGAGCAACACTATCTGTAATAGGAAGATACAATAAAACTGTGCATGACATTCTTTGATTAGCTGACATCCTGGTGACTAAACCTGGTGACGCCACTGGTTTAATCTTTCCGAAAGACTAAACGAGGGGCGTAAAGATTTTCAAATATTCTGAGGCCTCGGTTAGCAATCACCTGACAAATTGCCATTAAAGACAGAATATATCAAGTAGAATATGGTGTGATTCTTTGTGGTTCATTGTGAGATATCTCTGTACTGGAACCAGCACCGTTTCCATTAGAGCATACAGGCTCATCTGACTGGGAGCCCGCATGATCCATCAGTTCATTTCAGCCACTCTGTTCTCCTAGCTCTGCTCTTAAAGACAGATAGTGGGAGACTGTCTCATTTCACGCTTGCAGGAGTTAATGCTATTAAACTAGACACACAGATGCACTCAAATTTGCACACATACACACATGTGCACACATACTAGCGCACACACACACACACACACAAGATGTAGCTGCTATCTGATGGCCTGAACAACGGCAACCTCTGAGATAAAGAGCAGCTTTCCTGTTCCAGTGATACACAGCCATGTTCAGCCTCGAGATGATATGTGTGTGAGTGTGTGTGGGTGGTTGCACCTTAGTGTGTGAGTACACATGACTGACGAAGGACCAATCCCTCAGTGATCCTATTACAAGGGTCTGACAAGCGAGGGTTGTGTGTGCGTGCGCCAGTGTTCATGTGTGTGTGATGGAGAGGATCATCTGAGAACTGCTGTTAGTTAGCACCATTCTCTATCACTGTGGCATGTTATTATCTGGCGAAGGTCTATGTCACATCACTCATACTTACACATAGAGATGCGCACGCACACACAAACACAGATTTGTCTTGATATTTTTGTGAGGACACTCCACTGACTGGATCCGTTCCTTATTCCTCATCACTACATGAACCTTAAAGAATAGTTCTTTAAGTAACATCTTGGGAAATGCTCTTATCTGTTTTCTTGCCATGAGATGGAAAAGAAGATATCGCTCTTACGTCTGTTCAGCAAAAATGAAGCTAGGGCAAAGAAACGGTAGCATTAAGTCTAAAAACAAGCAGAAAGCAGAAACAGCTACTGTGGCTTTGTTCAAAGGTAAAAGAAAATCTGCCAACCAGCAAGTCTAAAGCTCGCTAATTAACATGTTATATCTTGTTTGTTTAATCCGTATAAAAACTGAAATGTAAAAACATTACATGCAGGGATTATTTCTTGGAACAGTGACTTGCGCTTACTTGCAACTTCACAGTGATGATAAGAAGTCGCTGAGCCCCGCCAAGAAATAGTTCCAGCACCTCACTCTCCATAAAATTGTCTAAACATAAACCGAATCAAAGCCCTAAACCCAACTCTTAACCTTAGACAAGCCACTTAAAGGTGTGAGATCACCTTATCATAACCTCACTCTGGGGCTCAAAACCTGAAGAAGAGAGCAAGAAGAGCAAACCCACTCACGCACCCCCAATTTACTTATTGACTTTATAACCTCATCTGAGTAAAAAAAAATCATAATTTTAAAAATTTTTAGAGTAGCACTAATACAGGACCCCAGACGAATTACACAGGATGTGGTACTGTGTACACACTGCTCTGCCAACTGGTCCTTATCTCTATGCAAACTCGTCTCCCGGTACCTTGTTATTCCTGTGGAGTGCCAACCTGCCTGCATGACAGCGGAGCACAATTCAGCCAGTCAGCACAGACTGAGACACAGTTAAATGATACATCATCCACATAGACCAACACCAACAGTATGACAAATATTCCATGAACCTCGTGGAGCTGAGGTGCCAACCCTGCATAAACTGATCTGTGTCCACACACATCAGTTTGTATTTGATGTGTTTGTAGCTAACAATGCATGTTTATGGTGATTTACACATCTCGCATACAGTCTGTAAAAGCTGTAAGCTGAAAAATTCACTGCATTTACAGTGTGTGTCTGTGTCACACTGCAACCTATATAAGAGCTAAAATGTCAGAAAGACGTCAGTGTGTGTGTGTGTGTGTGTGTGTGTGTGTGTGTGTGTGTGTGTGTGTGTGTGTGTGTGTGTGTGTGTGCCTCTTTCTAAAGGTGTATCAGCTTGACTTGGAACAGGTTATGCCTTTCCTCCTCATATTTCTCCTCAGGTCCCTGGTTTACTCGACGCTTGTACCAGCACCTGAGAGCAGATTATTGTTTAGGAGACTTGCAACAGAACAGGCAGTAAGTAGATCTCCTCTTCTCTGCTCTAATCTAATCAAATTTGATGTTTCCAAACACACAGCAGCTGGCTAAAGGCACAGTGATGATACCCTAGGAACAAAGCCCACGCTTGTTGTTGGAAGCTTACCTAAGCTTCTCCAATTCCTGCCTCAATTTAGCATCCTCCCCCTTAAGCTTAACGCTGGAAAACAACAAGAAAGCAATTTAACTGCCTGACACTGTGAGTGTGTGCTTGGGTGTGTATGTGAATTATCCTCAGAGCTGTTCATGTCTGTTTGTAGAGCAGACATCCTCTGTGGGTTGATGGGGCAAGTCTCCCATGATCCCACGCTCTCTCAGCAGCAGCAGCGCAATAAACGAAAATTCAAGCACCAAGAGACGGTACTGACACAAGCAACCTTTAAATATTACCCCATCTTTTTACAAACACGCATTATATGTTCAAATATGTGCTGAAGAAAACAATGTAGTAACTGCATGACTACTAGCTTGATGTTCAGAGGTTAGGAGAGTTTTCCCTGTTGGCAGGTTTGTGTAGCCATCCTATGAAATACATAGTTTATATGAACATGGTTTGTAACACAGCTACATAAATGTTGGCGGTCAATGTAGGATTCGATTGGGTGGTGTAGATATGCTACCACTTTTAAGCTTTTATGCATTATTAAAACATAAATAATTTCTCCCTTCAAGTGAGTGGAATAATGGGGGAAGGGCTGATAGCTTTGATACACTATGTGTGGATCAAATGTAGAGATCACTCCTCTTCAGTCAGTACTGCAAAGATCCTTTCATCACTTTGACCTATCCAGCTCTCACTTTCATCTTACGCTAACAAGGGGCTCATTAATTTCTAATCAAAGGATCCCGATTTACTGCAGGTCTATTGAGGATATTCAGCCCCCTATGCACAGAAAGTGGACGGGGTCATCACATTTTAAACAATACATCTGAGGACCGGTGGGTACACACGACTGCTCACATAAACACACAGGGTGAAGGTGGATCTGTCTTTTTAATCATATGTATTAAACTCTATGCAGCCCAGACTGAGATGAGGGACAAAAAAAGGGGTTAGTATGAAGGCTGAAAATAGAGCTGCTTTGTGTTAAAGCATGGCAAAAAGTTCCCTCACACACATCTGGAAAGAAGACACTATCTTACTGTGTGCTAGTGAGTGTGTGTGTGTGTGTGTGTGTGTGTGTTATGTGTGTGCTTATGTGCACGCGCAAGCAGGAATGGCCGTTCCGCCACGTTCCAGATAATTCCACACACAGGCGGGTCTCTCTATACTCCCAGCCTAGCTCGACTAACACACCATCGGTCACTTTGGTCTGTGCTTGTGTGTAACTGTCCAGACTCGGTGAAACAGACGACTGCGCCTGTCTGTCATAGGCTGTTTAACAAGACATTCTGCCTCCAGACTCTCAATCTGCAGCTGCTGAGAGCCAGTGGAGCAAGTTTTATCAGTAAAAAAACACATTCAGTCTATCAGCAGAATCAATCACATCTCCACGGATTTCTAACTGGACTCAAAACCATTAAAACATCATGTAAAAAAAGCAGTCATGCTATTGTAGCAGCAGAATATCAAATGAATTCCTATGATAAATTAAGTTATGGAGTGATATGATAATCTAATCAAAATGAGTTGGTCTATTATTACTACTATCCAATTAAGGTAGAGTGTTATCATGTGCTCTCATTTCCCCTCTCTGTGGAATGAAAGAGAAAATATGGTAACTTGAACATATTTTTTTCTGACCATGCTGCATTCAAAGCACTTTAACACTATACACATCACATTCACTGGTTGTCTGTCTCTATGTGTAGGCACTGCGATTGGCTGGCGACCCTGCCTCTTGCCCATGACCCTTAAGGATAAGCAGTATAGAAAATGGATGGATGGACAAGTTGCCATCAGGAGGAAGATAATCGTGTTCGGTGCGTGATTGGGGTTCAATGTGCTGCCCAAAGACACTTTGACCATCAGACTGGATCATTTATCTTCTGATTGGTGGACGACCAGCTTTATTTCTGAGCCTACAGATAGTAGACAATATAAAGATAAGGGGAACAAGAGAGGATGTGTGTGGTTAAAACACGTGCACACACAAAATGTGCGTCCTCACAGCAGCCACACCAGTAACTTCCATGACAAATGGCTTATTAAGAATAACTGCAGAATATTTAGTAGTAAACTGTAAACTCATTGTTCATTGTGCTTTGCAAGTACGATGGTCTGGGGCAAGTCTGCTGAACTGATTCATTCAAAAAATAATTAAATGATATTATCATCATGTATCAGAGGGGAACATTTGCAAACATGTTTAGCTGTCAAGTTGTTGCAAGAGTTTCAGCTTAACAACATCTTTTTGACAGTTTCAACACTTCCTCATAACACAAAGACATTTCAGTTCAAACAAAAGACCAAATGCACATACAGGAGGAAAATTATTCATTTTCCATATTTGGCTTAAACCAGAGACAACAAAGGTGTAAATGAGACAAAAGACAGCAGCTTAGCAGCGGCAGTGATCCACCTGTGTCACAGTGCCATCTAGCTATTAATATAAGAAGTGCAAAGGCATTTTCTGCAATTCATCAATTAAAAAAATTTGTAATGTTTGTGTTTGTTTAATTGTCACTTAATGTAATTGAACAGGCTACGGGTATACTGCAATAGCCCTGCAGTTTATATTAGCTTATTCCGGCATCTAATGTTCAATTTTTCTAAAAGCTGTGTTAGAAGCATGCTACCTGGACTTTGTGATCATTTGTGGAGCTACTTTGTGGAGGTGTTGGTGAATTAGACTGCACTATTCTGTAATATGTCGCTGTTAGACTCACCTGCTGGAGCTGCTAATGACCTCAGCACACAGCAGTGACACAAGTTAACAAACAGGAGCAGGAACAGAAAACGACCATGACGCAGTGCGGAGAGTGTGAATAACTGTTTGAAACCAACATTCATGAGACCTGCAGAGCGCTTTCAGACACTGAGTGACTTACACTGAGCTCATTGTCTGTCCGCACACTGTCCGTTTGTCTTCAATAGTAAACTTCCAGAGTTTCAGAGTAAATTAATTACTAATGAGGGAGCCAGTTCGATTTGAGGGTATACAGTAATATCACACAAAGAAAACCTGTGCTTAATTTTTGCAGAAGTACATTTAATTGCTCACACACACACACACACACACACACACACACACACACACACGCACACACAGAGCATGCATGGCCTCTCTTTGGACACAGGCACTTGCTGAACTGCAGAATGTTAAATAAACTAGTGGAGGAATTCCACTGAGTCAACACAGGCTGTGGAAGTGGGGAGCTCTAATGTGTGTGTGTGAGTGACTGTGAGTGTGTGTGTGTGCGTGTGTGTGTGTGTGTGTGTGTTTACTCAGGACTGCCCTGTTACAGACAGCACTCTGTTCTGCTCCCAACGCACACGCACACACACACACACACACACACACACACACACACACACACACACACTGTTTAGAACCTACATGCCCTCGGAATGCACAGAATCCAGCTGCTATGGCAACAGAGACCTGCCACTCTGTTAAACACGTTCTCTCTCACACACACACACACACACACACACACACACTCACACTCACACACACAAACACACACACACACACACACACACACACTCACACATGGCATGATGTAGCGTTTGTTGTATCATCACTGTCTTTCATGTTATGAGACGATATGGTATATGCTTTATACCTGAGAGGAAGCTCGTCTTGAACTCGTAGCACTACTGATCTATCATTATAAAACATACAACAATACAACTACACAAAATCAATAGATCAGCCAACTAGTTATTTGTGAGTAATATCCTGCACCTTCACAATATATAAATATAAGAATAAGAATAAGAATAAGACCGCCTTTATTTATCCCGGAGGAAATTGTTGTGCCAGAGTGCGATACAGAGGTCGTCACAACAATACAAAATATTAAAATACAAAATTGAACAGAAACTTAGACACAATAAAATACAATTAAATAGTCTGTCCCTTTTTTAAAACAAAAAGTACAGATTGAAAAGTACAAATTTGTGAGAAGTGTCACAGTGTGTGAGGTGAAGTGTGCAAAGTAAGTGAAACTGTACAGAATAGACTTTAACAATTAAATAAGATATGTGCAAAGTGCAAACTGCAAAACGGGAGACAAAGTGAAAGGGAATGACCTTTAAGGTTATTGCACATGATTCTGCTGAATGAGTCCGTTACGTGTCCCTCCTGCTGGTGGAGGAGGCGTTATACAGTCTAATAGCCACAGGTAGGAAAGACCTCCTGTGGCGTTCTGTGGTGCACCTTGGTGGTCTGAGTCGACGACTGAAGGTGCTCTGACAGGCTATCAGTGTGGCGTGCAGGGGGTGGGAGGTGTTGTCCATGATGCTGAGCAGCTTCTTCAGCATCCTCCTCTCAGACATCTCCACCACAGACTCCAACTCGACTCCCAGGACAGAACCAGCTCTCCTGATGAGCTTGTTGAGTCTGTTGGCGTCAGCTGTCTTCAGTCTGCTGCCCCAGCACACTACAGCGTAGAAGATGACGCTGGCTACCACAGAATGATAGAACATCTGCAGCATGGTCCTGCAGACATTGAAAGAGCTCAGCCTCCTGAGGAAGTACAGTTGGCTCTGACCTTTCTTGTAGACGGCGTGGGTGTTTCTAGACCAGTCCAGTTTATTGTCTATGTGGACACCGAGGTACTTGTAGTCCTCCACGATGTCCACGATGTATATGCATACATTCACACAACACCCACAAATGGTTTTATCCCATGCACTCACTTACATCTATAAGCCTTTTCCTCAACATATATTTTGACTTTTCATCATAAAACAACAGGTGTCACTAATAACATTAACAGTTAACGCTCTGTTCTGCTCAACAGTCCCAGTAAGTCGTGACAGTGTGACATTGAGCCAGCATGCACAATACCAGGACCCTTAAACTGAAGGACCCACATGAAATGAAGCCATCATTTTTTCTTTTGTTTGCCTCTGCACCTGTGCATTTCCTATTATGTCAATACGACTTTAGTGAAAAAGGCCTATGCAGCAGTAACAAAAAAGAAATGTTGACCACCTTTGTAATCAACAAAACATAAATGATTTATCATTATTATTTTCAGTTACTCTGGCTGATTATCCCTCTGGTCAGGCTGAAGATGGTTGAGGCTATGCAGGGAATTACCTAAAATGTCACCTAAATCTATTCGGTGACATAAAAGGTGTGCATCTTCATGGTGCTGAGAAGATGTCTAACCAGGCAACAAGTGAAGACACCTGCGTGTGTATATGATGGGATATTTGACTGTAGCTGTGTCTCAGTTCCATACTACTAAGGGGATGTGAATATGTAGTGTGTTCATGCTGAAAGTGTGACATAATTAAGTGATAAAAATTTTAAAAAATCAGTATGTGCACTAAAGACAATATATTTTTAGAGGGTTGTTGATTAACACAAATGAAATGGGGGAGCTAATCACAGCTCATAGATGCAAAATGTGTTAAATTGCAGGTGTTGAAAGAGCTACAGAAAGATTTTGGAAATTGAAAAGCAGAAATAATAATAATTCCTTCAAATCACTTGTCAGTGGCATTCCTTAGCCTACACCAAAGTTTTTGCACAAGGTTTAGTCTGTAGACCTTTTTTTTGCAGTAGACATTAATAAAAGCACAAGTGGAAGAAATAACATGATCAACAGTTCCAGCAACTAATGCAAGACAGCAATTAGTCATGTGATTAGTTACACCTGAGTATGTCAAGTAAAAATGTATGAAAAGATCAATTGTGTTGGAAAAACTCACTAAATTTCACCATTTTACCACTAGATGGCAGTAAATTGTCCATCGTTTTATACAACTTTATTGTTTTATTTCCACAGCCAAGGACATAAATTGTGTAAAGTTCTTCTTTTATGTACTCATGGATGTTGCACTCGTGCTTGTACTTATCTTATACAGTCTGTGGTCGACTCCAGACACCATGCGTTGGCACGTCAGATGAAGTCACACGCAAAACTGAAGTGACGTCTCCTCCGTTCCCTCAACTTCCGCCTTGCACGTGTGTTTACTAAAAATGTGCACAGCTGAGCCTAAGCAGCACTAGCTTGTACATTATAAACACACTAACTGTCTGCGCAGCGGTGTAAATATGGGGAAGCTCAATGTGGTGGTGTTGAGATATTTATCCCGAGATGACTTCCGAGTCCTCACAGCGGTAAGAAGCTAGCAAACTGTCACGGGTGTTAGCTTCTGTGCTAGGCTAGCTTTGGACGGCTTGTCGCTGTAGCAGCTAATCCAGCGTGATGATTTTATCAGCAGGTCATTAACAGTTTAATGATGACATGGTACCGTTGCTATCAATTTGTGTTCCCCCTCACCCTTAAGAATAGATCCAAAGTTTTCAAGTCTGTCGATATTTAGCCCTCATTGAGATTACTGTTTGCCATAATCATTCCTCACTAAAGTGACTTCGATGTAACGTTAAGTGATGGGGGACAAAATCCACAGTCTTCACTCTGTGCTAACATGTGTTTCAAAGTTACGTTAAAGCTCTTACGAGGGTGTTAGTCAAATCAAGTGGATATCCTCCGAGTTTAACTGCATTCTTGTACAGAAAGTGTATTTTTGTCCCCCACCTACACTGTGATTGTGTTATGAAGGGTATCTCTAGAGGGCCAGGGGGGAGGGCATATCCTGTGGTGTTTAACCTTAATCTGTAATTAACCATAACTTTAAGACCTGCACACAACCACAACTGTCTATGATACAGCAAGAGTACTGAAAAGTGCTCCTCTAGAGAAACTGACCTTCATGTGTAAGATCAGTGACATGCCTTTTCAAATGGTGCATCATATTACCATAAGAAAAACCGTGTGTCAATGCATCTTCCAGTTGTCTAATGATCAGACGCTGTTTCCTCTTGTGAATGTCCCCTCACGCAGGTTGAGATGGGGATGAAAAACCATGAGATTGTTCCTGTGAGTCTCTTGTCCTCCATCGCTAGCCTCAAACACGGCGGCTGCAACAAGATCCTCAGAGAGCTTGTTAAACACAAACTTGTGGTCTATGAACGCTCCAAGAGTAAGTAAACGTTTCAGAAATGCTTGCTGAGCCTGATGAGTCCTGGTAGACACGGTACATGTAGATTATTCTTCTAATGTCCCATGTGTGTTTATTTTAGCTGTGCAGGGCTACAGATTGAACTATGGAGGATATGACTACTTGGCGTTGAAGACCATGTGCTCCAGAGAAGTGATCATTTCAGTTGGCAATCAGATGGGTGTGGGTAAAGAGTCTGGTAAGAAAACCGTCACAGGCACGATGTGCATGCTGTATATCTGCATACGCTCACATAGCCATCTCTTGTTTGGCCTGTGTGATTTCCTTGAAATCAATGGCATAATGCAAATTATTCTTAGTGATATGTGCAGTATATCATAACGTGGTGGACGCAAGCAAAGTTATGTGTTGAATATTTAAACGTAGATTCGCCCCAGAGAAACGCACAATAACTTGTAAATAGTTAAAAGAACTAAAATGTATTTTTTTTTAAAAGTCATGTGATCATCATATCATGAAAACTTGTTTATTCTAACAGACTATTGCAAATACCGTTTGCTGTTATGAGAGTGGTGTGTGTGTGTGTTAATGATAATAATATTATAATTCCTCCAGGTTTCCAGGCTCATTTTCATGCACATATTTCTCTGTATTCACCTCCTGCAGATATATATATCGTGGCAAGTCCAAATGGCGAGCAGTACGCTCTGAAGCTTCACAGACTGGGTCGTACCTCCTTCAGGAACCTGAAGAACAAGAGAGATTACCACAAACACAGGAAGAACATGTCCTGGCTCTACCTCTCTCGCCTTTCCGCCATGAAGGAGTTTGCCTACATGAAGGTAATGGAACAAATCAGAGACAGTATTTAAGTTATGTGAAATGGAGCGAAAATGTCACCAGCAATTTATGAGATGTGCCGTAAGACTCCAGTTCTGTGTGGGGCATCTTTTTAAGTCATCTCCTGATTTTTCAGGCGTTGTACGATCGAGGCTTTCCCGTTCCCAAACCTGTGGACTACAACAGACATGCTGTAGTGATGGAGCTCATCAATGGATATCCACTGTATGGAAACAAGCCATTCCTCTTTCTTGCTTTAAATATAACACTAGTGATAGTTCTAGTGCACTCGTCCTACTCTCAGGTTCTTGTGTAATTTGTGTTATCATGTCTCTCTTTCAGGTGTCAGGTGCATGAGCTGCAGGATCCACCAGCCCTGTACAACGAGTTCATGGAACTCATAGTCAAACTGGCCAATTACGGCTTGATTCATGGAGACTTCAACGAGTTCAACCTTATGTTGGATGACCAGGACCACATAACTATGATTGACTTCCCACAAATGGTGTCCACCTCACATCCTAATGCTGAATGGTTGGTGTCTGTTATAAAATTGAAAAATTAATGTACACCTAAAATTGATAAGACAAAGTTTTATCTATTCACCGTTCTAAACTTTGTTTGTAGGTATTTTGACAGAGATGTCAAATGTATCAGAGATTTCTTTGCAAAACGGTACAATTACGAGAGCGAGCTCTTCCCAACCTTCAAAGACATCAGGTAACTGCTCAGATTTGCGTCTCGCTTGCACTAAAACAAATTTTAGAAAACATTTAGAAAAAATACATAATGCATCATTGGTTTTCTTTCTTTTCTACATGGTTTTTGAAACTGATTTGGATGTGGAACTGATTCTTACATGACATTTTGTGACACTGTTCCTACAGGCGGTCTTATTCTCTAGATATCGAAGTCTCAGCCAGCGGCTTCACCAAAGATCTGGAGAGAGATGGTGCATTGCTACACCCAGCTGGACCTGAAGGAGAGGAAGATGATGATGAAGAGGAGGAGGAGGAGGACGACGACGGCAACGGCGACAACGAAGACGAAGAGACAGCAGATGACAAACTAGAAGAAAGCGTGGACATGGAGGAATATAAGCATGCAGTGCTGGAACTGGAAGGTCTGAAACTCAGCGGCACACATGCAGACACACAGGACGACGACGATGATGATGATTGTCAAAGAAATGAAGAACAAACAGGGAGTGAAACGGCACCTTCTGCTTTAAGCGACAATGACACAGGCAAGGACATGCAGGAAGAGTTGGATGAGGTAGAGGATGAGTGTCCAGCACTGGCAGACCTTTCTACCTCCAACAAAGAGTTCAAACCCTTCAGGTAAACACAATGGAAAGTTAACAGAGATATATCTAATATCCAAAATGAAGCACATTTGATAATATGATGCCAAGTTTGAATCCTGCACCTGCAGCTGTAGTATAGAGCCAACATATAACGTTAAGTCTGTTAACAGGAATGCCTGCTAACTTGAGAAATAATTTTTGACAAATATGCTGCATAATTTGGGTTAAATAAGGCAGGGTTGTTTAAAAACTGCTCAGAATTTGCATGCTTTGCTGTACAACGTGCCATAATAGCAACTGATTTATTTTTTTTTTTTTGTTATGTGTTTTCTCTGGCAGAGACTCAGACAGTCTTCTACACATGGCAGAACACAGGAGGAGGACAGACAGTGAGGCCACAATGGGCAGCATAGGGAGCTGCTCTACCATACCACCAGTAAGTAAAACACGGACACACACGTGTGCACAAAAGCGTATTATACAAGGGTCAAAGTAAGAGTGAGGGACATTTATTCAGTACCATCGCAAAATACAAATACTCTGACTCAGGTGATCACTTGAAAATGTCACAATTTGGTTATTTCACCAAACGCTGTAGCAACACTAGTACACAGTTTTGGACAAAAAAACGGGAATGGACTGTAGGTGTTGCTAAAGAGCTTGCACATGGTGTTTGTCAAAGAGTGTGACGGGTGACTTTCAGCAGACACAACATGTCTACATACTGTTGTGTCTGCCTTGTAGAGACAGTCAGCACATAAATTCGTCTGGAGTAACCAGCTGCCCTTGTTTTTGTGTGTGCTGCAGGAGGTGGTCCGTCAGAAGGTGCGGAGGCAGCTCACCAAGCAGCAGAAGGCAGCGCAGAGGAGACGTCTGCAGAAGGGAGAGGCCAACTTGGTGACCAAATCCAGAAGAGAGAACCAAAGTAACATCAAGTCCAGTATGGAGAGCGCCTCCTTCTGGGGATGAACAGGACTGCAGTAACGGACAGATGGAATTCATGTCAACATGTTTTTTTATTTGGTCAACATACATGCAGCTTGGCTCCTCCGCTCCTTTTGTCTGAAAAGTTGAAGACACACGATGTCAGCAAGAGAGTATCTTTGCTACAACTTTAATGTTCCAAACTGTCATGGAGAACACGGGACAGAAGAATTACAAAACCTCAAATTTTGAACAGCTGTGAACTATCATGTTCTACATAGTCTAATGTAAATATCAACTCCTTATTTTATGAAGCTGTGTGATTGATAATTAAACCATTAAACGTTACTGATCTATGTGTTATTTTTGTGAAGGCTTTAATTAAAAAGTACAAAATACTTTTTATCATATGAGTGAGCACATCTCACTTTTATTTTGATACTGGCATATCATCCCTCAAGATGGCTACAAAACACAGAAATCTATGAGCAACTTTTGCGGTTTCAAGTTCATTCTAGTCCTGAGTTTACCGTTGACAAAGTGACTAATGTGGGTGTGGATTTAAGATTCAAACAGAATACACGTTCATGGAGAGCTTTTATTCATGCTCAACTCCTGTGGCTCAAAGCTTTCCAACTATTATGGTGCAATGAATAGATGGATACCTCCACCCTCCCAGCAACCAATCAAAAAAGTAGAGAATGACACAAGCATGTGGGAACACATGCTCCAGAACACACCAATACATTTAGCATGAAAAAGTACAGGAAATAGACGCGTATACCCCTCGGTTCTGTCTCACTGACGAGACTCAACACAGAGTGAGGCATGACATGTACAAGATGAGAGAGCAGAGGACCACTTCTTTCTCAGAATTTGGTTCATTTATGCGTAAAAGGCTTTCAGAGAGCGGGTGGATTCAGACTTGAACAATGGCCATTCATATTGAAGGGGGTGAATGGAGCTCAGACCCTGGGCTCTGTGTGAAGTCAAAAGTGTCCCACCCCCACACATTTTAGAGACCATGTTGGGTAGAAATGTCCCTGAGATATTGGATACTGTGGGTATTTCATATAAAAAGAAGCATCCAGTAATACACCAGATCAATTCATATTTTTCCTGTTCTTTAAGAAGGTACATTGTTTTGCTACATCTGTGGTTCCACTTGGCAACTTTGTGCAGGTCTTTAACTGTCCAACTCTGTTCAGGGATTAGCCAGCTGCACAGCCCGAGGGGTGGGGCTCAGCATTCCAGCTCTGCACCTCTGTGTGTGTGTGTGTGTGTGTAGAAAGAGTGAGGGGCCCTCTGAGCTAATTGGCAGAGAGGGTGACAAAGGTGGTCCGCTTCAAAAGAGAAACCCTGGTGAGATGCTCACACAGCACAGGAGGAGGAGGAGGAGAAAGAGAGAGTGGAGGAGCAGTGGAGGTTTTGATTTTATTCCTTATGATGGTCTGTGATGACAGCAGTGGTTGCTCATTTCCAGAGTCATGTGGGCCGCTTTGGTGGACCATTCTGACGAGAAAAGTGGACTGAATGTGTTTGAGGCATCTGTGGAAGTAAACGCTGTATGAGGATGAGTAAAGTGAAAGTGGAGGAGAGCATCATGTCATACCTGTCACAGAGCGAGGCTGGCACCTGCCCCAAAGACTGTGAGTATCTGAGGAACTTGTGGTTTTAAATACCAGAATCAAACAGCTGTTATAACTTACAATTGTGTTTACCAATGACCTGACAATGATTTATTCAAATAATGCCAAAAAGACAAGTAATTTATTGTTTTCTTATAACTTTTGTGTATTCTTCCAACAAGTGTCAGTCAGTTTATCCCTGCTGCAGTGAACTGTTTGGCACACAGTGAAGGAAACGTTTAAACCTACCTCAGGGTCAGAAAAGCTCAAAGGGTTACAAAATGCTGATGCGTCTAAGTTATGGGGTGGTACTCACAGCTGCCTAATTCTACTCAAATAAACAGTGTCTAGGAATGCTGATTTACAGATGTCTGGCTTGTATATTTAAGTTAACATTTACACTTATTCTTACAGGTATACACAGAGAGAGACTAAAAGAAACTTGTGATGACAACACAGTAGAGTTGATCAAAATGTTTGACTTATTAAAAGTCAGTCACGATTAAAGAAACGTATCAATTTACACTTCCACCTGTGTACTCTTTGCTGTTGTCAGATATGCTTTCAGTGCTGTAGGTTTACATTTTAACATGCGCCCTTATTAAATGTGTGCAGTGAATGTAGTGGCCATGCTCCATAACTTCTGGGAGCAGAAGCATGTGAGCCCGTCAAATGGCTCCTCCAGTGAATCAGATGGTTCCGTTGGGGACGCAGCCGTCCAGACAGAGAGCCTGCTGCTGTATGAGTCTGCACCGTCTCCTGGTCCCCCATATGTCTGCTATGTCACCCTGCCTGGAGGAAGCTGCTTTGGCAACTATAAGGTGTGTTTTATCATCACCAGTGATGTCTGGCATGATTTCTGCACCTGAAAGTGAATCTAACATACCTGCACTGCATCAGAGAGAGCTTACATCAGTTTTCCTTCATGTGGTGAGAACAAATACCTGACTGATCACAAGCTAAATCTCAGTGTTTTTTACATACATGATGAAGGTGATCTTTCTGTCTTTATAGTTAAATTACAGAGCGCATGGAAACTGTAACATCAACTGTAAATGTAATTGCAGTTTGTTAGTCTATATAAATAACTAGCTATGGATGTTGTTTCAAATTAACTATGTCACTACACATAGATGGCAACTACCTCAGTACAAAATAGATCAGATCAACTGATCTAAATAGATCAACTAAATTATAAAGTAAACAAGCCAATAGAATCAGATTTTCTAATATGCTGTTACTTTTCTGACCCAAACCATTTGAATGTGTGCAAAGTTTTTGGTAATTGGCAACATAACCTTTCACATTCAGAGGTAGGTGCTTACAAGCGACATTTGAGGCCATTCAGTGGGAATAAACACACACACACACAAACACATGGACACTTTTAAGGTGGTTTTAAATTGATGTTCTGTTTAAATCTCACAATGCCTCTCAAAGGGCTCATTGTGACACAGGCAGCAGCCCGCAGCTCAGAGAAGGCATGTGATTGGTTATCTGTGAATGCCTCTAATGTCTTAATCCCATCAGTGATTTGAATTCTGATCCCATGATTAGCTGTAATGAAGTGTAAAATCATCAATGGAGCGGCCACCCATTTACAGACAGAACCGTTTGACTCAAGTCCGTTGACCCCAGGCTTACACATGTAGGCAGATCCTGAAATTTCTGTTTGATGGAACAGTGTTTCACATCCTTTCTCCCCCTTTTTGCGCCCTTTTTTGACATTTGAACCCTTCATGTTCATCACCTCCTGATCCTCAGGTGTGTGACACTCAGGCAGAGGCCCGGAGGGATGCAGCTCGCGTGGCACTGATGAACTCGCTCGTGAACGAGCTGCCATGTCGACGCATCAGCCCTCAGTTCATCACTCAGAGTTTGCAGCAGGCGGCCACAGACAGTGCCGTGAGTGTGAGCCAGTGCAGACACAGATTATTACACGTTATTGCAAGGCAGACTACGGGAATGACACAGTAGGAGAGGCTTTATATGCTCTGATTTACACTGTTGTCTCTGCAAAGGTCTCTATTGAAGATTCATGTGATTCAAGCACCAGTATAGGAACCTACAGTTTGCTGCTCAACTCCTACATAGGAAGGACCATGCTGGAGTTCCAGGTAAAACATAAAGCCAAGGCCAATTTCGTAAACGCTATTTGTCTTGTAAGCAGTGCTCATAAATCATGTGGTTTCATGTGGTAATAGTGTGAAAGATCTATTTAATTTGAAAGAATTAAGGCTGTGCTACCTTGCACCAAGAGATCTTAAATAGTGTATTTATAATTGGACTCCAAATTACAGCATTATCATTATACATAATTAGCAATTATTAAAACAAACATAACACAAATCTCAACCACTGGGTGGTAATCCCACCCTCCATTGTTATCATTAACCTGTTTTTGCCTTTTCATCTCACTCAGTTAGACCCAGGCAGGGAGTTGTGGTATGAATCAGCTAATATTTCAACCTTTGTGTAAATAAGCACATGTCTGCAGACAGAGGGTTATTAGCTGAAGGAAATGGGTTCATTATCATTCCTGCTAAAGCGTGGCTCGTAAAGCTGAAGAGCTTCCAAGTAATACACACTCCTCCATATGTGCTCACCCACACATACGCAACCACTGAAATGTATTCACATACATACATTAAAATCAGTGCGCACACAGCATCGACCCTATGTATGCAGCTGTCAGTGCTTCGTATAATTTTCATACAGTCAGTGCATTTCAGAGTGACTGGCTGTCAGGTGAAACCATAAACAAGTAACACGGGGCAGATGCACTGCTGGAAACAGAGTAAACAGGCATGTCCAACATGGACTTCGACCCAGCTTACGTGTCATATTTTCCATCTGTGTCTCATTAGGTCAATTTCAGTTAATGGATAGACTCTCACTGTTTAACAATAATGTCTCTAGCTCTTAGCACATGGCAGCTGTTCACCCGGACAGTGTTTTATAAATCAAACCTACCTGGTGAATAGAGATTTACAATATCTTTTCAAACCAATCATCCACAGTTTAGGTATGGGTTCAAGAAATATCCACATAATAAGTTATCTTTGTCAGACCTTTGTACACAGAGCTGGATGTTTGGATTTGTTATTAAAGTCATTACTTAAAGAGTTGAGCAAGACATTCTCTCTCTCTCTCTCTCTCTCTCTCTCTCTGTGGATCATTCTCACCCACTCTCTTTCTCTCGGTAGGAGATGATGACGGTTTTCCAGTTGCTGCACTGGAACGGGACACTGAAGGCTCTGAGGGAAAGGCAGTACTCTCGGCAGGTATAGATCCTGCCATGGACATATCTCATACCTGGTTTCAGCTGACTTTCCCTGCTGCTATGTAATGATGATTGATTGTTGTTTCTCCTCTTCCTCAGAGTGTGATTGCATACTACTCTCAGCGAGGTCTTGATGAGTACATGCGCAGCAGCTTGGCTCTGGATTGGCTCGGACGGGAGCAGAGGTCACCGGGGCGACTCGGGGAGGAGCTGCAGGTGGCGCAGAGGGAGCTGGTGTTGGCCCGTCGTCGAGGAGTGGAGCTGCGCTTCTACAAGGAAAAGACAGAGATCCTTAGCTTGGCTCTGAGTCAAGCATACATTCACCAAGCGCCCGAAGCTTTTAGCCAGATGCAGAGTCACACATACAATCAAGAACAGCTTCCTTTGCACACACTGTGCAGCCAGGACACACATGATCAGATAACCCCACCCTGCAGAGCTTCACCAACGCACCATAAAACCAAAGATCCAACAGTCTGTCAAAACTCTGGCAAACAGATTTCCTCCAATAGTCCTTCACTGTGATCACAGCAGACTTTTTGAGCATTTAAATAACTTTTAATAGACTAAAGCAGAAGGTAGATGATGATGATGATGATGATGACAAAAGCTGTAAAAAGTTACAGAAATTGTGTTAGTTCACATATTAATAACCGTATTAACACTCTTTTATGACTATAGAACTGAGTCTTAAAGATGTGTGTAGTGTATTTGCAACTATAACCCCAAGAAATACAACATTAACATGTAGTTGAATTGTAGCAGTGAACATCAATCTGTTTTTGTATGAGGATCACTCTAATTTACTGCCTTAGCTCTCATGTATGTTCACTTCCTCAGTGGAAATTATCTGCCACGGAAATTCAGGGTACTGACTAACTGCATTACATGATGGAGGATGTGTTGACTGGATGCCGCAAGACAGAGAGTCTGTTATGAGAGTGACACACTTTTATTTGATAATGTCACAGAGCAGATATAGTATATAATCTGGTTTGTATGTATCAAAGAGATTATAGAGGATGGCTGTTCAGGTCAACTGCAGCTACATTTATAAGAGTCAGCACTTACTATGGTACTATGGTATTTCGTGGTAAAATGTACACAGATATAGAGCATTCACTCGGCTGATTTTTGGTTGGGTGGTGGGCATGAAGGCATTTTAAAGGGAAAACATGTTTTGTTTTGTCTTTTGATTGTAATATACATTTATAAATAAATATTTTTCTGTTACTTGTGACCTTTCTGTGCTTTCAAATGATCACTGATGAGTAGAATAACACAAGCATAAATTACTGAATTACTGAAGTAAGTTAGAAGTAAATGTTGCATCCTATTGCTGGTCATATTACATTCAGCATTTATTAGTGAAGCTCCTCTGTAAGCTTTCAGGAACTGACATTTTGACTTCTGGTGTTTGTGTGTACAGATGATGTAGTTTGGGCTCTCTGGCTTTCCGTACAAAGGTGGAGTAGTCACGTGATCTAATAATGTAATAGCTAAGTTCCTGGAACAAACAAAACAAATGACAGCTGACAAGCGGACGGGTCCACCGTGGCATGGCACTAACTTCGACGTGTTGAAATCATATTTCGATCATGTGAACGACAACACGGAAAACGTGTGACCCACTGATGAATGAATTACTAAGAAGAAAAACAGCGTATCAAGCTAACAGCTACGCCTTAGCTTAGCTTAGCCCAGCCGTGGAGCGTCTTCTGTTTTGCAGCTAACGTTGTGTTGTCATCAGCAGGGACTGATTTCGTTTTTACCAAACATGTATTATCTGGATATTATGTCGAGGTTAAGAGACGTGGTAGCTGTTGCCTTGCCGTTCTTCCGCCAGCGACGTTTCTCAACAGGCCATACAAGAGTGTTTTGTACACAGTCGGTGAAAAGTGTTTATCTTGGCAACACAGCCAGCCACTAGCGAGCTGCTTATCGCAGGATAGACCTCGCAAGCGTTAGATATTCCAGCTAATGGCTGCTGTTTGTGTTAACGTATGAGGACTGTTCGTTTTCAGCTGATCAGCATCATTTCCACCAGGAGACACTCCAGTCAGCTGTTTGTCAATGTGATCGTAGTTGTTGAAAAATAACTGGTGTGAGCAGACACTGAAGATGGAGGCTGTAAGACCAAAGAGGACAAAGGCAAAGACTAGTGGAAAATCTCAGGTGATTATACCACATATTTTACAGTCATTCTTCGTTTGTTCTCTCCTTTTTAGGCCACGGGCCTATTGCAACAAGTGTTGGTCTTCAGGCAGGACAATCACAAGCACTCTTCACATGTCTTTTGTCACGTGTAGGAAGTGTTACGACATAGGCTGAGCTTTTGTATCTTATTCCTGGTGTTTGTTCGTTTTTCAGCAGGCCAGGAAGACGAAGCAGGCAGAGGAAGACAAAAGTGCCAAAGCTCCCTCAGCTGTCTGTGATGAAGCCTCCACTTGCGGGTTCAGTGATATCCCCCTCAGTCTGCCATACCAGGAGCCAGAGGAGGAGCAGCAGGACTCTGTTCAGCCACCTGAGACCACATCACAGCCATCAGATCAGCCCTCCGAGAGCCAGCTGATCCCTTCGTCACATGCATTACATCTGACAGAGTCAAATGAGACAGAGGAGAGTGGTGGAGTGGCAGCTGAGGGGGCTGAGCTTAAAGTCGCAGCACAGACCACTGAGTCGGGAAAAGACTCACAGTTATGGAATCAACCTTGTGTTTCGACTCAGTTTCATATCCCAAATGCCCCAAGTGCCCCAGCACTATACCCCTCTCTCCCAACGCTGGAGGAGGGGCCCATGATACAGCTCTGTGAGGAAGCTGTGAAAAATGGGGAAAAGGGACCTGCAGTGTTGGCGCTTCCAGAGCAGGAATCTTCCCCTCCAAGTTTGCAGCCTCTGGAGTCAGTTGCTGAACTTTCTAGGAGCAGACTTTACCCGGAATTACCGAAGACCGCTCCAGAAATTCAGGTTCATTTCAGCAGATTTTTCAATGTGTCTGTGCATTCCACAGAAAATTCACAAAAATACACAATAATACGAGAATAACTGTTGCATGGTTATGATATTGTGATGATAAAGGATCAGTTTATGTTTTCCATTTTGAAAGTGACTCTAGCTTATTAGACCTTTTTAGCATAATGAACAATAATTGCCGCTACGTTTTTTTGGTAATGGTATCCACATTATTAGTCATTTACTTTATAGAACAGTTGCTCATTCCTCATTTGTGATATTTGATTCTGTCAATGTTGCCCAGAACCAGTTAATAACATAGTTATTAAGTGACTACATTCATTGTATCCTTACCTCTACACACAATTAACATATGAGATATCTTCTGTCACCTCATTTGTTTCTTCTATAGCCGTACTCACTGGAGCAGCTGAGTGCCTGGGAGCCAGGCGGGGGTCTGCAAGCTTGGTTAGAGGGCCTTGAAGTGTGTGCAGCCCAGTTCTGTGCTCTTGCCCGACAGGAGAACCATGAACTGACTGAACTGCTGCAGAACTACTGGCGGTGTCGTAGACAGCTGACCCAGTCTCACACACAGCTACATACACAGTCGTCTGACTGCAAGAGCACACAGAATCGTCTCTGGAGCTTCAGAGATGAGCAGCTTACACTTCAGGTGCCGTAGTTGAAACAAAAAACAGAAATACAGTGTGTAGAGAAGCTGTTAACTAATGGTCCTCTGCTGTAATGACACTTTTATCATCATTTCTTCTTTACAGGGTGTGTGTGCCGAACAGTCCAAAGTGTGTGGGTACCACCGCTTCCAGCAGGCGGACTTCAGTCAGAGTGTGCTGGCCGAGCTGAAGAGACTGTTTGAAGCTCGTAGCGAGCTGCTACATCAGAAAGTGGCACTACATGCTTACACTGCCCTGCTGTCACGCCTCCAGGTGGAATCATACTTGTATCGTCTACTAAAAGGTGAAAGACTCAGGAATTCCGTTTGCCTCAAAGTGCCCGTAATGTGCTTGTTACAAACATGTCACTTAAACATTATACTGACACTAATAAATACATATCTTAGATCAGTTCTTTTCTCCTTTGTTTTTGTTATCAGATTGTTCGGGCAGCCAAACACAGCCCTATTCTCTCCAACCATTGAAAGAGGCAATCAGCGTCCTGTTTAGCTTCACACGTAGAGTCCTGGATGACTCACAGTTTCAGACAGACATCCATCACTGGCTGGAGAGATTGGTATACACACCCAAACAATGTACCATTCTTCTTGCTCGATGGTCCAGGTGTTTTGTTGTTGTTGTGTTTTCTCACATGGTTCTTGTCAACTCTCCAGGTGGCAGTCCTGCTGCATGTTGGAGGGTCAGGAGAGCACCTGTACCTGCTGTGCCATCTCCTATGCTGTCCTGCCGGTGTGGGCAAGTGGGCTGCACCCTTCCTTCAGGTTAGTTTGGGACACAGTCTTTCATTCATCGTTGTCATGTCAGTGGTAATGACTGGACCTTTCTTCCCAATTTCTGCCTCAGATCAGAGTTTGGGGGAAAACCTGTGGAGTGCAGCACTTTATGCAAGCTCTGACAATCCTCATGTCACCTGCCAGGTAAACACAGGAGCCCCCTTAGCAATTACTCTTTCTAATCCGCTGACTGTGAACAGTGCACTCTAGCTTTATGTCTTTGGTTTTCCATGAGAATCCAGGTCATGTTTTCACTGTCCAACAGCTTCAAATCTCTAACCAGTGGCTTCCATGTTTTCACTCAGACACCGTGCAGAGTTTCTGGGACATCTGAAGCCATGTGAGACCCAGAGCTCTGCAGCTTCTGGACCTGAGTCCGGCAATTGGACACTAGTGGATGAAGGGGGAGAGGAGGTAGGTGTAGGCAGGCAACGACTGCATTAAGAAAAGAAACAAAACTTAAAGTTAACTTTATTTTCCTGGTTGAAGAATATTTGTTTTGTTTTCCTACACTGACTGTGATGCTGTAAAATAATAATCAGTCCGTGTGATGTGTCGCTAAGGTTTGTAGATAATGACTTTATAAATCAGAACGTTCTGGTCTTTGTTCTGACCTGCTGAGTCACATTCAAAGCTGTTATGAAAAGGGTGCCAAATGAACACCTATGACCATTTAAATATCAGTCTGCTGGCTTAAAACTATCACTGCTGTCGGTAGAAATGTGTTGCTAAGGAACCACTTTGTTTTGAGAACATTCAAGAAACCTATTATTTTTTTTGCCGAACAGTAATATTTTAAGATACTGTAATTTAAGTATAATATAATTATTTCTTTTATTTTCATTTGTTTAATACAATGGTCTGTTATTACCATTTCAAATAAAAAGTAGGTAGCCTTCCCTTTGCATCTTGCCTTAAACAGCAACAGCAGTTAAAATAAGTGTGAAATGGAGCCTGACATGACTTATAGAGTGCAGCATGTGGTCATTTAAACTCTAACTACACTGCCTTTCTCTTGTCTGATTTTAGGATGAGGACCCGGAGAGCAGCTGGTTGTTGCTCTGTGAAGAGGATCTGATCTCTCTGCTCACCCAGTTCCCGTTCCAGCAGCTCTACTCACACATGCTGGGGATGAGCAAGCAGGGTAAGGGAGTCCGTCTGCCCTTCTGTCTATTGGTTTTTATCACTCACTGTATGAGCTAACGTGCCAATCTCCCTTGAAGGAGTGTATGAACCTCAGGCCTGTTCCAGTCAGAAGATGATGCGCGTTTTTGGTTTTGCTTCCTCACTCATCGAAGTTCTCGCTCTTGGTCTACAAACCTACAACAGGGCACGATACAGACAGCTCGTTAAACGAATAGGACACATCATACGGTCAGTGCACCAATAATAAACATTTGGCTGCTAATATCAGAACACACAAAATTATACATATATACATAAAACATCAAATATTCATGATGTTGTCCTCTCTCTTTTTTCCTCAGAATGACTGTGTGTTACGTCAGCGATCACTGGGCCCAGTATGTGAGTTTAACTGGTGCTGATGGATCTAGCTCTCACGTACACTCTCTTTCTTTGGAAAAACTGCAGCTGGAATATGACCATCTCTTCCTGAGAGCTGTTTTACATGTTCTCAGAAACAAAAGGTGAGGAATTGGTGTCGAGTTTCTAACTAGAAATTATTTACCTTGCGTGCTTCACATTTATTTTCTCCTGGTTTGTCTCACAGGTTGGGCATTTGGTTGTTTATGTCCGAGATGCCCTATGGGACTCTGTCCAGCTCCATGCTGTGGAGAGTCCTTTATGTTATGCAGTGCGCAGAGACAGCGGGACTGGAAACACTCAGCACTGCTAGTGATACGCACTCCTGCATTCAGGCTCTTAGAGGTACCAGCACACACATTTAACCGGCACAAAGCATTACCTCTCAAAACCTTTAAGAAATAAACTAGCATGGACATTATAGTAATGCTTAGATGTCACACCACAGTCTCATCATTATACTGAAAGCTGAATGTATCTCAAGCACAGGTCTTTAGGGCCCATAATACCCATAATACAGCAGGGTGTTATTATAATTATATTATAATCTTCTTGTTGTTACAGACCCAGAACACCAGAAGAGGTTTGAGCAGTGGCTGTGTGAAGTGAACAGCTCTGATGGCATCTCCCTTCTCACTGCACTTGCACACATGGCCACACCGACTCAGCACTCTGACCCTGCATTCATCACAACCATAACTCTGCTGATTTACCAGGTATGATAAGGAAATTCAGAGGGGACATGCAAGAAGACTCATCTATAAAATAAAGATGTAATTCAGATCTCAAACAAAACTTACGCAGATATTAAATAGACATAAATTAAGACGCTCTGTATTTTACATAGAGTATACTGTGTCTATGAAATATTGAAGCGAGTAACACAAGGAAGACAGTTTTAAGGATATCTAACGCTGGTTGAAGATTCATCTCCCTGGTCCCTTGGTTAGAAAACATACAGTACCTACGTTGTTCTCTGAAATTGCTTGTCTTGTTGTTTTCTCTAGGTGTCTTATGTGAGTGTGTCTACCAGAGAAACTTACTCTAAAGTGGGGAGGGAGTTGCTGGCTGCCATAGCAACAGTCCATCCCTACGTTATCTCTGTGCTCCAGGAGAGACTGAGAGAGACCATACAGACTGTAGGAATGGTTAGTATTCCTAGTGTATTTCCTAAGTCAGTTCTAAGGTTTGAACTGCATTTGGCTCAGACTCCTTCGATTTTGTTTTCTCCATGTGATGTGTTAACATTTGCGTACATGTGATAGGTGGCTCTGTACTTGTGCAAAGAACTGCCTCTGAGTCTGTGGCAGCCACGTCCAGAGGAGATATGTGTGATCGGAGCCTGGTTGCTCCAGCACCCCCTGTCTGCTGTGGAGAACCGGCTGGCTTGTGTTATACTGGAGGGCCTGAACTGGGGCTACACACAGGTAGTCACTGATGTATTAACCATAATGCTTCCAGATATCTCAATTATTGCTGTGAGTTTGTAGTTAAATCTGCTTTCCTCTTGTAGGATGGCTCCTTGGCCTTGTCTTCATCTCTCCACAGTGAAGTGGCTCTGCTGGTGGCTGAGGCCTATCAGAAGTACCTTACTGACAAACCGTACAGTGGCCTCATATCAGAAGGGATTAAACAGGTGACACATCCAGAGTCGGCTCAGATTTTTAGTGTCAACCACCCCGTCTTCATTTCTGCATCCAACATTTATTTTTGTGTTTTTACTTCCTTCCCACAGGTGTCTTACCTCGCCAGTGTCCTTCGTTTGGGTGTATCCCCTGAAGCATCCTTTAGTCAATGGGCGTGGCAACTGTTGCTAAGGCTGAAGCTCCATGGCAATGCCCAAAACCCTAAAGGAGCCTGGTCGGTCCCTGCGTTAACATCCAACCCACCTCCAGAGCTCACACACTCTCCCAGCATGCACTCTGTTATTAGGGCCGTAAAAGCAGGCATCCCCATTGGATGCTACCTGTCCATTGCCATGACAACAGTCGGACATAGGTTTGTACTCACTCGCCCTATGCCAAAAACGTATGGTTGATTTATAGATAAGATTTGCTGTAAGGTAATGTTCTATGGGGTTTCTTTCTGTGTGTCTTTCTAGTCTGGAACACTTTTGTACTGATGGAGTCGGGTTGTTGAAGAGTCTGATTCAGTCTCGCTACCTGAGAGCTGCTGTGCATCTTCTGGACAACATCCTACCCCCAACCTACCCTCTCAGCTTCTACCTGCTCAACAACTCTCAGTAAGAGAGATACACACAGCCTATAAAATACCAAAAAGAAAGATATTTATTATAGCGGCTACTCTACACTTTAATGTATTCTTTTCTCCACTGTCGTCTCCTTTTGATTTTTCTAGGTTTGTAAGTTGTATCCAGTTGTTCTTGCAGTACGACAGCGTGTGTCCTCAAGGTGTGACACAACAGGTCACTCACCGGGTCGCACCACTCCTCACAGGAACTACCTATGGAGACAATGTCAGACTGCTGAACAGTGTCATTCAGGTTTGTCACAACAAGTTTTTATTATGAAGATATTTCTGGTCTTTAGCCAGCACAGATTAGTTAATCATCAGTTAATATCAATCAGTTAATATTCATGATTCTCATAACGATGAGAAATCATCATATGAAATAGAAGGATTGGAAGAAAATTAGAAACGTACTGCAGCATCTTTCCTTTGTGTGTGTATATGGATGTCAGTGATGTAAGCCAGGAGTCAAAAGGAAAAGCCTTGACATTTCACTGAAAAAATGCTGGTGCCTTGTGCACAAAATAAACTGCAGGGGGCTTGTTTGCACCCTTTAAGCAGTGTTGTACAATCTGGTTTTGTCAACTTTTCTTCAAAATTGATGAAAAATGGATGAAAATGTTTCAAATATTTAAACCAAAACATCTTGTGAAATGAGTGCAAGTTGTCTTAGTCCATGCATTTTCACCAAATCTGAAAGGATGTGTGTAAATGTGCATGTTCCATCTTCCAGAGTCACGTAGTGGAGAGTTCACAGCCTGGTCGTGTTGGTGCTGCAGCTGTGCTGGAGTTTTGGGTGGGGATTTTGACTCAGCAGAACCTGTGGTTCCGGGATAAAACGGTCTTATTTCTCATGGATCAGATCTGCTGCGCTGCATTCACACACCATCAGGAGGAGTGTGTGCAGAAACTTCTGTACCAACAGCATAAGGTATTTATTCAGTCTAGAGGCCTCACAGGTTCAATTTTAACATGCAAACTGCCTCCAGTAACATTATAAAGATAAATATTACATTAACATTAAATGAGTTGCACGTTACAGTAATAGCTTGGTGGTGAGGGATGCTGAACAGTCTCCTTTAATCAATTAAGCTTTGAAGCGCTGTGCCAGCAGCATCTGGGTCTTTCTCACAGTGATAAAACTGATCTGGTATCACTGGTGACTATATTCAGTCACTTTCACCAGTGAAAAGTTTCAATCAGTAAACTTTATGAAGCTGAGCAAGCACAGTGACTCCAGCAATAGTTACATAGTTTTCCATTTTCATTCCTCATGCAGAATGCCTTGGGTTACCATGGAGATCGGGGTCTGCTCTCCTCTCTGGTTGGCTGGATTGCTGGAAATGCCACACCCTCATTCATAGAGGGCCAATCCCTGAGTGTGGAGGTAAGGGTCCCTGAAGCACCAACAGTATGTGCAAGTAATCTTGATCACGTCAGTAAAGTTCTCAGCCCTGAACGCCTCTGTGTTGTCTCTGTGCCTTGTAGGTCTGGTTCGCATGGCTGGTGCTGAATATGGAGGGTGTGTTTGAGGAGGATTCTCAGCTGAGACGCTGTGTTGAACATGAGCTCCTGTCAGAGCCCAACGTTTCCCCAGAACAAGCCTTAAAGGTAAACAGATAAGCAAAAATGTTATGTTCGCTGAGGTGGGAATATCTGGATTACTGTTATTTGTAGCAAGCATTCAGTATCACTTGGAACAGAGAATGTACAAGACTTTCATAACACAGAACACAGTAAATGGAGGACACAATCATTTTGAGTATTGTGTTGAGTTTGAGTCTGATTCATAATTCTAAATGCTATATGTAGATTGTGTTAACAGTGTGTCTGTGCCTGTTTCTGTGTCTGAGCTAGAGGGCGCAACAGAGGCTGAAGTTGCCAGTAGCACCTTCTCTGCAACGGCTACAGGTGTACCGATGGGCGTGTCAGGCCTTAATCACACCTCCTGACCACCCACTCCTTCCCCTGGTCTGGCAGAAGTTCCTACAGCTCTACCTCAGACAGCCAGGCCCTGAGTATGGGTATGTTACACACACACACACATTACTCTCCCTAGCCAGAGAGACCAGGAAATTTGCAGAATCTGTCTGATGTTTCCTTATTTTATTTTGTGTGTTTCGTCCTTCAGGCTGGCTGCAGGTGGATGTATTGGCCAAAGGTTCTTCCAGGCCTCTTCTCAGGCTGCTTTACTCAGAGACCTGAGGCAGAGAATACAGGAGGTGTCTGACTTCCACCACGCCGCCAGCCAGGCCCTTAGGGTGCCCCCACCACACACACCTTCATCAGACAGCCAGGGTGATGAAAGCCCAGACAATCTCCATCCCCCGTACCTAACGTCTCCTCAGCTCCACACAGAGCTGGTCAGGTAGGTCACTGATACTTTTAAATACATACCATTCTGTTGTTTTCTTGATACCTGCAGCTATTATTGTGTTCTCAGGCTCTCAGATCTCAGCTGATTTGTTGCCCACAGGTTGTTCGGTGTGTTTGCCGTGTGGTTGGATGATGAGACGCTACAGAAACAGGAAGTATACCTTCCATCTCTTCCTCCAGAGTATGAACCACACAGACTGGCGCAGGTCATGCAGCGCCAGCAGGTGGGTTTGTCTTTACGTGTCTTTACATTTATAAATGGAAAACATACAGAGGTTTGTAACAGATTAGTCAAATCTCGTTGTGGTGTGTTATATCATGTAGCTCATGCTTTGAATCTGTGTTGACATGTTTTGCTGTAGGAACTATGGCTGGAGTATATGGACCAGGAGCGTCTGCAGTATGATGAGAGAGAGGTTCTGTCTCTGTGGGAAAAGGTGCAGAGTGAGCCCATCTTCCTGCAGGCCCAAAACCCCGGCTTCACTGACTGCACCAGCCTCAGTAATGGTACAAAGCCAAATTTGATGCTGTAGATCCAAAGGATTTCATAAAGGTTTCACCAGACTTGCAGTGGTGGATGTAAAAATCTGACAATGACGACCGCGTGGAAAATAAAAACACACACATTCATAAATCTTGTTTTAGTTCATATACTGTAGGTATATGGTGTAGAGAGGAGTGTCAATTATATTACATACATCAACAAAAATAAATTAGGTGATTTTGCCCCCCAACCATTTAATGGTGTGTTTCGTGTCTCTCCTTTTGCAGCAAGGGAGCGTATCCTGTCCAACCTGCAGAAGCATCCAGTTCCCCGTCCAGCCCTAGAGCTGCAGCAGCAGAGGGCTCCAGTGGCTGAAGTCCCTACCGCCTGCCTCACTGACTCTAAAGCTGCTGCTGAACTGGTTCAACAGGACCTCAGCATCCTGCAGGACCAGGCCAGGTACATGGAGATCACACAAATTTTAAAGCATTTCCTCATCATCGACAGCAGACAGTGCACATGTGCATACACAGACGTGCATTCGTTTGTACTCGCACAAACTCGTGTATCAAAGCACATACAAAGCTATGCGCTAATTACGCAATACTCGTTCATCTTGGTGTCAGGATTGCAGTGACACGTGAAGCCCAGCAGGTGGCGATGGAGCAGGAGCTGCTGGAGAGTCTCCCACTGCTCTATAAGAACCAGCCAGAGCAAGTCACCATGGCCCTGGAGTGCAAAGGGAAGGGAGGGCAGCCGTGCCAGGGACCCGCAAACATCACTGTCACAGTACGACAACGAATGCTGCATACTGGCCACATTTTTGTACATTTCTTTGCCATGATCTAATAATGTGTCTGTGTGTAGTGTGAGAGGGTCCAGAGACAGGAGGCTGTGCAGACTCAAATAACGTCACTGCGCAGGGACATCAAGAAGCTTCAAACAGACTCCATGGCTCCTCCACCTCAAAGCCTGGCCCAGGCTGCTGTCCACACTGAGAACTTTATTACGTCAGTATAAACAGATTGTGCTACTAAAGAAAAAACACGTCTTACATCGGAATAAACATAAGCACAAACACATTTGAGAGATAAAACAAGGATGTTTTGACTAACGTGCGGGCTATTTTTATGGGCTCAGGGCTCTGGTGAATATGTACAAGGCGCAGAAATCCCCGGCAGTGCAGCATGTTGGCGTGTCTGCCTTCTACCAGGTGGTCTCCTACGTGTGTGAAGACACACTACGACATCCCCCAACACGCCAGTACCTCTCCTCATGTGTGGAGATTCTGGGACAGGTGAGCACACACACAGCCAAGCACGCACATAGCAGTAAAAAGATTTATTAAGCATTGTTTTGCTTTATCTAGACTACCACAAAGTTAAGTTGTTACGTCTTTAGCCACACAGAGTTTCCATGGTCAAGATTGTTAACCCTGACCAACTAGAAAGAAATGTATGGGTAAAAGGGGCAGGTTCATCGCTCGTTACACCCCCTGTGCACTCACTAAATTAGCAGAACTTGCTTGAATGTTCTGGCATTGTTCTTGCTTGTTTTGTGTGCAGGTGTTTATCCAGGGCAATGCGGAGGAATGTGGCCGTGTCCTTAAGACCATCCTGGAGCAGAGGCGTCTTTGCCCACTCATTTCCCCCTTCTTCACTCCCAATGCAGCACCCCATCAGCTGGTCTTCCTCTACCAAGACGTGGTGACATCCTTACACCTCGACAGTGCTGATGTCATTTTCATGCTGCTCACAAAGGTTAGCCTGGACGCAAATGCAGACATACTGAAGAAATATCATACATAAAGCCGTCCAGTTACAGTAACCACTTTATTCTCCCCCATTGTAGTTTGATTTGTCCCAGTGGTTGAATGAGGCCCATCCTGTGTTTTCGGAGAGAACCCGTTTGTTGGAGTTGGTTCACGGAGCTCTCTGTGTCTGCAGCCGAGACCCTGAGCCTGAACTTCTCACACCTTTTCATCTTTTCACCAAACACTGGACCTGGCTTTTACGCCACCATTTTCCCGATCACTACAGTGACTGCTTGCGTCTTCTTATGACCAGTAAGTGCATTTGTGTGCATCTGTGTACAAAGGTTGCCCGATTGAATTTGACGATTCAAATAAATATTAATATTAACAATTTCAATCATCATTTTCAGTTTTTGTTGTACACAACATTACATATTGCCTGGTAATGCACTTAGTAGCGCATTACTTAGACGGCTTTAAAAAGTCGTCTTGTTGATTCAAGTGATTCATCAAAACTCTTTCATCCTTCTGAAAGAAAGCCTCCCACTCATTTTCCCAACAACAAAGGATAAAATGAATTAATTAAATAAAACTAAAGTTAGCTGAATCATTCCATCAATGCACTGAATCAGACACAAGTTGAAAAGAATGTGTAGGGTATAGCCTCAGTGTTTACACAAGAGTGTTATCAAAGATCTGATACAGTATTTTTATTTCAAGGATATTGGATTTATGCGTTTTTCAACTTCTGTAACAAACAAAGGTATTTCTTAACCTCATCAGGCTCCTCAAACCAGTTACTGAGTCCAGAGTGCTGGAAGGTAACCCTGCGAGTGCTGGGCTGCCTACCTCCGTCCCGCAATACCAAAAGCAAAACTGAACAAGCACTCAGCACCACTGATGTCTCCGGCCGTGCTGTCGGACCGCCAGCCTCTCCCTACAGATCCCCCATCAGCCTCTCCCCTCAGCAGGTAACTGATGGTGAAAATAGCGAACATGGTGAAAACATGTAAAAATGTCGTTCTATTGGGCTCATTAAATTGTACGATGCTTAAACATTTATTATTAATCCTACCGTGCTGTGGGATTTTTATTGGTTGCTAACAGGTAGATGAGACTGTTGATTGGCTGAGTGACTTCTTCCTGCGGAGTCGTCTCAGTAAGCCGGACCTCCGCAGCTTCGGCCTCTACTCAGCCTGGACTCCCTACGTCAGTGAGGTTGTTACCTTCTGGGACCATCTGATTGGTTGTCTAATCAACGTGCAGCTCAGCACCTGTGCCAGAGAGTCGACGGGCAGCTGCAAAACAATGAAAGGTGAGTGCCAAATAATCAGCACATGTTGAGATCATTCATACAGTTCAGCTGATTTGTGCTTTTGCTTTGTTTTTATATCTGTTGTTTTGTGATTCCAATGTGTCTTGCACTCTCACAGCTCTGCAGGACCTACACAGCAAGATTGTGAAGTTATTTAAGCCTTGGATCTTTCCTCTGGTCACCGATGATGGCGGGTAAGCGTGGCACTCCTTCAGCTCTCGGGCAGTCATTGGTTTTAGATGGTAGGGAACTGTTGTCAGATCAGGCAGATGTGAAACAGATGTGAGCAGACTCAAGAGACTGCAGCAGGTAAACAAATCACATTCCACAAGCTTTTTTTTAGATGTAATCTTTGCTTCTTTTTGCAGGTGGATAGCAGATGCTTATGGAGTTGTAGTAGTCGTGTTACGTAACTGAACCATCAGTGGGAACGTTATTTCAAACCTCTGAAGCACACAATACATTACACAAAGTTGGCCTCAAACACGACACTGCTTAGAGAGAAAAGAAAATGGTAGATGTTTACTTCTGAGTGTGAGTTATAAATCAACCATGTCACAGTGAAGTCTCTCATGTGGTCAGAGCTTTGTACTGTGATTCTCCTGGTAGACACGCAGTAAAGAAAATGGAAAAACAAAGAATGTCAATATCGGTGTCTCTTTGTCTCAGTAACCTCAAGTGTTACCCCTGGCTGGAGACAGACGCGAGTGCGGCAGGATGTCTGGTCGGCCTGTACGCTCAGCTCACCGACACACTGCATCACAAATTCAGAGGTGTGTTCCCAGCAGTCCGGTGTTCACACATGAGCGAGTGTCCGTACTGCTTAAGTTATTTATAACTTATGTGTGTGTGTGTGTGTGTGTCTGTGATGCAGATCGCCTGCTCCCCGGCCAGAGAGGTGCACTGTGGCTGTGTATGATGCAGTACTGTGAGAGCTGCACCTCTCCTCGTACACCTGAGTACCTTCTGTACCTGTACCACACACACCTCCGCAGCCTGCCCTGGAGACACCTGCACCCCGACACTCAGCTAATGGAGCAGCTCTTCAACGTGAGACACTCTACCCTCTGACTCCTAACCCCTGTACCCCATCACTGCACACTAGTCTAGACGCTCATGTCACAGGGGAGATAGTTAATATGAGACCTCTGCCCTTGGCCCCTAGCTGCTATTATTAGCCTGACTTCACATAATTATAGTCTCAACACGCTGTTCCTGGAAACTAGCTCCTGTCTCTCAAGACTCACATGGATCTATAGAGGCCATTATACAGAATTGTAAGAAATAAAGTCATTAAAACAAAAATCAAATCCCAGACTGATAATCATATGAATGGTAAAGCCTACAAGGGATAGAAGTGTTTATTTTCTCGTCTTCCTGTGCCTGCAGGTGGAACGAGGAAGCCCCAAGAGCTGCTTCCTCTTTCTAGGAGAGGTGTTATGTGAAGTTAACTGGGTCAGCGTCCTAAGTGACCATTTACAAACGCCCCCCACCTCTACAACATATCCAACTCTACCGGACATGGGCACTCAGAAGGAGTCACACACCATGTTAGTCTATCTACTATACATGCTAGTTTTTCTGGCCAAAGAGGAACAACTCCTGAGTCAACCGGTAAGTCTACAGTATTTTTGTTTGACATCAGGGTCACACTTTTGCCCCTTCCTCAGTCATTCTTCATTTTTTCCCTCCTCAACAGGACTCTCCTCTACTCAGTCTTCTGGTCCAGTCCACCTCTCTGCCCTGGCACCAACTGGACCTGTCCTCATACCAGGGCATTCTGGGATATGTCAGCACCCACTACCCTCCCTCCTTACTGCTCAGTGCTGATTCTGCGCCTCAACTGCTGCTGAAATCATTGCGCAGTGCTGCTGGGCTCCACCCTCGCCCTAATGAGGTTCCACACAGGGTGAGAAAGAACAGTACTGTTGGTTTTAAGTCACAGGTTTACTGAGGCATCCTTAACCTCATAAGGTCTGGATTGACATCTGATTGAATTATAGCTGCAGTTCATTAAAGGTCTGTATGATGTTGTAGGTGAAAGCCCAGTCCAGTTTTCAAGCCCCAACTTTTCTCACAGAACATACCCACTGTTGATTTCTTTAGAAACTGGACATTCATTCATAACTGCATAAATATATTAGTGAGAGTCAAGTTGAAAACAAAGTTTCTTTGCCAGCTCTGTATTACTCAGCCAAATCACATAAATGTAACACCTAAATCCTCATAGTTGCTGTTAATGTAGTGCTGCAGTCCAAAATAGATAGATTTTGACAAAACTCTATACAAGACAGTTTCCAAGAATGGAAATCAAATATGTTCAGTCATACATAAATGATGAAACGTTCTGTATCAGAAAATAAATTAATCTTTCTTTTTTTTTTTTTTATAAAGATGACACATTTCACGTTGAAATTCTTATTTCAGTAAAGTTTACGTGAAAGAGAAACTGCATATAACTTAGTGATCATTTATATTTAATTCTTAAATATGAATAACTATACATATAGATATTAATTTAGAGAATCCAAATAATATTTAAATATTACTGCAACATTTAACTGTTAGCAGGAGGCAGGAGCTCGTGGTTTGGCGAATTGGAAGATCTTTTATAATATGTATGATAAATGACAAAGTTGTGTATTTATTCATGTATCTATTTCTGCACAGCACCAACCCAAACAAACAAACAAACCAAAAAACTACAACCTCTGTTGCTTTCCATCTGTCAGGAGGAGACGCTGAAGGCTGGAGCGTATGTGTGCTGGTGTGTGCAGTCTGCTGTGACTCTGGAGCAAGGAGGCAGCATCAGCCTCAGCAGCCTGGAGGCTCAGCTGGGGACGCTCCTGGAGAGCGTCGTCACATTCAACCCACCAGGTGAGTCCGACCTCACCGACTTCCTCAACATTATTACCAACCGTCTGCAATTATTGCAATTATTCTTTTATCACTTGCTTCCTCCTTGTCCCTCTACAGAGACGGATTTGGAGCAGAGGCACATGGCGTTCTGTGGCCTGTTCAGCGACGCTCTGGCTTTGCTGAATGGAGTGGGCGTCTCGACAGGCGAAGCACTCGCTGCTCATGTCATTACCTGGCTCGACAGGAAGGGGAGGGGCTTTCCTATTCTGCCTCTCCTAACCGCTTGTTCCTGCTGTCTTGCATCAGTACGGCACATGACGCGCATCATGGAGGCGTGTATTACAGCGTACTTCAACCACGGTAACCAAAGTAACATTTTCTTCAGATCAGGATTTTATTTTTTTATTATATAAAAGTTGTCATCTTATGCCTTTTTGTTATAGTAAGAGGAAGGTATTTTAGGGGTTCTCCTCTGGTAGATATTGCTGTCCTATGCGTATGCACATGCTAGCTACATGTTAGTATACTTTTAAGTCCAAACTTTTTGTTGACTTCCCTTCACTTCCAGTCCTTTTCTCATACAAGCTGTATGAGAAAAGTTGTTTCCCAAAATGTTGATTTAGTCCTTTTTAAAACTTCTCCCTTCAGTATATACAGTTTGATGTGACATCAAGGATTCACATGTTTTCTTCCCCACTGTCTGTCCTCATTTCAGCAGAGGAGGAGTCTTTAGGTTGGGGTCCTGTTTTGGCGTCGCTGCAGGTGCCTGAGCTCACGGTGGATGACTTCCTCTCTGAGAGCCAATCAGGAGGCAGCTTCCTGACGCTCTATGCCTTCATCTTGCAGCGCCTCAATACTGAATACACAGCAGCCAATGAGAGGAGGACTCTGGCTCTAATAAACACATGGACCAACCAGGTCTTCCCCAGGTTTGATCCCTCATTTGATTAGGTCTCTTATGGCTTTTAAAAGTCCATTTAGCATGGCAGCATGTGTGCTCTGAGAGTTGCATGTGTTTCATACATGCTACGTTGTGTTTTGTGCATGCAGTGGTCCAGGAGATGAAGCAAAGCTGTTTCTTTGGTGGCACAAAGCACTGAATCTGTCAGCGGAGCAGCTGCAGCCACAAGCAGGCCAGACTGAAGTATTGGGAGTCATCATGGGTCTGTTGAGGCTGCAAACTAGGCTGCTTCAGCTGGGAGAAGAAAGACTGAACTCTGGGCTGCTAGGAGCTATTGGCCTGGGCAAGAGGTCTCCTGTCTCTAATAGGTAAGCTCATATTGCATTGTATTTGCTAATGAAAACACTTGAGTAAAATATGAATTTATCATTGTTGATAAACCACCTGTCAACAGGTTCAGAGTTATGGTACGCAGTCTGGCAGCATTCCTGACGGTCCAGATGCCATCGGAGACGGAAGTTAGACTCCAACCTACTAGTGACCTGCAGCTCTCTGCGAAAGCACAGCAAGTATGGAACAAAACCTGCAAAGGCATTTTCTAGTCTGCAATTATCTCCTAAAAATAACTCGTAACTTCCTGGTATTTTCTGTGGATGCAGGCGCTGGGGACGTTGGAGGCCATGACCAGCAATAAGCAGTACGCTGAGTTAGAGGACTCTGTGAGCAAAGCTGTCCAGTTCATCCGCTACCCAGGACACTGTCTCAGAGATGGACCCCGACTGCTGTCCCTGTTGGCCAACCTCCTATACCCAGACCTCCGATACCTACACATCATCCGTTAACCTTGACTGGACCTGACACTCATGCTGGAAGTCTGGCAGGACGTTGCTCTTCTGTGGCAAACACATTGACAGTAAATCTGTTCTGCACAAAGACAATCTTTATGGAGCACAATGATTTCAAGTAGTGACACTGGTACTGAATTGCTTTTGCTATTATATCAGCAAGAGCTACATTATTATCTTATCAGCGAGGGTTTTCAGAGCTCGCTGTGCACTTGTTAAAGATACTTCCTGACTGGTGATATTCAATGAAGTGTCGTAAAACCAGTCGGAGGTATAAGAAATGTCATATGATAACCTCTATACTTTACTCGCACTTTGCTTTCTTCTGTCGTGTTCATGCCTTGTTGCTTTTTGTATAACTTGCCTGTTGGTTCTCAACACATCTGTTCTATTCTTGATTTGAGAGGAAGTTGCACATATTTATTGAAGCAGAATTCATGAATCAGAATTCAACACTGGGCTTAAGGTGTGAGTGTCACACCTGTGTGTGGAATCTAACATCTAAAAAAAGTTGAAGGGTCCCCAGATTATTTGGAGGAAGTTGAAGGACAGATCTAATAAGCCTATACGTTTAGTAGTACCTTCTTAAAATGAGGGTGGGGGACATACCAGTGCAGCTGGTAGACAGGGTTTAATGCCTGATACGAATCTTAAAGTCGGCTTTTGATGCTAGCTTCTAGCTGCAAGCTACAATCTCTCAGTCCTAGCTACAGTTCACACACAGATGAATAGAGTGGCTGCCTGTATGATGTGATCTTGATTTGCCAGTATTATTTTTATGTCTAGCCAAAAGTGCTTTCCTTGTTTCTGCCAAAGACTTGTTATTTTTGTTTGCTCAGCTGCTTAAATCTTGACGATGTACTCCATTTGTTTCATCTGTCTCTCTTAGGTGCAAAAACAGCAGTCTGAAAAAGCATGAGAAGATAGACTAGATAGAAGTACCACTTAGAATGTGCCACACCACTTAGCTTCCTTATAAAGTCGTGTGCGCGCAGTAATACAAATTACTGATGCTGTATCGGTATTACTAATAGAGCAGGTATGTCGTGTTGTTTGAGCTAACTGGACTCATATTTGAGGATAAAGGCAGTGTAAATCAGGCTCATCAGCCTGCACTGTACACCCAATACAGTGTAACTACTTTTGTTGGTTCACTTCTGTTGCTGTGTGCCATCTCAATAATAATCGTGCTGCACTTCTGCAGCCTGAAGCTGGCCTTATTGCCTGTGTTATGTGGTGACTGCTAATGTCAAAAGCATTTCATTTTTATGAGTCAGTGATCAGGAATGGGTCTGTAAGGCCGCTGGAGGAGGGAGCTACAGAGCGCAGCTGTACAAAGGAGAGAAGACTGTTCAATAAAGGGAACTGAATGTCTCTCAGCTGCAATTTACCAAGTCAACTCCGTCTCTCAGAGGCTCCATGTACCACATATTGTCCCCGATCACTGACTGATACTCCCTGGACAGGTCATGTGGAGGAACACATGCATAAGACGCCTCTTTATGAGACGAGCTGTAAAGACCCATTTAGGGAGACAAAGAGATCCAGACAGCAATACAGAATATATTGTGCAATCTCTACAACAAAACTGGCCTGCAATTTGCATTGTTCGTGCATAACGCTGCATATGGTCAAACTGAAATTAAAGCTCCCTTGTCTCAGAAGCCTGTTATGACAAGCCTGTAATTTGATTGGCATTCGCATCCTGTTGTTCTTTGCGTCTGTGCGAAGGTACAATACATGTTCCCAAGTGAAAGGAGCTTGTACGAAGACTGTTCGGGAAGGGGGGGGGTCTATAAATTGAGCTGTTGTGCACACACACATCCAGCATCCTCATTTGACACCACAGAGTCTGTCTGGGAGAAAAACCTCTCTTCAGGAAACGGTGGTCTCTATGGTTACAGGAAGGGTAGAAGTGAGAGAGGAGGTGGAAAGGACGGGGTGTTCTGAGTCTGCGAGAGAGGAGGTGGGAGATGCTTACGGATGCTCATTCCTGCCTCCTCCTCGTCTTCGCACTGTCTCTCGGCTCAGGTGATGGAGTCGATATTTACGTGATAGCTCGCTCTCAAACATTAGACCTTCAGGCTGTCTCTCACACACACACACAGACACACACACAAATACATATACACGTGCTCAGAGGACCCTTTGCTGAGACTGGCAGATACACCACACTGTCTGGCAGATTCCCCTGTCACCATGGAAACCCAGCATCAGGTCAAGACTAATTGTTCCTAGGTCGTTTCAGTGCACACTCAGCATCCTAGCAGAGCATGAACCAGCTCCCCTCAGTCATAACTGGCAATAAGGATGCAGACAAACGGTACAATTGCAGATTTAAGGGAAATGTATCCCATGAGTAAGAAGACTTTATTGTGCTGCCAAAACACACACACTCAGCTGGACACACAAGAATGTCTCTCTGCATTCTCCTCCACAGCTATGCAACACGGGGACTCCTCCACGGTCGTGTGTTGTTTTGAAAGTTTCGTGTGTGCGAATACATGCAGATGAGACTGCATGCATGCGTGTCAGACAGGCTCCTCCATTGAGAGCACCCACTTCTCTCGCACCTCCTCGCCAGTGCAGTGGGGAGCGATGAGTCAATCTTAAATGAGTCTTTATTTCTCTCTGTCTCACGTTGACCCAGCAGAGCAGCAGCGATTTCCCCCCCAGCTGAGTGTACCTCTCTGTGCACTTAACAGTAAAAGTCATCAACAATGACTCAGACCTCCACCAGTGCTGTAATATCCATGATTTTTAGAAACTTAGGTGGGTGGCTTGTTGATCTGGTCTGGATAGAAAACCGTGGTGAAGTCAGGAATGTTTGGCCTTGTGGATACTCTGTGCGTTCAGTTTGTTGCATGAATCAGATCTTACTGTGACGGACGAATAGAAACCTCCACTCTGAGGAAATTTGTTAACATTGGTTTATATCTGGATTGTGAGTCTGATGATCGTGGCCTCAAGAGTCTGGTCTTACTGTACAGACAGTATAGTTAGGCTGTCGTGGTTAAAGTCAAATAAGGGGCAGAACGAGGCTGGATTACCAACCAGCCAGCTGACTGGTCCTCCAGCCTTATTCATTTATCTGGTTTGGAATATTGTGATTGAATATTTGTTTCACTATCAGACGACATTATAAGGGCCTTAAAGTGGGATTTTAGTTTTGTGTGTGTGTGTTTAATCAATTTAACACACTAAACTCCAGAGACAAGCAAGTATAATCCAGTTATTGGTCAAGCTTCAGAGATAGCTGGGTTATTTTGAGGTGCTTACTTACATTTAACATTTAACTTAGATGAAAGGTTTGTGCTGGGGTGCATTGTTAGGCGCTGTGAGCAGTAGTGGGTCTAACGGTGTCTTTGAGTTTAATTTTTGTGTCACTGAAGGAGTTTAAATTGAGGATAAGGCCAAAGTATTGAGGTCAAGACATGAAACTAAGGTCAGGGTTAAGGGCAGGCTGGGTTATTTGGGGAGGACTGTGTAAGTTTAGGGTGAAGGAGAGGGTTAATTTTAGGGATCAGGGTTGGCAGAGGAGGATGTGACTGAATAAATCTTCAGTCTTTGCAAAGATAGAAGATCAAAATGCGTGTGTGTGTGTGTGTGTGTGTGTGTGTGTGTGTGTATATGGAGTCATCACATGACTCAGCGGTGTTTATACCAACTCAATCCAGGCACGACTTCAGGCTCACACACACACACACACACACACACACAGTTTTTACCAGGTGATTGCCTCTCTGTCACTTTCTCTCTCTCTCTCTCCTAATATGACTCTGTTTGCCCGCTCAGCCTCATGCCTGCCCAGTCCGGTGAATCTTGCAAGGGGGGAAGAAGTAAAGCAATGTGTCTAATTCAAATTCTCCAGTCACACTTCATCCTGAATCCAACTCAGTCTGAGAGTGTGTTTTCGGACGGACCTTGAACAAAGAGCCCTGCTGGCTGCTGGTTGAGGGCTGGCTTTACTCTCCAGACTGCAAACTGAGTGTTTTTTTTTTTTTTTTAGACACGAACAGGCGCAGGATCGGACACAAGACAGCAGACTCGGTAAGGAAATCTGTTTATATAATGTATTGTTTATGCCTAAATTGGTGCAGATTTCCTACCAGGGAGGATCATGATCGAGGGATGAGGGAGTAGACCTCAGTTTACTCACCATTATTAGGGAACAGAGTCGTCTGTTACCTCAGCACAGCCTGGTAATAGATGAGTTAGTTGAGTGTGATTATTTTATTATAATAATAATAATAATAATAATAATAATAATACTGAATATTCATGCTGACAGAAGCATCAGATGGTGAACTTTTTGCGTTTAGCTGTCTCTCCAAACCCCCTTTGTCGGTGCTGTCAAAATAACAGCTGACGGGTGTCTGAGGGTTTGTGGCCGGCTGTGCGGGCAGTTGTCTGAGGTTTTCCAGTGAAACGTCAGATGCACCTCAGTGTTTGGTCACCGGTTATTTCCGAGCCTGTGATCCTCCCGGCGTCCTGACGTCAATTTATAAGGACCCAGCAGTGCCGGGGCGGCAGGCAGGCAGATAACAGGGGCTGAAGGGAGGAGAGACCGACACGAGCTCCGGACCATGTTCATCTGATTTTCCTCATAAATTGCTGAGCATTCCGGTAGGCTCTTTCTTTATTTCATCTCGGTTCCTTTCCCTTGTCTTCGTTTTAATTTGCGTTGAATCCGATCTCGTGCGTGGAGCTGGCTTCCTGTTACTAATATTTCATTTTCTTTGTATGGGCAAATATGGAAAATATCTCGGGTGCATTGTAGCCCAATTGTTGGTCTAAATTACGGTTTGAATTATTGGTTTAAATGAGGATTTTAGGCTGTATACTGCGAACCATCTCTGTGTTTTCTAGCAGCGTATCAGAAGCACATCTTAATGTTGTAGATAAAATGCTTTTTCGTCCTGTTCAGAGGCACCGCAGTGTCTCAGTGAGGGGGTTTCTGCTGTCTGACAGGTTGTGTGTCTGCCCAGCTGATGTGGGGGCAGATCACCAGCAGCATCAGCCAATAGTCGGGTCAATTCTAACTATATGGCACTAAATAACGACATTTCAAAATAAGTGCAGTTGAAGGAGATGTTTCCAGGTGTTGTCTGTGCCTGCGGGGCTGAGCTCATAGGGAGAAACCCTGTGATGGAGCGGATGAGGGGGATTCCTCTGACTCTACCTCAGCACAGCAGCCACATCCCCATAGCAACAGTTAGTAAAACCAGTACTCCCTGTTCCCATTTCTCACCATCACTAAAGAGACTTCAGCCCTGAAGGAGAGCACTTGAGTGCACTCTGCCCCTCAGCCAGGACATATATAGTCTGTTGCTGCGGTCAGCATCCGCCTGGGAGGAGTATTGTAACACCCTAACAGTAGATCTGTATCTCAACAGTGACTGACCACGACCTGAGCTGAAGAGGGGGGGTCCCGGTCCAGAGAGTGTATGCGTGTGTGCCGCTATGGGGAAGGACTACTACAAGACCCTGGGCATCCCCAAGGGCTCCAACGAGGAGGAGATCAAGAAGGCCTACCGGCGAATGGCGCTGCGCTTCCACCCTGACAAGAACAAGGATGCCAACGCTGAGGAGAAGTTCAAGGAGATCGCAGAGGCCTATGAGGTGCTCAGCGACCCCAAGAAGAGGGTCGTCTACGATCAGCTAGGAGAGGAAGGTGAGGAGTGGGGGAAGTGGTGTCATGTCTGGGTTTGATCCCATCTGTCTGTTTGTGTCTGTGTAAGATCATTCTGTGGAAGTGGTCAGAGAGAGCAGGCAGAGCAGCTCTGTCAGTGAGGCCTTATTAAACGGGCGTTATGATGTATTAAGTTGTTATTGAAATAACTCAGGAAAGGACTCGGCATGTAATATCACAGTGGAGGACCTGGGTGGGCTTCAGCCACTGAAGTAATAATAGTGTGTGTCTCCTCCATGTTTTCACGTTTGTGTTTATGTGTGTGTGAGACTGTCTATTGTTATCTTTAGTGTCAACAACACTTACCAGCTGTAATACCTTGTGGTCTACCTCAGCTGCTAGTGTAGTGTGTGTAGAATTGTGTGTGTGCGTGCTGACAGACAGATGGCTTAAGATCATTACGTGGTTGAGATATGAATAGCAGCGACTGCTGCAGTTTGCATTTGTGGGTGTTTCGTGCGTGTGTCTCTGTTGAAAAGGTGTGTGTATTTGTGTGAGTGTGTTGGTTGGAGTGACCTGGTATTTCATGAGTTGCTCCACCACCAGCGCTGTTGGAAGATCGGTGATGCTGTGGGATTTTTCCCGCCCACGTGGGCTCCACTCTTCTCTCTGCTGTTACCCACACGCAATCTTTTTTGAACGGGGTCTTGTTTCTGGTGTGCGAGTTCACGTTATGTGTGTTTTTCAGCTGGTGGGTGACTGGGTGTACATTTGCCTCACATTCTTCCCTCTCCTTTCTCTCTCAGGCTTGAAGACGGGAGGCAGCAGCTCTTCAGGTGCTCCCGGCAGCTCAGCGCACCACTACACCTTCCACGGAGACCCCCATGCCACCTTTGCCTCCTTCTTTGGCGGCTCCAACCCCTTCGACATGTTTTTTGGTTCCAACCGCAGCCACAGCCGCTCCAACGGTTTCTCCTTCCACAATGACCATGACACGGAGCAGGACATGGACATGGATGAAGATGACCCCTTCGCGCATTTTGGGAGACAGTTTGGCTTTCCAGGAGGGATGAACAATGGCTTCCCGGGGGAAGGCCGCAGGAGGAGGGGGGTGCCATCAGAGCGCCTGGGGACTGGGCGAAAGCACCAGGACCCTCCGGTGGTCCATGAGCTGAAGGTCTCGCTGGAGGAGATCTTCCACGGCTGCACCAAGCGCATGAAGATCACCCGTCGCAGGCTGAACCCAGATGGGCGGAGCATGAGGACAGAGGACAAGATCCTCAACATTATCATCAAGAAGGGCTGGAAAGAAGGAACCAAGATCACTTTCCCAAGGGAGGGGGACGAGACCCCTGAGAACATTCCTGCCGACATAGCTTTTGTGCTCAAAGACAAAGGGCACATCCACTTCAAGAGAGACGGTTCCAATATAATTTTCAACTGCAAGATCAGTCTAAAAGAGGTGCGTCTGTCCCTTTTCATCGAACCTCTCTCTCTTCTCTCTTGCTATCTTCTTTATTGAGTCCTCTCTCTTTGTCATGATCTGCATGTAGATGAGTAGACAATGCTGCTGAGGTTGGGAGTTTGATGCCCACAAACCAGGAAGAAATGTAATGCATTCACAAAGCCGCAAAGTTTTGGATGAACACCCAAACAGAAATGATGAAAATCCAAAACTTTTCCTTCAAATCGAATCAAAGCAATTTTATTTTCATTGCGCACAACACAGTTGATTCAACGTGCTATAAAGCTGGGCAAACAGCGGATGAGATGGAGAGGTGTGATTTATGGGTAGGATTTTGTCCTGGGTGGGTGGTCACATAAAACACACTGAGGAGTGAGTGTGTTGCTGTAAGGCAGGATCAGTGAACAGCAGCGTCTATGTCACTGTAGTGTTAGAGAAGGAGGAGGAATGTGGTGTCCTTGCGTGACCGGCACAGAGCCATCGTCCTCACTTGTTCGACACTGCTGTATGAATAAATATGCATAAACACACATGCAAGCAGGGACACACAAAGCCACACACGGGCATAAAGATGCATGCATGCGCACACAGTCTTGCATCTTCAAGCATATTTGCAGACACGCTCAGATAAAGATGGATTGTAGTGTGACACCAGTGACAATCCAGGCTGCTATTACTGTGACTGGCAGGATATTTAATTAGCCGCTCCTATGAGGGCAACGGGTCCAGCACAGCTCTGCTCCATCTGCAAATTACACAAGCCTTAATGTTTCTAATAGCGCTGCCACTCACTGGCCTGCACCCCACGTGGCTAGCTTAATGGCAGGTGTTCTCAAAGAGTTGGAGATGTCAGGGGAGTTGTTTGTGCTCCACTCAAGCCAATTTTGAACAGTTTTCCGCTAAAAGCAGCAATGAGTCTAATAAATCTCCAAAAAGGTAATTCACTGTGAAACGAGGATGCCTGCACAGAGCACAACTACGAAGGCAGCGTGGTTAATGGGAGCACATTAGCGGTTGTTAAGTCGCATTAAGTAGGAGATGGTACTTGATCAAACCTGCACAATGATTAAGTTCGGACTGCAGAACTCCCACAGCTAAGTCCTCTGCTCTTAAAGCAGCCAGATAAGAGACTTAAGTCTGATGCAGCTAAAGACGGGGTGGGGGAGAGAAGGGGAGATGTGGTTAGAGGGGGTGGGGGGTATCCGGGGAATATTAAGGAAGTGGGTCAGATGATTCAGTATCCAAAGCAAATAAGAGCTCATATTCCACTGCTCCACTCTGCTCTGTTTCCCTGAAGTTGGGATGCTGCAGTGAGAACAAAGCACCAGCTACATGCTGTACGCCAAACAACCTGCCACATATAATATGGCAAATGTTATGCAATGCACCACTAGATAACATAACCTAGCAAACAAGAGTACAAAAACGAAGAGTAAGGCTAAGACTTATGTAAGGAAGTGTCTTAAGCAGATTTGGTTATGTTGTCATATTTCGACAGCTGTATGATTCCTCCGCTATTTGGTTGCTCTTTTTTTTTTTTTTTTTTTTTACTGCCTGAAGCATGCTCTGATGAGCAGCTGCATTCAGTGCCGCCAAGCTCATTTGTCCATACTATAAACTCCTGGGAGACACTGCTAGAAGCAACTTCCAGCCCTGCACAGTCTTAGCTGTGACAGCAGTCAGAAACAGTTAGAGAGGTTAGGAAAAATTTGACACATTGATTTCCCCGAAATCAACTCATATCTGGACCCATGGGCTGCTCTTTCTGGCATTAATGATGCCTCTGCAGTGTACTGGTATCATCTGTGGCATTGCATTCTAGCTCCTGTCACCATAGCACTCAGATCAGCAGCAAAACCCACGTCCAAACACATGTAGGTGCTAACTGTAACTGTTGGGCTCTAAAGGCAAAGTGGACAGCTCTTTACAGCTCAACTGCTGATATCATTTAGAAAGGCAAATACACTGTTTATCCAACATTACAGAAGATGTTAAGGCAGTGTGTGCATCTACTGTGGTTCAGTCATGTCAGTTCAATTAAATGCAGCAATAACAGCCAGGATTCAGGACAAGCATGTATTAAGTGCATGGACTGAGTTGACCGCCCACAGACTTATGAGGACACTTTGGATGGTGAGGACGTTCAGAGCATTCTCACAAAGCACAATCGAAGCGTCTGCGTTTGTGTCTCTAGAGCTATGTTGTCTGAGCTGAGGCTTATGCAATCACCGAGTCCTCAGATCAGCGAGCGGTGTGTGTCAAGGGTCATGGCAACCTGTCTCTGTGTGTAAGTCTTGTATTAGTGAATGGAACTGTTCATAACAAGAGGATGAGCACTAGTCTCCATCACCAGGATAAATCACCTCCTAATGTATGTAGTGGCTGATGTCATGGCTGGAAAACTCTGCCCGTGGTCCAAAGCAGCTGCTCTGCCTGACTGAACCTCTCGCCACATGTCCATCCCTGTTTGTTAAAAAAAAACCAACCAGACGAGACAAGAAAATCACCCAGCAGTCTTAATACAACATTGGCCTTGTAATGACATGGACCGGGTGTTAGAAGTTATACATGTGCCAATGTGGGCCAAGTCACTATTGCATCATGAGGAGCTGATTGCCTCACGATGATTGGTGTTAAGAGATGGTATGTTTTTGAAAAAACTGGGAGGAAAAGTTGAGCCACTAACACTTTGACATCAATAACGTTACCTTGAGTAGATAGCCTAATACTGTAACCCGAGCACTGACATGTAACCCAGTCCATTACAATACGTTTATCTAAAACATTGCTAAAGATAGATTCTCAGCATGAATTACAATTCAATTCAATTCAATTCAATTCAATTCACCTTTATTGATCCCCCAAGGGGGGAAATTCCATTTTTACAGTGGTGGGGAAAGTGGGGGGAGAAAACAAGAGGAGAGAGAGGGGAGGAGAAAAAAACATGCGACACCAGACTGTACTCATGTGGAGTGCAGTGTGGGACCGGTAAAAAAACCTCAGCACATATTTTTGCACATCACATGACAATAACAACATGGCAACAGGGGATGGGAAAAGGGGAGTAGAGAATTCCAGCACCGCAGGAGGCAGGTCGCTGGCTACAGCCCCGTGCAGGCGAGCCCTTGGACCACGCCCCTCGTACTGGAGGGGTGGAAGCTGGCGAAGGCGTTGGATATAGGGCAGGAGTAAGTCCTGATGTGTTTGCCCATCAGTTCCCAAAACCCGCCTCAGTTCATTCGCGGTCGTCGGCGATAACATGGCGGTTGCCATGGAGACGTCCCTGGTCCGGTTCCAGATAAGCCAACAAACACCAGGTGGATGGGGGAGGGATGCGGAAGAGCGTCCCAGCTGCAGTGCACTCAGACGGGAGATTGTTCAGACAGTGACCTTGGCCAAGGCCACTGCTTAGGGAGGCCAATTCAGATTAGGTGATTTGGGTTAGAGCGAGACAGCCATATTCAATAGACTTGGCTTACTCTATAATCTATATTTTACTTCGTAAAAAGAGATTTAAATTTTTTATTGAACTCTTTTGAAGGCTCTAATAGTCCCCACGGAATTGTTTTATCAGATCACGGTCGGCTAACGTTTGCTTTGTGCCTTTCTTACTCTTATACATGCCATTATCCAACTTGAACCTCTTTGCTGGCAATAATTACACACCTGCATTTAAAAATTAACAGTCTGTTTTTTAATTCATAATGATTTCACTGCTGATTTTTAGCCATGCTAGCAGCATGCCACTAGGGATGGCAATGTCGGTTGGTTGGGTGGTTGGTTACTTGGTTGATTGGTCCACAACTTTGATCTAGACCGAAATATCTAATGATAGGTTGCTGTGAAATTTTGCACAAATATCCACGTTGCAAAGATGTTGAATTCTAACAACTTTGGTGATCCCCTGACCTTTCATCCACCACCAGCAGGTGAAAGTTTTCATTTATTTCATCTAGAGAAAATAGTAGATATTCGTGGTTCCCAGGCACATTAGTGACTTATGTGATACTCCAGCTTTTCCATTTCCATGATGAGTTTCACATTTGCCATTTTTACATAAATATCTAAATAACTATTTTGATTGCCAAGAATTAACTCACTCTCACGTTCCCCTAAAGATGAATCGCAGTAACTTTGCTGATCCCCTGACTTTTCATCTACGTCATCATCAGGCCAAAATCATAATTTTTCCTTTAAAACTAAAGACGTCATCAGCACCAGCTGTACCTTGTATGGTAACACCTTAACATGCTGAACTATGACGGTTGGCTGTAGATTTATACCTGTTAAACATTAGCATGTTAGCATTGTTATTGTAAAGCATGTTGTTACTCCCAATTATTTAAAAGCTGTGTTGGATAAAGTCAAGGTAGGTACACTATATCGCTGTTGTCTTTTTGAAAATACATTTGGGGTCATTTTTGGACAGCAGAGAAGTAACAGAAAATTAGGATATTAAAAGGAAGGATCTCCCTACTGTGCATAGACAGGATTATCTTTCTTTCTTTGAGTTGACTATGTTTTTGACAAACTTCCTGTCATCACTTTATATCTGTACCATACATTTGTGGAAAAATTCAATAAAAATATCTTTGAGAAAAAAAAAAGGAAGGATCACATATCACAAAGCCAAACGAGAAACCAGGGTCGTCAAACGGCACAAATGGTCAGTATCCCAAACCCTTTGATGACAAAAACACCCCACTATATAGTAATTTTATATGTTTCCAGGTTATCGTTCTATTTGTCTAACTTTCTCGACCCTAAACCCTGTCAGTCCTAGTGAAATATAGGTCGGCCAGAATGTCTCTCCATCTTCCTTTCTCCGGATCTTTATGGAATTTATCCGCTGACCTTATTTAGTGTAGTAAATCATTTTGTAACAGTTGCTTAGGAATACGTTATGTAAGAAAAGTTTTTATTCATCACGAAGTTCATTCACAGAGTTGTGGATTTAGATAGTTTTTTTTTTTACTCAGCGCAAATCTGGCGAGTGATGCTCACTGGAAAGCCTGTGAAGTCGTGATAACCACAGGTCTCCATGTTTGGTTTAGCGCTCTCTACGCTCTGACTGGATTCATCAGGCCTTGTGATAAGGAGGTGAAGCTTAGTGTGTGGGTGTTTGTGTGTGTTCTCTCTCCTCGTCCTGCCAGCCCATCTGACAAGCCCTCCAACTATTTACGAGCTCAGCCGATTCCTGCCTCACTTCGTTAGCCGCGGCTATGAGACTGTTGCTAAAATTAGTCTCCTGTGCAATGTGTAGCCCCTCCAACACTGACACACACATACCCCTTCTACTTACACACACACACACACACACACACACAGACACAAAGACCGGAAAACTTTTCCACTGCCAAGTCATGTTTTCCTCTTCCAAATGCTGTTCTACAGACCCCACAGTGTTGTAGTCGATACTAAAACTATTTGCCAGTAATGCCTACTTTATGTCTGTTTCTTTCTCACACATATACACACACGCTGAATACACACAGAAAACATGTGTATGTTTAACTTGTTAGGATGACGTACTGAGGGAAGATTAACTAACGTTTGTAGTTCATGGAAATATTAACTCATAGATTTGGCATTTGATTCCTTCTAAAGATATTAACCATTTCAATCCCCTCTCTTCTCCTGCAGGCATTGTGTGGCTGCACAGTTAGCATTCCCACGCTGGAAAACCGTATTATCTCGCTCCCCTGTCACGACATCATCAAGCCAGGGACGGTGAAGCGACTCAGAGGGGAAGGCCTGCCTTTCCCCAAGAACCCGTCACAGCGCGGTGACCTCATCGTGGAGTTTTCTGTCCGTTTTCCAGACAGGATCCCGCCTCAGTCTAGAGAGATTATCAGACAACACCTCCCCCAGTCATAAGAAGACCCCCCCCCCCTTCCGCTACTACACACTCCAGACTAAATGACCCCAACCCAGAAAACAGAAAACAGAAAACCAACCCTTAGTACTCCTTCATCTCTCATATTTTGACCCTCAGTGTAGTTTCCCTTCCCATTTCCAGTCCCCATGTCCTGTGTGAATATGCACGCAGCATTAAGCAGACACTGTTGTTTATAGGGACTAGGCAGTGGGAGAATGATGGAAGAGTTCCAAGATGAATGGTAATATTGGGATGTAATTATTTGTGTTTGTTTTGTCACCTGAGCAATGGAGTGGTGCTGAGGAGGGGCTCAGCACAATTGTGGCTTTCACCGGATCGTCTTTTCTTAACTCTGTTTTTTACGGATTTATCAGTGGTTTTATATGCTGTCCAACTCTCTGATCCTCGTCTTTTTGTGATAGGATGAAGCGTAAGATATTTTTTTAAATAAACATTTTTTCCAGGATTTTGTTTTCCAAAGGAAGTTTAAAAATTTCATTTTTACCTTGAGTGTACCAGCAGCTTCAGTGTGTCAAGAGCAAACCCCAGTTTTAGTACAACTTCTCATGAAAGCTTTTCTCGTGCTCTCAGTCTGATAAAGCATTGTGCTTGAAGTCTGTAGGCCGTTTACTGTTAAGTAACGTCGGTCTCCCCTAAAATCAGCTGTGTTCTTACATGTGCAATGCCACAGCGCACTTAAAGTCCCGCATTACTCCAAATGATAATAACATATCTCTGCTGCATTGGAAAATCTGGGAATGACAATCACATACTGTAACAGCAGTGTAAGCTTAGATAACACAATCTGCACATAATATGGGTGCTTTCCCTTCTGAGCTGTGTGGCTGCTCTGAACTGAATAGCCTGGCTCGCTATCTGAGGGACATTTCGGTGCCTTAGCCCGGTGTCATAACACATACGTGAACACTCACACAGGTCACACTGTAATACACACAACCAGCCATGTTAAGTGCACACCAGATAATGGCCCTGTGCTGTGTTAGACGTTACCATTGGGAGCTGGTGAAAAACAGTAAGTGAGCAATGTAAAGTCATTTACCATATTGTACTGTATGTAAACAAGGACATTTTTAGGGAGATTTGATACAAAACTGATAAATTTTGCCAATGTATTCCTGTAAAGTGCCGTACAAGTTCAGGTTGGATTTCCCAGAGGAATGTAAGCACAAACTTAATCTGAAGTCCATATTGAATAGTCAAGATTTCTCTGAGAAACCCAGCTTTGCTGTGTATATTCTGCTTTCTCTTGTGCCATTTTAAGGCAATGTCTCGGTGCTACTGTGAGCAGTGCCAAAAACAGACCCCACCCCCGGTGTCTTCTTTTTGGTTTCATGGAGTCCTCAGTTAGTGTTTTGATAACTGCTTCTGTCCTCTTTAACATCTCTACATCAAATTTTACATCTGGTTTTTCAAGTAGAAATCCCTGTTTAGGACACAGGTTTTGTAATATTGCAGCAGCTGTTCTCTGTCTCCTCTGCAGGGGGCTCCGAATGCTCTCTGAAAGCTCTTCCTACTGTAGTTTACAGCAACGATAAGACGTATGTGTGAGTATGGTTTGTGCAGACAGCCCGAGTAGGTCATATATATATATCATGTGTACGGGAAAATGTTTGAATGCATCATGTTGATAAATGCACTTTTGTGTCATAAAAGATACTGACTGAAACTATGAGATGATGGGAGAGACTTGAATGACTCGTCTGTGTGTGTGTGTGTGTGTGTGTGTGTGTGTGTGTGTGTGTGAGCGTCCTGCCTCTCAGAGCCTCTGGGGACGCTGGACTGTGGCTGCACCCAGGATGCACATGTGCTGCTGCTGAATGACTGTCACTGCTTATGTGCATTTGGCAATATTTCTGATCTTTTAAAAATAACAAATAAACCAAATGTGTGAACGGCTTGCGTCATTTGAGTTTGTCTTCATGTTTGACATAAATGTATTGTGCACCTCAAAGTTTCACCATAGCAAGCATGTTTGTATGCACTATTGTCTGAGACCCAAAAAGGTCAAATTATCCGATATTACATCAGAGAAGTCCAAAAACTGAACACACATTTGAGAGGAGGGGATCCCTTGTTTGACAGCTAGTGGACCAAACAACCAAACTGTATAATCAGTGGTTAAAACCTCTGGGGGGTGGCGGGGATCATTAAACTTTTGATACTTGAAGTATATTTTGCTGATAGTGATTTCGTTCGTAATGGAATATTTTTACAACGTCGTACAGGCACTATTTAAATAACAACTAGTGCTTCTTGATTCAGAAATGAATGGCTGAGATGACAAGAAATGAAGACACACCCGCATGCATGATCAAAAATGTGGATATTGTCATAATCATGTATACAGAGACATAAGTAACAAGGTTTCTCATGTTCTATGCAAACATCATGTCCTGAAGACTGCTGATCAGACTCAAAACTGACTAATGTGCACGTAAATTATCTAGAAATCATTTTTCGAATCCTGCATAATCAAACATTTGTAATGTAGGTTTGACTGTGTGCTTTTGGTGAAGTGGAGTTTGGACATTTTCCATCAGTTTGAGTTACAGATAAACAAACGAAGGCAGACTTTGACCTCAGCCGGTTAAAAAAAGAATCCAGATGTACAGCTGCCCTCCGCTGATCACCGGTTCATCTACAGTATCAGAGTGATCCCAGGTAGGAACGAAATCCTTGACTGGAAAATAAAGAGATATTAAATCACTTTATGTTGAAGCTCTGTGCCATTTTCAGACTGTGTCGGAGGATTAGTCAATTACACACTGTGCTGCTGGGTCAGGAGGCAGTCAGGGCAGGTGATCTGTGTTAAGAGACTGATCATGTGAAACTGCAGTGGCTGCATGTGTGTGTGTGTGTGTGTGTGCATCACATGGTAACGATATAGGAGACAATTAGTAAACCATGGGAAGACTCTGAGATGTGCTGCAGTTACACCACACTGTGACTAATGCCATATAGCTGTATCAGCTATTTCTGGCAATAAGGCTGGGTTCACAGAGGGTTTATATTTCCACTGAAACACACTTTTCAGCTCAGAGGGCGAAAAAACAAGAAAGAAAAAGGAGGTCGCCAAATGGTTTCTTTCATCTGCATGATTAATGACCGCTGCTCTTGCACATGTAGAATACATGTACACACACGTGACGCCTGCTGCAGCGCAGGAGTTAATGAATTCAGATGAGTTTGTGAATCAGTAACAAAGTATTAGGACTTAGTCATGATGACTGGGTCCATTTCCATAGACGTCTGCATGTGAAGACCTCACACACTTCTTTGTTGCCGTCTTTCCTCCGTCAGGGCCTCAGAGGTGAAACATGAGCGCCTTTGTGACTCTCTCGACAGGGCAGAGGATGCCCGTGGTCGGACTCGGTACATGGAAGAGCCCTCCAGGACAGGTAGGACTAGAAACCCTGACACGGGCTTTGTTAAAAAGAGAAAAATAATGTTTGTGCCTGTGTCCCATGTGTTCTCAGGTGAAGCAGGCCGTGCTGGCAGCTTTGGACTGTGGCTACAGACACATTGACTGTGCTGCTGCATACAGCAACGAACAGGAGGTGGGAGAAGCTCTGGCTATCAGGGTCGGTCCTGGGAAGGTGAGAAAAGCTGGCTAGGCTTGAATTAGACATTTTGATGAGCTTTGACAAACTCAGCTCAAGATCCAGTTGCCTATCACACAGTTTTCCTCAGTAGATGGAGTTTGCTCAGATGTCATGAGCTTCAAACTCTCCTTTATTCCGAGCATTTAGGACATCTACAGGTAAGTGTTTCATTGCTAAAAGCTCTAGAACAAGTGACTCAGTTGCCCTTGAGTGAAGATCTTTTGTTTTAGCGTTAACTTAATGTTGATAAAGTAGGTGGCTGTGACGTGTCAGTTACATGACACTGATTCAATGCTCACAGTAGAGTCAGAGGCGACCCTACGGGCTCAGAGGTTAAGCTGCTCACCATGAACAACTGCAGTTTGAGTCCAGCTAAGAACCTTTTGTTGCATCTCTACGTAGGCTGGCGCTATAAAATACAGGCATTTTAAAAAATGGTCTGAGTCACCGTTGATGCAGATGTTCTCTAAGATGTGGTTTGTGCTTTGGAGACTGGAGCAAGGTTAATGCTGGGTTTAGGATTTGGGGTCAAGATTGAAAATGGTGTTTAATTTTTATAAACCCCTGATAATTGAATGAACATCAGTGTTGCTGAGACATTTTCATGAGCATGTACCTCAGAAATAACTATCAGTTATTTCCCTGAACTGAACAGCAAATGCTTGCATACCCATTATCCCTTTCCCACCAGGCTCTGCGCCGCGAGGATGTGTTTGTAACATCCAAACTATGGAACACCAAACACGACCCGGAGGATGTTGAGGAGGCCTGTAGGACCAGTCTGGCTCACCTGGGTCTGTCCTACTTGGACCTGTACCTTATGCACTGGCCCATGGCATTTCAGTGAGTGGCAGCATGTTAACACAATGATGATAATTCTGAATTTGTCTCCCGATGTCTGTCACAGTGTGGATCAATGGGAATCACAGCCTTTGTGTATGTGGATGTTTCAGGCGGGGGAAAGAGCTGATGCCTCGGCAGGAAGATGGAAGCATTTGTTACTCTGACACACACTACAGAGATACTTGGGCAGCCATGGAGAGCCTGGTGGACAAAGGCCTGGTGAAAGCTATAGGACTGTCCAACTTCAACGCCAGACAGACCGATGACATCATCAGCATGGCCAGACACCTGCCCGTGGTGAACCAGGTACAATGGAATTTTCTCATAGGCCTAAGTGAAGATATTATGTTTCAACAGAGGATGTCAAATTGTGCGTCTCATTTTACCAAAGGTGGAGTGTCATCCTTATTTGTCTCAAGCAGATCTCCTGTCTCACTGTCGGTCAGTCTCACACATTATGAAAACATTTTCTTTGAGGACAGTTCCATCACATATTGTTCCCATTGTGTCAGTAACAGTGCTTTATATCTCTGCCTCAGGTCAGTGGCGGTCTGTGTGACAGCCTACAGTCCTCTGGGCAGCGGGGACAGACCCTGGGCCTCTCCCCACGAACCAAGTCTGCTACAGGATCCTCGACTGGGAGCGATCGCCCAGAGATACCAGAAAACACCTGCCCAGGTCATACTCAGGTCAGTTGAGAAAGTCAGAACCAAAACCTGAACCTCTTTGGCAGCTGCTTAAATCTTTGCTGTCGTTTTGGCAGGTGGCATGTTCAGAGGGGAGTCGTGTGCATCCCTAAGAGTGTGACGCCCTCCCGGATTGAGCAGAACCTGCAGGTGTTTGATTTTTACCTGTCAGAAGACGACATGAAGCTGATTGAATCTTTCAACCGCAGCGAGCGATTCATCGTCCCAACAGTCGAGGTGAGTCACTGATCTGATGCCACCTCACTAAAAAGCCCACAGAGCAAGAGCCAACAGTCCAAATTTAACTTTAACTGCTGTAGACTCCCCGTGGCTGAAGCATCAGCCTGTTTTAGAGCTCTATGAACATGCTGACACGTGCAGAGGATACACTTTTAGAGAACTGGACTGGAGGAACTTGGGTAAATTGTCCTGACTCATGTAGTTTTCTATATTGTAAACAAACCTTCATATTCAATTATGTGACCTTAATCAACTGTAATTTTGTTTTTTTTCTCCCCCCCCACACACAGAGGGATGGCAAGAGAGCATGGAGAGATGCAGCACATCCTCATTTCCCCTTCCATGATTCTTACTGAGTCTACACACAAGGGATGTAATAGTGTTTTTAAAAGCCGATCGTCACAATACGCTGAAGAAACTGAATTTATGTGTGATAAATAACTAAATCTGTCAGGCAAGTTGCTTAATGTTAACATTTTTCCAGTAACTTCTTTACTGAGAATAAACAGACTTCTCCATTGCCTTCATGATTCTTTCATTGCCAGGGTGACACTATGTGGTCAGTAACAGGACTGCCTCTCAGCCAACCATCAGTAGCTTTGACCACATGGTGGCTGTGTGTTTCACTGAAGGTTAAACTTTCAGTCACTTCTGAACAACTCATTAAGAGCTTTTCAGTGTCAGCTCGAATTAAAGTCATTTAACTATTGTGAAAATTCAAGCTGAGGCATTAGCTCTCTCTCCCTCTTCATGTTCTTATCTTCTTCTATTGTATGAACATCAAATAAAGCAGGCATTGCCCCCCCACCCCAAAAACAAACAAAAAAAACATAAGTGTGACTATTACTATATACATATGCCTGCGTCACTGACATTTCAATAAACCTTCCCCCATAAATTGGAATTGTTAACAAACCTAAAATGCACAGGATATGAACTACATTAAGAGCATGGCTAACCTTTAACAGACAGAATGTACATGAACTCTGTATCAGTCAAGAAGTTTCAGACACTGATAACACTTCCATTTCGTGAGATTTTATTTTCAACAACATAACCTTGACAAATTTGTAATACATTATATGCTACTGTTTATTTAAAAAAAAAAAAAGAGGAAGTCATTAGCAATATGTTTTTTTTTTTCTTTCCTTTCTTATAGTCTAGCATAGAATCCCATCACTAAAGTCATTCATGTTGGTTGTGATATACTGAGAATGAGGCCACTCAATAAACGCCCCCCACCCACCCCTCCCACCCCAGTCTGCATCAGTCACTCACCTTCCACTTCCAACATCCCATTACCCCCACCCACATCAAAGCCAGGGCAAACCAAGCGGCTACATGCTTTCTCCGAGGGAAGTCATACAAAAAAAAAAAGGAACACATGAAAGAAGCACAAAGTCCTAAAAATGTGGAATCTGGTGAGAATTTGTACAGGTGTGATCCCGGTACTGACCACTGTGGGGCAGCGTACATTTATCCATAAAGGTCGTCGTCGTTATCTTCGTTGAACACTGGACCACTGCCGGTTCCTCCTGAGCCGTGGCTTGGACCACTGCCGCCTGCAGCACTGGAGGGAAACCTGGAAGAGAAAAAGCATATGTGATTAACCATTTTATAAAAAGGACAATACTGCGATAGGACAACCAGTTATTCTGGCAATACTAGTATTTTAATGTGTGAAGTAATAACCATCTTTTGTAGTCTCTGATTCTGGGAAAATACCATAAACATGATAAAGCTTTTACAAAAATCTTTTTAAACCTGCAGTTAGGTCTAATGTCTGTGTAGACAGAAGAATTGACCAAATCAGCTGCAATTTCACTTCAGTATAGTCTATCAGAACACAAGCTCATTAGCAAAGAAGCTGATTCTGTGCAACAAGTCTGCAGAAAGAACGCACATGTTAACGCGGTCACTCCACAGAGCTACCGACACTGATGCACAAATCAGAAAATGTACCTGAAGCTGCCAAAGCCACGGCTCTGCTGCAGTGTCTGGGCAAACATCTCATATTTGCGAATGTCATTGTCACTGACGGAGCGACGAGCGAACCGCATCGCCTCTTCAAAGTGGTCCTTCCTGATCTCTGGCACAGGATCGTCCTCTTCCACCTCCTGTGAAGAAAAAAAAAAAAAAAAAAAGATACGCAGGTTATTAACATGCAAAACATTTAGAGCTAGATGCTCATCTGAGGGTGAAAAAAAAAAAAAAAAAAAAAAAAATGAACAAGGGGATAGAACTAGCAATGACCATAGCTGACGGGTTGGTCTGCCTCTCCCTCTCCCTGCGGATCTCATTCTCGATGCTCTCTCTGATGGCCAGCTTACACGCCCGCTGGCAGATCTCTGTAAGATCTGCTCCAGAGAAGCCATTGGTCATCTTTGCCAGGAAGTCCAAGTCCACATCCTAACAAACGTCAAAAAAAGGAAAGGTTTAGAAGCTTGATTCTGTTCAGACTCCGTTCTAATGTAATCTATTCTGTTAATGAGACTATGGGTGGCAGCGCTGTCACCTTGCTGATGGGGCTCTTGCGGAGGTTGGCTTTCAGGATGCTCATCCTGCTCTTCTCGTCAGGCAGGGGGATGTAGATGAGCTGGTCCAGGCGACCAGGTCTCAGGATGGCAGGGTCGATGATGTCTGGTCTGTTTGTGGCTCCGATGATGAAGACGTTCTTCTTGCTGGACATTCCATCCATCTCTGTCAGGATCTGGTTGATGACGCGGTCAGCTGCTCCGCCGCCATCTCCCACATTGCCGCCACGGGCCTTGGCTATGGAGTCCAGCTCATCAAAGAAGAGAACGCATGGGGCCGCTTGACGAGCCTGTAAACAGCACACAGACAGAAGAGGATTAAAAAAAATTTTAAAAAACTATTTGTTGCAAAGATTGAAGCATGTGGGCTTCTGTGCATTAAATGTACATCATTCAAAATTCACCCTGTAGGTATGACAGACACCCCAACAGCATTCTTACCTTGTCAAAGATCTCTCGGACGTTGGCCTCAGACTCTCCAAACCACATGGTGAGCAGCTCGGGTCCTTTGATGGAGATGAAATTTGCCTGGCACTCATTGGCGATGGCTTTGGCCAGCAGAGTCTTACCGCAACCAGGGGGACCGTAGAAGAGCACACCCTTGGATGGGGTCATTCCAAACTTGAGGAACTTGTCTGGGTGCTCCACTGGGTACTGAATTTAAGGAAAGGGAGGGGAGAAAAGACACAGTAAGAGAAAACAATCCAATTACAGTGTAATGTGTACAGTTTGTGACACATTTCAGATATGATCTACTTCTGGGAAAGGTTCATACCTGAACCAACTCCTGCAGCTCCCTCTTGACATCATCCAGACCTCCGATGTCCTCCCAGGTGATGTTGGGAACCTCAACAACTGTCTCCCTCAGTGCAGATGGGTTGCTCTGGCTCAGGGCCCACTGCAAGACAGCGTTGAACATGTTATCGAGGGCCCAGAAAGCCATTATAAGCAGATACAAAAGACCATATCAAAAAGTTCTTACCTTGAAGTCATCCATAGTGACAGCAAGCGAGTTCATGACTTCGGCATCAATGGTCTCATCCTCAAGGTCGATTAAGTCCATCTTCTTCCTGATGGCCTGCAGGGCAGCCTCAGAGCAGAGAGCAGCCAGATCTGCACCCACATGTCCATGGGTCTCATTGGCGACCTGCATGAAACGATACAGACGACACAATGACACTTTCCATCATATGCAACACACCTTCATAAAAAGTACAACCATGAACGGTCACTGCTAATGCAATGCAGTAACTCTAAATGAGAGTTATATTTGTCTGCTTATCTACAGTTGGTTGACTAATGACTCTCTGCATCATGTAGAATAACAACTGAAATTAAATCACAGAGGAAGCTGCACACTCTCGCCAAGCAATAACAGTCCTCTGGCTAAGAAATGATGGGATTTGACAGAATTACATCCATTCCACATCAAATAGTTTCCCTTCTGTCAGATTCCTTGTAAGTAAATTGTGTAAAATTAGATGCAATTTCTTGAGTGGTTTAACACGTCTCTTTAAGGCAATGATAATCACATGACTCTGCCACTACTAAGGGAAGCAATGTGATGTGTAGTGTCACCTGACTACAGAAAAATAATTACATGGACGAACCTGTTCCAAATCCACATCATCAGCCAGTTTCATGTTCTTGGTGTGAATCTGGAGAATCTCCAGTCTGCCAGTGGCGTCAGGGATGCCGATGTCCACTTCCCTATCAAAACGCCCTGGAGGTGGTGGGGATGCAAAAACACTTAGTCTATGTCCTTGGAGTTAACAGGATTAATAAGACACATCAGAGACGCCTCAAGATAATTTCAGCACACAGCCTGCAGGGACTTACTCGGTCCTTTCTAATAGCGTGGCAGCATATGCAACATGTCTAATCCTAGATATCAACTCGATAACTTACAAAAGCATCAGGATTTGATAACCAAGATCCAATGCCAAGAATCCTTTCACCTAAGTGACACCTTTAAAACTGTGGAAGTGCACAGCAGATATGACAACAAGCTTCAGTGAGCCACGAACGGAGCAGTTACTTTGGGTATTTTATTGTGAAATTTCTTGGGTACACTATTACTACACTACTATTGATTACATTTGAATTTGCTGGAGATGATTAGTAAAATGTTCATAGAGACAGATTATTGTGGCAGGAAATGTTAAACACTGCAGCCCCCATTAGACAAAATGTCCTAAGAAATCATGGCTGTATTACAATGCAAAGCTATTCTGAAAGCAAACATACTGTATCTACATTGCTTTGCTGGTCTTAAATGTGGGCCATGTGAGCATTATGCAATGTTAGCAAAAAATTAATAAAAACACCAGAAATATTGACCACCTACTATTGCCGTTTGATCCTATATTTAAAAAGGGCTAACATGAGGGGCAAACGTGTGACAGAGACAATAGCAACAATGCCAAAACAATGAGACCTGGTTTATTACATTTCTTTTTCCGAGCACCAACATTCACTGCTTTATGCATAAATATGCATTGGAGGCTTCTTCTAGTTACCACTGCACTACCTGAACACGTGCAAAAGCAGATAACTTACCAAATCTCCTGAGAGCTGGGTCAATGCTGTTGGGTCTGTTGGTGGCAGCCATGACGATAACGTGAGCTCTCTGTTTCAGGCCGTCCATAAGAGTCAGCAGCTGAGAAACAATACGCCTCTCCACCTCTCCGTGGGTCTACAAAAAACACGATGTACATTGTTGCCGTCTATGTCACATTTTAAACCTTTTTAAACCTCATCTGATTTTGTGTACTTTGGCCAGTGATGAAAATGACAGTGACATCAGTTACACTTGCTGTTCAAAATGACATACCTACATGTGTAAAGAAATTATACCACACTTTTTGTGCAATTTCGTCACTTATTTCAAACATTAAAAAATTACAAGAAGGTACTGTGCTGTTATTCAGTTATCCCATCTGATTTTCCCCTCTCTTCCCACTCACCTTCTCCCTCTTAGGAGCGATTGCATCAAGCTCATCGATGAAGATGATGGCAGGAGCATTTTTCTCCGCTTCCTCAAAGGCCTTTCTCAGGTTACTCTCGCTCTCTCCTGCCAGTTTACTCATGATCTCAGGGCCTAGACGGAGAGCCAAACATCTTGATGTCACAGCAAATCACAAGATAAACCCTGTCCCATCTAAAACACACTAGTAATAGATAAACTATAGTGTGCCTGAGAGTTAATCCATTACACATAGTACATGCATGGCAAAACTACAAGTGAAATTAAAAATTATCTGATCAAACTAATTTTCCTAATTGTGAACCCCTTTTCTGTGAGATTTTATATAAGTGAGCTGATCTCTGTACAGCTAGCCAACATCATGTCATCTTTTCACTTGATGCAGATATTTTATTCCTCATAGTAAATGGGCAAACACTAACAGGATTCTGATCGAGAAAAAAAAAAAAAAAAAAAAAAAAATACAGTAACCCACACTCCACTACCAGGAATAAGTGTGTATAGAAGACCAATCAATCAAATACTTTATTAATCCCCGAGGGGAAATTCCGTAAGATAAATGTAGATGCGTCTTCGTACCATTAATCAAGAAGAAGAAAGCTCCGGTTTCATTGGCTACAGCTCTGGCAATCAAGGTCTTTCCAGTTCCAGGGGGTCCATACAGCAGGATTCCACGTGGGGGCTAAAAGGAGGGGGTGGGGGGCAAATTTCAAAATCAACTTATTGGAAAATTGACCGCATTTGTAAAAACAAAAAGGCAAAATTTCTACACTTGTAGTCAGTTACGTTAATCACAACATCAGCAGAAAACATACATGTTGTGGGGTAGTGTGTTTATTTCTCTTGTGATTAACACAGCAGCATGAGTGTAGAAGACTCCTAAAGGGACTCAATATCCGTCTCCAGCTAGTCAATATTTGTCACAGGTCATTCCTGCATCAGTGTGTTGTAGTATAACCTCTGTGCAGTGTGTATCAAAATTTGGTATAGGTGCATTTTATCTCCTAGAAATTCAACCTTACCTTGATATGACATAAGAAAGTGCCATTTTTTTTTACTATTTTGAAGATGTATATGGTTTACTTTACTTTAAATTCTACAATGAAGGCCAAAGACATTTGCTTATTTCTCATGCAGATTAAAAGGTTCTTACCTTCACTCCAATGGCCTTGAAGAGTGCAGGGTGTCTAAGAGGCAGCTCCACCATCTCTTTGATCTGAGCTAACTGCTTCCTCACACCTCCAATGTCATCATAGCCCACCTCGTTCAGGGACTCTTCTTCATCCTGCATGTTCAAACACAGAATGTCCACATTTCAATGTGGTTCATTTTTGGTAAATGTTGGTAAATGCACCGTGTGTGTACCGCTACCCACCTCTCTCCTGATTGGTTCTCCCTCACAGTGGATGACTGTATCAGGAGCAACGATGCAGTAAGGAGAGGGATCGGTCTCTACCACCTTGAACTCCACAGCACGCATGCCTCCTCTGACCAGGAAAATATCACCTTCATGCGGAAGAAAACAATGTTAACTTTACCGCTCTAGAAGAGTTGCATGTTACACATTGTAAAAGATTTGATCAGCCAGACAAAATTAAATATTTGTCCCAATAACAGAAATCTGTACTAACCTTTACGGATTGGCCTGTAAGCCTCCAGGAAGTATGGCTTCAGGTAGACCTCAAACAAGTTGCCAGTAATTCCCTCTACTGTGTCATCTATTGGGAGGACGTGGATCCTCTTTCCGTACTTCACATCAGGACATGGCTGAATGCTGAGAGAAATATTAGACTTAACACCACTTTCTTAACATTTTTTTTTTTTTTTTTTTTTTTTTTAAAGAATTTAAGATAAGTGTGTGCTTTGCCTCACCTGATGACATCGCCCAGTCGGACCCTCAGATTGTTGCGGACCACCCTGTTCATGCGAACCTTTTCATCGGAACACGTGTCGTCAGACAGCACGATGCACACAGTCTCCCGCCTCTTCTTGCCCTTCATCAGCACTGTGTCTCCACGGAAGAGCTGCAGCTCATCCATCTTGGTCTTAAAGATTAAACAAGGAAGTTGTGACTCTCACTGCGATTACATTTAAAATAAAGATTTAGGGTTTTGAATTTGTAGAAACATTAGCCATGTATAAAACCTTCTGAGTGTGTACCTGAGAGAGGGAGACCACGCTGTTGTCTTCATTGATAGATTCATCAACAATCAGTCTGTTGGGTCTGTTCTTTTGTTTCAGAATGGCAGTGGCTAGATCATCATTTTTGGATCTAAGATTAAATTAAAAAAAAAAGGTAATATACTGTAAGTCATAGAGAATCATTATTGTTCACCTTGAAAGCCTCATAAAGATGAAAGCAAATTAATGTTAGATTTAAAGCAAGCGATGGTGCTCTGTGGTATAGTGAAACTTCTCAGTTTCTAGTTTAGTTTCTCTAGTATGTGGGGATTTGGAAATCACCCTTCCATTTAACATCCCTGGGAGGACAGCTTTCTGTGTTCAGGTGGTCTGAACGGATCATTACTGAGATCATTTTAAACTCAAGATCACACTGTGCCTAAAGAGATCAGGAACTGAAATATTTGTCCATATATTATTTGTATTGTGTCTAGTAAACGTGTTTTTACTGTATTGTCTCCGTAGTTTTTCCATACAAGCCCACTCTGGAATAAGAATAGCAAGACAACATATATTATAAGTGATATGAAACATTACTCGCTTACATTTAATTGTTGTTCTGTTGTGTGTTTATGTTCCTATATTATCTTTAATATTGATAATACCGTCTCCAAGAATAAATATGCATCAATGTGACCGTAAACAAACAGGTCGTATAACGTTGAACAACTCGCAAATTTACGACTACATATCACTTGCGAATAATGTGCACAAGCATGGGTGCATTTACCATAACGTTTAAAAGCGGTAACTAACGTTAAGGTTTAAATAGCCACATGTTTCCAGAAAACTCTTTGTAGTTTCTATTTCGCGTAGTTAGCATGCTAATGCTAGCACTCCAGCTAAATGACTGGCGAGCGAATGAGCCCAGATGACACAGCAAAAGAATTTGAAAAAACTTTGTTAGCCAGCTAGCCGGGTTGCTCCACGGAAAGATTAGTGTTACGTTATAACTCTACCGTCACTTTAAATACATCAGCGCCACCGTAAGCATGAGCTACACGGTGATCAAATGATGAAATGTGTTATTTCATGTCTGTTTAGCTAACAGCGAAACAGAGCCCAAATAAATGACCGACCATTGAGAATGAATAGCCTAGCCCCGTTAGCCTGCTAGCTTGGGTGCACTGTGTAGAGAGGCTAGGACAGCTCGCCATGAAGTTAGACGTCTGGACGACTAGCCACGGTGAGCGTTAGCCTCTTACCCAAACCTGAGCCATTTGCTGACAAGATTTATATTTCTTCCATTTAGCTTCAAGCCTATTCTACAGGCAGGTTATTACTCGGCAGATAGGCCAACTTGTCGGTGTGATGGTGGATGGCTTTGGCCTTGACAGTGTTGCTAAGCTAACGTTAGCATTCAAACACGACAGCAATGATTACGCTTTGTCAAGTCGCTGTCATACAGCGGGCTAACGCCGGTAACTCGCCGTGTAGATGACAACAGTTTAACTACCACCAACAGTTCGTCGGGTTGATGCCCAACGGTCAGTGGATTTCTAATGTCTGGTTATCCAAACAACCGACATTAAGTGCGGAGGCTGGAGTAACTGACCCCATTACCATTAGCGCTCTTGCTAGCAAACTCGGTTATCTATTAGCAATTGAGCTAACTTTAATAAACTAACGTATTCTGAGCTGTCGTTGCCCATTTAAAGGGCATTTACTGGTAGCCATTGTTCGGAAAAACGCATTTTAATAAGACTCAAAATAGTTTCTACTTACTCCCCTCCCGAGGCCATGGTCGTCCACCTGGATTACTATTAATAAATAAAGAAATTCTAGCTAAATATATAAGAGGCTTAACCAGTTCTCGTTGCTCAACGATCTCTGTGATTTCACACGAAAGAGCAGCAGTTTCCGTGCTCTTCTTTACAGTTATACCGTGAGCTGGATGCATCCGTCTCTCTGATTGGCTGGGAGCTGCGCATCGAACTCGGCAACCAATGAAAGACCTTGGAGTCTGACGTCAAAGAGAATATTGCGGAAATATAGCCAATTACAAATGAGTGGGGCGTTCCTATTTTCATCAACTTTTCTCTCATTGGTCATTTAAGCCATCACTAAACTTCTTGTCATCCAATTAATGTGCACCGCGTTGATATTAAAGGTAAAAAACATGAACATGGTCTTTACTCTTGGTAAAAACTGCATGTGCGCCAAGAACAGTGCAAATTAGCTTGTGTGTTTTAGTCTAATAAATAAGCATTTTAGAGTAGCAGCAGCAGCACAGTTTATGATGTGTATCTTCTTAAGTAGTATATAGTGGGCTTCATACTGAAAAGCTTAATCAATTATTAAAGTAACAGTCTTGAATACTCTTGCCTGGCCAAAATAGACATTTTATTTATTACAAGTTTACAGTCTCAATGAGAAACAGCTTTACAGAATGTCTAGTAGTTTTTTATCATTTCATGCATAACCCATCTGCCAGGTTTTACTAACCACAGTCAATTTTCAGTCTCCAACAATGTACGCCCTTTCTAGATGCTTTACGCTACTGTTCCAGCAGATATATGTTTGTTGTGGGTATGGGTTTCAGTTCACAGGCCAGAGAAAGTTGATCCAGTTCAGTAAGTGATAGGGTATTCTTCTTTCCTCCCTCTCTAGGCTGACAAGGTAGGACCAAGTTCCTGTAGTCTGTGGCGGAGCTCCATGGAGTCCAACAAAGGGCCAGTCTGGGGCTCCTGCAGGTACAGAGAAAGACTCCTGCAACACAGAAGACATACGACAGTTGGAAGGAGAGTAACATCACAGCATATCCTGTTCGTACAGCAGTGTCTTAAATCAGCACACATTAAGACTGTATCTAGATCCAACCAAGACAGACTGCAATTCATGTGTGGCACCAAAATTGCTCCTCAAATACATTTTGAGTAACCACTTGAGATAAAATTCAAGCCCCAGTTTACATTTGAGTGTATCTGTAAGAAATTATGTCCTATGCTGAAGAGAAACACTCACATGTGCACATTTGCACTTGGCCATCTTGACTGATGATGATCAGTCAAATGATACCACCCCCGGATGCATTGCCCCAGGTGCAAGCTTACAGATGGAATTGCCAAAGTTTTCATAGTAATATACAATGCACCTATTTTATCAACTTGTACAGTAGAATGTGGTGAAGCACTTCAATTGTGGATTTCTCGTGGTTGGGCCACAGATGAGTATAAAATGCTTTAGCGTGGTTGGGGATGCATCTACGTTCACTCAACTCAACACACACTTCAAACATGTGATTATAGCAGTGCACGTGTGCTCAGGTCACCCAATATACATTTCTGCGCAACGTTTGTGTAGGGAGGAAATGTGCACATACTGTATGACATACTGTACAGTACAAACCACAAACTTATCTAAGACAGTGAATATAAGAATGACGGTGTCTTACTCTACTGAGGATTGTGTGGTGACACTCCACGTCTTTTCCCAACAAGCTGCTGCTTCCCGTCTCCTGCCAAGCCTCCACAGCACCTCACCACACCACAGCCCTGCACCCACAGACTCTGAGACAGAATACACAGCATGATGACATGCGCTAATAAAAGACTGTCAGAACCAAGTACAGATTCAACACTGTTCAAATCTTAACTTGACTCTGAATGACCAAGTTGCTGCAGTGATAGCGGACTGGCAATAATCCTGTATCAAAAATTGTTTCGTAGTTTCAAGCTCTGCTGTATAGACAACAGCTATGGTGCGTATACCTGGGAATGCCTGCAGGCTGAGCTGGAGGTCTCTCAGTGCCTCTCTCAGCTGGTCTGTCTGTGAGAAGCTGATGCCCCTACCAGCTAATGAAAGCCCCTTCAGCCTCTGGAGGATACACAGATCTGTTCCCTGCTTGCCAACCATATCTGCACTGGGGATTTGTGGTTGGAAACCTGCAATTGAACAATTAGTTAAGTAAAATGCACAAAGTAAGGGTAGATGTTGGGTGTATAAAAATGGCAATTTCTCTCCAAAGCATCAAAACAGACGGAGAAGTACTCACCTCTCTTTTTAAAGCGCACTTTCACCAGCAGGTTGATACACCTGTAGTGCAGAACACAAAATTATGTGTTTGTTTATAATCACAAAAAAAAACTGATGGCACGAATAAAGCCCCTTTCAGCTTACAGACCTTGTGTAGAGAGTAACAGCCTGTTTCCAGTCCTTCAGGTGAGTGTGGCAGTGACCCTGGAGCACGTAGGCAGCGCCAGCCCAGAGCAGCATCCTCACCCTATCCTCCCCCTCTGCCCGTGAAGCCCTGGTCTCAGCCTCACACTCCTCCTCTGGCTCTTCCAACACCAACTTCTCTGGCAGCATCTCCAGTGTCGTGCTGATGACTTCATCGCACAGCGCCACACAATCAGCGGGCCGTCGCGCCATGAGCAAGGCAGCGCCAGCCTCCAGGTAAAGCTCTGGTAACCTGGGGAGGGGAGGGACCTCAGCACGCATCTGAGACGGGAGACATACAGCAGACAGATGTCAACTAACACGTGACAAAATGATTCTTCATTGGGGAAGATACAGTATGAAACAAATGAGCTCAGAGCATTTATAAAAATATATCTAAAGCTCATTGTTAATCAGTCTTGAGTGTCTCTCAGTGTTTTCAGTCTTACTCCGTGATGATCTTCTGAATGAAGTGTAGCCAGCAGGTCCAAATAATATTCCACACCCTCCGACACCCTGGGGAAACAGCAACAACAACCATTTAACTACAGTGTGCACAACGTGTGTACTATTCTCATCTCCATCTACCTTCTTCTGGTTTCTACCAGTGATCAAGTGCCAGTAAAAGACAGCAACAGGGACTCTGAGCTCCATGCTGGTTTTCTCACCTCCCATGGAGTATACACTTCAGAGCCAGACTGTGAAGGACAGAGAGGGCAGAAGGAACTGAGAGCAGGCTGTTCAGTGATTGGCTGCGGAGAAGTAAGGATGGGGAGAGGAGATGAGTACCAGCCAGAGCGGGCTCTGTGGCAGAGGGCAACATCAGAGTCTGTAAGACAAGTGAGGTTTCATGTTTCAGTAAGCTTGCCTACATTTACATGAATGTGTGTGTCAGTGTCCCAGATAAACCCTTCAGCTCACCTGCTAACAGCTATTCTACGACATAAAGGCAGACAATTAATTCATTTCATTTTGTCTTCCTTCCCTGTATATGCTGTATACTTGTGTTACTCACTGAGTGCAGCAAACGTAGAGCTTGTATCTCAGCCTGTGTGTTGCCCAGCTGTCTGTAGATTAGCATACTCTGATACAGAGCACAAACACACCAGGAGTCTGTCTCCAGTGCCTTCCTGTAACACTGCAATGCCATCTGAGGGCGGCTCTGGAGAAAAATGCAAACACACACACTCTCACTGCATGCAAATGCTCAGACCCTCAGTGCATGCATGATACATGCTAATTTTTCTGTTTGCCTGTGTAGAGTCTGTGTGTGTGTGTGTGTGTACCATGTGGGCAAGACAAGAGCCTGAGAGGAGGTGTGCGTATGCCACTAGAGTTCTGGGAGCAGGAAGGGAGAAAGCTGTCTGCAGACCAGACAGCGCCTCTGAACTCCGACTCTCACTCAACCTTTCTGCACCTAAATGAATCATACAGGGCACAGCAGAACTCAGGATTAATTATTCAATGCTACAAGCACAAGTGCATTCTCCTGTAATACTATTGATTTTGTCTGCTCCGTGTACTCTTTCGGTGCAGGGGCAGAAAAGTGAATAGACTATATCAGGTGAAGCATGTATCTAGAAAGCACAGAGCAAAAGTCAAGGCATTAACTTTACACTTAAGCTTCATATAATATTTTAGTCTGGTCCCAACAAACTGTATCTGTTACTTCAATATGCATTAATAAAAAGGTGAATGTTGCTGACCTTGGGTAATGAAGGTACAGATCTGCAATAATTCAACAAGCCTTCCTGGCTCGATCACCAGTAGTGGAATATCAGAGGACTTTCTTTTTGTCTCGCTCCTCCTGTCATCCTTAACTTCAGGAGATAGTGTCTCAAACAGAGAAATCAGCTCATCCTACATCACGGGAAAAGTTTTACAAAAGTTTTATAATTGCATTTGTTTAAATACTGTCAGATCCACAATAACAACAACAAATACAAGATCAAGCCAGTACAGTCCCACACAGTAGGGGACTGGACACTGGACACAATGTTACTGCACGTTCTTCTCAAAAATATTATCATTTCTTTATGTTTTTCTTCAAATAAAAAACAATAGCAAATATTTAATTTCTCTGTGGAATTGGAGTATAAATGCAAGTAGTTGGTATTTGTCTCATAAATAACAAGGAGGGGCCAAGAAATGAAGGAAGAGCACCAACATGAATCATGAATCAGTTAAACTGATACTGAGCAATAACCAAATGCCTTCAAGATTACACAATAACTCAATGTGTGGAGACTCAAGTGGAAAATGCATTGGCACCACTCACAGTCAACCTAAATCTGGGCATCCATTTACACCAGACGGCCGAGAGGGACGACATCTTTATGGGCTTTATGGTCAAAGGACAACAGGACATTTTCTAGCCACGGTTAATGGCACTTATCTACATCACACAGCCTTCTGGTTGGTTACAGTACAAGCAAACCACGGTGGTGTTCACTAACCACGACCCATCATTTTAGCTACATGACAGCCATGTCAGCCGCCTAAAAAAACTGGACATAACGGAGAGCCGGAACGGAGCTCTTAAACAAGTGAAATGGGAACACAGCCTACAAGCAGGATCTTACCTGAAATCTCTGTATAGTTTTCAGCTGGCAGGTGGCCAGCCATACTGCCCACTGCAGACAGAGAAGGTACAGTACAGAGGATTTAAATGCTGTTTTTCCCACTGATTTGAGAACTGTTCTCCAAAACTCAGGAGGGTCTGAAGCAACAGGGTCATCTCCGTTCATGTGTAGAACTGTAGGGAACAAGAGCGGGCAGTAAGAGGCAGAGATGAGCAGTCCTTCGAACTAACACGATGCCACTAATGTATAAAATTAGTGGCATCTCCATCTCCTCCGGTTTTGTCATCATTTCACAGCACAGACCTACCTCTCTGCGTGGCTTGTTTGAGGAGCACTTCAGCCTCCGAGAACTGAGACTGAGCAGCAGAGAACACACAGGCATTGTACGCCACCGCAAGCTCCAAATGTGTGTGGTCTGCTAGAAGAGGCATGCCTGCAGGAGACGGGCATGGGGAAAGAAAAAGGAGAAAGACAGAGGATACATAAAGGTAAGCACTCAGCTCTCCACCACAACACATTAGGCCTCTGCATTACGAAGGAGGTGGAGCACCTTGGATTTTCCTCAAAAGTTTGTGAAATTCAGATGAACACCTTCTCAGATTGGTGTGGTTCTGGTCTCGGCTAAAGGCCTCTCCTCCTCCTCCTCCTTCCTGCTGAAACAATGAAGTGAAAGCAAACTGGAAAGTACATTTACTTAAGTACTCTATTTACACTACTCACAAAAAGTTAGGGATATTCAGCTTTCAGGTGAAATTTCAGGATGAACCTAAAATGCATCCTAAACTTTCCAGGTGAACTTCTCTAAACTTTTGAATGCATATGACCAACTGTTCAGTGTTTCAGTACTTTTTGCACAAGTTGCTGTTCTCTAACAAGAAGCTTAAGAGCAACATTCACAACAGGTTTGATCCATGAATCGACCAATACATTTCCTGCTTCAGTTAGAATTGGTATTTAAACAGTCCTCCTCATCATGCTGTTCACATTCTGACATCATGAGACCAAGACGACACCTAACAGTTGATCAACAGCACCTCAACACTGGAGGCTTCAAACAGGAAGTCCTCAGACGGAGGTGTTCACTGAGCTTAGAGGGTCACAGGAGGTTGTAACAGTGATACAGAGTGACTGGAAGAGTCACAGAAAGGAGAGGAGTGGACGTCCTTTGGCCACATCCCAATTTATTGAGACACTGAAAATTTTTTGTTGTGGTATACCCACCACTGTTGTTAGATTTTCTTCAAATAAATTGTTTAAGATGAATAAAATTACCATTGCATGCTTCTACTTAAATGCCCTACTTTCATGATATAATATCACTGTAGCATTCACTTTTTACATTTTCCATATATTTCACCTGAAAGTCGAATATCCCTAACTTTTTGTGAGTAGTGTATGTACTTGAGTTTGTACATTTTATACTACCACACATAGCTACTAGACTATCATCTAGAGGGAAATATGGCACTTTCAGTTTTAACAATTACTACATATAGACGTGTTACCTCTCAAAAGATTTTGCACATGAAATATCATCAGTTTTTAAAAGATGATGTTTATTGATTACACTGGCCAACAGCATGTCAAGTATCCAGTCTGTGGTTCAAATCAGCTCCACCTTGATCATGTACTATAGAAAGATGCTGCTTACATGTTTACACAGCTGTAATAGTAGTATAGTAATAATATATAAACAGTCATATGAAGAGGAGCCATTCTACCCTGTGACTACTTTTACTTTTGATATTTGAAGTGCGTTTTTCTGTCACTTCTTTAAAGTGTGGTACTATTTACTCACCAAGTAAAGTAACATTAAAAGATATGAATGCTTCATGCTTCTTTGATTATAATAAAAATCAATACATCAAACATAGATCAATAATTAAATCCCAGATTCAACGTCAGAACAGAGTTATATAACCTATCAGATGTATATTAATTAATGTTATACCACTTCATAGTGTAACGTTAGCTAGCTAGTAGATGCTAATCCGCTGATTACTACCTACCTCCCACTTGTTTATCAACTCGTTGTTTTCCTGGATCCACCGCTCTAACATAGAGAGCTGTCGGTACATTTTATTAGACATGACACCGCTGATTAGTGGCAAAGTTTGCAGTGTTTTGTTTGAACTTTCCCTCGCAGGGCAGCTGACACAGGAAGTGAACATGAGTGATTTCTGCCCGCAGCGCCCCCTGTGGTCAAACTATGAAACGACATCTGCAGTCTGACAGCTGTCCAGCAGGTGGTGCTGTGACAAAGCAAAGTTCAGTTTTGTTCTGGAAACTTCAGTCTCTTGGATGTTTTTTTTTTTTTTCATTTCACAGCCATCAAACCATGATTTGTTACTGCTGTTTGTATTTGGTCATTAGCGTTATAACTCTCCAAATAAACATACAGACACACTTATTTTTGCTCAGTCCTAACATATTCAGTTTGACTTTGCATGATGGCTGCTCACACCTTTAAAAAAAAATCTTCATTTTGGCAGCAGTAGCATGTTACCACGATCACATGCACGCACATACACACACATACAGATCTAAAACAAACACAGTCCAAGGCCTTAATTGTATTACAGCTGAGTCATCCTTGAGACTGCCAGGACAGCCATTTTTCTAGATGTCCCTCCCAAGGTGACTGGCTCTTCTCTCACCCAGTTCCTCTCCCCTCTTCTCCTCTCCTCTCATCCCTCTTTCTGTGTGCCTCTGTCATCTCTCCATCAGTGTATCATCCTCTTCCCTGTTGTCTGCAACCTCCTTTGTCTGCATTCATCACCATGTCCCAGCTCCTCTTTTCTTTCATTGTCTCAAATCACAGAAAGCTCTAAAGCACACACCATGCCAAGACAAGGGAAGCTCCTGACATCCACTGCTCCACAATATACGCTGCAGCTGCATAGGCGTGCACACACAAACATACACAAAAGACATCTGTAATCCCGATTCCCCAAGTGTTTTTTCTCCCCTAGGATGGATTTCACTGTTTTCTGACATTTTCCTCTGCATCGATCCTTCTGTTTTCCATCTCTCTCTCTTCATCCATCCCTTCAAGGACAAGGTCATTACATGGCAAGAGCCTCCCACCTCCTCCTCTGCTCCCTCTTCCAATGTCACTCACATGGCAAGACCTCAAACTTTCATTAAAAGGTTTGTGCAAAATTGTTACCGCGACAAATCCACCCATGGCAGCATGAAAGTGCAGATTATGTTTCCTTTGAGAAACCAGCAACAGTCTAAATTTGTTCTGTTGTTTCTGTCGTCCCTTCTATGGGATTCCTGCCATTCATCATTTGGAGGTCTGTCTCAAACCTCAATCTGGCTTGCAAGATAGCCATGGTTGCTCGTTCTGAGCATCACTGGTGATAAACTCTAAATGTGGCCTTTTTTGGTATATTTCTCCAGCTGGTGTGTTCTAACAGAGACCGAACAACTATGAGTCTTTTTTCCTGCAGGCTTCAGCCGCGTGCAGTTGGTTCACTTAACAAGGTTTTCAGGAACATGAGATCCTCATGAATTCACAACTGAATTCTGCCCACTCTGCTCCATTATCCTCATCCATTAACCATGAAGCTGGTGGAGGGAGCGCATGTGAAACATGTTATTTCTGTCCTGTATGGCCCTCAGCCTCCAGAACATGTGAGATGTGGTGCAAAAAAACACACTGTGGCTGCTTCACTACACTGTAACGCGTGTCACCTTTGAAAGTAAGATTAAAGCAAGTTAACCAGACACGACTGGCTTGCCGGAGGACAGGGTAAGTGCTTGGGAGTCACACCGTCCCCTGGGTGTCATTGGGCTGACGACAAGCATGTTCACAGGGATGAAGAACGGCTGATACAGAGAAACGACTGTGCGCTGAGCTGTCTATTCTTCAACATATGCCTACATCTCGAGGGAGAGGCATATCCACAATTCTCCCTGCTCCTTTAAGGTATGCAGAGTAAACTCACTCACCCTCAGTGTGAGTAATCAATAGCTGCTGTCCATGCTCTTCAGAGCTGGTCCTCTTCTTAGAGCAAACATCCCTTTAGAGCAGACACAGCTCCGTCTGATGTTGTGCGAATGCTGTATCATCTCAGTGCACATCCTGATGTGCCCGCACTATAAAGTTGCTTTTTATGCTGTTTTTTTTTTTTGGTTTATATGTCAGTGCGTGTCACAAGTCACGCAAGCACATCTGGAGATGATTCACTCCTCAGCAACCAAAGGGATTAGAAACTACAAAAGACGTAAAAGTTGTGTTAGAAAATTAAGGGGAGGAGGGGGAAAAAAAGCTTTTGTGTGTGTTTGTGTGTGTAGTAAAAGAGGGGGAGAGTCTGTCAATGGCCCAGCAGTTGAGTTGAATCCCAGGAGGGTTGGCATGGATCTGCAAACTCACACTGCAGCAGTGAAGCTACAGAGAGCATCAGCAGAACACACTGCACACCCACACAATCAGTTCACACACACTCACAAGGCACACTCAAAATGTGAATGTGTCTTCAAAGCTTTAAAACATGGCAAAAATTATTAATTGGGCTGTTTATAAAGAGCAATGCCAGGTGACAGGTGGAAATAGCCCCAAAATGACTCATGATCATTTACACACACGCTTTAGTTTCCCCAAGAGTTTTATATGCACAAACACATTGAGAAATAAAGTGGAAAATGATGCTGGAATAAAATGTTTAAATGCTATAAAAAAGCAACATTGAAGTATTTGCTTTATTAAAATACACCTCATCAACGCCTTCAGTGGGAATTCAATGTGTCTACACTGATCACAGTGAATATATTCCTGCGCAGGCAGTAGTTTTCTGAATTAAAGATATCTCTTTAAATAGAGTGTGTCCTGGTGCTGACTCGTGAGTTTTCCCTCCCTCCTATATAAACCCGGCGCTGCCCCTCCTGCTGCAGTCACTTCTCCACCGGCTCGGCCAACATGAGTTTCTCGGTAGAGCACCACCTCTTCGGCCCGACCTCGTACCGCAAGGCTCGGCCGGCCTCCGTGTCCTCCAGCGGGTTTCACTCCCAGCGCCGCCGCCTCACCCACAGCCAGCCGTCCTCCGCCGACAGCTTGGAGACCTTCAACGGCGACATGACGCGGAGGAGCGAGAAGGAGATCCTGCAGACTCTGAACGACCGGTTCGCCGGCTACATCGACAAGGTGCGGAACCTGGAGATGCACAACCGCAACTTGGAGGCAGAGGCGGCAGCTCTGCGCCATAGCCAGGCCGGGCGCGCCTCCGTTGGGGAGCACTACGAGCGCGAGTTGAGCGACCTGAGGTGTCTCCTGCAGCAGCTGACCGGGGAGAAGGCCCGCGCGGCTCTGGAGCACGAGCACCTGGATGAGGACATCCAGCAGCTGCGCGCCAGGATGGAGGATGAGGCGCGAAACCGCGAAGAGTTGGAGGCTGCCGCTCGCGCCATGAAGAAGTATGTGGAGGAGTGCCGCCTGGCGCGACAGGAGCTGGACAAGAAGCTCCGCGCCCTGGAGGAGGAGGACGCTTTCCTGAGGAAGAACCACGAGGAAGAAGTGGCGGAGCTCCTCGCGCAGATCCAGGGCGCGCAGGTGAGCTTCGACATGCGAGAAACGCTGAAGGCGGACGTCACCGGCGCCCTGCGAGAGATCCGCGCGCAGCTGGACAGCCACGCGTCCAAGAGCTCCACGCACGCCGAGGAGTGGTTCAAAGGTGAGCTGGGTCTGAAGGACAAATGTTTGAGTTTTTAAACTTCTGCGTGCGCTTTTCAGCCTGCAGCGTAGTGGCTGCCCTCTGTCCGTGGTGCTGAAGTCTGAGATCACATCACCGGCACTGAACAGTAGCGTTTTAACGAGGGCGCAGCCTCGGTGTGGTGCGTAAGGTGAGTGGAGGTGAATGACCATCAGGGCCGCAGCAAGCTATAATTTTCAATAGGAGACCATCAACGCTGATTAAATAGGCATTAAACGATCCGCCAGGCTGCTCAGTTTGACAAACCGTGACCTCCAGTTTAGATGTTGCGCCTGTCTGTGGGTGCATAGCTGCCGCAGAAAGATCTTTTTTTTACTCCAAGCAAGCACTGCAGGAGTGAGATGGCACACTGAGAGGAGACTATGTTTCATTTGCACTCTCACTGTGGGTGTCAGTGGCTATGTTCTTGTTCGCCCCCATGTGTGCCCTGTGTGTGCCTCCCCTACCCTGAGCCTGGACCTCTACAATTAGAATAGCTGTTTCAAGGTCACTGTCCGTGAGACAGATAATGCTTCTCCATTAGGAGCTTGAACAGCCATCCTCCGTGATGTCGTGACTGGAGTCAGCCAAGGACGGGGAATTTAGTTATACATGTAGGACAGAGGTGACGGATAGACCGAAGCATGGCAGTAACTAAGACTTCATCTTGTTATAACTCCTGATCACATTTGTACAGTAAGAGGATTCAACATGGGATGCAACGCAACACTGCTGACCTTTGTGGCGCTACACAAATACACAATGGACACCTTTAGTGGCGTGGGAGGGTTTCACCTGAACACCAGTTCAACTGCACATGACAGAACTTAATGATCTGTAGATTGACCCTTGCTGTGTATCTGCATGCTGACTTGATATAAGCAGTGACAGGTGTAAGCAGAATGACCTTTCCTGCGTGCTGTCCGGCTGACTGCAGCAGTGTGGCTCAATCATGCTTGGGAGAGGGAGGGAGCTGAGTCAGACTACTGACTGACAGATGGACACTGTCAAGGTTACTCAGGCTGTCTGCTCTCGGGGGACAGGTCGAATGTCTCAGGGCCAAGACAGAACAACAACGCCTGTGTGGGCTGAGGCAGAATGTGGTCAGTATATGCAGGTCACGTCAAACTGTTTTGGGACAGAGGCCGGTCGACGGTGTGACACAGCAAATGTGCATTCATAAAACGTATCCATTCTTTTGTGTGTTGTTTCTGCAGTGCGCATGGAGCGTCTGTCTGACGCTGCCAGGTCTAACCAGGATGCACTTCGTGGGAGCCAGGACGAGATCGCAGAGTACCGCCGTCAGCTCCAGAGCCGCACCATTGAGCTGGAGACTCTTCGGGGTACCAAGGAGTCGCTGGAGAGGCAGCGTATGGAGAGCGAAGACAGACACCACGATGACCTCAACTCACTACAGGCAGGGAACCAACGCAAACATCACACCTACCTCACCTGTGGTCCCATGGGGAAACACAGAAATGCACATTCACTGCACATATCCTGATGTTTGACCTGTAAGGCTGCATGTTTTCATTTTGCAGGAGACCATCAATCAGCTGGATAATGAGCTGAAAAACACCAAATGGGAGATGGCCAGCCAGCTGAAAGACTACCAGGAGCTGCTGAATGTGAAGATGGCTCTTGACATTGAGATTGCTGCTTATAGGTTCGGCCGCGGTTCAAAACCACACATAATTAAAGGATCCTTTGGCTTCTTAATGTTAAAGGGTGCTAATAGTTTCACCGACTTTCTGTGTTTGTGTGTAAAACAGGAAGTTACTGGAGGGAGAGGAGAATCGCTTCGTGTCAGGAGGAAGTCCTTACTCCTACATGGACAGCAGAATCTCCTCCCACTTCAAAGTGAAAGGAGAGGAGATCTCCGACACAGTCATCGTGGAGGAACAGACGGATGAGACCCAGGTGACGGAGGTGACAGAGGAGGCAGATGAGGAGGAGGAGGAGGAGGAGGAGGAAAAGAAGGAGGAAGAGGCGGGAAAGGAAGAGGAGGAAGCTGAGGAGACCAAAGAGGAGGAGGGAGAAGGCGAGGAAGGAGGAGATAAGGAGGAGGAAGCAGAGGCAGAGGAGGAGAAGGAGGAAGAAAAGGGAGAGGAGGAGGGAGAGGAGAAGGGGGAGGAAGAGGAGGCAGGTGAGGACGAAGAGAAGTCCAAATCTCCAGAAAAGGCTGCATCCCCTCCTTCAAAATCCCCTCAACCCAAATCTCCTGTTGTGAAATCACCAGAATCTAAATCTCCGCAAAAATCCCCAGAATCTAAATCCCCGATGCCCAAATCCCCCGCAGTCAAGTCCCCCGCAGGAGATGAATCAAAATCACCTGCACCGAAGTCACCCGTGTCCAAATCCCCACCAAGCAAATCCCCCGAATCTAAATCACCACCCAAGACCCCTGAACTGAAGTCCCCAGAAAAAGAGAAGGCCAAGCCTGCCACTGCCAAAGACAGCCCTAAAGAGGAGAAAAAAGAGGAGAAGGCCCAGCCAGTCAAGGAGGAAAAGAAGGAGAAGGAGCAACCCGTGAAGGAGGAGAAGAAGCAAGAGCCCAAGGAGAAAGAGCCGGAGAAGGAGGACAAACCTGACGCAAAGAAAGAGAGCAAAGCAGACGAGGCGTCGAAGATGGATGTCAAACCTGCAGCTCCCAGCAAGCCTGTGGAGGACAAACCTGCCCCCAAGTCTGAGCCTAAAGACAGCGGCCCCCCCGCCAAGGACGAGAAACCCTCCGCTCCTAAATCAGAGAAGGCCGAGCCTGAGGCAAAGCCTGCCCCTAAAGCCGAGCCTGAGAAGACGGAGGGCAAGAAGGAGGAGAAGAAGCCAGAGGAGAAGCCCGCTCCTAAAGCCGAACCCGAGAAAGCAGAGAGCAAGAAAGAGGAGAAGAAGCCAGAGGAGAAAAAGGAGGCTAGTAAAGAAGAGAGCAAGGAGGTGAAGGAAGGCGGCAAGGCAGAGAAGATGGAGAAATCTTCTGGCACCGAGTCGAAGGAGGGCAAGGAGGAGAAGGCCAAGAAGTAAGACTGACGAGCTGTGTTTCAGGGCACGTGTTCGGGAGAGAGGAGGAGAGGAGAGGAGAGGAGAGGAGGAGGTGGAGATGCCAAAGAACTATGAGGGAGTAAAAAGCAGGAGAAATGTACCCAGCTGTCCAGGCAGGCACTTTAATGTCCAAAGCAAAGCAGGTGATGGTATATAAGCAATAGTGATTTCTGTAGCAAATAATCCCCTGCTCCCCACGTATGGCCATTACACCCCCCGATGCTTCTGATGTATGACTGTAGTGAATGCAGAATGCTCTCAACTCTTTATCTGAATGTGACGACTGCCCTTAAATAAATAACAAGTGCATTTAAACTGATTCCCACCGACTGGGACCGCAGGGGCCTGCTGTACCTACACAAGCCTTCAAGGGTAGAGATGTCAAAACAATATCAAGCTAAAGATTGTGACAGATATTGAATATAAAAATGTATATTTAAGCAGATACAAATGTCTATTATATTTACAGATACAGTAAGAGACGAGACTTGAATTTTGCTTGTTGTGCACCTTTACGCAGCTTCTCCTGACAGGTGAACTGCAGTGTCTTCTTGGTCTGCAGTGCTTGGACGATGATGGCTGTGCTACGTATAAACTGCTGAGAATATGCAATATGAAACAGATAAATAAAGAATGAAAAATCAAACACAACAAGCGTCTGGGGGTTTTCTTAATCAGCGTACGCCGCGGGTAAATCCGCGGCGCGTTGACCTCGAGTGCAGATTTATGAGGGAGAAGTGTCAGGAGTGATCATACGGGGTGTGAGGCCGACAGGTAAATGCTTCGAGTAACTGCACTGCATTGCGGCTAAGGAGAGGGGGAGCTGTACCCACCCACAGCATCCACCGCACCCTTCCTCACATCCGAGAGACCACGCTCATGTATAAATCAGAAGCAGAGCTGCTTGCTTGCACAGAAAACGCTCATTTCGCCAGTTCTGCCCCACTGCTAAAAGGAAAAGTTCACACCCTGAAGCAGACATGTAATCTAATTATTATTCAGTCATGATAATTAGTTATGTAAGAGGTTGAGTATCACAAGCTAAGGTTTACACAGCACGGAAACATACAACGTGGATGAGGAATTGCACATCTTCCCTGTGTCATTTCTGGTCACGGCTTACAGTCGTGCTCAGGACATTCATAGGTTTCTACAGTCCCTCACAGAAAAGGTGGAGCTACATTGTTTAATAAGCTTTACTAATGAGAACAGCAGCTGGAGTGAAAAAGTCATCCATCTGACCAGTCCATGTATATCAAAAGCAGCTTACAGTTACATTAAATCCATTAGGGGACATCTTTTTATATGCGCACTTAACTGACATTGGACACGCTTCAGCTGACATTGGAAGGATTCCTCTCCTGGCACGGTTTCAGCGTTTCGATAGATGGATTTGTATTAATGGGATCTGCGACCACGTCATCAAACACAACAGGTGGATGTTTCTTCTGCTCCAGGCAACGCGTCTGAATCGCACTTTTATCACCATGCTTTGTGAAATCTCATCTTTTTTTTTTTTAACCAACGTTTTCCTTGAATGCTTTCTGAATCACATCACATCAGCTCGTGACAGCTCTCAGGAAGCTTTGGGAGTTTAACAGTAGTGCAGCCTTTAGCAGTCAGCCAGGACAAGCTGTCTGGCTCCGTTTTGTTTGTGCTCTCGGCTTTTCCAATTACAAGAACAAGGAGTTGTTTTTGCCTGTGAGGGTCCAACACAAGATCCCACTCAACAATGTTTCTTTTTTTCTGAAGATGGACATTTTGCTCAGGAAAGATTCCAATTTTTGTACCATGGGGAAGAGACAAGTATTGATTAAAGCTCTACTGCAGTCCTCTTAACATTCAAATTTAGTAGTAACAGTAGTAATCACCACCAGTGGCCTTCTATCCATAAACCCACAACGCATTAATGTCTGCATTAGGTTACATCCTGCCGGATTTACACTTTAATGTGCATGAAGACAGATGCTTCTTTGGACTGCTGCTAGCTAATCGTAAAAAGAGAGTAATCCTTCATGGAGTTGGCATCAGTATCCTGAATAACCACCTGATTTTCTTCCATTATCTATCTTCCAAGACAATGAATTAAAGGCCAAAGGCTGACAATACACCAAATATCATATTCCATGGACATGATGCTCAGGGGAAATGACTCAGCTTGCTGTAGCACTGAACTACAATGGCATAATAATCAGCCAGTGCAGACGCCTATAAATAGAGCAGCTCAGTGAGAGGTGAGGTTGGAGGGGAAGACAGAGGGATAAACCAGAGGCATGGATGTAACAGAGCCTTAAATAGACCAGAAACACACTCATTCAAGAAAATAACAGTGATTTTATTTTCAAATTGTTATAAAGACTTTTAAAAATGGATACTTAAAGGTAAGCAGGTGAGAGTTGTAAAGTAGAGTAGGGAGAGAATCACTGGGACAGCTTTAGCGGTGACTGAAGAAGCCCTGAGGATGGTTGTACTTGAATGGCTTCAGACGATTTGGACCCCTGAGAAAGACAGAGCGAGATGTCAGAGATACAGCGGATCTATTCAAACACCAAACTGCCTTTGACCAAATATTCGTGAACCCCTCATCTTAAGGGCCGTGTACCTGACAGTACGCAGGCACATCTTCTCTCTGGGAAACTCTCTTGGTCCCTCCACGCCGTCGTCTTGTCCTTCGGTCTCCAGATACACATCCAGGCAGACACACAGGCGTGAAATTTGATTGGTCAGTAGCTGGTGTCCCGGGCGTGGTCCCTGTAGTTCATTTTTGAACACGTTGACCTCGCTCTCCATGGCCTAAAAAAAGAAAAAAAAAAGGAAAAAGGTGAGCTGGTTAGAGCTTCAGAAATCCAGACACAAAAAGCAAACAGGTCTTGTGCGACCACAAAGCACCCGTGGGAGCAGCGTAATCTGCATTAAAAAATGTTCATACTCTAAGGTTGTCATCGGTGCGTCCGCTGCGCTCTCCCTTCCAGCTGAGCAAGAGGGAGAACAGAGGAGAGATTTCTGGGTAACGGGGACTCAGCACCACAGCGGCATGGAGACGAGCTGAGGACGAAAAAGAAATCAAAGCGGCTGGTTTGTGAAAGCAAATAAAAACTATCAGCCAGTTCTATCACGAGTGCTAGTAGTCACCTGTGCCCCGCTCCACGACACACATGAAGTAAAGATCAGTCTCCTTTGCCAGCCCAGCATCAGCCACATGACGTGTATATAGCAGATCCTTGCACCAAAAAGAAATATCACAGTGAGATGAGTGCTGCACGAGATCTTTTTTTGATGCATTCTTTCAGAACAGGTCAAATATCGGTATGAATGTTCATGTGTGTATACCATGTACTCCTCGTAAGTGATGGTGGTCCAGCGAGCTAAGCGGGAGATGATCTTGGCAGGAAAGAGGTGCTGACACTCACTGGAGACCGGGATGATGCTGTGCTCTGAGGACACGGGCGCAAAACAACGTCAGTCAAAGTGTCCTCTCTCTTCTTTAGGAGTGTTTAATGCGCGTACCTGGCGTAGCGTACCTAGCGAGGCAAACTGTTTGTGCAGAGCCAAGCGGGACTGGACCCGTCCCCTCAGCAGCTTCATGGTGTTCTCCATTTGGCTGGCGCTCAGAGAACTGCCCACGCGCATACCCTGGAGAAACAAGAGAATATGCCCACATGATAAGGCTGTCGCGCACAGGAAATGTGTTGTACTGAGATAATGCTTGATTCCGACGCGCACCTCTGAAGTATCGTTGGGAAAATGCAGTCCTCCGAGACTCTGAACCCACATGTAGGGATGTCCCAGTTCCTCCAAATAATCAGCAAAGGAAACAATCCTGAGAGGAAATTAAGGTTTAATTCTTCTGCAGTTCTGTTAAATTCAATGGCCCTCTTCCATCTTCATATTTCCTTTAATTATCTGACATCCTCACCCGACTTTATCAAACTGGTAGCGGTTAGCTGGATTAGGTGTTTCTCGCCCCTGGTCGTTGGTGTAGAGACAGCTGAGCAGAGTGTCTGATTTAAGCAGGTCACTGCAAAAGAAGACATCGTTAAACTTTCCTGTCAGGGATGGAGACAGATGCTGAAGTCCTCACACACACACACACACACACACACACACACACGTACCCTGCGCTGATGGCTGTGTTGAGGTCTGTGGAGGTGGAGACCTTGGTCTTGACTGTCGTAATGTTCAGATTCATCAGGTAGTAGAAGGAGAGGTGGAGGATGCTGCCATCTGTGGAGACATGACGGATAACACATGGCGATAAAATAATCCATTACTAGCTTAACTCAATACTCTCTCAGCCCCCCCCCTACTTTCATTAGTCCTCCCAGTGAACGTCCCCTCAGGGTTTATCTTACGCTGCAGCACATTAGAGAGCAATAACGGGGTGTGGTCATGACGCTTGCAAGATGCACCCAGGGGACACATACTATGCTGATGGTCATTTTTCACACTCCGCTCTCTGCAGTCACAGTGAACTCGGTGACACTCTGTCACTCCCAGACACAAACGCTTTTGCCTTTACTGCAGTAAACTGACTGCTGCGGCTGGCAGCAGAGAGGATCATTCAGGAGAGGGGAAGCAGTGGAAATAAAAGCCGGAGTTAAAGAAGGACCGGTGATGAGAAAATATGCTTACAGCATGTGGTAGGTGCTGCAGACCCACGCTGCTGCAAGCATCTCTCTCACCTCTCTGCCTCCTCCCCCTTTAGGTAGAGTTACGCCTGCAATGCAGATCTCCCTATAATCTATCACTATTCCTTTTATTGCCAGCAGAGGGAACATAAGGGTCAAACGGTGTCATGACATCATAGCAGAGTAGGTCACGCTTACTTTCTTTCACATACTATCTGGTAGGTATAGCGTTACCACGATATGCAGCACAGCTATGGTTCCATTACAGGTAAAGTAACACAGATGGCGTGTAAATATTTGAGCTAAAACCTGCTGAGTAAAGACAGGGAATGTGTCTGCATGCACAAAAATGCACAGACTGAGGCCAGAATTGTAAGTCACGAATAACGTAGAATGAGTTACCTTTACACTTGAGGTCCAAGCAGAGGGACAGAGGGTGCCTCTTCAGCATCTCCCGTCTTTTCTCATCCAGCTGGCCGCCTGTAGTTGGCCTTCTCCTCTTCTGTAAAACAGACAGTAAAAAGCCACGGAAATGAGAGATGAAAAGAAAGGAAGCAAACGTGCATGTTTGGCATTGTTGCATATCAAATAAATAAGAACCAATTTGCATCAGATTCCAGCTGCTTACAGGAGAAACTTGGCATTTTAGCCCTCTACAGTTACATAATGAAGGAGGTGGCAGTTGCCCTATGAAGAACAGACAGAGATGATCACAAAACAAACGAGTCATTTATAGTTACTAGGGAAACATCCGAACAGACAGACAATAAAAATGAGCACAGGTTTGTGCTTGGCCAAGGTGGTCTCAGGTTACAGTCACCTAGCCATTCTTGGTAAATATTTCCCAGAATCCTCCAGCTGGCACTCATCCGGATGGAGGAAGCGATCGATAGCTGCTGCTTTTCTACCCGGCGGACCACAATGTATGATAGCTCGGGCTTCAGGGACAGTTTGTGTGTCCGGTTCAAAGACAGGTCTATTAAGACATCGCTGAACTCACTGACCTGAGAGTGTGTGTGCGTGCGTGCGTGTGTGTGTGTGTGTGTGTGTGTGTGCGCGCTGGTAGGTCTAAGACTCACCGTTTTCTCTTGCTCCTCCTCTGCATCTGAATCACTCTCATCATCTAGATGAAACCAGAACACATATTTTAATGTTTTTTTTTTTTTGTTGGGGATGCATTTCTAGTTTCTTGAACTATTAAGCACAACAGGAATATGAACAGCACAATGAAGTTCTGGTGTGTTCTGTGGAAATGCTGTACGAGTGATTGCAGGCAATTATAGTAACGTTTGTACCCTGGGAATCTTCTGGAGGTTTGGACAGGGCCTTGGCCTCATCCACATCACCACTGATTGAGATGTTCAGGTTCTTGTCTGCAATAGAAACAAAATAAACCACTGGCAAATGGGCCTCGTATCCCGTAAAGGAAAACTCTATTCTAGATACACAAGATACCCTCTAAAGATTACTTACCACAGGCCTGGCCGTAGGCATTGGCTTGAACAAACAGGACGTAGAGAGGTGGAGGCAGGTGGCGGGCAATCTCTGTCTGCTTCTGAGTCTGCTCAAAAGGCATTGAGAGGTACTGCTGCACCGGGATAGAGGCCTGTGACAGAAGAGAGACCACACATGGTGTTCACTGGTGCTACAGCAAGTTAAGACCATCATCTCAATGAAGACAAAAATGAATTGGATGCTAGAGAGCTCTTTTCTTTCAAATGAATTATACATGAATTAAATATGCAATGTGATAAACAATAAATTATTAACACATTTTCAAAACGCTTTGCCAAAATCAATGTTCCGAGCTGCTGAGACTGGAGTCATAGCGCAGTCCCCGAGATCTTAACAATATGGCGCCCAGACAGCTGTTATACCTGCATTATGGCATTGAGTCCTGGCTGCAAGCTTGTCAGATGTTCCTTCTTCACCTCGATGCTCTTCTGGATCTTCTCCTTTGTGGCCTGTGACTCCTCGTATTTCTCTGCCAACCTGAATCCAAGCACAACCTTTTAACAGCTGATCCGCGCCCCTCAAAAACCCTGAATGTTTTGTAACGACAGCGTGCTACTAATGCACTACGTCGTGCACAAGTTTACATACCTCTTCCTCTGCTCTAGCTCCCAGTCTAGTCGTGCCAGTGTGAGTTGGTGGGGGTCGTTTTTTGTGAGCTGAGGCCTGGAAATCTCCTGTGGTGACTCTGTGTAAAACTCCTCCACAGACACCAAGTCTATTTCCTCGTGCTTAGACCTGTGTCAAGGAAAGGTGTGTTAAAGCATTTTGTGCACGAAAGGTGCTGTATATACTTTTATCAACAGTGGGTGTACCGAGTCATATTGACAAGCTTCACTCCACACGAGCAACTTACTGAATAACAAACAATACATTTTAAGTATCTCATGGGGAAAGGAATTACTTTCACTTAAGAAAGTGCTGACGGATTATAAGTCTACCTGACAGAAAGAAAGTAGGCATCTTCATTTCTAGGGCTTAAAGTAACCTGACTGGTTTTTTAGAAAGCACTTTGTAATCTTTTTCTTCTTCTAGTACATAAGGATGATAGTTTCAGCAAATATTCATGGTAATAATTTTGCCTGGTGTCAATGTTATTACATTAAAATGTATATTAAGAATGAAATATTTTGCACTAACTTGAACTCCAGGCACTTGCTGATCTCCTTCTGAAGATGCATAACTTCGTAGAGCAGGTTCTGTAACTGAAGGTGCAGCACATCCACTTTCTGCTTTGCCTAAAGGAAAAAACAAAACAAAAACGTGGTTAAGTGCGGTTTCCAAACACAAACCCAGTGGCCCTGGAAATGAATACACCCCAAACAACATGCGAAGAATCAGATCAAGAATTCAGTAAGAACAAAGGGCAATAAGCAGGATCCAAAACTAGATCAATTCCAAACAAAAACAATCACAGGGATGTGTAAGCTTTCTTCTTTCAATTAGGTGTTATAAGTAGGAACAAAGTGCTGTTTGTTCCAATCGTCTTTCCTGATCAGCACAAGAGGGAGCTGAGGCAGCACTTTTTTTCCCCAGCAAATTGATAGAAAAGAGTGAACTTAACCCAAACTGGTATTTCTTTTAATATGCCATCAACACTGGACAGCATTTAAGAGTCGTGTCGCAATTACCTCGTGCGTCTGGTCTCTGCCTCTCTTTAGTCGCATATGAGCCAGACGATTCAGTTTCTTTAGGTTCATGAAGTGGATGCAGCTCTGCATGCGCCTCTGCTCCACCTCAGCACACTGAGAAGAGATACAACTTGTTAGGTCTCATTGTTATGGGTGAGGAGACAGAATCAACTTGGGATCATGATGCATTTGATTTACCAATACTACAGTCTATATTAAACTAGTCTTTGATGTAACTACATTATCACGGACAAAAACTGACAATGAAATCAGACTATAATGGCAGTAGTTTGGATGTGTAGCTTAAAAATATGATTCTTACACCCTCCTTAGCTCCGTTGGCTTTAAGATCCTGGATCTCACTCATGAGCGTGGCCAAACTCTCACACGATTCTTTGTACTGCAGGTAATCCTGCTCAGGGTCCCTGCCATCCAGCTCCACCTCCTCATTATACACGCGCACATCCTGGAAAATAGAAAAAAAAGTGTACAGTATATCACATTACTGTCAACTCCGCTTTAACTCGAGTCTCCTCTTCCTCTCAGTGCTGAATCTTTTACAACAAGGATTGATGAGCAGGGATTTGGACTTGTCAAAAGCAGGAGTGAGTGACTGAGTTAACAACTCTGAACTTGACTCACACTTTCATTATCCTAAATTAATACCTTGGTAATAACATAGCACTCCCACTGCTCATTTATTAACATGAGATTTGTATCTCAATCACAAGAGCAACTCTAGCTATGCGTAGACTTTTGTATGATGTTGGTCTAAAGTAAAAAGGAGGTGGACACAATAACACCTGTAAAACAGATGGTAACCCCATCACCATATAAGCCCTATAATGAGACCATAAGACATTAAATTGTGGTCATTTCTGAAGCTGGATTTCATGTTTGCTGTTTCTAGGGTTTTGTAAACCCGGGAACGTGATCTTATGCAATCTAGTTGTTATTTTCGTGGACTATGTGAAAATCTGTTCTCACCAAAACAACGTTTTCATGTACTTTACTTTAATTGGAAGACAAACTTGAGCTCGTGTGTTTTAACTCTTATATCTCGGTATGTTGTCCTACCTGCTGGTCTCCGTCTCCGCGACCTCGCTTCATCTCTGGGGTTCCTCCTTCACTGCGGAGAACCTTCGACTTTCGCTTCTTCAGGGCGTCAGACGACATGTTGGCTGGATAAAGATCGAGAAAACACAAAGGAAATACAATAAGATTAACATTTAGCTATTTGGAGTAACGCACGTACACTAGTGTTTCCCTACTAGCAAGCTGCTGATAGCGAACGCTTACTAGCTTGTTGGCTAACAATCGTTAGCTTATCGGCTCATAAAGGCGCGTTTTTATGCTGTAGATACCAAACCGTCGATATTTTGTGTATTTGATGAGATGTACTTAAATATCCACATACCTTTATGATGCGAAAACACGCCTGAAAGGATAAAATCGTGCGCTAATGCACATGCACAGAGTACTTTGTTTCACCGCAAAGCACCGACTACAGACGGAAGCCGCGGCGGGTCAAACTCCTCAGGCCGGACAGCAGCTACACTGCCACCTACTGTACAGAAATATAAATACTGACTGCACGAGTTTTTTCAGAAAGACTGCAATACACACAAAATTGAAATATTACTTGATTTCTTCTCCCTCTCGTCTGATTGATTGATGGTGAAAATGTACTCAAAAAGGTAGAGTAAAAGTAGCAATACCATAAGGGAGAGAAATCATGTGGAAATTAGTCTTGTTCATAAATATCAATAAAAAAAATGTTGTACATGTAAATCAATATCGAATGAATGAGACTCTAGTAGTATCTATAAAGAAATATATATGGAGAAAATTGCCTTGCCTGTGTTGAATGCTAAACCAGCTATCATATATACATAGATATATGTACTATACCGTATACTGTGTAAGTACTTAATCTTTATTTGCTTGCATTTCTTATCGATTAAGAAAGTCACATGGCAGATCACATACATTCAAAAATGATTTATTTACAGTTCTAGTGACACTTAAAAAACATGCAGACACATAAACAGTATCAGCACACTGAAGTCACATAAAAAGCGAACATTTGCTTTATTCTCTTTTACATTTGGCAGATCAAGGAACCAGTCGGTCCACCCTCACTTGGCCATATCTATCAGACTCTGCAAAGACGTGGGCACCCAAGTCTTCTCTCCTTGCACAAACACAACCCCTCTGTCTATGTAGATGACAATACGCCCAAACGTGTACAGCTGTTTGCCCTCATGCCGTTTGGCCACCAAGGGCATAAAGACGATGTTGTTCTCCTCAGCCTTGGTCTGGATAAGATCTTTGAAGTTAGTCGGCACCCCTGCACTGACGCCCCTGTGAGCCACGCTCTCTGCATCTCTGCGCTCCTGCATCGCTTCATACTGGAAGTCCTTTCGTCTCTCTGTTTGTGTTAGATATGCAATATTCTCCCTTGCACCAGGTTGCATATATCCACCTGTGGATACGAAAAAGAATTAGTGTTGTGTTTGTACAGCAGAGGAAATAAAAGAATCTCATAGAGGCTGTGTGTGACACCAACCCATGCCTGAAGACACTGCACGGTTCATGATGTCCAAAGCTTCATTGAATTTCTCTTTCACGAGCGGCTGTGACAACACGACGTCGCTAAACATGCTTTTCCAACCCAGGTACCATTTAGTGATTTCCTCATAGTTCGGACTATTGCTCAGCCATGAACACAGGACCTGTAAGACAAAAACATATACTTATACAATAATAAATTGTGGCTAAGTGCTTCTTTGATTTCTTTTTGTTCTGAGTACAATTTAGTGTGTAAGAATAGACGGTGACCTGCAACCACTTTGTAAAGAAGTTTTTGTCCAGTAGGGCCACAAGGCTAGAGGGAGACAACATGCCCTCCCAGTCCATCACCCAGTGAAACGGCTCCATCTGCTGCTGGTGAGGGTTGATCACCAGCTCTTCCAGACACAGAGCTGAGGAGGGAAACCGGAGACATCAGATGAGGCCGGGCAACCAGCAGGGAAAGGAGGGATACACAGGGGAACACACTTTCATGCACTGCTATGTCATTTTTAGAGGCTGTCACAGATGAAGACGTACCTAGCTTCGGGATAATGTTTTTCACCATGAAGGCCTCCCATGCACCTGGCGTGAAAACGTCTTTCCACGGCTGCAGGATGAGGCGGGCCGAGGCGTCGCTGGGGTGCCACCGCTGCAGGGCGTTGGACAGTTTGCTCCTGATTGGTGGGTAAAGAGGCTCTAGGCGTGCCTGGAGCAGAAGCAGCCAAGGATGGATCCAGGAGTGGATGGGCACCGTGTCAGTTAATGGGTTCCAGTTATCCACCTACCAGAACCGGAAACAAAAAGGAATAAAAACATCTTGCAATGTAGAAGGCGATTATCCACAAGTAAATTATGGGAAATGAGTGACCTCAGTTGAGTGTTTCTAAATCCACTTAAGTGTGTCTTGCCTCTCGCTGTAGCCTGGGTAAGATCAGTTGTTCCAACAGGTGATCCAGGATCCACAGGGGGAGAATAGGAGCCCACACTTCCACACAGTCCACCATTGGCCCTACGGTACGAGGCTGCCACCCTGACACACAGGACCGCATCACTGGGATCCACACTTCCCACAACATTCTGGACCAACAAAGGCAGGACACACATGTCACAAACACAGGCTGGAGCACCTTTCCAGTAGAATTTGTCCATGAAATACATGAGCACAGCATAATTTAAGTTTGTGTGTTTTAAATGACCTGTGGTAAGGGTCCATGTTTGAATCTGGAGCATTGGACTGGACGTCTCTAGATTCAAGGATTGCTCTCCACTGACCAATGTCTTCCAGGCAATATGTGCTGTCCTGAAATAAACAGAAAACAGCGGTGGCTTCATTATGAATTATTAAAGATGAAAACAAATGCTGAAAGAATGCAGATACCCCAAAAGAAGATAAATGCAAAAGCAAACCTTCAGAGGGTCCCAGGAACGAAGTTTCTCTTTGAGTAACGGCTGAACAACAGCCACAGCCAGGTCAGCCAATCCCATTGTTTTGTATTCTTCATAATAGTCTGTTTGTAAAGTCTCAAAGATCCGGGTACACTCCTGTAGAAAGAGAGAGAGGGCACCAAAACAATACATATATGGATGTAATAACAGATCAAACGGAAGCAACCTGATAACTGCAGCCATTTGTGTGTGTGTTTACTGTACATGCACCTGTAGGGTGGGTCCCTCCCCTGGTGCCATCTCCCCGGAGGGAAAACGCTCAACCAATCCCAGAACAGCCTCCATTCTCTGAATGGCATCTTGCTCTGCCTCCAGTCTGCTCTGCAGTGCTCGTGATTCATGGCTCAGAGACACCACTACATCTTTTTCATGCTGCAGGCGTCTGGCAGACTGCAGGAGGTGGTGATGAGATGGCAAAAGAGAGAGCATGTCAGCAGAGCATGTGATAGGGGAAGGAGTAGCAGAGTGGTACATGGGGGGGGGAAACATAACAAGATAAAACAAGTCTCAGGTGGCTTATCCAGAGCCTCTATTAGGTATTTGGCAGATATCTATGATTCCCTCATACCTGTAATATGTCCTGTTCTGTAAGGTCGATCAGTAGCTGCAGGTTGTGTTCGAGTTCAGGGAGGGCAAAGCCAGATCCCCTCTGATCCTGAGCGGACATGCTTGGTGGACCTTCATCTGGAACACTGTGCTTGTTGGACATCTGACTGTAGCTGTAATACACCTTCTGCTCTCTCCCAGTCATATCTATTACCTAGAGATGGGAAGAGATGTGGGGAAAATGAGTTCCCACAGTTTCATCTTATACTGAAAGTAAAAGTACAATTAACTTAAGTTCTGGATGCGTATAACATTACAGCCTTTATCAAGTGGTGTGGAGATGAAAGCCGTAGTTCCTGATAAAATTCCCGTGAGACAGACACACACAAAGTGTTAATGCAGGTATTTTCACACATACCTTGACCTGTGCCAACTCTCCAGCAGATGCTGCTGTACTGCGCCCAGCCAGCTTGCCTTTGGCCTTCAGCTCGTCCACAGTTCTGTAGGAGTACTTGGGTTTTTTTTTCCCAACAGAACCTGCAGGATCCTTACGCCACTGGCCTAGCTCCTTCCTAAACTCCTACACAGACGGAAATTGAGAACAATGTCAAAATATTGTTGACTCACTCCACAAGATCACTTCAGCAATATAGTACAACTGTGAGTTAAATGAAAAAAAGAGGCAAAGACAATTTTTCACTATACCTTTTCCTCCTCTTCCTCTGAGTCGACCACAGGGAAATCCTGAAGACTCTGCTGGGTTCTCTCATTGCCGTAAGCACCTACGGCTCCCTTGCCTTTACGAACCTTTGCCTCGATGGGGTTTATAATACCTGCAGCAATAAGGGTGCAAGGTCAGAATATATCCTCTCTATTCAGTATAACTAACCATCTCAGTAACATAGCCTCATCAGGCCTGCCCACCTTGAGCATTCTTGCCCAGGCCTTTGCCCGGTTGGTAACCCATTTTCTGCAGAAGTTTCTGTCCAATCCCCTTTGTGTGCTTCTCCCAGGTACCGATGCCTTTACCAGACTGTATGCCACCTGCAAACCTCAAAGACTGGTTGCCCCGGAAATTACCCTAAGAATAAAAAGGAATAGTTTTTGACAGCCAAGGCACTGCTGCAAGAGTATATGCAATGGGCAAGAATGAACACACAAGAAAATGTACCATCTGGAGTTTTTTGGGTGCAAGGCTGCGAGGAGGTGGTGGTGCTGAGGGAACATCATCATCAGAATCATCAGAGCCTCCATCTCCTTTTTGCTGTTGCTGCTGTTTCTCCTCAGCTGCAGACTTGCGCAGACCAGCACTCACAAAGTTCACTGGAGCACTGTAGTCTTTAGATCTAAAAAAAAATAAATAAAACAATCGACTCATCATATTAACAACTGTTAATATACGCAGCAGTTAGTATTTGTGTGGACTATTCCTCTTGGACTGACTAAGATGGGGTGCTGTGTCAAAGTCTGTTCCCCAATTATTAAATTTGTGTTTGTGTATCTCAGACTATGGTCAGGTGTAGCAGTAATAACAGAGGTTGGGTTCAGGTTCAGATGAAGCATGTCAGAGGAGGACTGCAGGTTAAGGTGAGGAGAAAAAGACTCCAACACAATGGGGGCACTAAGGCAACAAAAAATAAACCCATGTCTTACTTCTTGCCCCCAAAGCTAGGCCTCTCATCCTCGTCCGAGTCCCTGTCAGCCCAGATGCCATAGGTGGCCTGGTCCTTGGTCTGCCTGTGTCTGCGGCGGTCTGGGTTGAACTCATTGGCCAAGTCCCAGTCTGTCACCTCAAAGCTCTCCACCTCCACACCATCCTCCTCCTCCTCTCTCCGCCCATACAGGTGGGACATGGACATCTCTGGATATCACATAAGATAAAATACAAGTAGGTTAAGGTAGTGCATCTCTGTGACAGCATGGCAAACTATCTGGTGATGAAAACCATTGGAGGAGACTGAAAGGCGCGGTAAGAAACCTGATAAGTAATTCATCTTAAGCTGATAATACTTCTGTCAAATAACTGTTACATCCAGTAGGTTTTGTTTGTTTTGAATTATTTGCAGCTGTCATCATGTGATCTTCTCCAAGACAACAACGACCATTAGCCAATGTTAAAATTAATCCAAAGAAATCATAAGCAGCATCATCTCCATTCGTTACCCAGCTAACTAACACAACCACTCTTACTAAATATATCTAAACAACTACACAGATAGATTTCACCCTGTGAAGAAAATCCAACGTGAAGACAAGCTAACATTTACTAGCAAAAGCTCACGTTAGCTTTATGTAGCTAAACTGCTCACTTTACAAAAAAAAACTTGCGTGTAGGGAAAAAATGAAAAGGTTGTTTCCTGTAACTCACTTGAAACGTTCGTTATTCTTGTAACCTACGCAGAGATCAGGTATACGTTCATTCTTCTGTCACAGTGATGAAAGGTAATCCAGCTAAAGGAAGCTAACGCTAGCCTCTTCGTTATACACACGAAAACACAAGTACTTCCGGTTAACCGCCGGTGTTACACCAAACTTTGTAACCCTTTGAAAATGTCTTTCCCAGGCTTATGTTTTCATAAATGTGTCCCAGTTTTACAGAAAACAAAGTAATTTAGAAAACAGTTCAGTTTTGTTTGGTTTTAGGATTCATGGCAGTTACGATGACAACATTTTGGTTGAGAGGATTTCACTCAAGCAGAAAGATTAAATGTCACCTGGTTCTGATTCTTTGTATTTATTATTATATCCAATGACAAATACCCACTGAGTGGACAAGACGAAAAGCAGTAAACCAGCTTTATTCTGACAAATTTAACTGTCTCATTGTGGAGTCGCATTGAAGACCGCTTCATACAAATACAATGCAACATTTGGCCAGCAGCTGTCGCCATTTTGATTATCAAATGCTTCTAAACAATTAACCATTTTAAACATGATGAATTCAGAGCGATTTGATATACATAGATATACATGTATAATATAGGCCTACAAAGTACTCATCTTCGTCCAGTTTATTGACCATTGATTTTACAAAAATAAGAGGATACAACTTCTATTAACAGTCTAGGGTTCCGGGCACACCGGAAGAGGACCTGTGTGTGTGTGTTACACTCAAAATAGTCCCACTTGCTGCAGACTCGCCAACGCCAGGCAGCATTTAAATTTGAACTTTTAATAAGACGAATATTTTTAATGACACGTCTGTGTATCTGGGTCGCCGGTGAATTATCATAGATGTCGGACGCCGGGGAGGAGTGGCAGGTGGCCCGGAGACGAAAAGGTGCAGCGCGGAAATCAAACCTTCATCAGGTGTCCCTTAATTCAACACGCTGTCAGGAGCAGCTGGACATCGGGAAGACTATTAAACGAATCAGAGACACGCTGTAAGAAGTCCAGTTAACCAGCAGGCTCCTGGAAAACCATTCAGGTGGACACATAGAGCAGAAATTCTAGAGAGTCCAGTAACTCTGTTTATCCTCCTCTGTAGGTCTGAGCTAAGATGCGAGGAGTTTTGGCAGGAGTGGAAAGGTGAGTGTCACCAGATATTTCCTTTTGCCGTGGAAGAATTCATCTTGCAGCCCAGTGACCCTTTCTGGATCCTTATCTTCAGAGCAGCTGCTGTGTGCAGCATCAGCAGCCCCCTCAGAGAAGGAGGACACTGACACCGTCACAGACCAGCCGGGGAGGAGCAGAGATGGAAGATCACGTCAGCAACTGGAGTGTGTGTGTTATGGCCTTGGCTCCTTTTCCTCCTGTGTGTCAGCTCGCTACCAGCTTGCCATGTTGATGCTGCTGCTGGATGCAGGACAGGTCAGAGGAAACAAACACACACACACACACACACAAGACCCCGTTCGTTGGACATCCTGTGTCTCACTGCTCCTCTCCCTGTAGATTCCTCTGAAGGACTGCTCTGTGTATGATCCTGCGTTCTCCTCTGGAGAGAGGGACGTTTTGAGAGAGCTGGGTCTGACCGTGCTCACAGAAAATGAGGTCAGTTGGTAATGGTTGTGTGGCGTCTGAGCTGATAATGTTGGAAAGTCTTCCACTGTTGGTTTAAGAGCTCGTGGGAAAATCTGGGCAACCAAGAGTTAAGCGTCTGCTGCCAAAGACAAATCACTCGTTATTGCTTTTTATTTTTTCCTTAAACATAGATGTTGTGAAAAAAGGGAAACACAAATTAAAGGTAGATTATTACATTCATACAAAAGTTGTCTAAATTTTAAATGCCAGAATCTCCGTTTTAGGAAATCACTTCTCAAACAAACTTTCTCAAACTTTCTGTCTTGCTGTATTGTGCAGGAGGGGAAACGTCTGGTGACTAAGCCCACGCTCTTTTACCTGATGCATTGTGGGAAAGCCCTGTATAACAACCTTCTGTGGAAGAACTGGAGCGCACGATGTCTTCCTCTTATGATAATCATTGGAAACAGCTTCAGTGGCATGAGGGACAGGTATGTACGAGACACAAATGAGGGAGATGATGCTTAAGAAATTGAACAAGAGGTGACGTTTGTCTCTCTGTCGTCCCAACAGGACAATCGAGAGAGAGCTCAAGCGGGACTACAGCTACATCACTCAGGCTGTGCCCGTGTGTGAGGAGACACAGCTGCCTTGTCCGTCCCGTCTGATTGACGTCTTCAGTGACACAGCAGTCATCACCTTTCCCGCCAGCGGCCTTAATAGACTCCCACAGTCCACCTGGGCAGAGCCGCCTGAACCACAGTATCAGCACTGTCCTGATTTGGAGATTATTCAGAGGGAAGCACAAAGCTGAGACAGGAGATGAACAAATAATGGACACTACTCATGTTTTTTTTTTTTTTTTTATTGTAAGCAATAATATAAGAAGTTTTTAAATAAATACACCCTGCTTCGGATTGTGAATTGAATATTGTCATACTGAGCCACTATCACCATAGTTTGTCTCCAGGCCTTACTGGAGAGGAAAAGAGACTGCTGAGCATCTTGGACCTGTTCTCAACCCCCCCATGAAAATGTTGTTTTTTTGTGACCTCCTGTGTTTTAATTCCACACCTGCTGCAGTGATTTACAAGTGTACTCCAGGACAAAGTGACATCAGTGCTGGGCACAGAAAGAGGTAAATCAATGCACATTTCTGACCACACCCAGCTGCACCCATCAGTGATGCTCCTTCTGTCTACACAACATGAATCAACCTGAAGGAGCAGATAGCACCCACTCTTCGTGCTTTAGTCCTGTGCGTCTTAAGTGCTCTGAGGGACGCTTTGAAGGAAGCAGAACGACCACCTTTATATGTAAATTGACAAAATGGCTTTATTCTTTTCATAACGTCTGTGTCTGCCAGTGTGATTTTTTTAATTTTTTTTTCCCCTGAAAAACAAAACCTGTGGATGCTGTTTTTGTCTCTGGACCACAGACTGTATAAAACATCTGTGGACAAACTCATCATCAGAATTTACTTTTTAAAATGATATGTTCTTTCCAAAGCTTTACCTTTCACTAAAAAAAGTAACATCTACTCAAAAACAATATTTTCTAAATGATGGTATCCATATATAGAACAAGTGTAAAGTCTGTACAGATTGATTAAATAATTAATTGATTAAAGTGATTGGTAGTAATAAAAATCACAGATGTAGTCCCTTACGTTTTTTCTTGTGTTTGCATTTTCAGATTTGGCTACAATCCATAATACAATATAATAAAACAGTTTAATATGTTCCAAATCTATTCTATATAGCATGACCTTCCACGGTGTGCTAGTTACCGCTGAAAGAGCAATGTATCAATGTTTCCTTTAAATTTGGTCAGATATTTCTTTATATCTGAACCAGGATTCGGTGGTTAATAGAGGCATACACACACACACACACACACACACACACACACACACACACACACACACACACACACACACACACACACACACACACACACACACACACACACACACACACTATGTACGTGCTCAAAGCAAGGAAGATCACAGGTAAACCAGAGTACAAAGTTTATTGATTGGGGATAAAAAAAGTAGCACACACCAGTACAGCCATTTCCCAGCATCTGCAACAACAACACCAATACAAAGTCATACTCATCACCTGACTGTCTGTTACCTTACGCTCTGCTTCATGTTCATCAGATCAAATTACATCTGGGTTCCTTGAAGGGTTTTATCTTACAGCAGTGACTTGGACAAACTTGACTACAACACTGTTTTTGTGTTTGACATGTTTTCACTCCTCAGCTGCCACTCCAGTGACTGCTGTGTCTTTGTTTCCTCTTCCATTGGCCATGGCAGCTTTTGAGACAACCTCTGCCCAGGTTCCTTTACTCTGAAAGACTGATGGGCTAGCAGGTGTGTTAAAGGCTCCATTTACTTCACCATTAACTGTTTCCTCTCCTGTAGCCCTGACCTCTGATTCCCCATTCACTACCTTGACCTCAGCATCTGAAGCTGCTCTGTCGCTGTCCTCACTGTCTCCTCCATCTATGTCTGTTTTCTCCTCATGCTGGTTTGGTTCAGCTGGCTGCACCACGTGAGCATTAGCTGAAACTGTGGCAGCACTCTCCACCGAGCTCCCCTCCACCGGCTGCTCCTGTTGGCCCTCGCCGGCACTCTCCACTGCCGGGCTTCCTCCGTCCTCAGCTTCCTTCCCGCTTCCTGTTTCTTGATCTGAGCTTTTCTCTCCCCCGTTCACGTTCTCTGAGGCAAAGAGCTTGCCGGTTATGTCGAATCCTAGTTCTTTTGCCACCGCAGCCTTTAGTTCCCGGTGTTTCTGCCTGTACTCCTGGAGCCTGTCACTATGAAAAGAATGAATTCATGAGTGTCTTCCTATCTAACAAAAATCATTAAAATACACAGTTTCCAGTTTCTGTATTAGCTCACTCTTTGCTTTTTTAAACCAAAAAATTTAAAGTATTAAAAGCACTCATATTGCAGAATGCAATATGAGAGTTATAATATAATTTATAGCATTGTAGTTTTTATTGAAATTTGGGGTACTTTCAGAGCTAGACTGATAAATAATGTCCCATTTTGCTCATCACAGATAGAGAAGTATTTGTATATTTGTTGCATGATAAGTAAAAATACATTACACCAAAGATTTGCTAAAATATGTTTGAAACAGTTTCACGATTGCTCGTCAGAGAATCAGAGAACGCAAACAAATTTATAACAAGAAAATGTTCGGAGTGGCACACATCTTGGTCACAGTCCTTTAAATGAATAAATGTAAGGGATTCTTTTTAGTTTTAGTGTCATATCAGATATTATACCCTATCACATAACACATATTACAGTGAATATTTACCTTTGTGCAATCTTCCTGACCCCTGTCAACAGAGCCATTTGTTCCAGGACAGTGTCAGTTGAGGGAGTTAGACACTGAGGACAGAGAGGACAGCGAGATTAATAAGCACACTTAACCTTTTCTTTGTAAGATTCAGGTTAATGGGATCAGGGATGGCATGAGCTCCTGGGTATACAGTACCTCCACTGTTTGCTCCGTGCAATCAGCTCCCGCCTGTCTGAGAGAGCGTTCCGCCTTCACTGCCTGCTTGGTTATGGTGCACAGAAACTCCTTGCTGCAGCCTGTCTGAGAGTGATCCTCTCCCAACTGAGAAAGAAAATAGATATAAGGATGACGTCCACACTCACAACACATATCACTCTCTCTTTCTCTTGCAGATATACTGACCAAGAAGGTAAAAGCAGTGAGGGCTTCTTTCTCGTGGGTCATGGCACTTCGGTAGTCACCTTTGCTGCACATCCACTGCGCCAGCAGGTGCTGACTGCACAGACAAGAAACCAGGTGGAGAAATGGTAACGATATTGGAAAAAAGGACAAAATAGATCAAAGCGAATTATATTACTTTTTTATAAAATATGTCTGCAAGCTACCAGTGGTGTCTTACTTGAGAGCAGTGTGCAGATTTGTGGAGTCAAAGAAGGAAACGTTGAGCCTGAGGGCATTCTTTAAGAACTGCCCGGCCTGATCTCCCACCAGCACCAACCCAAGACAGCTCTGCAAGAAAACAAAGAGATTGTTTATAATCCTATTGTGAAATGCATTTTTTGGGGTGAACCAGAGTGTTGTAACCTACATCCAGTGTTGCGGCGTAGGGATGGTCCTCTCCGTAGACTGTTAGCATTAGCAGACGAGCTCTGAGGAGACACTTCTGCGCCAGGGCAGTCTCCCCTCCAGCAAACATGTACACAGCCAAGAGGGCCTAAATAGAACAACAAAATTACAACAAACACTCACTCTACACACATGACACAGTACATACTATAAAAAACTCCATAGAAATCTGTAGTCTTGAACCCAGGGGTACGGTTCATCTTTCTCCATGGTGACCAGTGGTTTGATTTCCAGCATTGATACCTCCAGCATAGTTGTGCACAGAGGTGAGAAAATCTGGGAAAAATGTGCAGCTGTACTCACATATTGCTGGATAGTGTTTGGATGGTCAAAGCCGAGCACTCTCTCACTGATGATCACTGCTTTTAGCTGGATACTGCGGGCCTTGAGGACAGACAAATTCACAGTGATGACAAGAATCAATGCTCAGCTTTTTGTATATTAAGATATAGGTATTATGACTGGTGGTTTTTTCTCTGCCCTGTTTCCTTGTTTGAGTGAGAGCACATTTGAGTCTGGGAGTCCTTTGAGCAGGGAGGGGCTGGGCACTATTAATATGTAGGTAAAGAAGATGAGAAAGCTCTTTAATAAATGATATCCTATTCAGGTTGGTGCAGTCCTCAGTATGTATGGGTGCCCATGGATAAACTGAGATGTCTGCAGTAACTAAAAATCTTACATTAATGCTTTCTTAATTAGGTTTCCGCTGAGGTGTGTGTGTTCGGTTTAGCTCACTCAGTAACTGACAGCTGAGGAGAAAGGCCCTTTACTCAAGCTCAGATTTACCTTACTTTATTTGCTGGGTTGCATCTTCTCTTTGTTATTTTTGTTATTTTGTTAGTGTCTCTGACACATAAACTATAATGGTGGGAGGCATAATCCTGCATTGAAACTTTGCATTCAAAAAGTTTAGACATATTATCATCAAAATTTTATTAAGGAATGAATCCTAAAATTACTCAATATGCAAGCTCATGTTGTGATATTTTATAAAATAATATTAATAGCTTTGTATGGAAAAGTTTTGTTTACTTTGTTACTTGTAACTAAGATGCCGTTTATATTTTGTAGAGTAGGTACAATATAAGAAATGGAAATCCTCAAGTGCCTCATGTACTTGGGGAGTTTCTGCTACTACAAAATGTATTAACGTAGCTGTGAAAAGTTGCAGAGCAGTAAGCCTACCTCAGCTGCCTTCCCCTGCAGGTAGGCCACCTTGGCCAACAGGCTGTGGCAGAAACATGCCTCAGGGTGTAGGTCATCACACACCCTCCCAAACAGGTAGGTTGCTTCTTTCAGGTGCTCGTGGGCCTGATCCAGCAGACCTTCAGTTTGGAAACACGCACAGTAAGTTTGCACAGGATCAACTTTTCATTCAGATTCTTTTCAGAAACACACATTGACCATTAAGATCACAGATACATGAATCTGCAGCACTTTTGCTAAGTGGCCAGCTCCACTGACCCACCTTTCTCAATTGAGGTCTGTGCAGCACGATATGCAGCTGAAGCATCCACAGTTGGCACGTCAATGTGCTTGACGACAGGGAAGATGTTGAGGATGTCGTCTGGACCAATGGGAGCTTTGTTTTGGTTGTCGAGGAGGTAGTCTCTCAATCTCAACTGGTGTAGACACAAAATTAACATTTTAACAACTATTTCCTGTTATCATACACTACACACTACAGTATCTGTCAGCTAATTTGGCAATTACTACACAGTGTGTATTAAAACATAAATACATATGTGGTATGTGTATCAGTTGATCTAGTCACTAATTTTTACCAGACTAATTACACAGTGAATCCATATTTCAGATATTACCTGTACTCCAGTCTTCAAGCAGAACTCTCTCAGCAGAGAGAGCTTCTGAAGGCCGTAGTGCTCCACCAGGTGGTTTGGACCAGAGCTGCCGTAGAGAAAAATGACAGTTACTCCACATTAGACTCCGAGCCATTCATTGCATAACAAACATAACAAGTGTGAGGCCAGATCAAAGAAAGAGTGCATCCTCACCCGAGGCAGTCAGAGATGTCATATGTTTCAACAGCATCCTGGCAGACCAGGTTCCACAGCTCAGCCCCAGTGAGCGTGCTCCAGGGAGAGCTTTCACTGGCCCCGGCCCCTCGGCCACGCCGCCTTGACTTCTTTTTAGTCTCCTCCCCGACAGGAGAGGCCGTGAAGTGGGGAACCAAAAGGCAGCAGAGGAAGTGACTGACAGCTGCAGAGAGACTGGGCACGTCCACACCCTGCAGCGACATAAGTGGAGGCTTGAGTTCAGTTTATCTACAGTATGTGGATCCACACCTGCTGTTATTTCAACACTGAGGTGTGCCAACATGAGAATGAATGGGAACGCTCATTAAAGAATACTTTAGGGTACCTGGATGAAACTGTTGAACACTCGTCTTGTTGAGCGGATGAATATTTCACCTGTGACTGATCTCTGGTTGAGACAGAGGGATGTAACAAACAGTTAGGAGCGTGATTACATCATCAAGACCAGCTCAAGTTTGACTACATTCTAAATCAAACACACCATTATATGCCTCAGGCGCTCCTTGTGTTCTGACTGGCTGATGGCCTTGAGCACATGCCCCAGATACCGCAGGTTGATGCCTCTCAAATGTAGCATCTGTTTTAAAGAAGCTCCATCCATTGGTGCCTCATTGCTTTGAAGGCAATACTCCACCTGCATACAGACACACACACACACGCACACTTACACATGCAGAGCTTGTTTCATGTTTGCAGTAGATGTGCCTATTATAGTGTGCAAACAATGGATCCACTTACAAAGGCTGGTATCTGGTGTGTGATGATGAAAGCTGCCGCTTCCCTCAGTAACCTCTCCTGCAGCTTTATTGACTTACTTTCACTGGGAGGGACGGATACTCCTGAACGCAAAGCATAAGAAGCCTGTCATATTGTGCTCTAGCAAAAAGATTTGACTGTGTGTGTTAGTGTGTGTGTGTGTGTGTGTAGTTTCTCGTGGTACCTGGAGAGAAGGCACTTGGGTTAAAGCGCATCTCAAACATGATGTTGCTAACTGAGCCCACTTCTTTACAAGCAGCTCGTACTGCATCAGTGGTGCGGGAGTCACCTGCAAGTAGGCAGACATTTGTCCGGTATAAAATGGGCGTAGTTCTGTATGTTTCATTTGCACTTTTTGCCATGCAGTTATGTCTTCTGAATCACGTCTTACAAGCTGTGGCACATTCTTCGAAGCCTCCATTCTCGTCCAATATCTCCCTGGCACGCTGAGTGAACTGGCAATGTCTAAAAATGAGCAAAAACAGAACTTCAGCTTTGTGGACACACTTAAAAAACTGAGTTTAAAAGCGTTTTATTTCATGTAGAACTCACTTGTGCTGGATGAAGGCATGCAACAGCTCCGGCCTCAGTCTACAGAGTCCGTGACGAAAGTTCTTCGGAAGTCCAGAGTCTGAGTGATAATTCTCTGGCCAACCTTCTTTTACACAGCCCTTATTCTCCTTGTCCGCTTCACTGCTTTTACTACTCTCCTCTTCTTCTGCGACTGTCTGAATTTTGGTCTCCACCTCTGGACAGAAGTTGGCGTCAGCTGGGAAGCTTCTGAACACATCCAGTACGTAGAACCTCCCGTCTGCCCCCAGCAGTCCCTGAGCATCCACTGAGGTGAACAGCGGTACTTTGTGACTGTTGGGCGTCACAACAACATGTCTCTGGATAGAAAGCGACTTGGCAGCCAGAGCCAAGTACTCAAGTAGCCGTCTGCGTTGGGGAGACTCTTGGGGTCCTGCATTTACCCCGTACAGCAAGCCTCTGTAGAACAGAAAAGTAAAGACAGTCAGACAAAAATGTCGGCCTCACAGTGTTGCACCACTACCGCCATTGTTGAATAATGTGTCCACAGGGAGTACCTTGCAGCAGTCCCCTGGTCCTGCTCTGAGCCTTCCAAGCCAGGGGCCAGACCCTGAGCGGACAGGCGGACCCCCCTGTAGTCTACAATGGCTGTAGGTAGCGTGTGCAGCCCCTGTAGCCCCTCTATGTTACTGTAGGCCTGCACTCCTTTAAGCTCCAGCCTCTGAGCAGCCCTGCAAGCAGATGATGAGGAAACATTTAAATAATATGTGCCCAAACAATGCTGTTATAAATGTGAAACAAAAAACCTATTTTATGATGCTCTTAGCAGAAACAGAGGGGGTGCCACAGTGCGCTTGTGAATCATTTACAGCCATAACACAATGTGCACAATTAAACGCAAATTGATTTACTGGTCATTGTTATTGAACTTTTGGTTTGCTCTCACCTGCGACCTCTTTCCCCACCAAACATTTCGCTTGTCGCCCCCTGGCTCATGAACAGTCCACCCCACAGGAAGGCTGGGTCCTCAGGGTTTCCATTCACTGGCTCCACAAAGCCATCTATGACAGTTTCTGCCCCCTGAGTCACGGCCCTGACAAATGCACTGTTTACCTGGAAAAACAGGTACAAATGAAGGTGAGAGTTGAGTACCAAGAAAGAGAAGAGATGATCAGAGCCTGATAACTGTCCTGCTGTTGCTTTGAGCTACATTACAGTGTTTTTTAACTCACCTGGAGCAAAGCTCTGTCTCTCTGCAGCCTCTCCTCCAGACTGCCCATGGGCAAACCCCGTGCCGCTTGCAACTCCTCATTCCAGTCTGGAGCCTGCCCATAACACACATAGTCACACGTAATGTCACTGCCAGCAGCACACTACACAACAAATAGCGACAAACAAGTATGCTGTGTAACCTGTGTTGCTGGCTGCTCATCCACTCCAAGTCTGCTGAAGGTGTTTCTGTGAGTGCGAGAGGCACAGGGAGGCCCGAGCCAGCTCAGAGTGTGGTAAGGGGTGGGCATCACCTCGACTGAAGGTAACAGAGGTCTGAGGGAAGAGAAAGAACAAGCTGCACAACCCGAAATCCACTTCACTTACAGTCAGTTATTATGATCATTTTAATTACTTGAATCTGGATTGAACACCTCACCCACTGTTAGGATACTGTAGTAATAATGTATGATAATGTTACCTGTTTTTGAGTGTGGTGAATGTTTGTTTGAAGGCAGGGCTGATATGACAGAGCAGGTCAGTGAAACAGTGACAAACTGAGGAAGACTGTGCAGGACGAGGATCAAACACTTCTTCTGTAGACCTGAGATTAGGAAGGAGGGATTAAAGCCGGTTACTCAGGCAGAATGGACATTATTCTGGAGCCTTTCATACATTTTCTACTACAGTGTACTGCAACCATAAACAGAAAGTAGTTATTTGCAGTTATTTTTTTACCTATTGAGAAAGAAACCTTTTGGACAGGATGTGATGTCACATCGCCGTCCCTCCATTGTCACCACAGTGATGTACAGGAAGTCTCCCTGCAGCTTCCTGTGTCCTGGAGGCGGGTTCCAGCAGCTGAGAGACATGTCCCTCATGTGGCTGCTGGTCTGAAGAGACAAATTCAGACAAGTCAGTGAGTCATTATGGGCTGGCCCAGTGTGAAACACAATTCCAGGTATGTCCATACCTCTGGTTGGGAGCTCTGTGGTAGCAGGGCCATGAGCGGTCTCTCTGTGGAACCAGGGAGGAGGTACTCAGGAGGAGCTGCATCCTGGCTGGTTGTTTCTGTTTTTGTGTTGCTTAAAGAGCGTTTCAGGCTCTTTCCATTTGGTAAGCTGGAGTCTGTGCCAATGATGAAGGAGATTTCAGCACAAGCCCGATTGTTTATTTTGTATCATTGTTCGACCCTGTTGTCTAAGTGCACCATTTGTGTGTGTACCTGGTGTGTGTGCATGTGTGAGTGTCTCCAGTACGCTTGGCGAGCGTCCCTCTCTCAGTGCATCCTGAGGTCCAGACGTTCTCAGCAGCTCCAGCACACGAGACAGATGGAGCCTGGCTGAGTGGGCGGTGTAGGGTTCTGGAAAGACACACGGCCTTATTATAAAGATTACACTGACCTTAATGAAACTGTGAACAGGAACAATAGCCAGGATGCACAGGACAGACTCACCCAGGATAGAGGATGCCACTTAAAATGTATGTTTTATTGGACTAGTAGCACATTAAGAGCATACATTAGTAGGACATGTATTAATCGATGATGCATATTCTCATAGACAGAAATCTGAGAGAGTACACTGTGTACATAATAGCAGATGGGCTGTGGGATAGTTCGTTTCTGTATTCCAACAGCCAGCGGGAGAGTCAGACTAATTGGTTGGCACACAGTTGTAATTTCTGCAACTATAAACCTTGTTATGGTGACTAAGGAAAGGTGAGTCAGCTATTTGCACTGAGCTGAGAGAAACTTAAGTATGTGTGAAAGGGAAAAGGCGATGAAAATATGGGCAGGATTATTTGAGTCTAGTATTCAATATTCTGCAAGAGAGTAAAAACTTGTTGTTAAAAGGCCAGACAACAAATGAATAGTGTGTAAGTTGTGTTGCGTGTTGATAAAAAGCTACTACTACCAAAAATCTCTAACAATTATGTCAATAACTCATTAGTAAGATACCGAATACAGCTGGAATATAAAGTTCTGCTATTGAAAACGCATGCAAAACTGTTCATAAAATTCATGCTACAAATGAAGATTGGAGATGTAGATTTACAATAGATTTACCAAAAAAAAGTGTCAATACCTTCCACCAGGCGAAGCAGAGCTCCCGGTTTCAGCCCCTTGAGGCTTTGCAGTTCTGTGAGGGGGTCAAGCGCCGTGCCAGCAAGCACCAGCGACAAGTTAGAACGTGGACACACCTCATCTCTCGAAAGCAGAGTCATTACTGCGTCTTGAACAAGCCAAAATCCACGAACCTACAAAGACATGTGGTTTAACACAGCAGGTAATGCCAAAAATGCAGATTACAAACCTGCCTGTAAAAAAAATCCCTCTCTGTGAGAATAGTCCCCACAATACACAGAAAGATTATATATATATATATATATATATATATATATATATATATATATATATATAAACACATATACATGGAAAACCACATAGAAGATAGAAGAACCTGGACAGAAAGATAGATAGAAGAACATGTGAGTACAATTTTGAATATTTATGACACTGTGGTTTGTACCTGCAGCTCAAATGGCTCTACACCTGCTCCCTGGATCTTCACAGGGAATGATGTGTCCTCATCTTGCTTAATACCAACAGCATCTTTTCCACCAGCCAGGCCAGTTGCATCTGTTTGATGGAGAAATCAGAGAAACAAAACTAAGTGAGGATAATCACAAAGCCCTGCAACCAATGGGTGAATAGTTTCGGTTGTTTTCCTGCCTTCTGCTTATTACAGGCTGGGATTGTTTCCCAATTCACTACGACCCTGAAAAGACTTGAGCTGTTATAGAAAATGCAATGAAAGAGTGAATGAATTATAATAATGTCTTGTCACGTTCAGATTCCATCGCCTGTTCTTTGCTGCAGAATCGAACAAGAGCACCACTCTCCTCTAAAATGATCTTGAGCTGAACTGAAGCGCCTGTGTGTGTGTGTAAGAGTGCCTGAGGGTGAGAGTGAATTTACGCAAGAAAATGTCAAAGAAAGGGAAAGTGGGGTGTGTCAGTCTTTATATACACACACAAACACAAACACACACTCACATACACATGCAGAACCAGAGAGAGAGCAGGATCCAGCGTGTTCTTTAACCTGAAGTGTGACTAAACCAGTTGCATTTGCATACTGGCCTTCATGTCATCTCAGGGTGAAGGGACAGCCACACCCAGAGCAGGCATGTGGAGACAGCAGAACGCTAAAACACATAAACTAACATACCCATAGCTTGGCAGCAGAGCGTGCCTGCATGCACTGATGCGTGCACATGTTGTATGCACAACACTTTTGACATGAATGCGACAAAGCAGAAAATTCACTTTGCACTAATCTCTGAAAACAGTAGTTCATTTTACAATAAATCTCCAGTTCTTGTTGTCAACCTGGGATTACTTTACCACTGGAAAGCACCCAAAAAATAGCTTCTCTGCTCCTGATTGGATGGAAGAAGGTCCCTCCTCTCTGCAGGCTCAGAGCCATCGGCGTCTTTCCTACTAGAGCTACAGAATACAGTATTGTTTTCAGCCCTGACAAGTTTATCTTAGCACTGATTTGGCTTGTACCACAAACTAATCCCTTTCCTATATGTTATATAACAACGGTACAAAAAGATGACTTTCAATACATTTAAATGTCAGCGATAACATCCCTTTGAGGGGTACAAATGCCTCACCTCATCTGAAGACTTGCCAAAACAAACTCTACCTTAATTCAATTATTCTGTCTTGTAAAAGGGGAGTAGCAGAGGTTACAAAAGGCTGAGAGGCCCACTTGAGAGTGTGGCAAAAGGAGAATCTATTATAAGGTTGATAAGGTGGTTGGCAGGTAAGCAGGCAGGAGGTTTTTGATTCTGAATGAACAGCAAGAGAAGTTGTGTACAGAGATTTGAATAAAAGCTATTCTTTGTCCAGAGAAGTTACACTTTCGGGTTTACTTGAGCGCGCGTGTGTGTGAGACTAATGTTTACCATAAAGTTACAAGCAGATTCTCCAAATGACCAGACCAGGTTGGTGAAAGCAGAAAGAACAGCACCAGCCATGTTTCAGATCAGCAGTGCAGTGCTAAATGTCCCACCCTCCCCACATTCTGTTGTGAGGGAGGCACCGGACGAAAAAAGAAGGAAGAGGAAAGTGCAGAAGAGAGACTGGAGAGAGGAGCATAAAAAAAAAAATAAAAAAAAGACATCGCTGAGATTTCTCACCAGTTTTGGCCTGATTTCTTCCCCCTCCTCTCCTGACTTTGTCCTTCATGGCTGTGTGCTGAAGTTTTGCTTGAGCTTCCCTTTTGTGTGCTGGGAGTTGCTTCCCCTTGAAGTCTCACTTCAAACTGCTGGAAGAAGGCACAGGAGGGGGACAGAGAGTGTGTGGAAGTGAGCGGCTGCACTGACCGAGAGCCCAGTAGAGTGAAAGTAAGCGGCAGTCTGTTCACTGTTGTGACTCCTGCCCCTCTCTGCAAGGCAAACTCAGTTTATCTGTGCTCCCTGAGTAAAAAAGCCACACCCTCTTATTGCTCCACACAGGCTCATTACTCTGCATGACTCTCACACTTTGTTGGACTGGGTGTGTCTATGACTTCTCGCTCTACTCGCTCTTCCTACCCCTGGCATTTTTCACTCCTCCCTCCCTCACTCCAGAACCCCTGGAGGAGAGGTGGGGATTGAGCACTCAGTGTGTTAGGCAGTGGTTTGACCACAGTCCCAGTCAGGCTATTTTTGACAAGTATTTCATTTTACAAATGTTGTGGTTCAGTTAATGAATTAATGTATGTTTACATGGATTAAAGGAAACAGAGGAAACATAGAATATTACTTTTTAAACCACATATATTCCTCTAAGGTATTCCTCTAAAGTATGGGTGTATCCTCTGTGTTGTGCTGTTGACTCTGATTGGTGATAGTTTGTTTGAAAAGCTACCATGAGACAGTTAAAATGCCAAAAATTAGTCTGAATATGTCTCATGGTGTGAGAGCTCTATCATTGTTCAGGTGCCTGCACCTCTTACAATCACATTTTACACATACCTGGGCATATTTCAGTCCAGGTTAATCTGGACAGGAGGCTTGTTTGCTATTGCAAGAATCCCGCACATGTGTGTGCGTGTGTGCGTGTTTGTACGTGCGTGTTTGTACGTGTGTGTTTGTATGTGTGTGTGTTTGTACGTGTGTGTTTGTGTGTGTGTGTTTGTATGTGTATGTGTTTGTACGTGTGTGCGTGTTTGTACGTGTGTGTTTGTACGTGTGTGCGTGTTTGTACGTGTGTTTGTATGTGTGTGTGTTTGTACGTGTGTGCGTGCATGTGTGTTTGTGTGCGTGTACGTGTGTGTGCGTGCGTGCGTGTGTGTGTTTGTGTGTGTACGTGTGTGTGTGTGTCTTTAACATTTGAGGGGGCGGTGGCCTGGTGATGCTGTGGTGTTTGATGTTGCCTTAAGGTGCTCCTCGTAAATGTATCGATTAAACACGAAGCTCGGCTCTTTCACGCAACATGTCATGTTTTCGGTGACAATTTAATTTAGAGTTTAAATTACTTTGTTTTACGGTTGAATACTGACCTAAAACAAATGTAGGATTTTATTTTAATGTAGAGTTAATTTATTACGAATATTTTTGTCTATTTGCAGTGGACGCTGTGTTCACGCAATTAACCTCATAGTCGTCCCATTTTTGAAAACGCTTGGATAACAGAAAGCTTATTCTGTTTAATAATTGTTGTTTAATCCCTATATTTGGACGTCAGTCATGGCGGTCGTGAACGTTTATCTCGTAATTGTCATATTTCCGACAACACTGTAACGAGACATCGTTTGACAGGAGGCTGTCCTTGGCTAGCCGAGTTAGCCCGAGCGAGCTAAACAACGAATACAAATCCTCTTCTTTAACTGTATGAGAAGTTGTCGGTGAGTTTAAATTAACGACTGTCTGCTACTCGTGTTATAGCGTCCAAAACACCAACAGTATGAAAAAAGGAAGAGCTTAACCCGAGTGTCCCGTCCAGCCACCGTAGCTCAGCTAGCATGAACCTGAACCAACGCTAACACTGCTTAGCCTCTGTGATGCGTTTGTTGTTATTTAAAAACACCAGTAAAACGAGAAATAACCTTTGACACCAGCTACTTTAGTTCAACATAATGTAAAGAAGTGCCACACATCAACAGATAGTACAACCATCGCGTGACAGTTAGCTAGCAGTTAGCTGTTAACCTGACTGTTTTTATTGTATCGTTACATCCCAGCAGCCGATGAGACAGTTGGCATTAGTTCACTTATCAGCTAGGTAAAGTTAAACCACTGGGAGGATGTGAGCTAACTTCATCTGACTCGTTTGTCCTTCAATCACATCACCTATGGTGCTTTGATAAAAGTAAATGTCAACAACAGTTTGTTGTCACAAGTGGATCCATTGATGTTTGACAGGTTATAACGTGTCGCGTCATTGTTGTGATGACCTCCTCCACGTTTCTCTCTTTCTGTGTGCAGCTGGGTCGTTACAGAGGCTGTGTTTGTGTGGCCCCCTGCCCCCCTCAGGTTACAGCTGAGGGTTGGGATCAGGTCTTGGGCTAATGTCATACAGGCCTGGTGAGAGGGGGGGTCTATCTCAGACTGCCCCAAAAGTCAACACTAACAGCCCCACTCAGACTGCCACGACAGAGAAGACTCCTGAGGAACAGGTGAGAGTACATGTGTGGTTTTGTGTATGAGTGTTTGATCAAAATCTTGTTTCCTGACACACTGTTCTCCATGTCTGTGTTGACTGGTTGGGACTGGGATTAGGGTTAGGTTCAATTTAAGGCAAGGAGAAACATTAATTCATTATAGACATGTGCATACTTTACAGAGCGCTGTTGGCCTTATTTCTGCAGAGCAGTATTTACCTTATTTCATTGCAACAAGATAGGTTGATTGGTTTTACAAAGTAAGTAAGTACGTATTTTGAAATGTATATGGGCTGTACTGAAAGAAGACCCAGTCTGACTTCTCACAGTTACCATCATTTTGCAGTAGACTGTCAATGGGTTATTTACGTTTATGTTAAAGATTATTTTCAGTCCTGCCATTGTTTATTATTGATCTGCTTTAGGGGCACAAAAGGCTGCTTGTCTTAATCAAAGAAGTGCACTTTGAATGTGTTATCTCCAACAAGGTTTATTTTCTGTCTTGGGCTAGGCTGATCTGTGATAAACCCTAAGAGGTTTATGTTTCTGATAGAACTACCAGTGACCCTTCACACAACAAACAACCAACATTCAGCCAAGGCAGCAAAACCATTCAACGCTTAGTAAATCTCATTAACAAATGAAAAAGTACAAAGAGATTGTTTGTACTCCTGTCCCCTGAGGCAGAAATGGCTGCTTCATTATTTTCCTGAATGATAGTAGGGCAAAGTAGAAAAGGTCTGCTTGTGGAGGGGGTATAGGTGGAGGTCACATGCTGTCCCTCTCTAAAGTATTCACACATTGTAAATTTTTGAACACAGCATGTACGCCAGAAGAGACGATAAAATTAGCATGGTGTCCAGAGTAAGAGTCAGTGTGTACCTGCCTGTCAATGATAAGGTAGAAGCACAACTTGTTTCTGTTTTACATCTCATGTGCAACCAAATATAGGAACAGGAAGGTATTATTTGCGAGGAGATCAACAAGATTTAATTCTTAGGAGGGGCGTCTTCCTTAGAAATCTTATGTGAAATCTGTACATCTGCTTTATGCACATTACACTGCAGAGTGTGTAATGTGGGTGTTTGCTGTTGTGTCAAGCAGTGGCAGGCTCTCTCTTTCGACACACAAATTGCAGAATGCCAAAAGTATTACTGGCAGCATTGTTTGTGAATGGAAGATATTCAGCGGAAAAAGGTTGTTTACGATCTGTAGCTGTGTCAGTTGTGGAAAGAAGAAGAGACAAGAGGCAGCTTGTAGAGGAGGAAAGAATAAAACAGGGCTTTGTGCGTCCGGTCGTGGGGGGGTCTGATCCCTTCCTGTCCGACTGTCCTTTGCTTTGTCTGATGGTCTCAGGTTCCTCGATAGAAGCTTAATGGAACAGACTTAGCTCAGACTTCTATACTTACTTATTCTGGACGCTACAGACTGGACGCTGGATAGTTTGAAAACACAGGTGTATATAGCAGGCATTTAATTTTTACTTTGTAACTGAGCAATATTGCTGACATGAAGAAAAAAACATTTGTTTTAGCACCTTGACCATGCTGTCATCATTTCAGGTGTCGCCTGTGGTAGATGAGGCCTCTCCTTCGTCAACGTCCTCCTTTGAGATGCTTGACATGGAGTCGGTCCCAGCCCCTTATAAAGAAGTGCAGCCTCACTGGTTCTTCTGTCGACGGGCTGAGGACAGCACCTCCTGGCTTCCTTTCAGCACAGAAGACTCTGACAAACTAGAGAATGCCTTCAACAATGGTAAGCATGCATATATACCTTATATGTACATTATGTTTAAAGGTGTTTGTGATAAGGTATGTGAAAAGTAAGAAAATAGCGAGTTTGCTGTAAACAGTTGTGCTGACCTGCTATTTGCTGCCCAGTGAGACGCTTTAGACTCTGACAGGACATACTCACCATTACTGGCAGTTTACAAGAAGCAACAATAGTTAAGAATTCTCAAATCATTTGAAACTGTGACTTTAAAAAAAAAATCTATATAAGGGCTCCATAAACAAGCAATGATCTTGTCTTTCCCTTTGACAATATAAGTCCCTTTGACAATATAAGATAGGATGGTAGTCACTTTCTTCACATTCCATAGAGGATAGGTCCATATTATTCTGCTGCAGAGGTCCAAAATCAATGAGCAGTCATTACTGCAAAGTAACGACATAGTCCTGTGGGTAAATGCTGAGTCAACAAACTTTAGTTTGAAAAAGATTGTCTTTCAGAATCACTGTAACCGTGGATATTCCTATAAACATTGAATTCATTTATGTTTTTCCTCCATGCATTTAACAAAAAAGTGTAACATCAGGGAAAATGTTCTCTTGCAATTCTATTGCCAGAACTAAAGTAGAGCACTAGCACACTTACTCTTCCTCCTTATTGAAGAGTGACTCATTAATGCTGTATCTACTTGTGTATGCGTGTGTTTACTGTGCAGTTGAAGACAAGGGGGAGGAGGTGGTGGTAGCTGTGGATGGAGAGCGGTTTGACGTTCACGTCAAGGAGAGGAAACGCTACGCTGTCTACTGGGAGCAAGGTCCCACTGAAGTCCGCCGCTGCACCTGGTTCTATAAAGGAGATAAAGATACCAGGTTCATGCCTTACCCTGAGGACTTCAGCAAAAATCTGGAGGTAGTGTGGCACTGACCCTGTACCACCACACTGCTCATTCCCACAACTTCTGACTGTCCTCTTTGCTCTTCCCCCAGTTACTCTTTTCACACCTGCTTGTCATTGATTTCTTCCCCTCCCATCCTCCAATTTTTCAGGAGGCATATATGATAGCAGTGACCTTGGACGAATGGAAGAGAAAACTGGAGTTTCCCACTGGAGAGACTGTCATCTTACACAATCCCAAGGCAAGGCCTGCTGTGTCATGACTTTTCTGAGTATATCATTTTTTCTTAAATTAGGCACATTGTTTTCTTGTCTTATTTTTCCTTCAATTTCCCTGCTCCTCCCTCAGCTGATAATGCAGTACCAGCCAATAGGATTGCAGGATGAGTGGGTGTCCTCACCCTCAGAGCAGACCCGGCCTCGAACAGTCAAGCGGGGAGTGGACAACATCTCTGTAGAAATACCTGAGGGTATGTGTGTGGGTGGACCAGTGAGAGATATACTGGAATATAAACACATTCTACAATTAACATTACAAGTATCACCTACAGTTCATATTTCTGTGTGTGCTCTCAGGTGAACCAGAAAAGGTGGACCATCTTGTCTTTATGGTGCATGGCATTGGTCCTGCATGTGACTTACGCTTCAGATCCATCATACAGTGTGGTAAGTGTGACTTTGTGTGTGTGTGTGTGTACACTATATATATAAGCATACACTGTATGTATGTGTACATGTTGTTTGTTGTCTCTCTCCAGTGAATGACTTCAGGAGCGCTTCCCTGTCCCTCCTGGCGTCTCATTACAAACATGCTCAGCAGGACGGCAAGATAGGAAGGGTGGAGTTCCTTCCAGTCAACTGGCACAGCGCTCTACACGGGGATGCCACTGGTGTGGACGAGTAAGTATGAAGAGAAAGATAGAGAGTGGACAAAACTAGATTCCTCTATTGTATAGTCTTACTTAGGTCTCCAATGCTTATGTCTTCCCTCGTGTTATTTTCTCTCTCTTCCCCCACTTTCCAGGGACATTCAGAGGATCACTCTACCCAGCATCAGCAGGCTGAGACATTTCACCAACGACACTCTGCTGGACCTGTTTTTCTATAACAGCCCCACCTACTGCCAGACTATAGTGGACACAGTGGCCTCAGAGATCAACAGGCTGCACACCCTCTTTAAACAGAGACACCCAGAGTTTCATGGGGCAATCTCGGTAGTGGGCCATAGTCTGGGTAAGACATGCACAAACACGACACACACACAGTCACAAACCATCGAAAAGCTACATTTCAGCTGTCTCGTTCCGCAGGTTCACTGATCCTGTTTGACTTGCTAACCAATCAGAGGACTGAAACAGATGCCAGAAAGGGGGTACGATGACACTCACAGTAAAAGATAAAATACTGATAAAAAGAATGCATATTTCTCTATAAGGAGATAAGAAAGTTTTCCCATTCTGTCCCTCCCTGTGCTTAAGGCCCCTTCTCATGAGCCCTTTCATCTGAGCGGTGACACTCTGGAGCAGACTCTGACCAGACTGGGCCTACAGCAATACCTGGATACACTACAGGCAGAAAACTTAGACCTGGAGTCCCTGGTAATACACACACACACACACAATGGGCATACAAATTTGAGTGTAATGTATAAAAACTAATGGATCTCCTCTTTTAGGTTCTTTGCCAAGACAGTGATCTCAAAGGTTTAGGAATTCCTCTTGGTCCTCGGAAGAAGATCCTGAACTACGTCAGGAGGAAATGGCTTCCAGAGGTTGAACATAGTCTTTAATCTTTTAGGTTTTCTTGTTTTGGAACATATGTGGCATGTTTTTGTGTTTTTTACATTTTATGGACAGACCAGATTGTCTAAGGCAACTGGTTGTCTGTAGACAACAGTGAGAAGCCCTCTGTTTGGTGCAGCTAATTTGATTTAATCCTCTTTTACTTGGGGGCTCTCTTTCCAAATGATAGTAACCATATAAATTATCTACAGCTGTGATATGATTTCAATAACTTCATATTTCTCAATCTAAATAGCACTGTAATACAGGAACAGTACGTCTGGCGCCAGGGTTGCAAGTTCCAGCTGAAATGGCCAGCAGTGACGACGGAACCCAGCAGCAGTCCCAGTTTCACAGGGCGCAGTCGGTCACCAGTGCTGTAGACTACGAATACTTTGACGTGGGCATTGGACAGGTACAACATTTGAACTTGCGATCTTGTGCTTGGGAGAACCAGTAGATAAACACTTTGTTGCATCACCCTCCTGCTTCTCTCCTTCCCCTGCTTGCCTGGACAGACCAATGGAGGCATAGCCAAGGGACAGGTGTGTCTCACATGGTGTCCCAAAGCTTTCAGGCTTTGTTCTTAGCCCTCTTTGATCGCACGGTGTCCGTAGTCTCTCTTCACATACAGTCGGGTCTGGTCATGGAAAAGTCAAGGCGACTTAATTGTAGTGGTTATTTTATGAGCAATAGGGTTTTGTACATTGTGTCATTACTGAGGCTACCATTTTTGTCCCATTGAGTCGTACAACCCAATACCACACTCTGTCTGTGCTCTACCACTCCTGCATGAATGCTCCCTTGTCTCCTTCTTAGCTGCTGTCACACTCTCTGCCTGTTGTCTTGTGCACCAGACAAGTGTTAAAGAATTTCTATTTATCTGAAAAGCTGTATCGTCTTAGAGCAAGAACTGTGTTGATAAGGTTTTTAACAAATTGAATAGCATCCGTGTTTTCGACCCACCGTCTCCACAGGTATCAATTGATTACCCACAGCTGGCTTTCCACCCTCAAACATTTTTTGCTTTTGGCTCTCCCATTGGAATGTTCCTGACCGTTCGTGGGCTTAAACGTGTCGATCCCAACTACACATTCCCAACTTGCAAGAGCTTTTACAACATCTACCACCCAGTGAGTAATCACATATTTACTGCAAAAAGGCATGAATAGAGCAGTTCTGAATGTTTCCAAATTTTATTTTTATTGTGAATCAGCCCATTAATGGTTAGACATTTTGGAAATGAACACAGAACTGAATGAACATAATAACTCTAGTAGCAGTGTCATCACTGTTTATTTAATAATCTTGGACACACACACTGGTCTAATCTAACTTTTGCTATCAATAAACATGCACAACAAAGTATATAGAGTATATCTATAAAAAGTAACATTCATCTCTTCCCTTTTATTGCGGTGTAGTATGACCCTGTGGCTTATCGGATAGAGCCTATGATTGTGTCAGAGGTGGATTTGGAGCCCATGCTGATCCCACACCATAAAGGCCGCAAGAGGATGCACCTGGGTATGGCTGTCTGTTTCTCTCCCCTCGTCTTGGCTTTTCTTTAGTCAACTTCATGATAATCTCTGCTTCTGGTTCTCCAATAGAATTAAAGGACAGCCTGACCCGTATGAGCACGGACTTGAAGAACAATGTTTTGGGATCGTTAAGGACAGCATGGCAGTCCTTTGCCAGACTGCCAGTGGCTGCACTGCCCCCAGTAGAGGAGGGAGAAACTACAATAGAGAGAGACATTCAGGAGACACAGGGTAGTAAAAGCACTTTTTGCCTTTGTGTATTTGTGGATGGTGTGTGTCTGTGTGAGTGTGCAAAAGAGTGTGTCTAACCCTGTCTTTTCATAATCCTGTCATTCCTCTCTGCATGTTGCCACCCTCCCCTCCCCTCTTCTACTCTGTCTGGTGGTTGCTCCTGCTTCCCTTTCCGCTATACCTTGAACCTCAGCCTCAGCTGCAGTCACTGCTTCTGCAAAGAGGGAAGAGAAAAGTGCTGATTTTTGGACTAAAATACTGGAGTGGCCCATGGCCCTTCATAAGCATTACTTTCAAGGTAAGCCAGGATAGTCATTTGGCAAGAATAAGTGAGAGAAATGAATAAATCAACTCTTTCTAGCTTACTGGTAGCTTTGCAGTCTGATTTTCTCCATAAATTTACCTGATTCAGTGATAGCCTACTAGCCCATATAAACTTAAACTTCTTCTAATAAACCTCCTTGGCTAAATGAAATACTATTAATACCCGTTTTAATGGATAAATCCGTGCTGCTCTACCTGCAGCATTTATATATAAAAGCACAATTTACTTTGGCGCATTTGCTCACTCACTAAGAGCAAATGTTATGTAATGTGTAGCATAATCACCTCAGGCTCTCACTACTCTGTCTGCTCCTCCTTCCCCCAACTGCACCACTGCTTTACTCCAATCTTTAACTCAATCTTCAGTTTACTGCCTCCTCTGTCAGATCCTTCCCGCTCTATCCGCTGTCAGTTCTGATTAGTTGGATTTATTGGCTGCTTCACTTTCTGTCAACGTCCCAAGCCAATTGAGTGAACAAGTAGGACAAGTTGAATAGTAGTGTTCTGCTTTTTTTTAATAAGAGTAAATGGCTGAACCTCAACCTGCAGGTAATCAGTAAAAGGTCCCCTACCGTAGCTGCATGCAGGTACACGTCCTGCCCTTTTCTACAGCACCTCAAGTACTTAATCTGTCAGCTCCATTCCTTTTACAGGCTACCTTCTTTGTCTCACTTTTCACTTTGATCTGCACAAAATACTCAGAAAAAATAATAATGCTCAAAAAATACTGCTACTTAAATAATGATAATAAATATCTTAAATAACTTATAGACCCTGCTTTTGATTATGCAAAACAGAACAGTTATCACTAGAGAACAGCTAACAGACTCCATTTTGAGGTGGACCTGCAGGTTGACGTAATGCCATAGATATATATAGAGAGAGAGAGATTTGTAGAAATAGTCATTAAAAATCTGTGAGAAGCTATCAGCTGCCAGCTCACCAGGTCTTTGTGGTTGTCTTAAGACAACAATACATTTGTAACATATCATCATTCATCACAAAACTGACCCACCTCAATGGCATTTACTCAACATCGTATGTGAACCTAAGGGTCTACAATGTTTTTAAATGACATAAACCTTTAAGCTCAAAACACCTATAGTGCGAGTCTTTACCTATAAACGCATTATGCAGTGTAATTCGAAAGAATCACAAACTATTCTGCACCCCTTAGATCATCTCATAAAATATTCTCGGCATAGGCAGAAGGATCACTGATCGCTGTTGACTAATCTCAGTTTTATTCACTTGCATAGGTTTGAATGTTGCTTGCTGCAGACAGCTGCTACTCTCTACTTTCCTGTCCATTATCTGATCTGATCTCATTTAACCAAAAAATATGAGTCAAAATAAACAGGCCCTTGTTTTTGTTGTCTCCCTATACAGCCTCATCTTTTTTGACCTCTGTCCCAGCAGGAGTGTGTGAGGAGGCAGAGTCCTCAGTGTCAGCAGAACCAACAGAAGAGCCTGAGATTAAAGTGGGAATGTTGAATGGAGGACGAAGGATCGACTTTGTACTTCAGGAAAAACCCATCGAGAGCTTCAACGAGTACCTGTTTGCCATCCAGTCCCATCTGTGTTACTGGTGAGTCATGCATACCTGTGGAGGGGCGGACTACAGACATGTCCTTGTTGTTGATATTTTCTCTTTGTTTTATCACATTTAACTTCTCTTGAATGTGATTATTACTTCAAATAATAACTTGAATTTGATCATTACTTCAAGTAAATTATGTTTTCCTCTTTCTGTCTATTAGGGAATCTGAGGATACAGCTCTCCTGCTGCTGAAGGAGATCTACGATAAGCTAGGAATACCCTTTGAACAGCCACAACAGTAATAAAGTTTTTATGAATGTAGACTTGCTTTTTAACGTGAAAGTGATGAAACAAAAAACAGCTGACAGAGTCAGAGGCTGCACAATCCTCCTCCAGAATGCCTTACCGTGTGGGTGTTACCTGACTGCCCTGCCCTATCGTCCCCTGACAGTGGAGACTGTCAGTCAGGTGATCTTTGTTCAGATCCGTCAGTCAACCTTGATTCTGCGGTAGCAGTGGCCTCCTGGTGCCGCCTACTGCAGGACTGGGTTTGGTCTGATAGTTGTTTAAAATCCACCCAAACATCACTGTCATGCGCCTGATTGCACCTTTCTGTATCTTTCAGAGACATTCGCTGTTGTACTTTACTTTGCACTTTCACTCACCAACAGTTGTTGACATATCATTCATATAGCTGCAGCTGAATAATATTGAAAAACTAATTGTGATTCTAACCCGAAGACACACGCAGTACTTCACATTATGTTATGTATCAAGTATGTTTATCACATAGGATTACATGTCAAACTGGGATATATTTTCATCCTATGTACAGCCTCCAAAATTCAAAGATGTACAACCATAATAATGATAACAATCAACTATTATTCCTATTTCTATTATATTTACCCTGACCCTTTAAACTTCAAATGCTCCTCACCAAGTAAGCTCTCCCTTAGCCTAACATCAGAGCTTACCTTTATAAAGAATCAGGCCAGGTGGTTTAATTTGGTTGACCATAAAATGTGTACTTTCTGATGGATAATGAAGGTTGATGTTTTTTTGTTTCACATCCTCCTGGCAGCTATATTTTCTTTCTGACAACATTGAGGCCACTTGAAGCTGCTACTCCTAAATGTGTGCAATGTAATAATAATGTTGATATTGCTCTTTTTTTTTTTTTTCATTTCACAGACCACTCCTGTGATGACATTATCATTGAAAGTCAAGTTTACCTTGCTCTCTAATCACATTGTTATTTCACTTGCGTTATGTCTTTCAGTTTGAACATATCAGCACATTTATCTAAACAAAGTAATCCTAATGAAGGTTTCTGTGAGATATGCAAGTGCTTGAAAGGACAAGCTGGTTGTCTTTTCATAGTGTGTGTGTGTGTGTGTGTGTGTGCGCGCGTGCGTGCAGTATGCACTGTATGTGTGTGTGAGTACAGTATGTTTATTATAGCAGTGTGCGAACTGTACAGGAAGGCCAGCTCCAGTTTCTCTCCCGTGGGTCTGTGCCATTCCCCCTTTACCGCTTCCTTCTTTATGCTAGTTTGCAGTTGACACTGATATATCCTCGTGTACTTCTATTATATTCTTTATTCTAACATGTGGTTTATTCCAATGCAGACTGACATCTCTAACTTTTGCATAATCTGAGGGCCAATATTACAGTGGTACATGCTTCTCTTATCTGTTCCTTTGTATCAGGTTATCAAGGTGTCTGTGTGTGGTTGCATGCACTTTTTTGTCATGTTAGAGCAGCAGTTTCTCAACATGTTCGGGTCCTGGCCCAACTTTTAAGTCCCAAAATGTTCATTAATCTCACGGCTTCATTATCAAGAGCGTTTTCACATTTAAATCATACGAGTTTGATTTAAAAAGCGCCAGAATAGAGTATAAAGAGTTTGTTTCAAAGCAAATAAATGTGTTTTATATAAATATATATATGAAACACTTATCAATTACCAGTGTTATAAATATCACAAAATGCACCTTCATGCAAAGCGACATGGGGTTCGGGCTACAAAGTTGAGAAACTCTGCGTTAGAGTGATTTAACTTCATGAATGACTCATATGTTTTGCACTGTCAGGGCGCCACAGCCCTCACCACCAAAGCTTTGAAAGACCTGTATCTCAGCCCTCTGGGTGTAACAGCCGCACAATAGATGAATTAATTTAATGGTTTCTTCAGTTTTTCTTTAGAAATGCACTGAATACTGAATGAACACCGTCTCTGTTTTTGTCATTTTTAGTGTCTGAACAGTAAAAAATGGTCTCTGGCTCCTCTTCCTTAACTACTGTTTTTACACTCAGTACTAATATGTTGATACATACCAAAAACAGCTGTTCTACTTTATAAGTACATACCCTATGAATATGGTTACATGTGTGTGCCATAATAAAACATTACAAGTGTCTTGTGTTCTTTGGATTTAGATCCAGTAAATTAACCTTTTTTTAAGGGTTTGATCATGTTGACATTGTTACAACCCTGGCTCACAGGCTGCAACAAGTGAGAGAGTTCACACAAAAGTTACAGAAAAGATATTTACTTCCACCAAATAATTTAACAAAAATAGGCCCATTCCAAACAACAAAGGGCTCTGGCAATTCAGCTCAGACAGACAGACAGAGAGACAGAGAGAACAGATGGCCTTTTATATGCCTGGACCACACCTACAGGTGTTGATGCTCACTTCTCCAGAGTCTGGCTGGAGAACAGGGAAGGAGACATCACAAGGCCGTCACAACATCATCCATCGCAATATTAGTAGTAAAAGAAAAATGTACAGAATTACAGCATATTTAAGTCAAACTGCATAATTTACAAAGCAATAATAGTCCTTCAAAGCAAAGAGGGAGGCGGTTTAACAGAGAAACCATACACATAAACAGTATTTTGATGAGCAGCTATCAAATATACAGCCTAACAGTGGTGGAAGAAGTACTAAGATATTTTACTTCAATAAAAGAAACAATGCTAGAGGGTAAAAATATTCAATAAGTAAAAGTCCTGCATTCAAACTCTTATTTAAGTAAATGTCATGCAGAATGGTCCATTTCAGAATCGCATATTATACTACTGGATTATATCAGTGGTGTTTTAATGTGTTACTCAGATTTAATATTGCAGCTGATAAAGCTGATAAAATTACTAAATGTGCAGTACTATACTTTTATTTTATATGTCGTACTATCAATCTAAATCTGCAAAGTAACCAGTAACTACAGCTGAATGTAGTGCAGTAAACCACAGGTGAGTGCAGCACCTGAGTAAATGTGACGTGCAGCCTGCACCTCGTTGCTATGGTAAATCACCGGAGCATGCGCAGTGCTGTGAGAGAGCAGCATCACTCGCAGCGGGTGAATTAACAACAACTTTTGACAGCAACCATGAGGCAAGTTTAACTCTTGTTGTTGCGTTTTGGAGTTTGCTTTTGAAGTTATTCGTCGAGGCTGTCGGCTACATGGAACAAATGTCCACGTATTTTCTCGTAGTTTATGGCGCTAACGAGTTTCAAGTGGTCATAGTAACGGTGAGTGGCTGTGACAAGCTACATATCTTACCATGGGTTGTGGTAAAAAGGTATTTAACTATTTCACTGTGTGTGGGGAGTTGTGCGCCCACTTGTAATGAGTCGTATCAAAGTCATTCAGAAGTTAGGACCTCCATAGTGAGCCTCATGTGATTCTTTTCAGTGGGAGGAAGTTATGCACTAAAGCCTCTGAGTTATTCTCAAAGGCGAGCCTGTCCTGGGCTCCACTTCTGGGGGACTCACCACTGCTCTGGGGGGGTTTACCCATTTTTCATTTCTTCAAAAGAGACCATGTGGATGGGTCTGGACTGAATGAGGAGGTATGAATTCCTTCTTTTATCATGAAGGGGCTCTGCTGTTGTCTCACTGGATGAATCGACTACTGATTTAGTCATAGACTGTTTTAAAGAAGATTTCAAGGATGTCTTATACACTGTTAAATGGAGAGTTGGTTAAATGTCTAAGAAGCTTTTTACACTTTCTTCTTAATCTTGTTCAGTCTTTATCAGCCTAAATGATGCCTGATTGATGACCTGATTTTGAAGTGTGTCCAGGTTTAGTTTGAGGGTAAGAGATCAATAGGCAGTGATCAGCTTTGGAAATGAATGTATGCAAACAAGCGTGTGTGTGTGTGTGTGTATGCATGTGTATTGTCATGCTAAATATCTAAGAGGCTGCAGGGGTGGGTATTGGGTCACAGCAGGTAGGGGGAATGTGGCACAACAAGTGGGGCTGTGTTTTATGCCGCCAACTCTCCCTCCATCATCTTCCATCCCTCCCCCTCAGATCTGGTATTCAGCTGACTCACAATAGAAGAGACTCTTTCACGCTTGAACAATACTCTCAGCCCTGCCAGATACCCCCATGACACACACACACACACACACACACACACACTCACTCCAACTCCTTGGACTTAGTGGTCTTTAAACAATCCCCCTCCATCAACACTCCAACTCTCTGTCTTTATCCTTTTAAAGGCTATGCACTGCCTACCAAGTGAATGTAAGCTGCCTATGGTGTGTGTGTGTGTGTGTGTGTGTGTGTGTGTGTGTGAGAGAGAGAGAGAGATTTTGGAGGGCGAGGAGAAGTAGAGCGAGGAGGCGGACCGTCAGCAGAGCTATTCATGTGTGATTAGTAGTACTCCAGAGCCCTTAGACTGTACAGCATCAACAGAGAAAAGCCGAGGAGAGGAAGAGGAGACGCTGGTCGGCGGCACCAGTCAGTCATGAGAAGCAGTGCGGTGTGGGGCTCTGACACTGAGCCAGGCTGTCTGGAGGAGAGGCAGAGGTGAACCTTGGGAGGGGAAAAGGACATACGGAGCATCTGGGATAAACGTGAAGCAAACACAGACTCAGCTGATGCCATGGGGGGCTCTCTCAGCCAGCACAGGAAGGGCTCCGTCAGCTCCCCGCGGAAGAAGAGCAGCATGTAAGACGAGATGCTTCATTGTTTTTGTGTGCAAGTCATTGATGAGAAATGGAAACGCAGAAAGGCAGAGAGGCTCCAAAATAGCTGAGTATGTGCAGCTGATCAATGGCAGTCAATCAGCTTCCCCTTGGTTACTTGAGATTGTGTTGTCGTGTGTGTGTGTGTGTGTGTGTGTGTGTGTGTGTGTGTGTGTGTGTGTGTGTGAACTTAGCGCCTCTGTATTGGGGAGGGGAAGAGGAGGGAAAGATGAAGGGTTGAAGGGCAGTGCTGGGACCTTGAGCCAGGACTTTCCCATCCCAGCTCATTAGACTGCACTGCACAGAGCCTCATCTGTCGTGCTGTTTTGAATACTATTTAGGTATTCAAATCCAAGGAAAGAGGGAGCGGTAGAGCCGATGACATTAGCAGAGAGGCTAATGTAATGAGCATGAGCTGATCAGGTCATGCTCCTGAAATTAAGACTTAGCCTTCCTCTCAGTGGTGTTGACATTTTAGCGGTAGTATTTGTAGTTATAGAACAGTAGAAGTGGTAACGCTGCTATCGGCTATAAATTATGTAGCTGTGACCTCAAATCTAAAGTGGTATTTTAATCATACAAGCTGCACATTTTATTTCTGTCTGAGCAGGTACTCCCTGTTCTGCTCATGATGCAGTGTGTCTGACATCTGTAAAGTACTGTGTGACATATGAACTACAGCTGTCCGGAGCCTTCGTCTTGTCAAAATAAGAGAACAGGAATAAAGATGTTGCTGCTGAGGCGTGTGGAGCTTAAAAGCATTTAACTGCCACGCTCCCTCTTCTTTTTCCTCTAATCCTTTGTAACAGAGAGTGAGCTCTTTCACTTTGTCCTCCGAGCAGATCTTTTAAAAGCTTCTGTAAGCCCCTTATAGTCGAACATTTTCTCTCGACGCATGTTAACGTACACGCTGAGCCAGTGTTTTCTGAAATATCCCCGTCTTCACTCTGTGATGCAAGTCATGGAGAGCAGCGTTTGGTAACGTTATAAGAAGCAGTGCCGCCATGCACTGAAGCAGATGTTGCTTCTGAGATGATAGGGAAACACTGTGAGCGACAAAAAGGCAAGGATGTGAGAGCTCAGAGTCACTGAACAAAGCCACGTTACAGCAATGTTCTTTGTTATTTGGGTGTTTTTAAAAGTAAGCCTACTGTAGTCTTCTGCATTCAGCTGTGTTTGTGTAAGGGCAGGTGGGGGGTTGGGGTCATCCCTGTGGGAAAACTGGGAAGCCAACCGGCGGTGTGGGATTGCAGTTTTCAGCTTCCGCTCTAATTTTAGTTGGCTTAATTATCTGTTTTATGCCTTAACTGGAACAGTCTTTGATGCACAGTGCGCTTCCTGTTCTCCAAAAACCCCTGAACATCCACGCAGTCCCTCATTTGGGAAGAAGCTGACCTGCATTTGGAACTCATTTCTTGCTGCAGTGGTATGGATTCAGGCCAGTGTGGACTGAACAAGGCTTCTTATCGTTAGAGAGACACACACACACGATAGTGAATACACAAGGAAAGGCACAACATTTGAAGACATAGATTTTAATTATGCATTAGAATACACTGACTGAACTTGCAAGCATGAAAGTTAAACCCACTTCAGAATAATGCAGAAGTAAATGGCTGAAAACCCTCATTGGCACAATATTGTTATGGATGATGTTGATATCTCTGTGTTTGAATTCACAGTGGAATTTAATATAACTATTTGGCATTTTGAATGGAAATCATATCTCACTTAACTGGATTTAAAAGGCAAAGAAAATAAAAGGAAACATCATAAAGTAGAACAGTAGGGGGTGTGTTGTCTCCCTGCCCTGTGCATGTGTACAATGAACATGCACTAATGTCTGGGAATTGTGTTCTCTTGTGTCCCTGTTGTAGCCACGAACAATAGCTCAGCTGGTGTCTGTACATGACTGCTCTCTGGTAAACCCCTCCTCTCTTTTGCTCTTGTTCCCTCATTCTTTCTCTTTTTGTTTTATAGTGCCACTGTCAGTTAAGTTGTTCTTGTGTACAGTAGCACGGTGAGGGCTTCAGCTCCATTCAGTGTGACTCCGTTCACTCTCGGCTAGCTTCCTGCTCTGATAGCTGCTAATTGGCTGTTCTCTATTAAAAATTCAGAGATATCAGTGATGTAAACGCAGTTGTTCTTTCCCGAAAGCACATCACTGACTTGGGAGCATCAGTCTCTCCCTGCATATTTTATCTCTGTGAGCCGGCTGTATCCTGGATAATGCTGAGCTGCATTAAAGTATAAAAAGCAACGAGAGACAGTAAATATCAGTTGCAGTGTTACATTATTTACCTCTGTCTGTTTGGAAGAGCATGTATGGTGTCTATATATGCACGTTTTCATAGTGTAATACACTTGTGACCCCCCCGCCGAATGGTTGCCATGGTGAAACCACCGATACTGTCATCTCTGTTGAAGCTCCCGAAGGTGACGTCAGAACTGCTGCGTATCTCCCTCACTTTCTCTCTCCCGTCTATTCTTCCCTCAGCTCTTTTTTTTATCTTCATCAAGGTATCATATCACTGAAGGGGTGGTTGAATCTAATGCTGCTAATTTTATATGTTTTGTTTTCCCAAATGAGGAATCTGTGTGAGGCTGTGTCCAATAATGACCACTGGGTGGAGCCATAACCTAAAACAAAAGCAAATATGACCCAGCCATGCTACCCTGACCAGATTAGATGTTGCAAGTCATCACACAGACACAGTCATACACATATATATATTCATGCCTCTGCCACACACAGCCACATTTTCATTCCGTGCGTGGCAGACTGTAGTCACATCAGAGCATAGGAACATAATTCACAACTTCCTTTTGTTATGAATATCTTTTGTGCTGCTCTCTATCGAAACCAAACAATACTGACTGATACAAGCATCCATGTAGTGTTTGTTTGTCAGCATGTATCGTCTGTTGCACCAGAAGACATTAGTTTGAAAAACCTTTTTTGGATTAAATAGAAAAACCTTAATGAAATATAAAAGAAGCCATTATCAAGTATTTTATTGTTAGAGTGATTATTACTTCAGGACAGACATCTGAGTGATTAAAAGAAAGACCCTTTCTGCATCAAATGTGGTGCCACTTTAAGGAAAACACTAATCATGCAGGTTTCACTTAGTCATGCTCTTGTACTTAATATGCATGAAGAACAGTCAGGCAGAGAGGATCAAGGGTCTGATGTGTATTACATTCACTTTTGGATGAACTTTATGCTTTAAAAAAAATCAACAACGTGTAACTGGGATAGTTATGCTAGTTTACAGACACATGGCCTGACTTATATCGTAAATACTGACACTGACAGGTTTATTACATTCTAGGTTTGCTGTTTGACGTGTGTGCTGTGTAAATGTTGATCAAAGTAGGCACATTTAAAGCACATTTAAAGACATCACTTTCCACATTTCTTGTGACTTGTACTTGAAACAGGGCAACTGCCCAAGTCTAAAATTAAAGGACTGAAAGCTGCCATTAAACACCACAATATAAAAATGTAAGACAGACAACATAATGACAACTCTGTCAATCGTAGCAATGCTGTGTGTAGAAATGTGCAGCTGTCTTCAGGATGGTGCTAGAGAGGATGACTGACATTATAAATCAAAATGTCTCATCCTCCTGGGATCAGACCAATCTGCACATAGGATATGGAAAGTTGACATTTTGGCTAATAGGCAGGAAAGCATCTGTAGGGCCCAAAATGGAAAGGTGCTCAGTAATTTCTATGCAGATCTCACCATTAGGTTGTGATTTTATTGTATCCACGCTTTCCTGTTGATTGAACTTGAGGAAGAACGTGACCAAAATATCATTAGTCCTGATCGTCTGGGGATAAACCTGCAGCCATGGTAGCTGCTGTGAGGCTGGACATGTACAGCACAGAGGTGCCCTGAGCAAAATGCTCACAATGCGACACCAACATGCTGTTGTTGATATTTAGCAGGTACAATGTTTACCATGTTCAGCATTTTAAATGAGCACGCTAGCAGTTGCTAATTTGCATCAAGCACACAGTACAGCCGAGGCTGATGGGAATGAGTTAGAATTCATTTTTACAGGTTTCCAAATTTCATGTAGCTCCATCCTGTAGCTGAAATATTCAAGTCTGGGCCAGCTGACAGAGCAGCATTACCATCCTAGAACTAGCACGTCTAAAAATAATCACAGCAAATTTCATGTAAATCCACCCGTTCATTTTTAGGATACCTTGTTATGGATCTAATTATAGGCCAGTGGAAATGTTGACCTGATGGTGGTGCTATACGAAATGTCAGCCTGGCTGGCTGGCCTTCTGTCATCATGGAGGGGATTGAGAGCAGAGATAAACAGTCTGTAATAGTTGAGAACCTTCTCCAATTCCCTCTCAGTGTGTACACACAGATAGTTATCTCATCCAGTATCACATCACCTCTGTTGTGGCTCATAGATGTGCTTATCATTTCTGATTTATTCTTAGCTCATAACCACATGTGTTGCTATCAGTCAAAATATAATTGATAATAAAGGATTTGCATTTTTGCTTGATTAACTGACAGCAAACTCACATAATAGCCAGTATTGTGTGTGTTTGGTGTAATATTTCCACATTGCAGGTCTTTTTCTTCAAAGATGGCAGCTCTAGATCACATATGGGTGTAGTGTGTATATGTGGGTTTGCAACTGTTTCACTGTGTGCTATTTGTGGTTTCAAGGTATTACATAAGAGCTGATTCTTCTCCCTTTTTCTGTTTTCCTTCTTCTTCTCTGTCTGTGGTCTGGAATATTCCCACTCTGTCCAATCCTGCATGTTGTCTCTCTCAGCGTACAGACACGTGTTTTCTGTGTGTTATTTTATGTCCAGAGGCAAGTTTACTGCTTGAAGGTGCAGCAGAGTAAACTGTCTCTGCAACACAATGAGGAGGGGGGGGATTGTTAGCTTGGGGCAGATCATGTCTTCTTGAAGGCGGACAGGTTTGTCTTCTCAGCTGTACTGACTGATAAATAAGGAAACAAAGGAGCGAAAGGAGACAATGTCAGGAATGTTAAAGAAAGACATAAGATAATTTCAGATTCCAGTCCTGCCCAGAAACTCACTTTCTTTACCTTTCCTTGCTATCTCTTTGTCTCTCACTCCCCATTTTTAATTAATGCTGTTTTCCATCTGCCTTGCCTCTAATTTGCTCCATTTTTCAGTCCAGCTATCACAGATGGAACAGAGTCTCTTTCTCTGTGTTCACCAGTGTGTGACATTATTTTTGAGTGTGTTCGTGCATCTATTCATCTCTCTGCCTGCCTGCCTGCCTCAGTGGACCAGCTCAGTGTTATCAGCGGTGGAGCCTCTGCCTGTCTTTCCATGTTTTTCCACATGTGAGCAGTAAACAGCAGGAAGGGAACCTTAAAATGCAAATAACAACAAAGGCATCTCCACTGCCTCCTTTTTTTCTTTCCCTGTTGACGTTATTCACAGTGGCGAAACCATCCTCCCCTTATTAAATTAGTCACGGTCCATGTTTTTTCAAAGAACACATCTCATGTGGCCTAGATGTGTGTGTGAGAGAGAGAGAGAGAGAGAGGGAGAGGGAGAGAGGGAGATGTATAAATGTGAAAGCCTGGACTTAAAGTTACATAAGCCATCCGTGAACAGCCTCAGAGGCACATGTGTGAAAGTGTGTGTGTGATCAACAGTGAAAGCTTTCATCCAAATGGCTTTTCTGTCAGTGTGATCAGCAGTTGCACCGTTATTGTTGAAATCGGGCTCGCTGTATTGATTTGTTTGCTGTCTGGCCTGGATTTTTTTCAGTGAACAATAGATCCTCTCCAGCTTTGGTCACACATCATGCAATCAGATGTTATCTTGGTAGCACATGTACAGGATACATTCTTAGTCCTCAGTCGGTTGATTTACATGAAAAAGTTTCTTCAGTCCCAGTTAAATAAGAAGAGATGATGCCTGTTTCAAAGCATCAATGATCCCAAAGGATTTTGTGTTCCCTGAAAGCTGTTGAAATGTAGAGAGAAAGGGCTTTACAGCGTTTTACTCGATAGTTTCCCAAAAGAAGGATATTGCAATGGTGTGAGTTCAGTATACACTATAAGCTTTATCTCTAATCCAACGTCAATGCCTTACATCTTTTTAAAATGTACTAATAGGCCATTGGATTTCCACTCTTCCGGTGCCCTGAGGTCTCCTCTCTGTTTCCCCGGTTTCCCTGATTCCTGGCCTTATAGCCACATTCAGGAGGAGGGTTTAGTAGTTATTCTATTCTGGCAGCTCCAGAGCACACAAGAGGTCTTAGACACTGATACAGCTGCTTTTGGAGTAACCATGGCAACTGCCACAGCACAGAGACGCGCTCTCACAGCTGGACGGCTTGATCCTAAACTTTTCAGTAACAGGACAGAGTTTGTGGGTTTGTCCCCTGAGCGTTTGGAAAGGTTAGGTTTGCCTCCTGAAGTAGTCCGAGATGGTCCACCTCTCAGCACTGCTGTGTGGAGAGGAGCGCAGATCCACATCGTGTCCTCAATCTCGTGTTAATAATCGTGTGTTTAACACTGTACATTTGCTGCTTGTTTGTATACTTTGTATAAAAACTCTTAAAGCAGCATTTTTTTTAACTGTTTAGCTGATAATATGAATTGGTCAAACTTGTTATTGTTAATTGTTCAACAGTTAATCAGCTAACATTCCTATGAAACGTCTGGTAGTCTATTTTACCCAGAGTAACCAGTCGCTGTTTTGCCTGTTAAAACAGGAAACATTGCCTCTCCTCTCCCCCTCTCTGCCACCGCAATCGACAAACCCTAAAAGAATCGGGGAGGGGGGAGGAACACTCATGAGAGCGAGTGAGCGAGTTAACAAGCATGCGGGAGCAGAGCGAGCCGATGTCTGTCAACCAGCCGATCGTCCATCCAGACAGACAGGGAGAGGGGAGGGGAGCGGAGAGAGGAGTGACTACTGATGCTCCAGTAATCTGCACTGTGTGAGTCAGTGCTGTGGAGAGCAAAGCAGGAGCAGCAGTGTGAGGCACATTTCTCTCTCACGAGCGTCAACAACGCAGAAGAGCAGGATGGGAAAGCTGAGCGGCTAAGAGGAAGTGAGCAAACCATATAGAAAGCAAGCGGGCCAGAGGCTGACGATAGGAGGGAGAAAGGCAAGAAGACAGAACGACGGCTTCTTTTCGAGAGGCTCCTGTTTGCAGTTGGACAGAGGACTGTGGAAGACACTGAACCTGACTGACAGCAGCGACAATCTAACTGGATCTAACTAATCCAGAATAATAAGAAGAAGTGGTTTACAGTTTAATTTTGGAGGTGGCAGCAGGTTTGAGACTCAACGTCGTGCAGGGATGTCCTGGTTGTCTCCAGTCCAGTGGGCCAAATGGACATGGTCAGCAGTGACTGGGGGCGCCGGGGACGAGGGGCAGCCCGGACCCAAGGATGATGGAGAGGACAAGTAAGAGGGATAGGCCACGATGTTTGTGTGTGTGTGTGAGAAAGAGGGGGGGGCAGCTAATGTACAAGTGGGCCTGTATAAGAATAAGAGGCTAGAAAATCTGGAAGGGTAGGACTGATTTTCTGTATTTGCTTCAATTTAAACAGCACTAGATTGATTGTGTGCATGTGTGGGTGTTTATGTGATGACTGCAGATTCCCCTGAGTCATACTGACAGGTGGTGGATATACACACACATAGAGAGCTACACACACAGGCAAACTCACTGAAGCTGTGTTATAATCTCAGATTCTTTCCTATGCTGTGGATCCCTGTGAGTGGGTCATGTTGTCACTGGCTAAAAACAGATTCTTAGTCAAAATACAGATACTCAAACTACTGTTTTGTGAGCCCCTACTTTGTGTACACCATCCTGTTTCTTTATGAGACACCAAACACTGAGGATCTGACTGTCTAGGCCTGTTTTTATGTGTGTTTGAGTGTGTGGAGGCTGTTTTGCTGTTGGGAAGCAGTTGCTGAAAGTTTGGGGGAAGGGAAAAGCCACAGTTTCCAAAGCTTTTGATTCCTTTTCTGTCCATTTCTAGTCTCCAAGTAACCATCCAAGATCGCAGGCATTGGGGCCGTCACTGGGATGTGACTCAGTGTGTGTGTGTGTGTGTGTGTGTGTGTGTGTGTGTGTGAGTGTGTGTGTGCAGGGTAGGGGGTGGGTTATTAGGATTAGCTCTGGATGGTGGTGTTTGTATAGTGCTCCAGAGTGTTTGAATGTATTTGTGTGAACTGGTATCAGTGATGTAGTGCGGTCGGGTTTTGGCAGTGAGAGCTTTGTTCCCTCTTGTGCTGTTTTGCATTAGAGTGCGGACGTTTTGATGTGTGTTCAAGTGGCTGGCAACGGGCACACACGCGCACACACACACACACACACACACACATACATAAACTCTCATTCTCCATGTCTCTCCCTTCTTTTTTGTATCTCCACAGTTTGGAAATAAATTAGGGCTGGGTGTCTAGGCAGCTGACACAGCAGACCAAAAGACTGTGATTTGTGTGTGTGTGTGTGTGTGTGTGTGTGTGTGTGTCTCTGAATGAGCCTGGTAGGACAAAGTGTGTCCTTATTGAGAGGCAAAGGATGCAGGTGGCCTTGTGCATATATAGGACTTCCCTTCCTCTCCTCTCCCTTCCTCTGACTTCCTTAAAAAATAGCAGCCTGTTTATTTTTGAGCTGCTTTGAACTCTGAGATCTATTGTTTTTATGTCACTTTAAGAAAACAGAAGATTGATATTGGAAAGCTAACATCAGTCTGTTAGAATACGACACACAAACAGGCCCTGCAATGTTATTTGTGCACCATTTGATAACTGTTTGTAGCAATTATATGTAATTATTCAGATTGATCAACAGTTTAAGTGCCTCTCTGTTCCCAAAGACAGTAGAGTGTTGTTTGACGAGCATTGTTACAGTTTCAAACCAGTCTATGTGATGTGTGGTTATGCTCTAAATCCATTCATGAGAACATTTATTTTTGTTTCATGGATTTTGTTTCATTTTGTCAGTTTCAGTACATTCAGCAACTCTCTAAACACTTGAGCTTAGTTTATAGCTTTGACCGCTCCGTTGCCGTCTGTTTGTATGTTTCTGTCTCTGTGTTTTGTTGGTTGTGACAGGCGTTTTAAGGTCCTCCCTTTCCTTTTCTCTCCACAGTTCAGACTCAGAGGGGACATTTGAGACTCCAGAGGCAGAGTCTCCAGGTGTTGTGAAGCTACTGAATCAACTGGACAACTCCAACCACACAGGTGAGATGGCCCAGCAGTTTGGCTGACCCTGTGCTCTTATACTGGTCAAACTGTGACACACCTGAGTGTCGACATTGGATTTTTCACAGGTAGAGCTGGTTATCAAGCCTCAGTACTTTTTTGGTACGAACTGAAATGTGTCTGTAGCACAGACTATCTACAGCTATGGAGCACCGAACACAGATGTGAATGTCTGTTCAGACTGATGATCTTATTTGTTTAATCTCTGATCAGATAAGCCCTGTTTAATAAAAAATTTAAACGTGTGTCTGCTTGTGTTTAGAAATTAAAGAGTAGCTTAACATCAGACTGAAAAGCACTGCTTCGCTGTCCTCTGTGGTTGAAGGTTTGGAGCCTTTGGGTGTGGTCAAAGTGTGCTCTGGTGCATCTGTAATCACACCCAAAAGTGATGTCACAGTGTACAGGGATACATCTCTACATGTACATAGTTTATTAGCATTAGCACTGAACATTTTCACGAAATACCTAAGCTGGTACTTTTGTGTGAAAATGTCCACTGTGATGAGTTTACCTCATAAAATTGCCTCATGACTCATATAAGGACAGAGAGTGAGGTCAGACAGCTACACATATAGAAAAAATATTTTATTTCTCACTATTAGCAGTAATACAAGATAAATGGCTTTTACCATAACCCCAGTTGTATCATTAGTACTTGTTATCAATATCTTTTTGCCCATGGACACCATTACTTCTTCTACAAATGTGATGATCGTCAACAGGTTGATAATGATTATTTTCGTCAGTCTTTATGTAATTCTGTCATTGCAAGAACCCTTGAACTCCGCTTGTGCTTGTGCTTGGCAGATGTACGTTAAAGGGTCGGTAAATTACAAACAAACATTTTCTCACTTACCTCCAGTGTCACAGATAGTTTTAGTTTTGTGTCACTCCTTGTCTTCATTATGTTGTTCACAGTCGACCATAGTCTCACCTTTGAAGATCACGCAGATCTTGGGTCAGCTTACGGTCATCTAATGCTGACGCTGAGTATGAAAAGTTGTCAGAAACGTGAAAATGAGCTCTCCTCTGTTAGACACAGGTGTGCTGATAAATGGGTAGTAGATGAATCTGGGCTTTTTGATGCTGCCAGAGAGCCTTACTGCCTCTACCCCCTCCCCTTCACCCTCTCTACTGCCCTGCTTTCACGTACACAGACACAAGTACCACACGTTACCATGGTAAGAGATAATATGGAGGGCATCTTCTGTGCTGAAACAAAATGCTGCTATATCACTGATGTTTGCAAACCTCTGCGTCTCTATCTTTGTCAGTTTTCATCAACAGAAGTAATTGATTTTGACATGTGCTATACATGTATTAGGATGAAATTGGTCTGCATTTTTTGGATGACTCAGCCATTTGAAATTAGACACGTTTTGACCACAGTATGTGGGCCGCTGTGCCAGATAATAACAGAGATTAATGTGTTCATCATTTAATCTAGTTTGCAGACAATAACAGTCTCCTTTTCATGCTAAAAGAGTCACATGCTCTTTACAAAATGTGGGTTAGTTTCATAAATAAAAGATCAACTGTGTGGAGAAACTGATATTCTGGTTCACTATAATTACACTCCAGCGGTTCGGGGGGGTGGGGGTCACTGTCTGTTCATGAGAGCAACCTCAGGCCACAATCTAGCTGTATGAAATATTGAACCAGGATGTAGCTGAAACCGTAGACAGCTGTTTGTTTACCTGCGTACTATCTGTTACTCTCTCATTGGTTCTTCGTCTCACTTCCCTCTCTGTCTCCCTTTCCTCTTGTACGCCGACTTGTGAATCTATAATAAAGCCTGATGTTGTTTTTGTTGCTAGGCCACGTGGTGGCGTGTACACTGCATGCCTGGGTGTGGTTCCTCTACATCTGCTCCCTGTCTCCAAAGGGTGTGTGTCTGTCTGAAAGTACCCAGATTTTGGGCAGAAGCTAACATAAACTTGCATAAATTGAGTGTAGGAATGTATGCATCCTGTCTGGTAACAGCTTCTCACACCGTCTGTCATGACATTCAATCATTTTGTGTGTATGCTGAGAAGAAATGCAGCAAGGGCCACTTCAGTTGTATTTTTTTGTGTAGTTGTGTGAGTTTTACAGTGTGTGTGGGTGTGTTTTTCAGTAACAGAGAGTACTGTGTTTCAGCAGCAGTGTGACTCAACAGAGACCAGCCTGCTGCTGTGGTCTTTAGCTAGCTGCTAACGGGACATGTGAGGACGCAGGATGTGAAGCGCTCTGAGAGGAAGCCAGCAGTCATTTTAAGTGCTCTAACAGAAGGAGGAGAGGCCATAACTTCAAGATTATTCATTAAAATCATTAAGTAGCCACAGAATGGGATGTTGGAAGGATTAAGATCTGCTTTTTCAGGGCTGAGTTGGCCCTGGAGTCTCCTTCTACCTTTCTGATATGAGCTTCTCAGTGGCTATTGGTAACTCTGTCATCATCTGAAACTCTGTATTGTGGTGTGCCCCAAGGGTCTGTCCTGGGTCCTATTCTGTTTGCTTGGTATATTTTCCTTTGGTCAGTTAATATCTAATTTTAAAGGTATTTTCTATCACTACAATGCAGATGATATCCAATTATGCATCTTGTTTGACCCTCCTCATCATTCATCATTATTAGGCTTTATGGGGCTTTTTAGCAAGTTCCTTGTTTATTTGTTCGGCCCTGAAGTTAACTGTTCTGGTTCACTCTCAACATTCCCATAATGTCATTTTCAGTAGCAGCAGGTTTTTCAGCTAAAAGCTCTAAAAACCCACCATACACACATGTACACCATACCTACTCAGCACCAACAGACAATCTGCAACTGCTAGACATGTAAATATGCAACCGTTTGCTAACAAGTTAGCCATATTGAATTTAAAGGTGGTGAAATGTCAGTGTTTGTTTCTGCTGCCCCCAAGTGCACAAGAACCATCAGGTTTAAGGGTAAAAATGACCAGTTCATGGGTCTACAACCTAAATAAAAAAAATTTCAGCATGAAATTTGAAGACCTTTAGTCACCAAGCTCCTATTTTTGCGCCAGTCAGCTTTGTTATAAGTTTAGAAAAAAAACGTTTGTTTCTGTTTCCTCTTCCATTAAATTTTCCATTCAAAACCGGTACCTGCTGGTACTTGAACCCCTACTTCATCTGCCGAAGCAAAACACGCCTGGATTGTTTACAAAGGTCCAAAATTCTCCCATTAAACTAGTGACCAGGTTTTTTAAAAGGTCTTATGTGACACCTCTTTTGGGTCAGGCACCATTAGAGACCTACTGCAGCCCTACTACTCAAAACTAGAGGAGACTGTATTTTTGATGCTGTGGCTCAGCTTTAAAAGACCTGTTTAGATTTGCCTTTTTAATTCTTTCTATTTATGTTGTTTTCCTCTTTTTATTCTTCTATATCTGTATTACATTTTTTAGTATTATGGACGAGCACATTGTAATGAACTTAGTTATATACTTAACATGCGTACTTTTACCCCTTTTACCCCTCTTCTCACAGTTCTTCCTGATGTTACAAACCGTTTTCTGGACAAGAACTCCAACCAGGACGTCAGCCTAGTTTCATCCCAAGACGTTGATTCCCTGAACAATCTCACCGGCTCCTCGCCTAATGACAGCAGCTTAGGTTTGGACCAGAATCTTAACCTGACCCTCGGCAAGATATCTAGTCCTGGAGAAGCCCTCTCCTCCTCCAGCCCTCTCCCCCAGCCTCAAGCCCTCCGGCCCCCGTCGCTGTCCGTCCGTTCCCCACTAAACAAGCCCGATCCCTCGGAGGTGGACGATGAGGCTCCGGTGACGTCTGACTCCAGCCCGGACTCAAACTCGATCCCCAGTCATGACATTTGCGTGGATCCTGACTTGCTTAATGGCAATGTGAACTCTGACACTGCACTGTCGAACACAAAACTGACCTGCGAGACCAACAGCACAATTATCACGTGAGTACAACATCAGAGACAAACACACACAAAGGCCAGTTCTCTGAACTAATATGACTCACAGATTCTCAAGCTGAACAAATGCTGCTCTCTCTTCTATGGCCATGGGGAACATCAGTGAATACTCGCTATTGTGCACAGTGAACCTGAAGTGATCAAAATGTTCCCGTTTTAACCAAGTGTGGTGGTCTATTGTGTGTTGTTTCTGTCCTGCTCTCACTTGTTCCTCATTAGTGTTATTATAGTTTTTAATGTTTTTATTGCTTTTAGTTCTCATTCATTGTAGAATACCAGTTTACTTTTATTTTTGTTGTCAGTTTTATTCCTTTTTTATTTATTTGCTTGCATTATTGCCAATTTGCATATTTAGGACCGTTTTTCAGTGTCCATGTCTTTAACAAGGACAGAAACTGAATTTACTGAATGATAAAGAGAAGTTAAAGTGTCAAATGATGCCCTCTTGTGGTGTTTTTCAGTGAGATTGCTGTCGAGGAAGGTTTGTTCATCTGCAACACAGAACAGAAACAGGGTCTTTTAATTGATATATGTAATGGGTTATATCCTATAGGCAAATATATTGTGTATAGAATCCACACTCTCCTTTGTTGGAGGGTTTGTCTGCAGTCATTTCCATGTGATGGCTTTTTTGCTTCGCACCCAAAAGTATTTAAGATATTCATCCTGAGTCATAGATCATCTGGGATTTTGTCCAGATAATAAAGGTACAAAGGACTCATCAACTATTAATCCAATTATTATTTTTAAATCTGCTTACTTACGTTGGTTTGGAAGTTTTGGAACATTTAATTTCACTTATGTTTTCAACTACATTTTACTTTCCACTTTCTCTCACCTGTCTACCTTTCGCCTTTTATTTACTATAATTTATTAACTATAATAACCCTGAGCTCACCTCGTGTTTCACCTAACCCCTGTCCCGTCCTCTCCTGTGTCTCCTTCTTCCTTCAAAACATGTCATTCTGTTTCCCTTCTCTCTGTGTGGCATCAGGACTGCTGAGCAGGTCCATTTCCTCTGTGTTCTGTTGTAAGTACTATATAAGTGTATGTCCAGGTGTGCGTGTGTTTGTAACGTCAGTCCTTGCTGTAATACAAGTCCAGACTCCCTCCACAGTCTTTTGTGTCATCCACCTGACCTAAATTTTCCTTCGATCACAAAGCGAAGGCGATTTAAAAAAAAAAAAAAGAGAGAAAAAAGTGTATAGAGTAGATTTAGAAAGTAGAGGAGAGAGAGTTTGTAGAAAGTCTGTAATTAACCCTAATACACTCTGCAACTGTTTTTGCTCTTATTTCAATTTGGCCACAATCTCTTTCATTAATCTGCTTTTTCTCCTGTGGAATTCAGCACTTTTTAGCAGAGCATGCGACCTCACAGCGCACACACAGAGCAGAGCAGTGAGGTCTGGCTGTAAGGCTTTCTGTCTCTCTCTCGCTTTCTCCGCTCATCATTACACCTGCCCACATATTCACACACACACACAGGTATTGATCTGGTTAGTGTTGACACTGATGTTGTTATTGACCTTCATATTCAGGAACTCCTGTAAAGTGAAGCAGAACCAGCCGATGCAAAAGGACTTCAGCGGGCAGGTACGAATATTTCGCAACATCTGACTCACGTGGTCGTATTAGTTCTGGATAAGTTCCATGCAGTCAGTGTGGTTGATTTATATTTTTTTCTGTTTAAAGGATGACCATCATGGGGACCATGCCACCGACGAGGAGAAATTGGCAAGCAGCGGCGGTGTCAAACCAGACAAGGACGAAAGCAGTGAGTAAACGAGTCAATGAGGATTGATTTTAATGTTGTGCTCGTTAACACACTGAAACAGGACTGAATAGCTCCGGTATTACTCAGCTCAGCAAGGAGCTGCACTGAAGAGAAATCCAATAACTGGAGGTTAAAGTTTAGACAACATTCCTTAGCTTCACTCGATCAATACTGGACAGCGAGAAGGTCATCTTTGCCTTACCATTACAGAGACACACAGCATTAATCATTAACTTTACACATGATTTTGCACTACAGTGAAACTCTGTGTGACTGTGTAGGTCACAAGCGTGACAGTAGAGTTGTTCTAAGCAACAGTACGGTATGTCTGTGGCTGTCTGTGGCCTGCTTTGGTGTGATAAAACATTCAGATCACACAGGTGCCTTCAGGCTGCATGTGACGCAGCTGTAGTGTCTGACTGGTCTGATCTTATCAGGCCTCACTGTTATGGATGTTGCGTAACAGTGCGTCACTGCATCAGGTGCAGTGGCCCGTGGTTTTATTGTCTCTAAAGGCACGATGTTTTTTGGGGTTTTTTGTTTTTTTTTTACAGTGAACATTAGCAGGTTTTTTGGCTTTGTCTGAACACAGGCAATTCTCCAAGATTGGGGTTCATACAAAGTCTTGAAACTCTGGAAAATGCTTAAGACATAATCTGGTGTCTGTCATTTTAATATTTGAAATGAGACAATCCCATTGTCATGTTTGCTTGTTGTATCCTGGTGTCTTACACACGATAATGATAATGATCAGAACATACAATCAAAGAAAATATGATAAATTAATAGATCTGACAGTAAAATAAATTATACTGATGTATGTATGAAGGAATTCTGTTAGCTTTATTTTTTGCAGCTGCATTTGTAGTAACAAGTTAGACGTGATGATAAATTCTTTGGGAGTCTTGACATTTTTGGTTTAGATACCTTGAAAGTACTTGAAAATTTTACTCTTAAAAAGCTGTACAAACCCTGCAAGATGTACTGAAGTGATACTTATGAGTTTGAAACAGACAGTACACTCATAGATATCTGTCGTTGTAGGAGGAAGTGCCTTGATGCTACATCAACAAATATTTTAACTAGTCATTTATGCTTATTGTGTTTTTCCAGTTCAAGACTGCCATGTGACATCAAAACCTGATGACTCAGACTGCTGCTTTGTGGTAAGAAAATATGGCGCTTCATCATTTATGTCCTTTTCCCTGCATGTGCTGTACTGCGCTCATATACTGGCTATTATTTTAACACATTTTGCATTGTTTTATCTAAGCAATAAAAGCAACTGTGTTGTGATGCCCCCGCTGGCCACTTGGTGGGGCTGAAATACTCTTTTATCACTTTAACTGAACTGTCATCTTCAGAGGAAAACAACAGTCCCGACATATCCTGGCGTTACGCTTCACTTGTCACTGTAATGTTTACATCGGTACATTGTGTTCTGCTCTTTGTACCTCTTGGTAACGTGTATTTCTAAACTGTGCTGTGATGTAAAGACGTAATGGACCACTCAGTTTTGTGTTACGAGCCGCCTGCGTTATATCAAAAGCAGCACTATGATCAGCTGCCTGACATGATGACTGCACTGTGCTGTAGGACAGCAGGAAGTACTGCGCAGCGTCTGCCACCATGCTCATGTACTCAGGTGACAGATGGATTTAGATTATCATTCAGGAGATTAGAATATGACTGTCATAATCCAGGGAAGGACAAAATGAGAGAGGAGAGAGACAAGGGGGAGGAGAAGAAGAAGGATTGAGATGTGTAAGAACGCTGACTGAAAGGCAAGAAGGGTATGGGGTTAAAAACTGAGAATGAAATAAGAGCAGAACAGAGAGAAAGAGAGAGCAGGCAAGCAGAGACACATGGACAAATATAATATATTCAGCATAAAATGGCAAGTCTATTATTAGTGTAGTCTGTCTTTGTCTCAGTCTTGTCTGAGAATGGATATATGTCTCAGTGGTAAACCAAAAAGTCGTAAATTGTGGTTTATTACAGAAAACTGTGTTAGTCTTCCTCTGACTGATGGGTATAGTGTAACAAAAAAATAATTTACTGCACTGAAAATTAGGATTTTTTTAAAAATAATTTGCCAAAAGAGAAGGTAGAAAGATATTAGACGACACATTATTAAACCACAAACCAAAGGTGACAATGTGAGAATGTAGTTTTATGGCAGGATTGGTGTGTGCTACTTGCTAAACTGAACACTGTTTTGTTTTGTGTTTTCATGAATACCTTATAATTGCTTGAAAATTGCAGGTGGGCTTACCCCCCAGTATACTAACTGATAAAAGATGAAGGCTGACACAGGTGATTTCTCTCCTCTCTCAGCAGTACGAGGACCCATGCAAGCTGAAGAAGAAGTCAGGGGGAAGTGAAATGGAGAAAACAGGAAGTCAGGTCCTGGATTCCATCTGCATCAGTGAGGCGGAAAAACAGGCCGTTCTCACCCTCATTAGAGAGGAGGTACGCACTTTCATCACCTCCAGCATGAGACGGGCCACCTGTCTGTTTATTTTCACCCAATCGGATCGTGTAAGTGTTTGACAAGAGTTCTGCTCACAGTCGCGTCTCTTTTCAGATCATCACTAAAGAGGTGGAAGCCAACGACTGGAAGAAAAAGTGCGAGAGCAGCAGACAGGAAGTCACTGAGATGAGGTTAGAAAACATGTTGCTGTCATGGACGAGTGATCACTGATTGACTCTGAGGATGGCCACTCAAATATTAACGCAATAAGATGGTACAAAGGGGATTTGTGCTCTGTGCATTTTATTGTTCCAAAATTAGTCACAAATTTCCTCCTTTTTTATTCTTTATCTAAGTAGATTAAAACCAGCTGTGAGGTTTAAAGTGTGTTGTAAGTCTTAGTGTGGCCATGTAGAGGCTATCCTAAAGGCCCACTAGTCTGTCATAAGGTAAAGTAAGACTCATTGTGTGTTCTGTCTTATAACAGGAAGATTGTTGCAGAATATGAGAAAACAATCGCTCAGATGATCGGTGAGTTGAAATGTTACAGAAGATACAAATCCACCAAAACATTTGAACTGTGTAGTCTGGTATACAGAATAGTATACCTCTGAATACATCCCTGTTTATGTGGTAGACTGAATACAAAAATAAGCTATTTATTTTCTCCTTTGCTTCTCTCAGAGGATGAGCAGCGCAACAAGCAGGGTTCCCAGAAGGCTTTGCAAGCTGTGATGGCAGAAAAGGAAGTCGCCCTGGCAGACCTGAACTCCGTGGAGCGCTCTCTCTCTGACGTGTTTCGGCGTTATGAAAATATGAAGAGCACCCTGGAGGGCTTTAAGAAAGTAAGGGGTTAAAGGACAAGTTCATGGCTCAATGAAAATGTCAGTTTCAAGTGCCGTGGTGATCAGGAGCACAAATCGCAGTGCTGTGAGCGGATTAAGGTCAGAATAAGGTCGGAGGGTATACTGTGATTAGGGGCAGTGTTCACCTAGAGGTGAAACAAGCCGGGGGTTACATTTAAGGTCACTAGATAAATCTGGCCCCCAACTCAGTGAATATTAAATAGTTCTCTTGCTCAGCAACCGCTGCAGAAAAAAAAAACCCTCCATTAAAGCAGTTTACCCTCGAATCTTGACCCCCATTTGATCCACAGCTGTTTTACAGCAGCTGTTCATGGGCAGACAGAGAGCTGTGGTTGTTATATTGGCCAGCCTCCAGGAGTAACTGTGTGCAACTACAGGAATTCAGAATGATTAGAAGAAGAGCCTACAATGTTTAGAAAAAAAGTATCCACGAAATAAGAAAAAGTGACTAGAATTACTGCTGATACAAGATTAAAGATACAAGTGGATAATTTTTACTTTTACTTGATGAGACAAGTATAAGGATACATCCCCTTCGCTCAGTGCAAAGGTGACTGATAAATAACATTGTGTTTGTTCTTTGTTTCCTCTTACAGAATGAAGAAGTGCTGAAGAAGTGTGCTCATGAGTATCTGGCCAGAGTCAAGCAGGAGGAGCAGAGATACCAGACACTTAAACTCCACGCTGAGGAGAAACTAGACAAGTACGTACGGGACTGAAAGGAAATCTAATGATCTGTGAATACTTTTCAGGTTTGCGATGCTCCTATAAATATATAAAACATCTGTTGATTTCCCTCACTCTCCTCACCGCTCAGGGCCAATGAGGAGATCGCTCAGGTGCGTACAAAGGCGAGCTCAGAGAACATTGCGCTGACGGCCAGTCTGAGGAAGGAACAGATGAAGAATGAGTCTCTGGAACAAGCTCTGCAGCAGAAGGTAACCGGCATCCTCATGTTTCTGCACGCTAATTGTAGGGGAAACCTTTAGCTCGTAACAATACACAAGACAGCGTATTTACCTTTTTTTTTTTACGCTGTATTCTTCCGCTCTGATTTGGCATATAGAGATGTATTAAATGTGTGCATTTGTTCTTTTTTGTGCTGTCATAGAATCAAGAGATTGAGGAACTCACCAAGATCTGTGATGAGCTGATTGCCAAAATGGGAAAAATAGACTGAGAGACACCTCCTGTGACTCAGCCACCACCGTCCCTCCGGTCCTGCCTAAAAGTGACGCCCTGTGCATGCCCCCAGCTGAGAAGCAGCTCTCGTACCCTCTGCCAGCCCTGCATCACAGAGACTGCTTATGTACAGATGTCTAAAATAACTTCCTGTATACTACAATTGCACTACTTGTGACCAGAATATAGAAGTCTGTGTACATGCTAATTATTGTTTGAGCTGGGACTCAGTATATGTATGTGGTCACTGTGTTTTGTTCACATTTTTGCCATTTATGAGGCCATTTGGACCTCCTGTGCTGTCACCCATCATGCCAGTGAACAACAACAACAACAACAACAACGTGCTTGTGATTCAAATTAAATTCCCAGCAGCTTAACAGCTAAAGTCCCAGCAACTCCAACAGGATGACATCATGCAGGCTGGGTTTGCTTTAGAGTTACATTCAGGCATATAGTCTATTTTGATGGGCTTTGACAAGGATTGTTTTATATTGAAGCAACAATCCATAAAATGTATTTTTCTATGACGCAAACAAGGATTTTACTTTGAAAGAGGGAAGCTCAGGGTTATTGTGTGAGGAAGAATGAGGTCAAGGTTACAGTCAAACTGCACAAAAAACTGGAGGAAAGGCTTTAGGATTATTTGAGGAAATACAGAAGAGGTCCTCAGAGGCCTTGGTTTGTTCAGGAGTGACGCTGACACCACAAGTGAGTTTGGACCACATGTCAGTGAAACCACAGCGGCAAATAATCGACAGCATTTGCTTTACAGATGCTCACAGAGAAATATAATAGCCCGACAATCGTAGACTTTCCCGTGATTGTTTAAATTCTGTGGCATTAAGTTGTCCGATTTACAAGTAAAGAGACAGAGCAAAATCAACTGCACCGCCTTACGTTGAATTTCCTGTGTTAAGAATCCTAAACAACTGGAAAAAGTTCAGATATAACGACTCTAAATTTTGGTTGAAGATGTTTAAAACTATTATAAGATTAGTAAGTGCTGAAATTTTTTTTAACCATCACTGTTTCACAGATTGAGTGTACACAGAGGAAACAATGACTTCGGCAGGTTTGTAAGAGGTTTTGTCTGCTGCTTAGTGTGATGAAGATGTAAGTATTTACAGCACTGCACTAGTTATTCAACAGAGAAATATGTTTCTTCGCATGTTTATTTTCATAGTTTTGCATTTCTTAGAAAGCAGATTGTTTTACAAACACACCAGTGAAACTAATTGTGTCTGGCACAGTGCTTCAGTAATGTCTTAGTAAGCAGGTTTCAGTGAGAAGATTTCAGAAACGGTGCCATTATGATACCTGATTATTGAGTAATTATTCTTTCAACACTTGCCTTTTTCTACAGAAGAAATGTTGGGTCATTTGGAAATGTCTTTCCATTTAGCAAAATAAGCCACACCTTGAAGACACAACACACACTACTATTTTCCTCAGTACACTACAGTATAACATTTGCAAATCTATGATTTAAATCAGGCAATATTTTGTTAACAACACTGAAACAAAACTAAACATCTGACATTAAGTTCTAATTACTTTCAGTACTCAGTTCTATGGAGTCTATTAGAAAAAAGGTTTTAATGTCTGTTGACCACCATGTTGATCCACTCATGACTCAAACTCACTGACGTGCCACGGTTTATATTTGTGCCATTCTAATGTCATGCTATCTTTTATTACTCAATTGGTTTGTTTATGTTTTATAAAATATTGATTTGCCACTTTAGCCCCTTTCTTTAATTATTGTTTGTATTTGTAAAGTAGTGATGGTGATCTCACACTAACAGCGTGAGCGTGTGTACATTTGCCTGAATAATTATAAATATCATTTGTTCTGCTTGAAGTTTTTCTTGTGTTTTTGCAAAATGTTCATGAGGATTATGAATTCTTACACCACGTGTGTTTGTGTGTGTGTGTGTGTGTGTTTGTGTGTGTGTGTGTTGTGCTTTTTCAGTATGTGGGTTATGGCCTCAGTTTCAGTGTCCTGGTGAGCATGCACAGTGTTTACATCTTACATCATACACAACCTAACACACACACACAGATCCCAGTGGAGGCTGTGTGGGTGATTAATGACCTCGAGCTTTTCTGGTAGCCTCAGCTTGATTCTGCATCCACACTGTGAAAACTGTCAGTAGTTTAAAACAGTGTTGTAGAATCAGTACTCTTAGTGACTTGTGTTAATCACAGAGCTGATGGCTTAAAAACACTGAACTGTAACTCCCTGTTAAAGCTCGCTCAGTTAAGTCCATTACCACAGGGTGCTGGCTGTGCAGCATCGATGGAGATTACGGAGATAAGACCATAATGCCCTCAGACACCTTCCTATTAGTACGACCCCCTCCTGCTCCACCTCATCCCCCGATGTCCCCACCATCACAGCCTCCTCTCAGCTCATCCACTCCTTCTCTGGACTCTTGAAGACACTAGTGAGCCGTCAGCCAGCTGTCATGAAGACCGCTCTCACCCTGCTGCTGCTGCTCGTCTCTCTGGCCTGCCACAGTAAGTAACCAACACTGGACTTGGGGGGGGGGATTCAGCAGTGAGGAAAGATTTTGTTGATTTGCTTTGCTGAGAAGTGACAGGTGCTATAAAGGATTGTTCTGTCCAAAAAGCAGACAATGTTTGAAGAGTGGTTAAAGTCAGTACAATTTGGGACACTTGGCAATAAATCCAGCCTGCATGGTGGAAAAACCTGCACATTTGTGAAACCTTACAAGTTGTTAAGGGTAATAGCAGCTTTGATTGTTTGCAAATGCGTCGGTCATAAATTTAAGGAGTATCAAGTCAGGTGGTCTCTCTTGCTCTGTCTGTAAAGGCTACGCCCTCAAATGTCACACATGTGTGGCGTCCAATGAGGATGACTGCAACCGGCAGGGATCCACTTCCTGCCCTCAGTACGCTGACGCCTGCTCCACCATCACAGGACCCAGTGAGTAAACACACACCCAGGAAAACATGCAACCCAAGTTTGATGTGGTTCAATCAATCAATCAATCAATCAATTCACCTTTATTGATCCCCCAAGGGGGGAAATTCCATTTTTACAGTGGTGGGGAAAGTGGGGGGAGAAAACAAGAGGAGAGAGAGGGGAGGAGAAAAAAACATGCGACACCAGACTGTACTCATGTGGAGTGCAGTGTGGGACCGGTAAAAAAAACCTCAGCACATATTTTTGCACATCACATGACAATAACAACATGGCAACAGGGGATGGGAAAAGGGGAGTAGAGAATTCCAGCACCGCAGGAGGCAGGTCGCTGGCTACAGCCCCGTGCAGGCGAGCCCTTGGACCACGCCCCTCGTACTGGAGGGGTGGAAGCTGGCGAAGGCGTTGGATATAGGGCAGGAGTAAGTCCCGATGTGTTTGCCCATCAGTTCCCAAAACCCGCCTCAGTTCATTCGCGGTCGTCGGCGATAACATGGCGGTTGCCATGGAGACGTCCCTGGTCCGGTTCCAGATAAGCCAACAAACACCAGGTGGATGGGGGAGTGATGGGGAAGAGCGTCCCAGCTGCAGTGCACTCAGACGGGAGATTGTTCAGACAGTGACCTTGGCCAAGGCCACTGCTTAGGGAGGCCAATTCAGATTAGGTGATTTGGGTTCGAGCGAGACAGCCAGTACTGTAAAAGTGTCACTAGAGGTCATCACAACACAGCTAGTAGTGTTTGAAAAAGTGTTCACGTATTAAGATTAAATGGCCTTTTTATTACGCTGTCAATCGTCTGTTTTATTTTGACTTACTTTTTTACAGACCTCTGTTGTGTGTATGTGTGTGTGCAAGAAGAGTGAGAATTCACCAGGTTCACAAGTGGTCAGCCATCGGTCACTTTAAAGCAATTTGACTGTGAACATCTGCCGGCCTCTCTGTGCTTCCTTTCAGACACCGTGATGAAGTCGTGCACCTACAAGGCTTTCTGCGACAAAGCCAACGGCGGCAAATCCGGGGCCAAGATGGAATGCTGCTTTGGTGACGACTGTAACGGGCCCCACAGGAGCCACAGCCACGGGAACCGCAACAGCGCGGGGGCTCTGGCCTGCAGCCCCGTCCTGCTGATCACGGCCCTGCTGCTGCGCATGGGCCTCAGTCAGCTGTAAACACCACCAGTGGTTCATTTCCCCCAAGTTTACAGAAGGGATTTCAGTGGCAGTGAAGGAGTGTGGTCTGTCTTAGAAATACAAGCTTCTGTTCAGCGCCTTCAATTGTGTCATTTTTTTTTTATTGTCATACTATCAACTTGAACAGTGACCTCATTTTCTATAGCAGCATGATCACTTTCAGGTGACGTTGAGCTGTAAAGCGACTTGTGAACCTGGAAGCATTTATGGTGAATAAATGTGTACAAAGTGAATTACACCTACCCATGGTTTTGGTACAGCCAGAGGGACTCGGTGTGGTTTTGATAGGTGCTAGGGTGCTTTGGTGGGTAGCTAGTTCACAGCTTGCTTGACACCATAGAACCACATTATTCACCTGTGTCGTTGCCATGGGAACCAGAGAGGAAACTCTGAGTATTTTAATGGTGCACTCTTAGGAAAATGTGCAAAACCTTTTGTTACGGTGTGTTTTTGTTTTTTTGTGCATGCAGGTCTGGCTGAATAAAGATACAATCCCCTTAATTTCATGTGTGCATGTTTGTGTGTGTGCACAATCACCCTGATGTGACAAATGACACTCCACGTGACCTTAACCCTAGAGCACTAACGTCGGGTGATTTTCACCCACGCGTTTAAGTTCATGTCCCGGATGTAAAAGTTGCATGTACAGTAGAGAGAAAACAGTCCGACAGCCAATGATTTTCAGCAGAAACGGCAGGGCATGTGGAAACTTCAGGACTTCCCTCTGCAACATCGTAACTTGAATCCTGTGCAGTCGCCACAGGATATGAAATCAGTGAGGTAGGTCTCCCTCCTCAGGTCATATGATTTGCAACCACTTCCTCTTAAAATGAGGCCACAAATTTTACCAACAGACAAGAAACATGATGTAAAAACTCTCTTGTAGATGTAGATTTTTCTTATTTCAGCCCTCATAAAGGTGACAGGCTCGAGAGATAAGAGCACCGGACATGTTTGACAACTCTAAACGCAGAGTGTTGACTAGACAGAGAGTGTTGAAACCAGGAGGTCAGGTCAGGTCATCCTCCGAGGATGTTTCAGGAGTTTCATCACGGGACTCAAGCTGTGGTCACCTTTGTGTAAAGGTGGAGAAACAGTGAAGCAATACTGAAGTACTGTATTTAAGCAGGATGCAGTCTGAGGTGTTTTACATTCTGTGGCACTAATTTTTCACGAGGAACAGTTGTACTTTTTACACCAAAACAACCGTCTGATCTTATTGTTTCTAATTTACAGATTAAGATTTTGCATGAACACATGAGATGAGCTCAGATCCATTATTGCAGTTTAAACTAAACAAATGTTAAAGTACACAATTCTGCCAGGAACGCAGCTCTGCTTCAGTTGCAACATTGAAATGTCCTCCAGCCGCTCTGAGTGACGACTTTTAGCACCTTCATGCGTTAAAGCAGAAGTTTCTGAGGTGTGTCTCCTCCCATTTAATGTATCTTTCAAGTATTTGTTCTCCATGAAGGTGAATTGAAACTCTCTCCATATCTATATACTGTATATCTGTATCTGTATATTTGAGCTGTAGTGGTTTATCATGTCGGGAGATGTTGCCTCACTGTCTTTATCACGATTGACAGTGTGAGGACACTTATTTCACGTGTTAAAACTGAACTCAACAATCTTAGACAGCCCTTTGACCAGAGCTCATTTATTTAAAACACAGCACTGTTGAGACTAAAATGAAGTAACTGACAGCTTTATATGATGCAGTCAAAACAGCACGGAGCACATTAAGGTAAAGAAACTTACAACCATGAAGCCGATACATGGAATATTCTTTCCATGAGCATATCTTTTTTAACACAAGACAAGTTAAGTCTGGACTTTCTACGGTTTCTAAAGATTTAAAAAGAAAACAGGCTATAACATGTGGCATGACCTGCTACTACCTTATTATTTAGATTTAGTACAAATGTAAATACAAGACTTTTATATCCAGGTCTGGAGGTGCCATTGAGGACACAAGGTTATCGCCTACAATCATGCAAACATTAAATAAGTTCAGATTTTTGAGGTTGATTCTCTTTGAACTCTTTGACTAACTTTACATAGATTGAAATTAAATGCAGTATTTCTCCACCAGAAACACCCGACGATGTAGAGAATGAACATTAAATATAATAATAATGTTTTTAAATGCTCAGAAAATGTTACAGGGTGTGGTGGTGTGCTGCTGAGAGACCCACGAGCTCAGACTTTCTAATAAGTCTGCAGGTAGACTTACTGCTTCTTCACCACTTTGGTAAAGGATTTGTAAGTACAGGAAATCAGTCTAGCTGCTGTCACATCTCATGAATGGCAGGTGAATGAAAGACTCTTTTCTTCATTATTCCCGTTTGTCCTGTCACACTCCCCTGCCTTTATAGCTGCTGGTTTATGTGAACCATCTGATTCAGATGAGTGTGTGTGCGTGTGTGTGTGTGTTTGACCCAGTTCTCAAGTTGCCACCTAAGAGAAGAGGAGATAACATATCGCGTGCAGTTGCAGAAAGAAAAGATACTGCGCACGTTTTCTGTACTTCCTAAAAAAAAAAAAGAATAAAAAAGAGCACAAGCTGTCAGATACAAATGTGAGGAAGGGACTTGTGCTGCATCGCTTATCCTGTTCAAATGGGTTTGGTTTTTTTTTTTAAAAAAAAAAAGAAAAAAGAAAGAGCTGAGTTCAGTTCCTCTTCTGAGAGCGCAGCAGCAGAGTCTGGAGGAGGAGGAGGAGGAGGAGGAGGACCCGGCCGGAGCTCACAGGGCGCATAGATCACATCCGGGGCTGGTTTATTCTAATAACGAAACGTCCAACCCGGATAAAAGACAAGTCTTCTGTAATCCGATCACACAAACAAACAGAAGCCAGTGTGAGAGTCTGATGCACGCCGGCCTCGTTAATTAACTGTTTGTTAAAAGTTATTTGAACTTTTTGGAACATGTTCGCCAAACTTGGGTGCCTCCTCTCCGCTTCGTAGCCGCGCGGGGCGCTGGCTGTGGCGCACACTGACTCTCCACAGCGGGTAAGTAGAGAGAGTCGACAGGGGCACTGTGTGTGTGTGTGTGTGTGTGTGTGTGTGTGTGTGTGTGAGTGATGGTGCAGCCAGTACACAGTAGGTGTGGCAGGCCGTAGAGTCGTCGGATGAGTCAGTGCAGGTCGCCTGAGCTGAACACATGTCTGCTCAGATGAGTCTGTCAGGTGTCGCTGAGTAATTCTGCCGAGATCACATTCAGTCGCTCACAGTCACGTTGTACGTGCTCGCCCGTGATCACCACTCTTTGGGTTAAAGCGCGTGCACCGCCGCTGCTGTGGTCAGACCCGAGAGCGTCCAGGTGTCACTGGAGAGCAGCGAGCAGGGAGAGGAGCCATCAGTGGCTGTTTGGCACATTCAGTGTTGGGGGAAATGCCTGTCACTGACTCCCCAGAGACCAGAGTAACGTCCACAAACTTCTTTGTTGGTCCATCCAACACTCCCAAACCCAAATAGATTCTCTTTTCTCATCAATTTGGAGATATTTCATTTGAGGAACTGTATTTGTGCCACTTTTGCCATATGTTGGAGGTAAATATTGTACTTTTTCTTCCACTGTATTTACTTTACAGCTGTAGTTATTTTTTAACTTCAGATTTTGTATATATATGTATATAAAAAAAAATAAACAAACTGTGGTGGGAAGATTAAAAAGGTAAGGGCCTCCCCAGCTGTAATGAAACTTTAAATAGACCCTCCTCTTGACTTTGAAAAAAAAACTGCCAACATCATCCCCTCAAAGTGTTGTAACACTGTCGAATCCTTTAAGCGTAAAACAGCTAAATTTCACATTAGAGACGATGTAGTGCATCCTGAACATCACAGCTGCGTTTCATTTTTGAGCCAAGAGCTGCTAACTGAATGGTTATTACTACGCTGGGTGACTTAATGAACCAACTCAACGGCAGGGTGAGAGAGATTTAAAAGACCTTCCCCCTTTTCTGACATTCCTCCATCCAAAAATCTTTTGTACTGTCACTAAAATATGAGGCATTGTCATAGAAGGTATATAAGCTTACATAATAATGATAATAATATTCCACCACTGTCAGCCAATCCACATAACTGAGAAGCTTGAATGAGAATGATTAATCAATTATTGAAGTAATCACAGATTAATTTTCAGTAAACTGATCAATCAATCTGGCTCTAAGTTAAAGGGTTACTCCACCACCTAATTTAGTTGTCACAAGGTAGAGAGGACTATTTCACACTATTCAGCCAGTTGTGTATTGGCCCCTGAGGCTCTGGAAGGAACTGTGTCAAATCTGAGAAAATCAGTCACATGGTGCTTCGATCTGGGCTTTAAGTTTTATTATTGTTAACCGAGACGCTACGACTGAGCACTGAGTTGATTTCTGAGATGTGGAGCTTGAGTCAAGATGTCTCGGCGTGCCCCGCATTGGCTTTTCTTCATTCTCTCGTGTATTCTGTCTCTGAACTTTTTAGGAGTGCTTGAGAAATTTGCGATATTATAACCTTTTGAATGTGTTCATCAGAAAAGAGGTTACACCAATAAAGCAGATGTGTAAACTGAGTGTAGGTGGGTTTCACTTCGCCGACAGTGACACTGATATCACTGCTGTGATCGGTACACTGTGTTCTGCCCTCAAACACACAAACGCGGTTTACATTCATTTAGATGTGTGTTTATCCTGCTACATTTCAAAATCTCATAGAAATGTGCTTCAGACTGCGTGAATTATCTTTATTGGTGAAGTTTAGCCGAACTTGCCGCAACCTCACCACTGCTTCTCCCTGTAATGGTTAAGCCAGATGTTTTCTGATACGCAACATGGCTTGTGTGTCTGTGTCTCTGTGTGACCTCCGTGGCATCATTTTCACTTTTCCATTACAGGCAGAGTTTCTGCAAAAGGCTTCCGAACAGTTTGTATCTTTGACCCATTTCAACGGTAAAAGACAAAATGTTGCTGGAGTGACGCACCAGAAGCATCACAGCCCACTGATTTTTCAAAGCAGTTTCAAAATGAAGCATTTTCCTAACCATCGACTCAAAAATAGTTTCGCACGAGTCCCAGTGAAGATGCAGCCTGTGTCTTTATTTCTCTGTGTCTCTGTTTGTCTCTGCTGTTTTGGGTGATGTGTGTGTGAATGCTTTCATGGAAATTTTGATAATTTCCATGTCTTGAATGGTTTGAAGCCAAGGCAGTCCTGTAAAAGTATTGGCTCAACCATTCAGTCCTGGTTATATATTTTATATGACTGTCACTTACGTTATAATTTTTCTTCTTATAAATAAAAAAAATCAGTCACAGATGTGGCCTAGTTAGCCAACATTTTAACTTTGTGACCATATTCTGTTCAAATCCTTTTGGTAAATTCAAGTAAAGGGAAAAGTGAGGACGTATGAAAAGGAAAGTGTGCAGAAAACCTGTATTCAGTGTGTAAAGTGCATCGTTGTGATGTGGAGGGAAGTCTTCTGACTCCCCACCAAAATAAGAATAAAAAGTACTTTCATGTGCAAATGTCTGCCGTGGATAAAATTCTCTAAGAGAGAAACTGTTATCATCAGCATACCTGCGTGTCTGAGCTGAATGAGTCGTGATTTCATTGAGAACTCAGTCAGTGAGTCAGTCTGCAGCTCAGTGATTCACATGCATGGCATCATCTTAATGGACACATCTCACCAGCTTACTCCCCCCTCCTCTCCTCTTTTCCCCATTCCTCCCTCCCTCCCTCCCTCCTCTCTTTTCTCTGGCCAGTGGAAATGTGCGTGTGTGCAGATCTTGAGAGCAGTCTGTAATTTTTGGCTGTGGTGGAGGGCCTCAGCTCAGCCTCGGGCTTCAGGGTTTGCTGCTCAGCCTCAATCACGTCACATGAAAAACTGCTGAGTGCGAGCGTGTCTCTTTCTTCCTCTGTGTGTGTGTGTGTGTGTGTATTTGAACACTAAATGAAAGATGGTTTATCCTCCACATCTGCCTGCCTGTCCTGTGAGTCTCGCTTCCTTTACATTTGGCCTCTTCACCGTCCATCTGATTGAGTATCCGTCCGTCTGTGTGTCCCAGTGATATGTGATAGCAGCAGCATGCCGTACGTGGACCGGCTGAACCGTGTATGTGGCTTTCTGGACATCGAGGAGAGGGAGAACAGCTGCCGCTTCCAGAGGCGGTATTTCATCCTGGACACGCAGGGAAATGCTCTGCTGTGGTATATGGACAACCCTCAGGTGCTCCACACATACTTCAATGCTGCACACTTGCACAAACAGCAAGAGGAAGTGAAATTGACCAATAGGAGGTGTGTAACCTTGGACTCTGAGCCAATGACGAGTCTGTGTGTTTGTGTTTGCATGCAGAACCTGCCCAGTGGAGCCAGCTTTGTTGGCAACCTGAAACTAACCTACATCTCGAAGGTAAACCACGCTCTCGGTTGCAAAATGGCCCATGAAGCTACATGCATGTCTGCGCAGTGTGGACACAGGAATTCACACAAACAGTACAAGTATGCAAATGTGGCGCACAGATACACCAGATCGGAGTTATCTGTAGTTCTAGTTAAGGGTCACATGCAGAGGCAGACTTTGTGAAGTTTTCCAGATGTTAGTGCGCTCGCTGAGCTAATCAGAGATAATGACATCTGGCTTCACTGCACTGTGCTGCTGACAGCTCCTCCATGGCGACTCGGTGTCAAATGATATGAAACTTTTCTCCTCTCCTCTCCTCTCCTCTCCTCTCCTCTCCTCTCCTCTCCTCTCCTCCTCTCAGGTGAGTGAGGCTACAGCGAAGCAAAAGCCCAAGACAGAGTTCTGCTTTGGTGAGTTTTTTTTTTTTTTTTTTTTTTCAGGAAGCACAGAGTCATGGTTATGCAGCAGCGCACAAAGGCAATAATTTTACTCACACATGTGATACAATTGCATAATGCGGTTATTGTGGATATTCATGGAATTGATGTCTATTTTTTTTAGTCATCAATGCAGTTTCCCGGCGGTACTTCCTCCAAGCCAATGATGTGACTGACATGAGGGACTGGGTCGCTGCTCTGAACAAGGCCAGCAAGATCACTGTGAGTACAGCGCACACACCTTCACACACCTTCACACACACACACACACAATATTCTGGCCAGATGTCTAAATAGGCTGAACCTGCAGTTATTGATAAGGAAGCTGCAGTTTGCAGCAGTTTGACTCAAACCAGTTTGGCCATCTCTCACACACTTGGTGAATGAGGAAATTGAATTGAATGAATGTGCATGAATATAAGTGATGAAGCTCACGTAATGTGGTGGAGGTGTCAAAAACACCACTGCATGTGCATAAGTGAAAACCCTATGCATGTTGAGTTTGTACATTTGCATAATATGTTTGTGTGATCAGTGAGATGACCGGAGCCCCGTTGACTGGCGGCATCCAGATGTCTCATAACAGCAGATGAGAGAGGAGAGTGTTTCTCTTTTTCTCTCACCTGCACACTGACACAGGAAGCGGCGCCGCTCGCTCTCTCTCTCACTTCCCCTTCAGTTGGAGGTCTTCTCTGCCGCCTTTTTGGAGCTTCCACGGCCTTAATGAAAGCTTGTGTAAAAGTACTTCCTAAAGCAGAATCGACCTGATGTAAATGCAAGAATGAAAGTAAAGATCTAGCTAATGAATTTCACGCAATTTTCAATTTCAATTTTATTTCCAATTTGCTAATTATTAAGATAAAATGGTTAAAATAGAGTTCTTCACATGATATTTCTACGTCGACAGAATCAAACCGCTGGGTCTTTATCGTTATGTATGTATTGTACAGTGAGTACAAAAATGAACTAATGAATGTAATGTACAGTAATATATGAAGTAAAGTAAATGTTCACATATTTTTACCAGAGCAAGAGAGGATGGATGTTTATGGACAAATAACCACAGAATTCCTATCGTAAGAACATATTTTAAGCTTTGTTAGTATTTCTCAATAAAACAATAGATTGATGCTCATGAGTGAGCTTGTTGATACCAGAGTGATACTGTGCAGTTCTTCCCTCAACAGCAGTTTTAGCAGGTACTATAACATTTAAATTCGTTTGCATATCCATTCTTCAGTGTTTATTTTCCTTGTTTCCCCGTTTTCAAGAATAACCTACTGAAAGCTTAGTTTGCCATATGTCTTATTGCACTGAATAAGACAACTGTTTTATTTCGGAGCATCTGTCCTCAGGTGAGGTAGTGTCATGTGACCCCTACTCACCTTCCTTGTTGGACAACTGTTGTAACTTCCAGAAATAGTACTTTTGAACTTTTAAATCTATTGGTTTTCCACTATAACCTTTGTTAACCTCTGTTGGAACCCGTGCTGGATGTTTTCATGCAGAACATATCACAGTTGCACAGCAGAAAAAGTCTCCCTGTGGGAACTAAACCACTAACTTGTGACAATTAATAGCAAAATTTACCCACTTAGCTTCACTTGTTAACACCATGCTGGCTACTGTTGCTGTGCCAACAGGTTCCCAAATCTGGCCCTGCACCTCCGAGGTCTGATGTGACCGCGGTGATCAGTGAAACTCAGGGAGGGAAGAGACAGCAGGCCTACAAGACCGAGATCATCGGCGGCGTGGTGGTGCAAACTCCCATCCAGGTAATGAAGAGGATGGTAAAACCAATGTGGTTGTTCTGGCAAAGTAAAAGGTGACACTGACGATGGTAGAATTTGCGTTAATAAACGTAGTTTTTATCCGTTATATTTATCTTCGGCAAAGCAAAACAGAGAGCTGCTTGTCCTCTACCTCCAAAACCACTTTGTGTGCAATGTGATATATTTTGAAGATGGTGGTTACATGATTGTTATAATGATAATGATGAAGGTTATGATGAATCGTTTCAGAATGAGTGTGAGGAGACAGAAGGGAGAGAGAGGAAGGGCAACAGGCCAGGCGTGCTGAGGTGCGGTTACTGTGTCAAACAGGGAAATGTGGTGCGTACCCAGCTTCTCATAACTGATTAACTCTGTGTTTGAATAAAAAGCTGCAGTGTGGAAACTGAAATGTGGCGTGTGTGTGTGTGTGCTTCAGAGGAAGAGCTGGAAGAGAAGGTTTTTCACCCTGGATGACAATGCAGTCAGTTACTACAAGTCTGAGATGGTGAGGAACCTGATTTTTTTTCTGTTTCCTCTCACATGTTGATGGGTTTTTTGTTTTTTATGTCTTGACTGCGGTCTTTGTCCGTCCACGTCTGAATTGTGCTCACATATGTCCCAGGACAAGGAGCCCCTTCGAGCTATTCTACTGAGGGACATTCAGAAAGTCCATGAATGTCTCGTCAAGTCCGGGTGAGTCAAATGTGAATCACTGAGTCGAATTCTCCCTTTTTACCGTTGTACTTTCTGTCCATCTGGATATCTCTCTAGTACTGGATAAGATAATATAAGAACAGATTACACCTCAGTATTCAGATTTTGCAGCATACAAACAATGAAAGAGCCATCATGGGGTTATTGATAGTTTGTTATTCAGACATTTTCATTTAGGGAGGTGTGTCCTCAATACCATGTCATCAGTTTTCCCCAGTTTCCTGTTGTTCAGAGCAGGAAAAACCTTGACTCATGTTTCACAGGTGCTGTTTTTACCCCCCAATCTTAAGATCTACGATCTGTATTGAAGCCTGGCAACTTGACAGTAGATGAAAAAGGACCGGATGAAGTTATGAAACGTCTCAAAAGTGCATGCAAAATTGTGAATATCTTCACTTTCTCTTGGACGTTCTCCTGTTTGCATGCACGGCCTGATTTTAAAAGTAAAAACTGGCCCAACGAACACTAGCACGGCTCATTTTTAAGCCTTCACTTTATGTCTCTGACAGATATCTGACAGAGTTCATTTAGACTCAGACTTTTCTTTTCTTATGGTGGGCTTCAGCTACAAATAAGGATTTATTATTTGATTAATCCAGGTTCATTGTTAAAACATTTTGTGAACAGTTATATTTATACATATGAGGAGTATAAATGTATAAATGACGATATGAAACACAGAAAATTAGGCAGTCTGGACATTTTCAAACAATGTGTGGTTACTTCCTGTATAAATCTGAATATAGTTATTTTATTAAAATGAAAAAAAAACTGATACAGACCGAAAGCTTTCCCTCCTTTCAGCCATTATTTTATTCAGTGTGATAATTTTCCACTCTGTGTGTCCATCAGGGATCTCCTGCTGAGAGACAACCTGTTTGAGATCATCACAGGCTCCCGTACCTTCTACATTCAGGTACGATCCCGTCTTCCTGTCGTACTAGCCAATCAGGAGCGCCGTAGCTCACTAGCATTTTCAGATTCGTGAGCTCAGCTGGGTGAGAACATTGATTAGAGAGGCTCTGTATTCCCAGGTGTTTCCGTCCTGATGTTTTGAGCTGTGTTCGCTAAATGCTCGGCTGCTGATGTGTGGCACAGGCTCTTTTTTTAGGAGCATGAAAAGGTTGTTTTTGTGAAATGGGCACAGCCAGCTGTTACCATAACAACAATAACATCCTGACCCCCCCCAACCCCACCCCGGGGGAACAGCTGACAGAGACGGCGGGGGTCGGATCAGATGGGAAGTGCTGGGAGAGAGAGAGAGAGTGAGGCTGCATGCATGAGCGCTTTTATTATTGTCTGTGCAAGAAAAAGGGAAGAATGACAAACATTTAATAGACTGAAGCCAACAGCACACCGACAGAAATAGATTGAACAGAACAGATGCACACCAAACCATCTTAAATAAAATTTGAATTACAAAGTAAAATCAGAGCTGATGTTCATCGTTCTCCAGATAAACACCTAAAGTCAGCTGCAACTGATGCTTATTTTCTTTATTGAATAATCCATCATGTCTGCTTTTCTTTACAGCGTCAAAGAAAATAAAATGCAGTTTGTAACAATTAAAGTTGTTTTGCTCTGTCTGACCAACAGTCCAAAACCAGAAGATATTTAGTCTGATATCACAGAGGACTTGGAAAACTAGCGAATGTTCCCATCATCGGTGAAATTTGAGTGTTTTTGCTTGAAAATTCCTCAAATAATTAATTGATTACCAGAATAGTTGCAGATTTAGTTTCTATCAATCAGCTAATTAAGAAATAGACAAATCGTTGCAGCTGTAATATAAACAAACATTTCTCACATTACTTAAGTGTGTGTGTGTGTGTGTGTGTACATAGTGAGTCAGATATCTTACAGCTGAAAAATAAACTTCAGCTCTCTCTGGTGGACAAACGTTGTAATAGTAGGACATTTTCTAATAACTTCTAACATTTATTTATTTTTTTGTTATTCTGTTGGTCTTTTATGGTCAAACTTATCTGTGGCACCTGCCCCTTCACTGTATTGTTTCATGCTGATGATGTAAATCCTTAAAAATAAGTCAAAATGATATGCTTGCGTTTTTTTTAGATAGGCTCAGTAATTTCCTATAACAGCTGCGCACTGTAGGCTTTGGCAAATATAAGTTAGACAGAAGTGAATAGTGCATTTGTTGTGGACTATTTTCAGGAGCAGATTAATACGTATGTGTTGAATACCAAGTATTTATGGTGGCAGGTCAGTGTATGTGGTATTGACTCAAAACAAACTACAGTGCCTGTCTTCATTGCAGTGAAGGCACATGTGAATCAGAGAAATAGTGAGACTCATTTGTGTGTTTTTAACAAAGACTGAGTTCTTATGACTCAGAGCAATGAGCTACATCAGGCTTTGACTACACAGACAACACTTGTTAGTAAGAGTTGGGTATTTTTTTGTTGGTTTTGGTCTTTTCAGCCATTTGGTTGAATATTGTAATGAAAATGAAAAGTGATTCAACACAACAGGACAAACCAGTACAGCAGCTCTGCAAGGCTTTATCCTCTGGTAATGTTTCTCTATAGACAGACTCTCCAGAGGAGATGCACGGCTGGATCAGGGACATTGAGATGAAGATCCAGGACTTCAGAGGTCCGCCTAAGGTAACTCCTCCTCTCCTTTGGCCCTGTGAACAAAATCTACAGTCCCGTCACTCTGTGTGTTCTTTGGAGGAGAAGTGAAAACTCAAGGGTATGACGAACCCTAATGGCGTTCTTGTCTCCTTCTCATTGCAGGGTTTTTCATTTAAACGTGCGTCCTCTCTCTATCGAAGTCACAATGCCTCCACGGCGTCTCGAGGTCAACAGAGTGACGAGCGCAGACCCACGCTGGTCAAGTCCTGCTCTGTGGCCCCGGGCTGGCAGCCCTGGATGCCCGTCCCTTCCTGTGAGCCCTCTATCCTGGATGCAGAGGATGAAGACAGCGCTTTCAGCTCCGTGCCCACCTTGCCTTCTCTCTCCTCTTCATCCACCTCTTCCTCCACCTCATCCTCCTCCAACTCCCTCTCCGCCCCGGCCCCTTGCCCCAGCGTGCCTCCAGCGGCTTCAACCAGTGGACTGGGGATCCTCACAGCATCAGGGGACGTGGCTAGTGGGCGTCGGAGGCACCGCTCGCAGCCTCAGCCTCACAGCAGCTGCAGCTTCCCGTTCAGCTTGGATGATGACGGCATCCGCACCACAGATGTGTAGTTCAGTGAAGTCTGTCCAGACTCCTGTGTGGACTCTAGTGTTGGTACCTGCTTTAAAATGAATGTGACTGGTGATAATAGTATTCCCTGCTAATGAAGTGACACTGTGACCATCTGCCTCAATGCCAAGGCATGAGTTTGGGGCCCCCTGCTGGTCGTGTAGATGTATTGAAGAAGAAGGATGCACCCACCTTGAAGAGGACCAAGGGGTGCAGTGTTTGTCGCTCACAAGACTGTGAAAAAGTATGATGGAGTGTTTTTAGTGCAACTTCCTCTGAAAACTTGAATAATCTTGTTATTAATTGTTCTTGCAGACAAATTACGGCACATGCTTTCAATCTGCTGCACTTGGTTCTCATCGAAGATGTAACTCTGTCATCAAAAAGGTGTTTTCAGCCCTGCTAGAAGTATTCACAAAGAAGTGTTTGAAGGCATTTTAACACAATAGTATCCTTAATGTTTATATTCAAGCTTATGTTTGCTAAATACTTTAAAATAATGTGGGTCTTCTTAGTTTCTTATGAGCCCAGCAGTGTTTTTCTTTTCAAATTTCCTGAGACACACATTATGAGAAAAGCCTCACACCAACTTACTTTCAGTAATAATTAACAAGCATTTTATTACTAACATCTAATCTTAGGGGGGAAAAAAAGGTACATGCACTCACCAGTGGCTGAGGGCTCCTCTGTTAGTGTAGCCGGGGCAGACAGAGAAAATGAGTCAGCAGCAGCTTTTATGTGTTCGCACTATGATTTAAACAGGAGCTTTTAATATTTGGCTTAAAGATCAATTGTCAGTAAACTGTGACTCCTCTCTTAGCTTTGAACAGGGTACCGTAACAATGCAGCAGTGTTTAGATGGTACTTTTTCATAGAATGTACTTCCAACATCAAAGTACGGCTGATCAGCTGGTTGACAGCTTTGTAAATGTGATTTTCTTGTTGCAGCATTATGTGGGGAATATGTGCCACTACTTTTGGTAATTTGATAGTAATTCTGCACTTTGCTTTACTTATTTTTACTTGGTTTTTTTTGTCATAGCTTTCGCAGCAGATATTACAGCTTCTTCTGAGTTGATGCCTCAGATGCTTTGTGTACACCAGTAATCTGAGCTTTCTCAGGTTCACCTCAAGACTTTATTGATGTGGTGCCATGTTCACGCCTGTTTCCGTTTTCTGAAGCTGTGTGCACTTGTCTGCCTGCGTACCTTTCTTTGAGGTACATTAAATGATGCTTTGTATTTGTCGAGTTTGGTTTGTTTTTGATCGACACTGAAGTTTTAGTTTGACTTTTCAGGCTCTGCCATCTAGTGACCAGTGGGTTCATTCACATTTAAAACCAAAGGGCACACAAACTATGAAGAGTTTTCTAAATTACCTTTTGAAAGAAGTGGTGGCATTAAGAAAGTAGTTTTTTTTTTTTTTTTATCTGTGTTTTCACTCTTGAGTGTAAAATGTCTGCCAGGCACGCACAGGGTCAGGCTCAACGTATTTGACCTTTAACACTGTCACCTTAAACATGTGCAGGCTATGTAGACACAAACAGAAGCGTGCACACTCATGCACATGCCAATCTAGTGCCCAGAGACTGTGTTAAGTGAAGTGTTTCACACATACGGTGCAAAGGTCCATTAGGTAAAACGCCTAAAACTCTGTCCTGACCTCTGTCCACTTCCCTGTCTGCCTCCCAGTGCAGCTGTGTGGCTGCCGGACCGGCGAGAGTAAAATGTCTCCACTGAACAGTTTAAATTGCGTTGGTAGGTAAAAAGGCCCTGAGTGCCCATGAAATGTCAGCTGTGTTGAAATTAGTTTTCAGTCTGTTAAAGACAGAGTTCCTCTAGGTGCTGAGAGAAATCCAAGCAGAAACATGTGGCATGACCAGTGGTGATGAAAGTTTGGTTAAGAAAAAGATGACAAGAAATGATGGAGGAGGGGGGCGAGCTTGTGTAGGACTTTGTCCAATTGCTGGAAACAGACATCTGGTGCTACGCCCGCTAAACTGTGAGGATTTTGTGCACTGATCTAACACCTGCCATCAATATAATGAACTCCTCTGGTGAGCTTCTCTTCTCCTCTCTCTATTAACACTGTTTCTCTGCCTGTATTTGTGTGCAGACACAGTAAAGAGATAAAAGTCTGTAAATATAGCGACGCAGTAAAAGCCTCCGAGGTTGAATGTCTGCACAGACACAATGTAAAGGTCACGTAGCACTTCAGTTTGACGCCTGTGAGTGACAGGCACCTCTGAGGGCAGACAGACACACTGCTCCCCTAAATGTTAATGTTCCCACATGGATGACTCCGCTCTCTCTCTTTCTGATGCCTGCATACTCTGGTGTTGCTCCTAAATATGGATGGTTATGCTTTGCTCCTTGTTCAGTTTCTTGAGCTCAGGCAGGTAACAGGCTGCACATATGTCACGAAGATAACTACATGGTGTGTCTCCTTTGTTTCTTTTGGACTTTGTCACATTGATTTCTTTCCACTCTTATTTCTCCTGTTTGCAGAAGAAAACCACCAGAGGGAGCTGCAACACACAACATCAGATGCATCAAACTGCTGAGTGTGCTGAGGCGGTGAGTGGCTGCAGACATGCACACACAGCTGAAGATGCAACATGAGCTGATGAAGCTCTCAAACACTCACTTTGAAGCCCAGAAAAACTATTTGTAAAGGCTATGATTAAATAAAAATCACTAGAGAAAAGCATGAAACAAGTTAAGAACTGAAAATGATTTGCCAGCTCCTGAACAGGGATGAACTAGAATAGCTTCCTGTGTTTGTGCAATGTTGTGCATTTAAGCCTCCTGCTGGTAAGTCCCCTTCAAAATAAAAGGCCCAACATCAGTGAAGCTCAGGGCTCAAATCAGAACATGGCCTAACGAGAAAAGAGGTGGCTCAACAAATATTGATTAACTTCATCATATCAGAAAAACACTGTTGACTATATTAAACCCAAAAACATTGAGCATCTGAGCTACAAACCAAAAGTTAAGTGAAGTTATATTGACGTTGTCAATCTAAAATGGTGATATGTTCAAGACTCTTTCTGAAGCTGATCACACTGGGAGAAGATGACTGTACCACAGCTCATCATTTGTAAGCACTAAACTGACAGAGCTAATTACTAAAGCTCCGTTGATTTGTTTCGTATGTTGGGTTTTAGAGGTCTTGTCTTTGAGCTGATGTGTGACATGTAAATCTCGTCACTTGCCACTAAACCACTAAGTGATCTGATCTGAAGGCACATTTACAACAAGTCAGATGAGAAGCACTGACTTTAAAGAAGAATGTAACGTTTAGCTAAGCCTGTGCAGAAAGCAGTCTCCCTAACACGTGTAATATGAAGTCATATTAATGTGGAACAGGTTTTCCTTCATCTGGCCACAGAGGCCTCCCCGGTCTGGAGCTCTGCCAACCCCCCACCCTCTGCTGTTCCCACATCAGACCACCTTACAAACTGGAGGTTGTGGGGGGGGGTTGGAATGTATTTTGCCCTGTGTGATGTGATTGTTTGCAGAGAAATGGGTTGACCTTGCCCTCTAATGCCACACACACACGCACACACTCGCTCTGGCCGGGCTGGAGGTGTGTGAGACAGACCCGCTGAGTGCAGGAGGTCTGGGACCCCGTCACCACTTCCTGCAGACAGAGAACAGAGGAACCAGTCAGCTGCAGCCAGGATGGGACAATAATGAGCCGTCCAGCCACCACCATCACCTCATTTCAGGTATTATTGAAACCTTCGCCTCTACATTTTTTTCTGCATGCACCAACTGAGGGATAAGACCATTTTAAAAGTAGAGTTATGGTCCAAAAAGCAGTACCCACTTAATACTATACTATATTATATACTAATATTTAGAGATTCAAATGACAAAATAGATATACTCAGATAAACACTCTTCTTAATGGACACTACCTGTGGTTTATAGAGCTTAACTGCTACTGTAAAAATGTCTCATTTTCAAATAGTAGATCATTTTTTATTATTATTGTAATAAGAGGTAATTTTCATATTATTTAAGGACTAGGTGATGTAATCGCATATAAAATAATGAAGCATTTAAATCAGGTTTCTGATACATAACAAAATGATTTCGAAGTTTTATGGAGCATCATATTAACATTTGAATTATTTATTAACACTGATTTGGTAACTAAAGCTGACTGAAAAAACATAATTTGTTTTTTTCCCATTTATTTATTTATTTATTTAAATTAGGAGATTAGATCATTTGTCCAAAGAAGTCATTTGGACAAATTTTCATTTTCATTTTCAGTCATTTGGAAAAGTTTTATAGATTTTGTGTATTTCTCGGAATAAAATCTAACTATTATCAACAACGAAAGAATAAATAAACGAAACTCTGTGGCTTTAAGTTAAAAGTAGACTAACTAGACAGATTATATTTATACATTTTTTTCGATTGTGTAATCACTTTCCATATTCTTTTATCAATCTGAATGTTTTTCAGCAACACAAAATAAATTTGATTTTCAAAATAAATGAACGGATTTCAGCCACGCATCCTTCTCTTATTGGACTCAGAGCCGCAATAAAAGTGCGTGTTGCCATATCGCTCATTTAATCTGAAAAGTTGTGATTTATTTGTCCAACACGTGGACCAGCAGGAAAATATCCCTTTACAATTATATTCTGCTTTTAGAGGAAACCCTTCGCCCTGACTACCCTGTAATGAGTGAACCACAGTCTGTGGCTGTGGCCTGTTGGAGAGGAATTTAAAATGTGGAGGCTCATAATTAATACGGGTCCATTTAACTGCAGGGCGAATAAAGAAAATAATTAAATTGGATGGTAATTACATCTAGACATTGTAGCGGCTTTGTAACGACATAACACATGTATTAGTTTTAAATCCAAATTAGTCTTTCATCGCGTAAAAAGAGGACATTTAGGTTTGTATTTTGATATGACACGTGTGTTTATTTCTGTTTCTGGCCTGTGGGTCATCAAGCAGGCCTCCATCAAAACACTGCAAACACATAGAATGGATGTGACAAACATATTTCAAGGCAATCCTTGTTAACTGGCAACAACACGCGAATAAGTCCGGGATAATAGACATCAGTAAAATAATAGCCCATGAACTTTATTGCTTTTTAAAAAATATAAAATATATATATTGTTCTGGATAATTAGTGTACTTAAAAAAAGTCGTTTCAGCAAAGTTGCTCCAATTCTTCTGTAAAAGCAGCGACAGGATAAACTTTAAATCAGCAGAAGAGCCGTAAATAATTTATTTTCATTTGTACTTTACAGTGCGCGCGCGCGCGTGTGTGTGTGCGTGTGTGTGTGTGTGTGTGTGTGTGTGAGAGAGAGAGAGAGAGAGAGAGAGAGAGAGAGAGAGAGCTGTTAAAAAAACCTCAGCTTAAAACGGCACAGACAGCACGTGTCTGTGTATACAGCGATACAGCGATAGGCTTATTATAGAGTATCAGAGCAGATCGGGAACTTGATGGGTCTGCATTTACACACACACACACACACACACACACACACACACACACACACACACACACACACAGGTCCGGTCTCTCCCAGTGGCTGCGCGCTCTCACTGCAGCTCCCGCTTGTCGCGCTCTGCAGGAGAGGCTGCTGTGCACCGAGCTGCTGCTAACCGGAGGAGTCTGATATTTAGACACGGTAAGACATGCGGTTATGGATGTTGTTTTTTTTTTGGAAACGGGAGATAAACAGGACACAGGAGTACCCCATATGTGTTGATTTTGACACAGTATTTATTTGAATATTTATGTTGAAGTTAACACATTGAATATGTCAGTATAGGCTGCAGTATTTTCTGCACAAGGATATATTCACACACCATGTATCTGCTATAGAAATCTCGACACGTGATGGTGTTACGTCGAAACCTCAGACATCTCGTGTAAATCAAACAAACAAACAAAAAAAAATAACCTGAAAAATGATGAATGATGAGCAGATCTGAGCGCATATGTTCTGAATAAACACGGCGTGGCCAGGCTGCGTGGAGCACAAATCGGTATAAATGAGTAACGGAGGGATCCGGCATGTTGACCCTCCGATGACCCCTTCAACTTTCAACTCTGGATGCCTCCGGTTATCAGTAATCCAGTCAAAGCGATGCCCGCTGCTGCTGCAGGCCTCCTGTGCCTGAATCCATAATCTGCTATGAGATAATGTGTGTGTGTGTGTGTGTGTGTGTGTGTGTGTGTGTGTGTGTGTGTGTGTGTGTGTGTGTGTGTGTGTGTGTGTGGTAGGACTATGATCTAAGGAAATGCACAAATCACGCCACGTGTGTGTTGATGTGCAGTAACAGGTAACGCTTGGGTTCTCTCCACCAACATTAACTTCAACATCACTGATGTCAATTAAAAGCCTTTTATTGATTTTGTTTTAGTCCCCAAAATAAATCCCGTCATGTGTGAGCAGCCACCTCACTTCAGTGTTCAACATTTGGGTAAAACAGGATTTTTCTTTCTGCTTTTCGTCTTCATCCCTTTCACGCCAACTGGTCAAAACGAGTAAAAATAATCCCACTTTCTCAGGTTTAAACAACAACAATGAGTTTTTCTGATCAATTGGGACAGTTAGATCGATAATCCACTTCTCCCAGGGAGAAAAGCAAGTCATTTTTGCGTGCGTGTGTGTGTGTGAATTCAAATCAGAGGGCTGTAGTATGAAGTGACAAATAGACAGTATGAGAATCAATAGAAATGCTTTTGAAAAATGAATCAGCCTCGACCGAGTGCGCGTGCGCGTGCGCGCGTCTCTGTCAATGTGCAAGCCTGTGCGTGTGTGCATGTGTGTGCGTGTGTGTGTGTGTGTGCTGATTGGCCAATGTCACAGCCGTGATTGGGGCTGCAGATACCGATGCAGCGAGCAGACCTATGGGAGAGCGGGGAAGGCAGGAGGGGGAGGGCGGAGTGTCCGAGGCGGACTTGACTCCATTTGTAGGCTAATGAAGGATCTGACCAGCGGGGTTCAGGTCAGGGCTGCCGCTGAGACCGCGAGGGCACCGAGGAGAGGAGCGACATAAATGAGGAGGAAATCACATCCGCTTTGAACGGATCTCATCCTCCGCTGCAGCCGGCGGTGACGGGAGGCAGCGGAGCGGGCGGAGAGAGCAGGAAGGCGGCCAGCGGAGCGACAGACCAGCCGATGATATTTCAGAGCTGCACGGGGGATCATGGTGGATTTTTAAGAGCGGACGCCGCCACACATGGACCGTGGGAATTAAACTAATAAGAGTAGTGATAATTTAGTGGCAATTAAAACAAGCTACAAAAATAGGCGGGCAGAGGCTGCAGAGCGCGCCGGAGCATGATGGACGTGTTTTCTGCAGGGAGAGCAGAGAAGTGCGTTTGAGGTAAAGGCCCACAGGGAGACCATCCAAAATACAGACACACACACACACACGCACGCAGGCCAGACACAGGCTGGTTTGCTTATTTATTGTCAGTGATGTGCACTTTCAAAGCTGCTTTTTTAAAACAGCATGCAGTTTAAGGCACAATTCAGCTGTGAAGACACGGTGCAACTTCAGGCTCCACTTCACTTTTAATGAAGGCTGAAATACAAAGTATGAATATTAATGAAATATGATCACTGTTGCAATAACACAGCCAGGAACCTGGGTCGTTAACATCCCGTAAATATTGTAAGAGTTGATAGTAGAAAGATATACTCTCTCTCAAAAAATAATGTGCAGGTTCATTCGCGTTTAATCTCCTTTGTTAATTAGGTTTTTGGATCAGTTACACTTGTAAGCCAGAAATCATTATGCATTAAGCTGTTTTCCCAAGAGAACATCGTAAATTGTGGTTTTCCACTGCAATATCAAAGTGATAATAAATGGCAACACTAAACGCCTTGCTCTGGATCCTTTAACAAAGAGACTTCATCCCCAAATATCAACAGTGTGGCCTCCTCATCAGCCCCCACAGATTTAGTCAGACATGTTTTGTCCTCGCAACAATCTATTTAATATTTTTATTACCTTTGTTTTCCCAAACACACTTGTTTCAAATTATATTAATTATGGGCTATTAACTATAATATGAAATGTTCCACTGCAGCTCGTTGTGATGGACTGATAATAAGAGGGAGCGAGTGTTGTGCATGTACCAAATGCATATTATACTGACCTGTGTGTGTGTGTGTGTGTGTGTGTGTGTGTGTGTGTGTGTGTGTGTGTGTGTGTGTGTGTGTGTGTGTGTGTGTGTGTGTCAGAGGGACATGGCAAACGGAGGGGACCAGTTCGGCCTTGCGGAGCGTCCGGACTCGGACTGCATGGATTCCCCAAAGGAGACCAAACAGGAAAATCACAGCTACACCTTAAACTCACCGGCTTCACCGCAGACAGCGTCCAGCCAGCAGGTGAACATGTAAATGCTGATGGTTGATCATCAGCTGTAGATAACTTCATCCTGAAGTTTGTGCGGTTTTTGCTTCAGACATTAAATCACATCGAATTTATTACTGATGCAAAAACACTGACCTCACCATTTAGTAATTATTGTTCTCATATATCACAAACCACTAAATCATTATTTCAAACGTACAAATCACTATAAAATTACTATTTGTATATCTTCATATATTTATTTGTCTGCCTTTATTAAATTAAATTCTAAAAAAAAAAAAACCCAATCGAAAGTGTGTTTTAATTTGACTTCCTCTTCAGTTGCAGTGAACTCTGTTTATATGATTCTTCGCAGGGGATGGAGGGAATCAAAGTTTTCCTTCATGACAGAGAACTCTGGACGAAGTTTGATGAAGTGGGAACTGAAATGATCATCACCAAGGCTGGACGGTAGGAGGACGAAAGAATTATCTGTTAACTGTAGATTTCTGTGGACTGTGAGTATATAGGATTTGTGCTTTTTTTTTTTTTTTTAAAGGAAACCATGTCTGTACTAAAAAGATGTAAAACGACATCTATTTTCAAGAATCCCAGGCCCAACAATAACCTCATTCTGGGACAAACTGTACAGTTTGCGCGCCGCCAGGCCTCAGGGGACGTTTTGTCTCAGATGCTGGCTGTTTATTTTATTATCTACCTTCGGGTTGCCTGTTTTATCTGTGCTGGAAAAGGAATGTTGATATTTTTCCTGGTTGTTTTTCCTTATAGGAGAATGTTCCCCAGCTACAAGGTGAAGGTCACCGGACTCAACCCAAAAACCAAGTACATACTTCTGATGGACATCGTGCCCGGGGATGATCATCGATACAAATTCGCAGACAACAAATGGTTCGTCTGATGCAACATCTGTCCTTGTGGAATTCATACTTAGATTACCCCTCAAAAACCAGTGAGTGGTGTGGGCTAAGGGTCGTGGAGTAGCTTTCAAAACAGATAAAAGAATCAGTAGCTTATAATGGGCTCTGGAGAGATCAGACCTCTCGTCTCTTTCCTACTTTTTTTGATATGAATTTTACATTAGAGCCTAAAACCTCTATAAATAGAAATCTGTGCAGGCCGTGTTGTTGTGGGCTCGTCTTGCACTCCATCCCCGCCTCCGCGCTGCGTAAAGGTCGGGTCCTTCTTGCAGACTGGGGTGGCCTAGTTCCCCGTGTTTCCCCCCCGTATCTGCCCGCCGGTTAAATCAGAGTAAGAAGGGTTCACCAGGCGGACAGACGGCACAGACCGGATTAAAGTCCCCCATTCAACTGTGCGTTGTGCTGCGGGGAAAAATCCGAACAGACCACTGGCTCTGCAGCGAGATCCATCAATGCTCCGTGTCTTCCGAGCATCAGACACTCGCTTACCACAATGAACCGGGCCGGAAACAGGACCGTGTGACACAAAGGCATGGGCCTAATGGAGGTGCACGTCTGAGTTCTTTTTAAACCAGTGCCCTTCTGTGTTTTTGTGCGGGAGATTGATCCACTGGACTACAACAGGCTGTACATTTGTTACCACACATGCATACAATTTTTTTCCCCGAGGTCGTGTCATTTGACCTTTATGCATTACAGACTCAAAATCTCACTTTTTAATCACAATAACATAACTTACATCATTCATATTTCTTCGAGGGCTTTATTCGTCCTTTGGAGATGGAAACGTCTTTTTGGGAATATTGGTTTATTAAGATCACAGCCCCTACATAAAGAGAAACTCGCCGTCTAACGCTAAAGAAAACCACCACTCAAACAGATTGGTGTGACGTGAAGGCTGCTGTAACAAAGCGAGAAACTAGTCCCAACAGTGAGCAGATCAAATGGCTAAAATTGTGCCTCTCTTGGATGTTTGGCGTTCCTTTTTTTTTTTTTTTTAAATTTGCAGATAAGTATAACGACTCCAAATTTCTCACGCCAACATTCATGGGAATAAACAGCAGGAAGTAAGAGAGGCAAATAGGAGTTTTTGGAGGAGACCCCGTTAATTTGGCTCTCCTAAGCTCAGGTCCAGATGTGGCTATCTGCGTAAACTTCAGCAAAACAAGATGCATTTTGCGCGTGTCTAATTAAAGCACCAACACAGGCCTCCTGCGGGCCGGACAGACCACTGGGACCCACTAAGTGTCACCGTCTGACCGCTTTCTGATCTCTCTGCCGTGCAGGTCAGTAACGGGGAAGGCAGAGCCCGCGATGCCCGGGAGGCTCTACGTCCACCCGGACTCTCCCGCCACCGGGGCGCACTGGTGCCGCCAGCTCGTCTCCTTCCAGAAGCTCAAACTCACCAACAACCACCTGGACCCCTTTGGACATGTGAGTCTGTCTTCTTAATAGTATTTTAATGTGCGTGCTTCTGACAGAGCAAGACAAAATGTTCTTGGCCCGTGTTTACTTGACTTTAAAAATATATTTTTGCCCTTTGGGTGTAGCTGTGGACTCGGCTGTAATCAGTCATCTGAAAGACAAGAAGACAAATTATACATTTAGCGATGAAAATGGTCTCTTGGTCACATCAAATAGCCTCAATATGCATTTTAAACAATAAACCCCGAGTGCTGTTTATAGTCCAAGAGGAAGGATTACACGACCCACAGTCTCTGGTCCAGTTTGGGCACAGTCACGTGTCCACCTCTCCTGGATGTAACTCAGTGAACAGATCACCAGGAGGACTGCGTTCCCGTCATGCCCAGCGCTCGTTGTTATCCTTTAGTATCAGTCTGAATCACACACTCTGGATTTCACAGTGAGCCGCGAGAGCAGGTGAGCGCGTATTGTTTGGCGCGCGCGTCTCGGTGCTCGTGCGTGCGCGCGCAGAAACAAACAGAAACATAATCTTTTCAGGCCTGTTAAATTAGACGTAATGATTTCAATGACTCTAAAGTCCATTAGCTAATACATGTCACCGGCGGACACGTCGACGCGATTAATCTGAGCCCCCCTGGATAAACAAACGTGCGCGCGCCCGTGCGCGCGCATGCACAGTGGGTCGTGATCCAATTAAAAAGCACTTGTGGAGTTGCCAGGTCGTGGGAAAAAGTTTAGACTGCGCGCCGAATGCACGGAGTTGTTTTTAGTTTTACATTATTGACATCTTCAAGCTAAATTTAGCCATAAATAAAAAAAAAAATGTTTATCAAATGAATAAACAATGTACAACTTTCAGTTATTTTCACTTTCAGTTTCGCCGAAAAGAAGCTGAAACAATCCGTCATCTTAATGATCAGTGATTACGAAGAATCAGATTTTGAAATGTGTGTTTTAATTCCAATATATCAGATTCTGTGGAGCCTTTAGTCTGATGCACTGTAACTGTATAATTTAGTTGTGGTCGAAAGAAAACTGGCACAGATGTAACGTCTGATGAATGAAATAAAATGAATAGTGATTAATGTGCTCCACTAATCACCTTGTTGTAAGGTGACAGCTAATGCTGATGCACTGTATAAATATGTATATATGTAGATAAAACCTTTAGAAAATCAAATCCTGGCTCTGGCTCTGGAAAACAAAACACTGACTTGTTTTTCATCTTGGCTTACATCTGTTTGAGTCCCCTGATATATAAACCAAGATTCTCTGTCTTAAAGATTCATGTCATACATGAAATCCGGGTACCTTGACATGAGTTGAGTTAACCCCCCACCTGGCCTCCGTTCCAGTGCCGGTCAGAGCATCTGCTGGGTGGGTTTCTGCTAACATGACAGGTCTGTCAATCTCACTTTCTCAATCTCTCCCCCCGTGCAGATAATACTCAACTCCATGCACAAATACCAGCCTCGTCTCCACATCGTCAAGGCTGATGAGAACAACGGCTTTGGCTCAAAAAACACGGCTTTCTGCACCCACGTCTTCTCTGAGACTGCCTTCATTGCTGTGACGTCTTACCAGAACCATAAGGTAGACTTTACATAAGGACACGGTGCACCAACACACTGTCAGAGCACAGCAACTAAAAACCCACGTTGTGTGCTTCAAAAAGGAGCCACCTAAACCTCTTCTATGGATGAAACTAATGCAGTGATTGGAGGTTTTGAAAAGGGGAATACCATGTAAAAAACATACCATTAGGCCAGAGAGAGAGAGAGAGAGTCAGATCAGGTCTGGTGTCAAATTTGTGAGCATTTAGATAAGTGCATGAAGATTTGCCTTTGGTCACTGACCACATTCAGACTTCTGTTTCTCACATATGCACACACACACACACACACACACACACACACACACACGCACACAGACAGACACTTTTTTCTGTTTGTATTACTGTCTGTGTTTTGTATCCAGAAAGTCAATTTGCATCTTCTTTGTTTATGTGTCCTTATTCAGTATTTGTAAATATGTCCAAAAATAAATTATCCCTGTGTGTGTGTGTGTGCGTGTGTGTGTGTGAGAGAGCATGTGCGAGCCTTGGTCTGTAATGACCCGTTTCTTTCCCTTGATCTTGGCTGATCCAATTTTCTCGGCGTCTACTAGAAAGACGGATTGCTGAATCTTGAAGCCACTCTGCTGCTTTAGCTTTCACAAGATCGCTTCACTTTAATCACGTTAATAACAAAACATAAAACAATGTAAAGAATACATCTCGGATATAGTTTTTCTACAGAGTTTTGCAATAGTTTTTCTTCATGTTTAGGTAACATGTCTTAATCGCAAAAGGCTAAATTCTGCCCACTTTTATCTACAGCTTCAATATGATTTTCTTTTATTTATTATTTAAAAAATATGTTAAAAAAAACAACCCATATTTGGTCCATTGAAGTGCACTGATTTATTTACAACAGTATATATAGCGTTTAGTTTATAAACAAAAGTAGATATCGTACTGTTTTATTTATCCTGAGCAGCTGAAGTACTGTAGGTAATGTATGAAGTCAATAATGATTGTAGCAGTAGTTAAATGTAATGTTTGTGAGTTTGGAACTTTGCTGCTAATTTATATTATTATTATTATTATTATTATTAGTGGCAGAATTAGAAGTAGTGGCAGAGACAGTCGGTGGGTCAAAGTGATCATTAATTAGTTTTAAGTATTACAAATTACATTTTCTGAGCTATTATATTTATGTCATAAAATTTTTGTAAAGAAAAAAAAGTAAACTTTGTATTTCCATCATACATGGGATAACAAATACTATTGGTTTCGCACTTCTATACTTATTCCAACATTTGTGTCTACAAATGAAAACTACGGAGCCAGTGGTTTGGTGGAGGCTATCGGTATTATCGGCACTTAAAAGTTTGTTTGGGCCTCAGCTCGTGTCGGAGCTCCACTCCTTCTGTGTGATGGACACACAGCACAGAGGCTTCCCTCCATGACATCACTGAGAAAAGTTTGAATACTTCACATCAAAGCTCCCAGCTTTGGACCTCTAAAAGCTTTGGCCCGAAATCCTTAAACCTGGCGACTGTTTGGGTAAACAGTTTATTCTGTGTCAGCTGGCGAGGACACTGTCCGCTCCTCGGCGGCTGAGGAATGTTGGCCGTGCAGAGCTGCAGCGGGGCTGCTTTCAACATCTGCAGGGCCTCTGACTGATAGTAAACTATTGACTTTCAGTCAATGAAAAGAACGGCTAAAAATCGAACGGGTCTGTGTGTGTATGGGCTTGCATGGGTGTATGGTATTGTGTGGGTGTGTGTGTGCTGGAGTATAATGCTCATGTCTGATTTTCTGTGTTTTGTGCTCAGATTACACAGTTAAAGATAGAGAATAATCCCTTTGCAAAGGGCTTCAGAGGCAGCGACGACAATGAGCTGCACCGCATGGCCAAACTACAAGGGTGAGTACAGCTGTATTAGTGTGTGTGTGTGTGTGTGTGTGTGTGTGTGTGTGTGTGTGTGTGTGTGTGTGTGTGTGTGTGTGTGTGTGTGTGTGTGTGTGTGTGTGTGTGTGTGTGTGTGTGTGTGTGTGTGTGTGTGTGTGTCATAGGAAACAAATCTATTCTTCTATCTGAGGGTTGTTATGATGGGGCACATATGGTCTAAGACATGACTGTGTGTTTGTGTGTGTGTGTGTGTGTGTGTGTGTGTGTGCAAGCGGTCTAAAGAGAAGTGAGTTATTGTCACCTGAAGGTTGATCTTAACCTAAACCCCGTCCAGAACCTGCAGCACAAACTCGACACACCGAGCATCAGTCTCTGCGCTGCACTGATAGATGGATGATATCACCCTGCTGCTGGTCTATTAGACCGTCACTGCTGATCAGCTGATGGACCTACATGGTGTCTGTTTGCGTGTTGAACTAATCTCCATTCAAACGCTGTTGTGGCAGGCAGTTTAGACATTTTAATAAGCCAATGGGAGAGGCCGTTCTAGATGGGAGGGAGCGGAAAGAGAGAGGGGAGGAGGAGAGAGAGAGAGAGAGGGAGGCTGTTTTAAATGCTGTGTTATTGTGCTGTTGTGGTTGGTGGAGAGGAGAGGAGAGGAGAGTAGAGGAGAGATCTGAAGTGACACACGGATGGATGTTTATTTTTAGTGCAGCAAATTATCTCACAACAGCGTGCATGGGTGCGCGTGAGTGTGTGTCACTATCTCAGTGAGAGTCAGATGTGAGATGTGGCCCGCTGTCCCCTACATACCCAAGAGTTCACCAAGAGGGCAGTGTGTACAGAGACGGATCAGAGCTGAAAGGATTGGGAACGGCTAAGTAGACTTGAAAGGAAAAGGAAAAGGAAAAAAAAACAAGGAGACAAACAATACAACCAGGAAGAATTTAAACAGGAATGAGGCAGGAGGGGCGGTTTGTGCAGCACACCTGAAGCCATGACATATGCAAGTTGTTGCTTCTGCTGTAATTCTCTCTTTGTGTTTCAGGAAGGACTACCCTGTGGTCCCTCGCAGCACCGTCCGTCAGAGAGCCTGCTCCGCTGGGAGTCCGTTCAGTGGGGAGGGCCGGGGCCTGCGAGGCTCCCCCGAAGCCGTCGGATCCCCCTACAGCTGTGAGAACGGCCCGAACGGCAGCAGCCCCCAGGAGCTGCTCGGTGCTCCCCCCGCCCACTACATCCTGCCTCATCCTCACCTGCAGCACGGCCAACAGCAGCAGGTCTACCACTGCACCAAGAGGAAAGGTAGGAGGAAGCTGTGTGTCTCCACGTTCTCCACAATGTGTTCTTGACAGATATGTATTTTTATAATAGTGGAAATAATCATGTATTTTTCTCACTTTGAAAAATATTTGTTAGTCACAATTTTCTGACTTTTATTACACTCCAATGCTTCCTCATTCCAACTCAAAAATACCATTTCTGACTGACGTAGATGTAGATGTATATTACTATATATATATATATTACTATATATTATATTATTATATATATATGTTATCCAAACTTAAGATTAAGATTGATTTACTATGATTCAGGCAACCAATATGAAAATCAGAGACTTTAAACTTAACTGAGTTATTCCACCACTGTCAATCTATTGTCTTTATTTTTTTGAGAACTTTTCTTCTTGATGGCACATTCAAGGGTGCTCCATCATCCTGGATATTAGGGATGTTGGCCAAAAAGCTTTGCATGCATAACGGGTTTGAAAATGTTGGAATTACTGCATGTGACACGACGCTGTCATTTTTACTTAAGATGACCTCAAATTTTTGGTCTCTTCATGTTGTTGTTTTTTGTTGTTACTGAAATCAGTGGAAACCAATGGCTGCCAGGGAAATAGGAGCTAAACTGATTTACATTAATTTGCGTGTGTGTTCATTTTGTGTTTGAAAACTGTGTTTAAATAACATCAGATTTACTGAGGCAGCGGCTGAATGAATGAATAATTAATCTTGACCATGTCTGGTCATTTACGCGTACTTGTGTGGGTTTATTTTCACATATTAATGATAATAATAATGGCCAAAAGTAAATCAGAAACAATGACATATAGGAGAGATTTGTCAGTGTTGAGATTGAGATTCAGACAACTTTATTTATGCCCAAGGGTCAGTTCATTTGTAGCTGTCCCAGTACATACATTAGATAAGATATTCCTTTATTAGTCCTTAGCAACGGGTAAATTTACATCTGTACATACAACAGACAACCAATAATTAATAATTAAGTAATTAATTCAAGGAAAGCATATTAAGGACGAGGGACAGTAAGAACCATAAAACAGATACTCCTTAGTATGAAGATAAGAGCAGCCATAAAAAGCAATAAATAATAAAAAACAGCATGTCATTAAAAAAATCCTCTAAAATATTTGTCATTTAAAATGGGTTCAGCAGCTTAATGGCAGAAGGGATACAGGACTAAGAGGATTGATTATTTCTCCTTAAGGGCACATTATAATGTCGGCCTGACGGCAGCAGGATAGATTCGGCCAAAAGAATGTGATCTGGTTGGCTGATCAGTTTTTTGCTTTCTCAGCCTCGTGTTCCTCCCAAATTGTGCCCCTCTGCAGACAATCCGTTAAACCAGCAGATAAAAGAAAAAGTTAAAAGGTTTTCATAAAAGAACGGTTCATTCATTAGATAAGGTCGTATCACAGACATTGAAAGAGTTAAGCTTCCAAATTAAATGGATCCTTTGTTGACCCTGTTTGGCATCAGTTTTAGATAATCAAATACAGAGACGAATCAATGTGTGATGAGGATGAAAATTCAACATTATTAGATTCCAAAACATTTTCTAAGGCTGCAACTTGACTTAACCTGAGACACATTATTTGCGTGACATTTACTGACCACAGAACTGATCAAGGGCAACTCAGGTGACAAATAATCTGTGCTTTCAGGCTGTTTGATGGACAAAAACAAAACGTGCACGTCTCTACGTGTAGAATTAATCTGTAGCAAACCACAAAAAGGCCGTTTACATTATCCTGCAGCAGAATGTTCTGCACTGATCATAAGTATAGCCTATACACTTGTAGTCTGTGTATTGTTTGAAGGGTTTTATTGCAATACTCATTCTACTGCATATACCTATGTTTTAGTATCAAGACTAAAAGAATATAATTTAAGCACCTTACTTTGAAGAAATAAAACTTTATTTCTACATAACCCTTTTTACATTTCTCAACAGCCAAACTTGTTTAATATTTAACACAAGCAGTTTGCCCAAAGTCTATCATTTCTTTTTTTTGGCAAACATTACAGATAAACTGCACTTAAACCCTGGCATCTTGTTTGGTCTTACATTAATTTCATTTCACTCTAAACGCAGCCAAACTAATTTCGAGTTTTTGCATGTGAACATTTTGTTCCCGTCTCAGCTACTTGTTGTAAATTCTGAGCTGGTACGTTCCCAGTTCTGACTCGCTCTTAACGCCAAATGGAAAATCAACACAGTGTTTTCTGTCTCTCTCTGTAGTGGAGGAGAACTGCTCTTCAGGAAACCGCCAGCACCCGTACAAGAAACCCTTCACTGGTAGCTCACCAAGTGAAGGCGAGTCTTACTATCACCCCTCCTCCTACCCTCCTCCGCCTCCCGGTCTATCCACCACCCCTGCTCTGGGTCCCACTGACTCCCCCTACAGCTCAGACATGGGACAGCGCCAGGCGTGCATGTTTGCCGGCTCAGAGCCCAGACTGGATGAACTCAACTGTACATCCTGGTCGTACACCTGCCCGCTCCCCTCCGCCATGACCCCCATGGAATCCTACCCTCCTTACACCCCTCACCCTCCCTACAGCTCCAGCCCCCAGGGCTCTCGACTCAGCTCTACGGCCCACCAGAGCTCTCCGCCGCTGGGAGAACACATCGCCCACAACCCCTATCAGAGCCAGAGCTCCCAAAACATTCACAGCAGGCAGCTCAGCCCTCCGCTCAGAGAGTATCCTCGCTACACGCCCAACCTGTCTCCTCCTCTCTACCACACGCTAGAGACGCACACACACATCAGGTGCGGAGTCCCAGAATGGAGTGCAGCATCCTAACTGAACCAGAGGACAAACCCGAAAGACTAATTAGTGGACAAAGTTTCCTCGTCTCCACTACAAATGACCCTTCTTTCTGCTCTTCTGAAGGGTGCTGCACCATATGCGGGCTAAATGTGATATTACCATTGTAAAATAATTGTGAAAAGCGTGATTTTGTGCCGTGTGAAGAGGTGTCATCTGTTAGTCACGTCTTTCCCCTTTGCTGTGTGGAGCAGTGGACGGTTAAAGACTGGACTTGGACATCCATGACGCTTCAGACGTTAGAAAAACAAGAAGTCTGTGTCTGAGCAGCACAATCAAAGTTGTCCCTCCATCGTCTTTCCATAACCCAGAGACTGGTGTCATCCAAATGTTTGCACTGTGAGCCCTGTTAAGGCCAGACCGTTAACAGCACTAGGCTGTTTTCCTCTCAATGACTCCGACTCTCTCCATTGTGAAGGATGTAAATGGTGATCCACTGTCAGACAGGCAGTAACATTTACTGACCAAAATAATCTCTGCTCTCACAGCGGAGCCTGAGGGAGACATTTTTTATCTTTAGTGGAGCAAAGCACAGCTCCACGCTCAGTCTGAGCGAAGGAGAAAAGGCATGAGTTGTCTGTGTGTGCGTGTTTGTATGTAAAGCCTATGTCAGCTCAGCTCAAGGATGCTGGGAGTTAATTTCCAATGAGACAGGCAGTAGTAGCTGCAGGCGCTGCACCATAGAGATAAACAGTTTGTTTAGACCACGCTACAGGCTGAAGGACCTGTAAACACAGTTTCTGCTGCATTCTGGGTAAATGCACTACTCAGCATCACACAGCTGCCACCGCTGTCCTCTTAGTCACCCCCAGCTGACCAATCAGCTGTCTGCGTTCACCAAGAGCCATCCAATGACCGTGCGCCTCTCTTGTATCCCCAGCTGACCAGTCAGAGATGGAGTGCGGCATGTTTAATGTGTGTGTTTACTGTCCCATTTTTGTTTGTTTCTGAATTATTCATGAGTCCAGCGTTGATCTCTGACATGGAGGGATTGCTCAGCGAACACAAAGAATCACAGTGCTGTAAATGTGATAATGTTGATGCACCACCTTGTTAAAATATTATTTTAGTCTCTTTAGTTTTGAATCTAAATGCTCTCTGTCGAGTCCATACAGTATTCCTCCAGTAACTGCTTTAACAAGAATGGGTTAAATACGTTTCCCCGCAGGTTTGAGTAGCATTACTTTCCCACCTTAAGCCAAGCGTATGGACACATTTTTAGCACCCACTGTGCAAAAAAAGACTCAAGCTGAGATTTTGGTTTAATTTTGTGTAATGAAGCAGTTTTTATATTTTTGCCCAGGTGTTTTACATGCAGTAAGATGTGAGAAGGTGCTCTAACATTACAAACCATCAGTATGCAGAGAGCAGATCCTCATCATTCCTTGATATGTATTTGTTTTGTGTGTGTGTGTGTGTGTGTGTGTGTGTGCGTGTATGTGTGTGCGTGTGTTACAATGAGATTTTTTATAGCCTTGTTCCTGCTAATAGTATTTATTACTCTAGATTTGTTAAGATTTGTTTGTTGTTGACTTGTGAAACAAGATGGTATTGTTCAGAGATATTTGTTTATCTTTGAAGGTTTGTTTCTGGTTTCACCTTCCATCTCCAAGTGGTGATAAATAGTTGTGATAAGCAAACAAAAATTTCTGTTCTATGGAAATAAAGGCAGATTTATATACAGAAATGTAATAAATTTTAGAGAATTTTGCGTAAGTCAAGTGGTTGTAGTGTTCTTCATTGTGATTAGACAACAAACAGCAGAGACAAACTATTAACATTCCCAGTAGGTTATTTATAGGACATTCAGGAGTGGAAACTCTTTTAAGTGCAGTGCCGTTTATCAGTTTCAAAGCATGTATCAATATGAAGGACCTGGTAACGCCAGTAGCCTGCACCTTTTCCTGACATGTCCAACAACATCTCATTCAACAATGTAGAGAGCATTATTTTTAGTCTAACAGAGTGTACTGTTGCTGACTTATAAAGTGTACGGGACCTCAGTGTCTCTAACTCTTCCCTTCAGCAACAACCCCCCACCCCCCCCCCAGAGTGGTGTGGGTTCTGGGGTGCTGTGCATACCTTGTCTGCCTCCTCTTATCTCTGACAGGTTGTTTGGCATCTCCAGTCTCCACCAGCTGGACCCCCTCACTGACAACCTGCTGCCCAGGGAGGGGTGGGGTCTGCTGGGATGCGGGACAAAGAAAGGTGGGGGTGTGTTGGTGGTCCCCCCCCCTCCACCTCGCTTAGACTCTCCAAAGCGCCATACGCCCTTTTTCCTCTGTTCTGACATCTCATGTATCTGCGCCTCTCACAGCAAAGTTAACCTCTTACACCTTACACCTGCTCAGAGTTTACAACACACTTATTTTGAGAAGCGCAAATGGATGAAGCACACATAGATTTAGATACAAGGATTGTTAAATCATTAAACTTCTAACTCTGTGTATTTACATTTAATTGCATTGTTATACGTCAGTTGTCAGGCCTCCCGCTCTCTCCTTCTCTTTTTCTCTATCTTCCTTTCTCTCGCTTTCATACACCATGAGGTCAGAGGTTAAGCAGGCAGCTCCTCAGAGGGTCTGTTCCTCCTTAACCCTTCATCTCCAGACAAACGGGCCAGGACAAGACGAGAGGTGGGGAGAGGCGGGGGAGAAAGAGATTGAGGTCCCATGCAGGGGCCTCCAACTCTGGCGATGGATTGCATCGCTTCATGCTTGCTTGTACAGTAACAGACCTCTGTGATGGCCTCTGTATGGCTGGACGTAAGCTGGGAGAACAAGGATTTGGATGAAGTGGTAAAGTAATACTAAACATAGAGTGTGTGTGTGTGTGTGTGTGTGTGTGTATAAAGGGCCTTAATCAATCAGTGGAGGACTTTCTCAGACACACTGGTCTGACAGTAGATTGATGAACCTTTGTGATCAAAGAGCCTAAGTGGTGCTTATCGTTATCTCCCCCACAATCCCCCCCCATACACACACACACACACACACACACACACACACACACAGCTAACCCTGCCCTCTACATATTCTCTTTTTCTCAGCCTTTGCCAAATGTACTCGTCCATGATGGTTTATAACAGACCGTTTATAACAGACCCAGAGCACAAACAGCCACACACACACACACACACATCTTTTTCTTGTCGTGTGCACAGATGACATCACGTGTTTAAACAAAAAAAGAATGACATTTTTAAATGTCACTCATTTGGCCTGCAGACCTACGTTTTTCTATGGCTTCTAAACTGGGAGGGTTTATGTTTCTGCTGTTTTGTAAGTTAAAGCTGCTGCAGAGCAATTTCTCTAGCAAAATAAGCTTTTTTAAAAGGCATCAAGGACTTATTTAAAGCTTATTTCATTATAGTCTGAACTATTAGTTTGAATATATAAATGTGTATTTGGAGTCTGTTGCAGGACACTGAGGGGCATTTGTGTGATGTCCAGCATTAGTGATGCCATTTTGTGAGGAATAAGTGGTCTGAGATGGAGTGTAATTGGTAAAGTTGATTATGGTTCGTCTCTATGGGTCTGATGGTGCTCCGTCTCTGTGGCAGTAACGGCTCTAGTTAAAAAAAAAAAAGCTGCTACACTGGAATGCCACAGAAAATAGAGAAAGCTGTGAAATTTTCATGTCTCAAAAGTTTGAAGTAAAAATTAAAATTCAATTGTACATATTAGAGCCTTTTTTTTCCAGAAACAAAAGGAAAAAAATCGGACCAAAGCTTGTTCGGGCAGGTTTCAGAGCTTCATCAGAATAAGTGACATTCAGAAGTAAAGAGGGTATTGCTGTATAATTGGATGATGGATACATCAAACCATTTTTTCAGATTTTATATAATATACTTATGCGAAGTTAATATATCAACCCATTAGTATCTGTAATTAGAATCAGTGAGCACAGTATGGAACTAAGAGGACACCACAATGGCAGTACAATAATACAAAACAATGAAGCTTGGCCATTAAATATGGTGAAACAAAGTAGGCTGGTGGAGGTTTATTTGAATGATACGATCCATCCTTGTTATTTAAAAGCCACAAGAACGGTCTAATGCTGTTAAGCACAGTATAGCAACAAGACTGAGACCCAAGCTAATTTCCCCCTAAATGAGAGTTTATGGCTGAAACAGCCCTGAAATCACTGAAGTAGATCTTAATATGAGCATAAGGGCTGTCAAGGATAAGAGGCCAAGTAGGAGTGTGTGTGTGTGGTTGGTTGTTGAATGTGCTTGGATTGTCCTGTGTGTTGCCTCTGAGAAACAAAGGGGGAGGTTAAGGGTCAAACTAACAGCAGACAGGCCAGTCCAGGGTCAGAGGGCTCAGACTAACCTCATCAGTGTTGGTTGTTTATCTGACGACCCTCGAACTGTCACCCTTTTGGAGGTGCGTTATCTTTCAGTCTCATGCTGGACTCTCACTTTTAGACCAGTTCAGTGCCTCAGTGCCAGTATTTATGGAGAGCTGATCCAACTCGAAGGCATAAACCCACAAGCATTATGAAAATACAGATGTAGGACATGCTGTTGGCCCAGCGGTCTGTATTGCATGCCCGGATAAAAATCTTTGTCTCCATGATTCTGCTGTCACTCCCTCCAGTGGAAGCAAAGTTTTTTAAAAAGGACACTGTGATGTGAGCAAGAATAATTGTTTTAACTCCTAACATACCGCCAAGGTCCCAAGACCAGCAGCCAAACACACATGACAGGGTGAAAGGGATAGAGGCGTTCCCGCAGTGGGTGGTGATGGGGGTTGTGGGACGTCATGGAGCCAATGTCCCGTCTGATTACAGCCAGAGGACTGGAGAGGCACGCTAATCCTGCACGCACACATTCACATACACACAAAAACACCCCCGTTGAGACAAAGACGCACAACCAGCAAGACAGAAAGACAGATACGCACACACATACTGACACACACTAACCTATCCAATCAAGAGATTACACCCCATACCCCCTGACCTCACTCCGGTCCCCTTTGTCCAGACAGGACACGCAGCATAATGATATCACTACCAGCAGGACTTCACTATGCCGCTCTGCTTGTCCGCTCACTGTACAGACCGGCTGTGGCCCCTCACAGTCTCCCAGTTTTGACTAAAGGAACGTTGTCAGGTCATTATAGTGTTATTATTGGGCAAAGTTCTTGCAATGTACCCCCCTATCAGAAATTTGGCACAGACATCCAAAGAAAATCTATTTCTTAATTACTGATTTTTTCTTTAATGATTTTACTTTTTTCCCTGCAACAAAATATTCAGCACAAATCAGTACAAACAGCTGCAGATATCTATTCCCTCCTTGCCCCTCCAAACTTAATTGTAACAATATTTATGACAGTATTCATAATTATGGCAGTTATGACAAGAAAAAAAGATTTTTAGTACAGGTAGTACTACGTAACGTAGCAGTGCACAACCAGACTTTGAGTGGTTTGTAGAACCATGCAGAGGCCACGTCCACCCACCAGGGCCAGTGAATGCCCAGGATCACAGATCACAATGCGCACAGGGACGACCCTAGTCCCATCCTCACGGACACTCCCGAGGCCGGGCCTCAACAGACAGCTGCACCCCCACAGATCCATGCCATCCCAAGGACAGCCAACAGCCCCAGGGAGCATCGGAGACCTTCGTAGAGCACTGCAGTGCAGCTTTAGGCCTGACCATTGACATCACGATCGAGAGATGTTCCATCATGTAAAAAGGTTACAAACAATCCTGAGATTAAGCATCATTTTTTATTTCTGAGGGTAAGCATAAAGCCACAAAAATACAGAGGGGGCTCCCCACTTTTCCAGTGAATAGCTATAGTCTGATAAAGCAAACATTGCCCCTCTAAACTGAGGAGTCCTCCAGTAGTGCCAGTCTTGGATTCGTTAGGATCTCCATCTAAACAATTCTTTCTATGATATCCAAGATAGATCCCAAGTATTGTTCCACATGTCTTCATGTCCAGAATATATGTAAAAGAGTCCCTGTTTCAGTCTTACATCTGAGACAATATTCTGAGTGGCTACTGCTTGAATTATGGAGACACTGAGCTGTCATGTAAGCCCTGTGTATCACAAATGACTATTATGAATCAGTTCCCATTCCGAGTCCTCAGAGAACTTTTTAAGTTCCTTTTAAGTTTTTCAAGTTCACCATATCAATTTAAAAGGAGATTATATGTCAGTGTAGTGTTCAAAACATGTTTCTGATGCTTAAGTGGACTAGTATAGACTTGAATAAAATGTGTCCAAAATTCCATCATCAGCCTATAAAAGACCAATGAAATTGTCCAAAACAAGTCTAAGAGTATTTAGCTAAATGCTAACATCAGCATGCTAACATGCTCACAATATTATTGTTTACGCTATTATCTTTATCCTGCTCAGTATCTTAGTCTAGACTGTTAGCATGCTTCACAGCTGGGGCAATATAAACTCAAGTATTGGATAAATTGACATTTTAACCTGATAATGACACTGGGTGAGAAGTAAGGAGATCATCACAGTAACCACAGGTACCTGTGTGCAGGTCCACCTATTGTCAAATGTTATGATGATCCATCCAATACTTGTTGAGACATGACAGTCTAACATTGCTGCTAGCATTCAAAAGCTGAGGTCACCTTAGTGTCGTTAAGTTTTTTTTTCCTCTGTGAATGTTTATTTTGAAGGATTTGTGGCATAAAAGATGCATCTGGTAAATTCTTCAATTAAGCATTCTTGTCCCCAAGTTTGAAACCACTGTCTTATTTGATGAAATTAGTAGATGTCCAAGCTAGAATTATTGAAGAAAAATCAGTAACATATATATAACACATATTGTTGTATTCAGAAATTAAGAACGTTATGGTTTAAGTTGCATTTTGTTGACATCCCATGCGCCTCATCTCCCAGCAGGCCTCTCTCTCTCCCCCTGCGTTTACGTTGCCCGCGCTCTGCTACAGGCTTGTCGCCACTTATGTACAAGCATGTTTGCAAAAACGCCGGACAAGACCACTGCTGTGAGACAAACACAAAACACAAACATCAATAAACAAACAAATCCATTCATGCGCCCTCCGCCCTCCAAACACTGCATGCACACGCAGCCCGATTTCAAAGCACTCACTCAGCCTGATGTCAGATCCCATTGTTTGCCAGAGGCAGCATTGTTTGGTTCATACCGCGTACATTTCTGCAATGTGGTCTCATTATTAATAGATGGTGTCAGAGAGTCACTGCCCTCTCTGTCTGACAAGGCATTAGCATAAACACAGACTTCCTCTCAATATCTGTTTGCACCACACTGTTGACCTTTAATTATGGATGTTTAAATGTTTGTCACCTGTGCGCTCAAGTGTGGGAGTCTGTGTGTCTGTATGTGTGTGTGCAAGCTACAGTGAAAGTCCAGGTTGTAGGCTTGACTATTCAATCAAAATTAGTCTACAAAAATAAAAAAAATTTCGAGGACAAAAACATGGAAGGAGCATAAAAACACTCCCAGTATAGGGCTATAGAGGAAATACAAATTAGTGCCACAGGAGGACAGTTGAGCAGGATATGCAGAGAGAGCAGGCAGAAACAGAAATAAGCAAAATAACTTGCAAAAACATTAAAAGGAGACTCATGGGAGTTTTTTTTTAAAGCATAAAGAGGCAACTGACAGGGTTTCAAAAAGGTTTCAGAAAGTCAACATATGAAGAAGCTTCGGTAACAAACACTGCAAATGTCAAGGGAACCTATCCAGATAAATACTCATCAAACATCACATCGTCAGCATAAAGAGACACACTGAAACTTTACGAAAGCCTCATGAGATCACAGAATTTAATACACACCTAAAAACTGCAATACAGAACACTGCAACAACATCATAACATCCAAAACACATTACACATATAGTATTTATGACTCATATCGAAAGCCTATTCTAATATACATAGCTTAGGGTCAACAGCAGGAAAAAAGTGCAGAAACCAGCTTTTTCCGTAGCATTGAGAACGCAACATGCATACAACCTAGATGTGTATTACGGAATGTTAATCATGGAGGTGGATAATATACTTGGTTCATTATAACGTGATATGATGTTTGAGAATGAAAGAGGGATTGCACAGTAAATGACTTTTAGAGACGAGCTCATGAACTCTACAGGGTGAACCTAGTTTTGTCACTATTTACCCATAATCCATGGGCAATAATACATTCAGACACGCTTGTAAACATGTTTATGAGAAGGTTCATTTCCTGGTCCAGTATAATTTAAAACAGACAGAAAAAAAACTTTCTGTTTCTAATCATTTAACCAGATCATTCCACAGTGGTGAAATTCTTATTTCATCCAGGACCTTTTTCCCCTTTTTTCAGATGGTGGAGATAAACATTCAGCTTCAAGGCCACAGCATGTTGTGCGAACTTTTATTTGAATATACAAATAATGTAATGAAAATTTAAGATAATAAAAATCTAAAAAAAAAAAAAGAACAGTGCTACTGGTACTCTGTATTGTCCTCGTGGGCTTTGTGCCTGCAATTATAGATTCTGACCTACTCATCTTCTTCTCCTCGTGCTCCTGAGCTGGTAAAAGGTTTGCTGGTGTTTACATGAGTGTTACGTCTCCATCTCCTCAGCCTCAGACTGTGCCCATCACTTGACACAACATGCTTTTATTATAATAGCATCATTCCATTAGTATTAATAAAGCACTGTGTCTGTGTGTGTGTGTGTGTGTGTGTGTGTGTGTGTGTGTGTGTGTGTGTGTACGTGTGCAGCAAACCAACCATTCATCAAAAATGGATACAGCAGCATCCCTGCCTGCAGCTATCTGTTGTTGTTTTTCCCCTTCAATGATTTTTGGTCATGCCTTTTCTCTTTCTTTCTCTCCCATTTGCTCTGCTCATTTTGTGTGAGCGTGTGTGTGTGTGTGTGTGTGTGCATGACATACATTTGCATCAGATGCATTTTCCTGGTTCTGCTGCTCTCACTGTCAGCATCTCCATCCTCACCACACCTGGCAATTACTATGGAAAAGTAGCAGCACACGGCATTTCCATTAAGTTCCTCTGTCACCATGTGGCACAGTACGAACATGTAATGTCAAATTGCCATTTACTCAGTCCCATGTGGCTCTTATTAAAAAGAGATAACAGATCTTTGAAGGTATGTTAGGTGTGTACGTCCTGGAAGAGTGGTAATATTCATCACGTGGTGACCAATATCAGGCTACTTTAGTGTGAAAGAGACAACCAGAATCTGACATTTCTCACTAAACTCAAGATAAGTTGAAAAAACAAACTCACCATGAGGTCCATATAGTAAACATATAGTATACAACCGGTTCATATATTCAGTTATACACCAGATTAAACTTTATCTAGGTGCTGCAGGGACACACATTTTGCTATCTGAGGTTATATTTTAAAGCCTCTAAAAGGTTGGGTTCAAAGTTAAAGCTTTTTCTCAATAAATGCAGCAACTTTTGCATGCAGGACCCTATCACTCATAGTGAAAAGCTAATTTAGAAAATAAATGGCCAAGCCCTCAGCATTTGAAACCCACTTAACACCCAGTTACGCCCAGTTTATTTCCTCCTTTAATTGTTAAAGGACTGTTAAAATGTTGAATGTTGTTATGTATATTCTGTATCAGCCTTGTCCAGCTCTTCACTGATGTTTACACTTAGTGAAATGTTGAAACCAAAAACTCCAAATAGAAATGCTGTGAATGTCTTTTGGCATCAAGGCATCAATTTATACACATTTCTCAAGATTTCTCCAGGACTGTTTTGGTATTTATGGAAACTTTAGGGTTTCTTAACAAGAATTTGAAATACATTTCATCAAATTTCCAAACTAAATTCAGTGTGTAAACAACTTGTCAGATTCAGATAAATCCTTCTATAAGTCAGGCCAAATCTTTTGATCCAGAGTAGCCTCAACAATTTCACACAACTGCTCTTGTTTCTGACATGTTTACAGCAAAGTGTCATCATGTCTGTCAGTCTAGTGTATGGTGAGGAGCGTGGTGTGGGATCACGTGCTTGCGTGCGCTGTCCAGTGTCGTTCAAAGCGTCGGTAGTAGAAAGGTGTGATGTCAAGTGTGATTTTTGTGCTTAAAGTGAAAAAAATCACACATCTCCCTGTGGTAACACCTGTCAATCAAACGGCTGGTCACATCACTGAGGTCCACACTGTGCACTTGTTTTCTGTTGTTCTTTAACCATATAGATGTATACATGGACGGGTGGCGAGACAGTGGATACATAAGATAAAAGCCCCCTGCAGGCAGAGATATGTTTCTTGTATAATAATTTGACAGTTGATCATGTTTACAAACTGTAGTATATTTTTCATACTGGAGATGAAGAGAAGCTGTCTAACTTTTTTCTAAGGCCACAGATGATCTCCACTGACACTTATCTCATCATGTGCCAAATATAATAGGAAACATACAGAGGAAATCTGTAATGAAGGATATGTTGCATTAAAGCAGCAGAGCAGAGCCACTCAGCGGTCATTTAAAGTGCATAACTAACTTCAATGGCCTTGTACAATTATTTTTGATTGGTTGACTAGGTGGGGAGTAGCCGTGGATTTATGCTTGGCCCTCCCTTCGTTGGTGCACAGGCTGGTCCCAGCCTCTTGGCATCACGACCTTCATCCAGCAGCTGTACCTGTAACAAAGTATCCTCCCTGGTGACCTTTCCCTATCGTGTGTGTGCATCTTACAATGGAGTCTTTCTGAGAACATCCCTCCCGTGTAGTTATCTCATCCTGCTGTTCCAGTAACGGCCTCCCACCAGCCTCGTCCTTGGAGCTCCCAGTACTGGGTGTGAAGTAGTTTATGAGATGTGTAGTGGTGCATGTAAGCGTGTACTTTCTTGCCATATACATCCCACTTAATCATCATGTGTCTGGCCCTTCAGAACCTGGGGCCAGTGCTTGTTCCCCTCTTTAGCAATTGTGGGGTATGGCTCCTCCCTGTGGCGGTGCATTGCATTAATAAGTCTCTCCCTGCTGATTAACACAGTACATGCATTGTCAGTAAGAACTGAGCTTCCAATGTTAGCAACACAAATGATTCTAATGATTGGTTATATAGTGTTATTAGTTCACTCACAGGTCATGTAGTTAGTTCAAATAAAGGTCATACAGTTTGTGGTAACGTTAATCAATACATTAATAGTGTTAATTCAAATCCAGTGTTCTGTAATTGGTTATATATGATGTTGTTAGTACTTACTCTGTTACATATATATTTAGCGCAGTTAGTACAAATTTGAGGCTCAGTATTGTATAATTGGCCTTTTAAAAGTAGTGATCAAAAGTAATAATAAAATTCCCCACAGCCTTATACTAGCAAGCAGTAGCTCTAAAATAGCAGCCTACGTGTGAGCTGTGCTGTATTATTGAACAAACATGATAAGAGAAGTTGATATCATGTTGTAGTTGGTCAGAAACTCTAATATATAATGATTCAGATTGAAATCAGAAGCAAACTAATTGTGACCAGGTCATCCCGTCTTCTGCCTCAGCCCCTTGACTTTTATTAAAAAATGTAGCAAAGAATCTTTAGACCCCCCCAAACCCAGGAGGCCCAGGGACCAGTGCCTTTTTGCTTGCTCGTGGTGGTGTACTGATGTTAGGGCCTCAAGTAATGATTATTTTGATTAACAAATTAATCTGCTTGCTACTTGTCTGTCTTGTCTGACTTGTCTGATGGGAGGCGTTTCTCACAGTTTAAGATGTGCATGCAATTCTGTGATATCCTCACTAGTCTGACAACGAGCTGTGGACCAATAAGCATCTTACAAAAGTGAATCCTGCAGTGCACACACAGTGAGCAGTGACTGAGGAGACATCCTGTCTGTTTTCAGTGAGTCAAAAGGAGAAAAAAATCATTGAAGAATTAATTTTTTTCCTGGCTAGAGATTGAACTTTTTGTTCATACACAAATTATGTCTTGTATTAGTGTCTTCAAACACTAACACTTTTTAAATCAAAATAGTTCTGTCATTAGTCTCCTAATTGATTAATCGCCTTTTAATAATTGATATAATTTAGGTTTAACCTTCTGGTTGATTGATTTCCTGTTGATCGACTGACCGATGAATGAACGTTAATGGAGTTTGACTTGTTGATTAAATGAGAATAAACTTTTCTTCGCTCTGAAATTGTGCCTATATTGCTTCCAGGTTTGCGTTGCCATAGAAACGCGCAAGATGGAAGCACAACCTGCGCCACGAGGAAGAAGAGTGAGAGCCGAGGAAGAGGAGTGAGAGCCGAGGAAGAGGAGTGAGAGAAAGAAAACACAGTCATGGACAGCAGCAGCGTCCGCGAGCATCCACAGTGAGTTCACGTGCAGCGCGTGAGGCCCCGCAGCCTCCATCTGATCGATCACTGTTAATGACTTTAATCAATTTAATACCTTTAGCTCGTGACTTTCTGTGCTCGTGTGAACAGGAGGTCGCCTCCGGGGCCGCGCGCTGTGAAAACGGGAGACTTGTCACGTGACAAGTCGGATGACCTCTTTGAAGTGCAGGAGAAGCGCCGCGAGAAGGACGAGCTCCAGGCGAAGATGGAGGAGCGCAGACTGGTGCGGGAAAAGTCCCACCTTCACTTATGGCGGTGTGACGTTCACTGACCTGCCTGTCCCGCCAAGCACGGATGTTACAGCGTGACTTTTGGCCTGCTGTGTGTGTGTTTCAGGTGGTGGAGCAGCTGAAGCGGAGCATCAATGAGCTGCAGGAGCAGTTTAAGGAAGCGAAGCAGTTAAACTCGAACTTAAATAAGTTTCTGAAGGTGCAGTTGGGACCATTTCACTGTAGGTAGGACGTGTGTTATTGTAGAGGACAGAGTCCAGACAGCAGCAGCCTCACTCCGACCCTCCATGTCCCTCTGAGCAGGGTGCAGACGCCGATCAGGCTGTCAGGAGAGCAGAGAGGGAGTCAGAGGAGAGCCGTCAGAGGGAGGAGGAGCGGGAGAGGCTGGAGAAGGAGTGTGCTGACCTGGTGGAGAGGAAGCGGGAGGCCCAGCAGGAGGTGCAGAGACACACTGTGTGTCTGGACTTCATGGAGCGGGTGGCCAAACTGACTAAGGTGCTGCAAACATTTGACATGGAAAAGAAACAGCTCATTTGTGTATCGTACAGGAGCAGTGTGTCACTAAAAGGTAGACCCTGTTTATGCAGTCACTAATCCACCTGTCCCTGCACTCTTGGCATCACGACCTTCATCCAGCAGCTGTACCTGTAACAAAGTATCCTCCCTGGTGACCTTTCCCTATCGTGTGTGTGCATCTTACAATGGAGTCTTTCTGAGAACATCCCTCCCGTGTAGTTATCTCATCCTGCTGTTCCAGTAACGGCCTCCCACCAGCCTCGTCCTTGGAGCTCCCAGTACTGGGTGTGAAGTAGTTTATGAGATGTGTAGTGGTGCATGTAAGCGTGTACTTTCTTGCCATATACATCCCACTTAATCATCATGTGTCTGGCCCTTCAGAACCTGGGGCCAGTGCTTGTTCCCCTCTTTAGCAATTGTGGGGTATGGCTCCTCCCTGTGGCGGTGCATTGCATTAATAAGTCTCTCCCTGCTGATTAACACAGTACATGCATTGTCAGTAAGAACTGAGCTTCCAATGTTAGCAACACAAATGATTCTAATGATTGGTTATATAGTGTTATTAGTTCACTCACAGGTCATGTAGTTAGTTCAAATAAAGGTCATACAGTTTGTGGTAACGTTAATCAATACATTAATAGTGTTAATTCAAATCCAGTGTTCTGTAATTGGTTATATATGATGTTGTTAGTACTTACTCTGTTACATTTATATTTAGCGCAGTTAGTACAAATTTGAGGCTCAGTATTGTATAATTGGCCTTTTAAAAGTAGTGATCAAAAGTAATAATAAAATTCCCCACAGCCTTATACTAGCAAGCAGTAGCTCTAAAATAGCAGCCTACGTGTGAGCTGTGCTGTATTATTGAACAAACATGATAAGAGAAGTTGATATCATGTTGTAGTTGGTCAGAAACTCTAATATATAATGATTCAGATTGAAATCAGAAGCAAACTAATTGTGACCAGGTCATCCCGTCTTCTGCCTCAGCCCCTTGACTTTTATTAAAAAATGTAGCAAAGAATCTTTAGACCCCCCCAAACCCAGGAGGCCCAGGGACCAGTGCCTTTTTGCTTGCTCGTGGTGGTGTACTGATGTTAGGGCCTCAAGTAATGATTATTTTGATTAACAAATTAATCTGCTTGCTACTTGTCTGTCTTGTCTGACTTGTCTGATGGGAGGCGTTTCTCACAGTTTAAGATGTGCATGCAATTCTGTGATATCCTCACTAGTCTGACAACGAGCTGTGGACCAATAAGCATCTTACAAAAGTGAATCCTGCAGTGCACACACAGTGAGCAGTGACTGAGGAGACATCCTGTCTGTTTTCAGTGAGTCAAAAGGAGAAAAAAATCATTGAAGAATTAATTTTTTTCCTGGCTAGAGATTGAACTTTTTGTTCATACACAAATTATGTCTTGTATTAGTGTCTTCAAACACTAACACTTTTTAAATCAAAATAGTTCTGTCATTAGTCTCCTAATTGATTAATCGCCTTTTAATAATTGATATAATTTAGGTTTAACCTTCTGGTTGATTGATTTCCTGTTGATCGACTGACCGATGAATGAACGTTAATGGAGTTTGACTTGTTGATTAAATGAGAATAAACTTTTCTTCGCTCTGAAATTGTGCCTATATTGCTTCCAGGTTTGCGTTGCCATAGAAACGCGCAAGGAGGAAGCACAACCTGCCCCGCAGCCTCCATCTGATCGATCACTGTTAATGACTTTAATCAATTTAATACCTTTAGCTCGTGACTTTCTGTGCTCGTGTGAACAGGAGGTCGCCTCCGGGGCCGCGCGCTGTGAAAACGGGAGACTTGTCACGTGACAAGTCGGATGACCTCTTTGAAGTGCAGGAGAAGCGCCGCGAGAAGGACGAGCTCCAGGCGAAGATGGAGGAGCGCAGACTGGTGCGGGAAAAGTCCCACCTTCACTTATGGCGGTGTGACGTTCACTGACCTGCCTGTCCCGCCAAGCACGGATGTTACAGCGTGACTTTTGGCCTGCTGTGTGTGTGTTTCAGGTGGTGGAGCGGCTGAAGCGGAGCATCAATGAGCTGCAGGAGCAGTTTAAGGAAGCGAAGCAGTTAAACTCGAACTTAAATAAGTTTCTGAAGGTGCAGTTGGGACCATTTCACTGTAGGTAGGACGTGTGTTATTGTAGAGGACAGAGTCCAGACAGCAGCAGCCTCACTCCGACCCTCCATGTCCCTCTGAGCAGGGTGCAGACGCCGATCAGGCTGTCAGGAGAGCAGAGAGGGAGTCAGAGGAGAGCCGTCAGAGGGAGGAGGAGCGGGAGAGGCTGGAGAAGGAGTGTGCTGACCTGGTGGAGAGGAAGCGGGAGGCCCAGCAGGAGGTGCAGAGACACACTGTGTGTCTGGACTTCATGGAGCGGGTGGCCAAACTGACTAAGGTGCTGCAAACATTTGACATGGAAAAGAAACAGCTCATTTGTGTATCGTACAGGAGCAGTGTGTCACTAAAAGGTAGACCCTGTTTATGCAGTCACTAATCCACCTGTCCCTGCACTCTTGGCATCACGACCTTCATCCAGCAGCTGTACCTGTAACAAAGTATCCTCCCTGGTGACCTTTCCCTATCGTGTGAGAGCTTCTTACAATGGAGTCTTTCTGAGAACATCCCTCCCGTGTAGTTATCTCATCCTGCTGTTCCAGTAACGGCCTCCCACCAGCCTCGTCCTTGGAGCTCCCAGTACTGGGTGTGAAGTAGTTTATGAGATGTGTAGTGGTGCATGTAAGCGTGTACTTTCTTGCCATATACATCCCACTTAATCATCATGTGTCTGGCCCTTCAGAACCTGGGGCCAGTGCTTGTTCCCCTCTTTAGCAATTGTGGGGTATGGCTCTTCCCTGTGGCGGTGCATTGCATTAATAAGTCTCTCCCTGCTGATTAACACAGTACATGCATTGTCAGTAAGAACTGAGCTTCCAATGTTAGCAACACAAATGATTCTAATGATTGGTTATATAGTGTTATTAGTTCACTCACAGGTCATGTAGTTAGTTCAAATAAAGGTCATACAGTTTGTGGTAACGTTAATCAATACATTAATAGTGTTAATTCAAATCCAGTGTTCTGTAATTGGTTATATATGATGTTGTTAGTACTTACTCTGTTACATATATATTTAGCGCAGTTAGTACAAATTTGAGGCTCAGTATTGTATAATTGGCCTTTTAAAAGTAGTGATCAAAAGTAATAATAAAATTCCCCACAGCCTTATACTAGCAAGCAGTAGCTCTAAAATAGCAGCCTACGTGTGAGCTGTGCTGTATTATTGAACAAACATGATAAGAGAAGTTGATATCATGTTGTAGTTGGTCAGAAACTCTAATATATAATGATTCAGATTGAAATCAGAAGCAAACTAATTGTGACCAGGTCATCCCGTCTTCTGCCTCAGCCCCTTGACTTTTATTAAAAAATGTAGCAAAGAATCTTTAGACCCCCCCAAACCCAGGAGGCCCAGGGACCAGTGCCTTTTTGCTTGCTCGTGGTGGTGTACTGATGTTAGGGCCTCAAGTAATGATTATTTTGATTAACAAATTAATCTGCTTGCTACTTGTCTGTCTTGTCTGACTTGTCTGATGGGAGGCGTTTCTCACAGTTTAAGATGTGCATGCAATTCTGTGATATCCTCACTAGTCTGACAACGAGCTGTGGACCAATAAGCATCTTACAAAAGTGAATCCTGCAGTGCACACACAGTGAGCAGTGACTGAGGAGACATCCTGTCTGTTTTCAGTGAGTCAAAAGGAGAAAAAAATCATTGAAGAATTAATTTTTTTCCTGGCTAGAGATTGAACTTTTTGTTCATACACAAATTATGTCTTGTATTAGTGTCTTCAAACACTAACACTTTTTAAATCAAAATAGTTCTGTCATTAGTCTCCTAATTGATTAATCGCCTTTTAATAATTGATATAATTTAGGTTTAACCTTCTGGTTGATTGATTTCCTGTTGATCGACTGACCGATGAATGAACGTTAATGGAGTTTGACTTGTTGATTAAATGAGAATAAACTTTTCTTCGCTCTGAAATTGTGCCTATATTGCTTCCAGGTTTGCGTTGCCATAGAAACGCGCAAGGAGGAAGCACAACCTGCGCCACGAGGAAGAAGAGTGAGAGCCGAGGAAGAGGAGTGAGAGCCGAGGAAGAGGAGTGAGAGAAAGAAAACACAGTCATGGACAGCAGCAGCGTCCGCGAGCATCCACAGTGAGTTCACGTGCAGCGCGTGAGGCCCCGCAGCCTCCATCTGATCGATCACTGTTAATGACTTTAATCAATTTAATACCTTTAGCTCGTGACTTTCTGTGCTCGTGTGAACAGGAGGTCGCCTCCGGGGCCGCGCGCTGTGAAAACGGGAGACTTGTCACGTGACAAGTCGGATGACCTCTTTGAAGTGCAGGAGAAGCGCCGCGAGAAGGACGAGCTCCAGGCGAAGATGGAGGAGCGCAGACTGGTGCGGGAAAAGTCCCACCTTCACTTATGGCGGTGTGACGTTCACTGACCTGCCTGTCCCGCCAAGCACGGATGTTACAGCGTGACTTTTGGCCTGCTGTGTGTGTGTTTCAGGTGGTGGAGCGGCTGAAGCGGAGCATCAATGAGCTGCAGGAGCAGTTTAAGGAAGCGAAGCAGTTAAACTCGAACTTAAATAAGTTTCTGAAGGTGCAGTTGGGACCATTTCACTGTAGGTAGGACGTGTGTTATTGTAGAGGACAGAGTCCAGACAGCAGCAGCCTCACTCCGACCCTCCATGTCCCTCTGAGCAGGGTGCAGACGCCGATCAGGCTGTCAGGAGAGCAGAGAGGGAGTCAGAGGAGAGCCGTCAGAGGGAGGAGGAGCGGGAGAGGCTGGAGAAGGAGTGTGCTGACCTGGTGGAGAGGAAGCGGGAGGCCCAGCAGGAGGTGCAGAGACACACTGTGTGTCTGGACTTCATGGAGCGGGTGGCCAAACTGACTAAGGTGCTGCAAACATTTGACATGGAAAAGAAACAGCTCATTTGTGTATCGTACAGGAGCAGTGTGTCACTAAAAGGTAGACCCTGTTTATGCAGTCACTAATCCACCTGTCCCTGCACCACCGAACATGGAAACCAGGGGTGTCCAAACTTTTTTCACTGAGGACCACATACAGAAAAACATACAAAGGGCTGGGCCACTCACTAGAAGTGAGCTATATTGCTAACTTTAATCCACTAGAGGTGATCGCCTCACCTCTAGTGGATTAAAGTTGGCAAAATCAATCAAATGGAGATAAATTCTGCTTGATAACTGAATATGATTCAAGAAAAAAACAGCCTTTCCATTAGTGGGCTTTCATTTATTAGTTGTGGTACAAGCTGGTCTTTGCCTTGTAGGTGATCAGTGAGATCCATTAAACATGCCAACCAGAGAGGGTCACTGAGCTCATGAAGAGGTCCTTCTCTCTTCAAAACTGGTCCATTTCTGATCTCAGGGAATAAAACCGCAGTAACACAGAGCCACGACTTAGCAAGCACACATGACAATGGTAGAGCAGCCCCCCCAACACCAGCACCAGCACCATCACCAGCATCAGAGAGGGAAGCTTGAAATAGTCTGTGCTAGAGCTCTGGTGCTCGAATTAACAGCCTTACCTCCACTTTCTTGCCCCTCGGCGGACACCGTAGATTCCTTAGTGCTCACCTGTCCCAGCTGGAGCCCCATCCGTCGTATCTCCACACAGCTCATCTCATTTAACTCCCATCATGCCAACTGCACCTGGCACAGCTTCAAAAACATCCTCACCCGTCGTGGTGCTCTTCAGACTGCTAACATCAAGCAGCTCCTCCATAATGCAAAAGTGATCTTCATTAGTTATCAGCTGTGCTCTCATCGCACGCCACGTCTGAAACTTTCTACACTCACTTGCTCTCTTATGTTTCCTCAATTCTGCAATTTTGGGTCACCTGTAGCAAACTTCTTCTTCTATTACTGATTTTAAGGAGAAGCTGCCTCGCTCACGACAGTTACTCCACCTAGTGGTGAGACTAAGAAGTACAATACAGTCCAGTGCAGGTTCCACGTGTGGGCCGTGTTACAATACATTTTTAGAATTTCCTGCGGGCCAATGAAAATTGGACCACGGGCCGCAGGTGGCCCGCGGGCCGTAGTTTGGACACCCTTGATGTAAACTCATCTTTTTGTTGCTCTAGAAACATAAAATCAACAGGTTTCTTCACACGCCTTCAGCATCATGCATAATGAATTGTGGCATTTTGTAACTGGAGGGATGCTAATAATCAAATATAGACAGTGATTAACCATAAGAGGTTGCGACCAATTAATACATCAGTTTAGCTGTTAACATTAAATAAAACCGTCTTAAAACAATGTATCATTTATTCATCAATCAGCATTCACAACAAGCCAAATCAGCAGGGGGAGGAGGAGAGGAGAAACAGCTGTTTGCATCTCTCTCTCCCTAAAAATATTTAAGTAAACTGCAAATGGTAATTTATCAAACGTTGTGGGACGGGATTCAGGAGAGTGCAAGTGGATGTGATCTCCTCAGAGAGACAGTAATGTGTTTCTGGTTGTCCATGAGCGCACAGAGTGCAGGCCTTCACTGTCAGACCGTGGTCCAGACGTCTCCTCTGTGATTCCTCCGGTTCCTCTGATCCACATTTTAGCTGCATCCAGGAGGACGGTTTAGCAGTTATTCTGGTGGCCCCAGAGCCCACGACGGCATCATTGTTCAGCTGCTGTCAGGGAAACCATGGCAACTCCCAGCCGGACAGCTCGATCCCAAACTTCCCAGTGACAGGCCAGAGTTTGTGGGTTTGTCCCCTGAGCATTTGGAAAGGTTAAGCTCCATCTACTATGGCCTCTGACACAAACAGTTGGGACGCTTCTGAGCACTTTTTGTGCAGAGGTGCACAAATCCACATCGTGTCCTCTGAGAGTTAACTTAACACATGTTAAATAACTTTTGTTACTACTTTGATACTTTTGCTGCCTTATATTGTAACTGTAACCAAAAATAGGGTCCAAAGCTCATTTTGACCACTGATAATAACCCTAAACCTTCACTAATGATGACCTGAACAGTATCATTGCATTGTAACATGTCTGGCTCTTTACAGGTGAATGTTTCATTTCAGAAAGTGCAATAACTTGTCAGATGTTCGCAGGGCTGGCCTTTGTTTCACACTGTAAGAGACTCTCTGATATGATTTGAGTAGATGGTGAAGTTTAATCTTGGGGAAACACCTTTTGTGTGTGTGTGTGTGTTACAGTTCGAGGATGCGGAGCAGCTCTCGGGTCATTTAGAGAGTCTTCTCCACTTTAGAGGCCAGCTCTGTCAGAGGGAGAGTGAGGCGCAGGAGAAGGCCGACCAGCAGAGAAAAGCTCTGCTGACTCTCGAGGACCAGCATCACCTTCTGCGGCTGCACAAGATCAATCAGCTGTCTCAGCTCCAGACCAAGCTGGAGAAGATGCGCTCTGAAACTCTGACATGGGTACCAGACTAGATCCTGGAGCTAAGACCAGATCCAATGCTGCTTAAAGATTTAACCACCACCTTCAGTGTGAAGTTCAGGTGTCCTTGTCTGCTTACAGGAAAGGAAGTGGAACCACATCCAGGAAACGGCAGCAAAGAAAACACTCCTATTGGGACAGATTAAGATGGCGACCCTCAACCTCTATGAAATGACGGATGACAGTGTAGAAGGAGAGGAAGGTGTGGACATGAACGACACAGAGAGACAGCTGGAGAAGGTATGTGCCCAGACAGAGCAGAGACGGTGACAAACAGCCAGAGCAGCAGAAACGATAAACTTAACTTACAGTCTCCTGCTGTCTCTGTCTCAGGCCAAGATGTTCATCCTGGACCACGAGGACATAGTGAAACAGCATCAGTCTCCCTCACAAAGACAAAACGACGGACAGAAAAGAATGAAGGCCAAAAAGCACATCCCAGCTTACTGTTAAAAACTGTTAAATTTACCCTCAAGACACACGTTTCCTTGCTGCTTTAAGAGAAGATAAGCGAGAAGCGAAGAGAAGTGAACGAGCATCGAACAGTTCATTTAAGCTCGTTCATCAGTTGTTTTAACGTAAAACTCTGAGTTAACTGAACTCGAAGACAATGAACTTCAATAAACTTAAGACACTGAGCGCATCAACGACTGATTAATCATGTTGACAGGGATTCAGTTTCTGTGTATTTCTGTCAGTGATGACGAAGCGTCAGTGAAGGGTGTAAAATTGGCTCCTATTTTTGTTCCAGAAGTGGACACCTGCCTTAATTATGGTTTAAAAGAGGCCGATGTGACAAAAGATACATGGAAACTTCCTAAATGTATTATAGCGGTAAATGTACTGTTCTGAATGTCGTTCATGCTGGGAAGTATTCTGATAATGTTTATTTTAAATGAATGACTTTAGTGAGTCAGACATTCATTTAGTTTACTATAAATTCTGAAATGTTCTGATAGAAGCAACATTTTAAGTTGACATGTTTTAACTTCATAAATACTGTATGTATCAGACCAGTTATACTGTTGCTGCCAAATGTCACTTAGATAGTTGATCATTAGGAACACCAGGTCCTGTACTGCCACCCTGTGGCCAATGGAGGGAAACAGCTACTGATGCTCCCAGTGAATCTGTCCCTGTTGTCACTTCTTTTGGCCGATCAGACTGAGCAGAGCTTTGCTGGAAACTCCCTGTTCTAACAAGAATTACAAGTTGCTGTTTCATCCTTTATTTTTTTAGTTTGATATTGTGTTCAGTAATGCAGTATCCAAATATTAAATGTTGCCCACAAAACATTGGAAGCACTGCAGTCCTTAGTATTGTTTCATTCACAAAAATTGTAAGTAATATTAGTTTACAGCACTGAACACTTTATTAAAGAACAAGTCATAAATGACACCCATATTTTGTTTACTTTCTCTATAAAACATCTAAAACATTTATGCTCCACAGGTGGCGTAAGTTGGTGTAGCACCAGAGTAATGAAACTGGTCTCTGATTTATTTGGGTTTCTTGCCTTTTCCTTTTTTGGCCTTGTTTTTGCTCTTATTCTTTAAGGCCTTGCGAGTACGGTAGCCTCTCCACCAAGCCTGGGCAAAAATAGCAGCTTTGGTCTTCAACTCCAGCTCCATCATCTCCTCCTTCCTCTTCTCTTCTGCCAGCCGGCGCCTCTCCTGGATCTGGTTGCACTCTGCGTCCAGGACAGAAAAGGGTTTCTCCAGCTTCCTCAGCTCCTCCTCCTCCCTTTCATAACCCATGGTGTTCAGCTCCAGGTTGGCCTGAGACAGGAGATGGAGGCAGCGATGGTGTCAAGGCGTGAATGGATGGAGAAGAGAGAGAGATGGCAGTGGAGAGTGAAGAGCAGTGAAAATAAAAGTGAAAAGTTATGTTTAGTTAAGTTTTTTTGCCCCATGCAGCGTTTATACTTGATCATTCAGAATCCATAGAGGAACATAACTATATACGATATCCTGAATATAGTTTAACAAATTCATCTCAACAGATGTTCGTCATCAGCGGATAGAAACACCAAACTCCAGCAACTGATGATGACTGTGAGATGTGTTTGAGGACTCTGGAAAAAGCTAGTAAAAGGGCTGTGTGTTAGGATGATTTTTTAAAACTACCATATCTGAGGTCATGTTTAACATCCTGAATATGGCTTCAACAAGTATATGAAATAGCATCCAGAATATGCTCACTTAAATCATCTATTCCAGTAAGTTTTGGCCCTTTGTTTAGGTTAGTTTGTCTGAGTTTGTACCTGGCTTTCTCTTATTTCATCATCGAAATTTTGGAGCAAGTATTCAATTTGAATCTCCACCTTTTCATTTTTCTGCCAAGGAAAAAAACCAACAGTTGACATGGGTTTTAAAGAATTTGTTACCAGCAGTAAAATCTTAAATATTTACAGTGAAATGTTGGATATACTGAACTAAACTTACCTCTTGGAGGACTCTCTCCGCCTGTCTGTTTTCAAGGATGAAATTGTTGAGCTGAATGTTCAGTTGATCAATTTCCAGTTGTATACCACTCTGCTTCACGTTTGATGTCTTTATACGTGACTGACACTGCTTGTGTGAAAGGAGTGACGTATGTGCTTCTTGTATGTGCTTCTCTTCCAGCAAAGACAGCAAATATTTGATCTCATCATTTGTCAGAGAAATCTGCGGAACAAACACAAAGGCAGAAGAGGCGAGATGGGAAATAAGAGTAGATGAGCAGGGACTGGCTTAAGTGAGTAAATGGTAGACCAGACTCTTGCAGGTGGAGGTTTCTTTTTTAACATTCAACTTAGTGCCTCACCATTGCGTCTAGATCCTTTATATGTGCAGTGAGTCTTTCATCCTTTGAAACAATGTGTTTCGAAACACGGGATAAAGGCAGCGAAGTGAAGAAAGACAGCTCTAGCTCCTCATCCGCACTGGTCAGCATCTTGTCTACCATATGGCCGTGAAACTTCCTGAGCTCTGTGATTAGTTTGTACTCACTCTCCTCTACTTCCACAACTTGCTCTGCCATCAAACCAAAAATTGTCACTGGATCGGCTCGCGCAAACCTGAGCAGATCTCTGATAGACTTCTTGATGTCCCTCTTAAGCTCATCCCTTTCTCTCTTCCTTGCTTCCCCAACTTCTCTGTCTTGTTCCCCATGTGACTCTCGCTTGAGACCTTCCAGCGTCTCCAGTATTTCTAACATCTGATAATCCTGAAGCGCCCCGCACGACCCCTTGTCCATGACACTAGACACAGGAGGCAGAGCCACCACAATCTCAGCTTGAGTGATGCATGTTTCCAATATGTTTGAGATGCATTGAGCCTCGCGAGAGAGGAGCTTCTTCTGTTCTTCCAACTTTGTGTTCGTCTCTGGTGCACACTTTGCAGACATGCTGTCACTGGATGGATTGGTAGCAAAAGAGTAAACCATTAACAAAACATAAATTGGTGACTGAAGAATTGTCTCACATCTTGAAGCTAACGCTAAACACTTTTACTTTTCACACAGAAATAAAGTACATGTTTTCGTATTCTTTTACACAAAAACTATTGCTCATGTGGAAATTATTTTATACTTTCACAAATCTGAGACGGAGGGTAAGTTTCACAGCTCTCCGCACATATTTGCAAATAATATTGCAACAATAACACAACCATACAACTCTGTACTGTAACCTCAAGTCCTTGACCTATACATTATACATTTTACATAACATATAACTCATAAATCTGTAATATATTCACACATTACAATTGCTACAGTATCAGCTAGCCGTTAGCCAGGTTAAGCTAACTAAGTGAACATTAACGTGTTAAATCAGTTTGCACACTTGCTGGTTTTTTAAACATTAAGCATTAAACGTTTTCTAAGGAATATAGCAGTTGTAACTTTAGTTTATATGAGTTTAGATGTAGCGATATATCAAGCTAACTCTACATAGTTACCTGCTGCAGGAGGATGTTGTTGACATTGTTGCTAGGATACCACAAATGTATCAGTGTCAAATAACTTCCGGATAGCGTATGACGCAGAAATAAATGTATCCCTACATGAGTATTTTTATTTTATGAACAAATTCAGAAATAAATTAAGCTCTTTGTCAATAATTGGGGGGGTTTGGAGCATTGTCTTAAGTCTATTTGCTTTTATTTTGAAATTTTGTCAGAGTTCACACAGGCTGCCGTTAATTGTTCCAGTGTCGCAAATGTTTGTTGATCTAGTTGTGCCCACAGTCACTACTGTCCAGCTTTTGTTGTGTCGTTAGTCAGTCTCAGGCTTTGTTGTTTGCGGAAGGATCGGTCTAGATAAACAGTTGTCGCACTTACTTACCGGTTAAATAGTATCAGAACACGCACAGCATTTGTTATCCAGCAGAGAGCGTAGTGTGCGGTGATGAAGCCGTGATGGACACAGACGGACTGTCTCAGCTTGTTAGCCTGACTGACAGTGAACCAGTTAATTCCGTGACAGATGACATCTGTGACAGGACAAAGACCAAGTCTGTGACCAACAGACCGTGGCCGCTTCACACAACTTGAATGCAGCAAGTTCCTGTGCTGCACATCTCACCAGAGACGTCACATCTCGTAGCTAGCTATCGTCTGAGCTAGCACAGCTTTAAAAGTACTCTGTTTGTTAGCTCCGGGCACCCAAGACGTGCAGCCGTCTTGCGGTTTGCAAAAGAAACCATGCACTTATTTAGCCAGTGGGTAGCTTAGATTAAATCTAATTAAACGTTTGCAAATCAAGACTGGTTGCAGCCTGTTCGTCCGCTGGTATGGAGTCAGACGACGATGTGCCTCTCATTTTAACATGGGACGAAGCAAACAGCGGTCTGCTCAACGAGGAGACCGAGAGAGGAGACGAGAGTAAGTTTTTACTGTCATGTCCTCATCCTCACCCTCAGCCACGGCTAGGCCCGTGACCCCGGACAGGGCTCTGGTGGTGCTTCTGTCGTGCCTTTAGACAAATGCAGCAAAAGTCCTTGAGAGGAAACACACTTGTTGCCCGTTTATTTGGTAAATACAGCTACATCTAATAAGGCAATGTGGGTGGTTAAGATTATAATTTTGAGCTTTATGGTGATTTTGGAGGCTGTAATTTGTAATGTTGATGCATAATCTAGGTGTTTCTAATTTTTAATTTTTTTTAGTTTATCCTCATTAATATAAACGGGGTGGACTGAATATATATATATATAGATATATTCAACATCACAGCAAACCACTGCCTTCAAATTGCCACAAAGTCGAATCAACACCTCTCCAAAACAATTTAAGATAAACTGCCAACTGACTATTTGCTCGCTGGCTGGTTTCCTCTGTGTGAGAGATACATACTGACAGATGTCAGTCAGTCACACTGCAGCTGGCATAATGGAAGGGTTTTCTTGCCTAATTGAAGATCATTCTACATGTTTAGCTCCATGATACATTGTTTTTCTGAAAGTATTGTATGATGGTGTTGTCAGCCAAGTATTGAGTATTTCGTGCATATTGTATATATTTTGTGATCTGAAGTTAGTGCTCGTCTACTTACCACATGTGCACTTCCTCAGTTTAATGTTGGTGGCTTCATACGTGCTTGCATGTCCAGGCCACATTGCTTTAACGCAGACTGTCCACCAGGCTCTGAGATCACGTGTGTGTTTGAGTGTGTGCAGTATGTATGGGTATCCATGCATCCACTCACCATAGTAATCCTGCTGCCTTTGTGCTCCTCACATATAAGCTACAAAATGACCCATCTGAGAAACTGCTGCCTCAGCAGACCGTGCACCCCTCAGCCCCTCCCCGGTGGTCATGGGCAGCATGTGTGTGTTGTGTGTGTGAATGTCTGCAGCCTGTGTGTAAGTGTCTCTGTGTGTGAGCTTACTGGATCATTTTCTCTGGCTCTGGAGGTGAACAGGAAGAGGACAGAAGGTTTTTTTTTTCTCAGGATATCAGGGAGTGGTGGACAAGGAGGAAGTGTCATATTATTCTTTCTGATTGCTGTTGGAGCTTTCTGGAAAGCGAGGGAGTTTGAACCTGGATTCTGAGAAAGAGGGCTGCATTGTGTCACCTCAGTGACAAATCACATGCTTGGATAGACGTGTGCAGTTCAGTTTTTTCGCTGGTGGTTGGAACCCCTTCAGATCACCAAAAAACTGGATTTTTTTTTTGTCCTGGGAGAAACAGCCATGACAACTGAGACTGTTTGTGTTTCTGTGAGCCTGACCCCACCGTGTTTTTGACTGGGAGCTCCAAACATGTTATTGTTCTCAAACAAATGATGGGCTGGAATGGCGCACAGCGGACACAGCGTGTACTCCTGTCAGGATAACAGTCAGGCTGCTGCAGGACTGGAATTTGATCTTCACACTTCTGCTCAATCTGCTGCTGTCATGGTGGACAGGAAACGTCTGTGACTGCATTTCAGAGACTCGTATGGTCTGCACTTGGTTTTATCCCAAGGACTTGTGCCTGAAGCAGAAACATGTGATGTACAGTGTGTGGGAAGAGCACCCAGATAGACTCACATGGGACTAAAACATGCAGCTGCAGAAAGACATGTGGAGGGATTGCTTTTTCAACAAAGAAACTCTGATTTATATTTATGAGAGATCTTTCTTGAATCTGTAAATTAAGGTTTTTAGATTATTAGAGCTAATGTGGATTCATTTTTTTTTTTCAGTTGTACTTTTGAGTTCATTTTGAAGACAGCGTAGGTTTTAGAGAAAAAGTACTTTCTATGTAATTCAGAAGATCATTACCTAAATCTGCACTATGCCCCACAATCAATTCTCAGTGTTGTTATATATCTAGATGTCTTCCTTGTCTTTTGAAGATAGTTGCTCTTCTTCTTGCAGCATAGTTCCTGCATAAAAAGTTCCAGCATAATTCCTCCTGTGGTTTATCTGTCTCGTGTCTGCGTTCAGTCTGTGGCAGGAAGGAGGCGTAACAAACGATGTGACATCAGTGCAAACACGGCATTTTCTCTCTGACTGGCAGCACTGGGTTCAAAGTTCAAACTCCACAGCTAAGGCAGGACAGTTTCAGTGTCACTGCTGACCGTAGCTTTCATCAAGGCCACTGCCGTCAAAGAAGTACCGAACTTCTTAACCATTGTCCGTCATTTTGAATGGTGTTCTGTCTCCGGTGGCAGTTCGATCCCCCAGCTCGGCCTGGATATTTCAGGATCTTTTCAGGACTTGTATCCGGACTCTACTTGTGACTGCGTTTTTTTTTGGAGTTTGCATCAGGCCTGAGTGGAATGTTTGGCCATCTGTATCTCCAGATGTGTGTGGGTGCTGGAGCACGACCAGCGTACTGTGAATGACACACAGACACACACGCACACACACACTTGTGCTGTGGACTTCAGGGACCTTAATAAATTCACACAGCTGAAGCACACAGACAAATCCAAACTGATCAATGGAGTGCTTATGCGGGCGGCAGACAGCTGGTTTCCATGAAGATCAAACCAATACCGAGAGTCCAGTAACGATCTCCTCCTATGCTATACAGTTAGAACTAGGCTGCATTGGTAGGCCCATACCCTCTATTTACTGTATTTACTGTGTGAACCATATATGGTGCTAAAGGAAGGATGAATATGGAAACTAAAAGACGACTTCAACAATGTTATAGTTTGTTTTTTTTCCCCACATAAATATGAGCTGCATCAATACACTGACACTGAAGTGCTTTCTTCCAGATGGAGGAGGAGGCAATTATGACATAGTGAACAACGCTGTGATCTCAACACCTGGGCCACAAAACCACAGAGCCCAAAATGTGTCCTTACGGCAAAGCTGGGAGATGAACTACCAGGAGGCAGCCATCTACCTGCAGGTATTCACTAGAAGTGGATTTGTTTGTCGCTGAGTGTAAAGGGAAAGTGCAACTGTGTTCACATGGTCGTATAACTGATGTTATTACACCCTCCACACTGTTATACTTGTTAGACTTATAGTTATATAGCTATAGTCTGTGCCCTTTAAATGGGCTGTATTTACATCACGAACAGTTTCCGGGAGTAATAAAGTTAAGATACAAGAACTTGTTTTTCCTGCCACTGTTGCCTTTGCTCTTTATGGAAAGCGTCTTGAGATAACACTTGGTATGAATTTGGCGCTATATAAATAAAGATGAATTGATTGATTGATTGAAATATTAAATTTCTTGGCTGATAAACAATAATTATCCGATTATTGTTAATACAAATCCAATCCATTGTGTGTATCCTTAAAGCCTGCCAAGGTGTTGAATACATTTACTTCCTCATAACATTATTGCAAATCCAGTTTTTTTTTTTAAAAATGTAATTTTGGAAATGTTTATATCCATAATTAAAAGCTGGCAGTCTTGTTCTTCACTGCCAATTTCGGTAGGTTTATTCCTTTGAATGGTTCTTCAGTAGCTGGTTTTCGAGGCTGTGTTATGGCAACTTCTCCCCTCACAGCTCATCTTTTACATCAAGTGCTGGAAAATCGGTAACACAGTGCTTACCACACGTTTTCTTTAATGCCCTCCTTTGAAAGCCTAAAACTTGAAAGCAGGAATCAGCTGAAATCCAATAAGTAAAATGAAAAGGTTTGCATTTTTTTGACTCATATGTTCTTTAAATTCCACATATAGGAGGGAGAGAACAACGATAAGTTCTTCACCCATCCGCGAAACCCAAAGGCACTGGCAGCGTACCTGTTTGCCCACAACCACCTGTTCTACATGATGGAGCTGCTCACAGGCCTGCTGCTGATGATGCTGTCCCTGTGTGAAGCTCCCGCCGTGCCCTCACTTCGCCTGGATGTCTACGTGAGTGATCGCACACGAACGCAATCTGATACGCACAGTCTGCTGTAAAAGCTCCTGTATATTTCATGCCCCTGCAGGTCCACGCCACTCTGGAGCTTCTGGCTTTGGTTATGGTGGCATTTGAGCTATGCATGAAACTCCGCTGGTTAGGCTTCCACACCTTCATACGACACAAGAGGACCATGGTGAAGGTGACTGATAAATGTTGGACACTTTCTGATGGCTTTAAAGTGGAGTAATTTTACAGTAACCACAGAGAAATCCTGTGTTTTTTCTTGCCTCGCTCTACAGGGAGGTCAGAGGCCAGGGTCAGTCACTTTAGTATGATGGATGCTTGCTCTAGTAGGTTTAGGCCCCCTGCTGTTTGTCAGCGTGGGGATCAGCCTCTGCCGTTGTGTTTTGTTCATTTGTCTCTTCTCCTTGCGCAGACGTGTGTGTTGAAGCTACAGTTCGTGGAGGCCATAGTGGTTCTGATCAGACAGACGTCTCACGTGAGAGTGACCAGAGCTCTCAGGCCAATTTTCCTAGTGGACTGTAGATACTGTGGTGCTGTGCGCAGGTACATAATGACTTGAACAAACATGTACAGGTTCACACTTTCTGCTTCCTCAATTGAGAGGTTTTTATAATGACTAAAGTCAAATCCTCCTCTCTAGTGTCTACTGGAAGACACTAGAGAGAATAAAGGAAACGCCATATGGAGGAACACGCCATCTATCTATCCATTTGACTCAAAAACTTCCCTTGAGATTTCATTCAGATGTTTTTTTGGTGCTACAGTTAGGAGTCACTTTTCAGTGAAAAATGACATTTACTGCATTTACTACTGTTTTTAATGCAGCTAATTTGCATTCGGGTACCTTAGATTTAATGTCCCTCTTTCCATCATTCTAACCCACTCGCTGAGCACACAGACACCACTGATTTAACTGTCGTCACTGACAAGCTTTCTTTCATCCAATCAGAAACCTGCGTCAGATCTTCCAGTCCCTCCCACCGTTTATTGACATACTCCTATTGCTGCTCTTTTTCATGGTTATATTTGCTATCTTGGGTAAGGATACATGTTATTCTAATACATATGTAATGCTGTTGCTTCTTTTTGTTGCTGTGATTTATAGAATAGTTTGAGTGAACCATCTACTGTCTTAAGAGGGAATGGGGTTTTCTGTTTCCTGTGTGTTTAACTGTCCTGTTATCTCTTTTCAGGTTTCTGCCTCTTCTCTCCAAACACCACTGACCTGGTACGTTCAGTCTTTAGTCTGACAGATATTAGGTTTGTAAAATGATGTAAGTTTGGGGACTTTGGTTGTTCTCTGTGCTCCAAACTTTGGTGGTCACATTTCCTGACTTCGACCCTCTCCTCTCACCGCAGTACTTCAGCACTCTGGAGAACAGCCTCGTCAGTCTGTTTGTGCTGCTGACCACAGCAAAGTAAGCACGGCAGTACTTGTGGTACTGTTCAGTTTTTTTAATTCTTTTTTTTACTTCACCGCGCCCGTCTTTTGGCTGATTCCGCGGCTTTTATTTTATACGTTCTGACTAATGTATCTCCTGCGTCCCTCTTTCTTATAGTTTCCCCGACGTGATGATGCCTGCGTACTCCAAGAACCGCTGGTCCTGTGTTTTCTTCATTGTTTACCTTTCCATAGAGCTCTACTTCATCATGAATCTGGTATAAATAGAAATTTGTGCAACAGCATCAAATGTCTGTGCCAACTTGCATATGAGAAATATTATATTTATGGACGAGTGGCCCTTTTACACGATTACTTAACAGCTTCACCTCACTCTCATTTCATCTCTCCCCTTCCAGCTCTTGGCAGTGGTTTTTGATACGTTCAACGATGTCGAGAAGATGAAGTTTAAATCTCTTCTGCTTCACAAACGCTCCGCCATCGACCACGCCTTTCAGCTCTTAGTCAGCCGGCAGGTACAGCCTCACTGTTTTACGTAGTGTCGTGTGTATTTGGTACAAATGATTTCTTTTACAAAGTGCTCACAGCCAATGCTTTTGCCTGTGTTGATGTCTCTCCAGAGGCCGATGGGCGTGTCGCTGAAACAGTTTGACGGTCTGATGCGATTTTATAGACCACGGATGTCTGCAAGAGACCGCTTCCTCACGTATAAAGCTCTTAACACCTCAGGGGCTCCTATGCTCAGGTAAGTGCCAGACACTTTCTGCATTGTATTTCATTGTAACATTTCCATATAGCTCAACTGAATGAGTCTGTTCTACTTACAGCTTACAGGACTTTTATAAGTTCTATGAAGTCACTGGCCTTAAATGGAAGGTAAGCAGCCGCGCATTTGTACCGTGTTGTTATTGCTTTTGTGTCCTTTTGGTTGTTTCTAATATATATGTGTGTGTTGCTTAGGCAAGACGCAGTGGAGAATATTGGTTCGATGACCTTCCACAGACGACTTTCCTCATTTTCAAGGGCAAGTTCTCTGTTTTACTTCTTCTTTTTTCGTTTTAATTGAACAGATCACGTCTCAGTTCAGCTCAGTTCCTCATTCTCAGTGCTTTCTTTTTCTGTTTTAATAGGCATCAACCTGCTTGTGAAGTCAAAGGCCTTCCAGTATGTCATGTGTAAGTGTAATCATTTACACTCTCCCAGCTGTCCCCAGAAACAAACTTTCTCATCATAAACCTTTTTTTAACAACTTTTCTCGTGACTGTAGATGTGGTGGTGGCCATCAATGGTGTGTGGATCCTCGTGGAGACGTACACTCTGAATAGTAAGATCTTTCCCCGTAACACAAACGCATATGAATAAAGGAAAGTGTTTTGCACTGCAGTGTTTTGCACCTTGCTCTCCCTCTGCAGGTGGATTTTCCTGGTCCAGATTTGTCCCCTGGAGTTACATTGTTTTCCTGACCAGTGAGTAGGCTGCTAGCTGTCTCCTATTCACACAGAAAATCATTACATTATTCATATAATGTAAACTGGTCATAGAACTAATTAAAGTCATTTACATGCACTTATACTAATATTAACTCTTCCTCTGTCCTTCCACTTTTAGTTTATGGTGTAGAGGTGTTATTGAAAATTACAGGTTTGGGACCGATGGCTTATTTCAGCTCTGGGTGGAATCTGTGAGTAATAACGTGGATTATGGGTCCGTTGATTGACATTTTTGATCAATACTGAATCCAAAAATTGGGACTCATAGGTTATGCTGAGCAAATAAATAAATCCATGGTTGAGTCTCTACCTTTGGATTCGGTATTCTTACTAAACATCAGTAATTTGAATGTGGCTATTATGTGAAAATACAACAAAAATGTATTTGATGTACCAAACTCTGGCTCTGTGTTTTTGGTCTTTGCTCCTCTGTACAGGTTTGATTTCTCAGTGACAGTGTTTGCCTTCCTTGGCCTGGTTGCTCTTGCCTTTGATATGGAGCCATTTTACTTTATTGTAGTTCTCAGACCATTTCAGCTGCTCCGGTACCTTTTTTTTTTTTTTCTTACTCCATAGAATATTGTGTACATGCATTTCTGGCCCTGTGCCATATTTTCTTTTATGTTTACATAAAACATGTCATCTCTCACAGGTTATTTAAGATAAAGCAGAGGTATCGTAATGTGTTGGACACCATGTTTGAGCTCTTCCCAAGGATGGCAAGTCTGGGGCTGACCTTAATCATCTTCTACTACTCCTTTGCCATTGTGGGAATGGAGTTCTTCGCAGATGTGGTTTACCCCAACTGCTGCAAGTGAGTTTTTATTCATTTCATTTATTTCTTATCTTCTGTGTTTTATCTATACCTTGTGGCACAAGAGTCACATGTTTATGTCTACTAACCACTCGTCATTCCAGCACCAGCACAGTGGCAGACTCCTACAGGCTGATCAACGTCACGTATGGCAACAAAACAGTACTGGAAGAAGGCTACTATTATCTCAATAACTTCAACAACATTCTCAGCAGCTTTGGTAATTCCTTAAATACTTTTTAAGTATAAGTCTGGCAATATTCTATAGTTTTTGTTATTGTCAACAAATACCAGAAGTGTCTGTCAGGACTTCACGCCTGAATAATTTCCTGTAATAGCTGGATACTGTAGTTTTTAGAAAGTGTTTCTCAAACAAGATTGAATATAGCCACTCATTTGGTGTGGTAGTGAGTATTTGCGGCAGCAGGATGACGTTTGTGGGGCTGAATAAACTACAGTTGCCAGTGCAACAACTATCACGTTTTTGCTACACAGACAAGACAGACTTGTTACTTAGGTCAAGTGGGATTGACCGATTGATGTTTATTCTCTTTAGGTGTGAAATTTTCAATTATAGTTTTAATTTGTGTATTCGTTTCTTTCTGTTGTTTTTCTCCAGTGACTCTGTTTGAGCTGACTGTGGTCAATAACTGGTACATTACCATGGTAAGATCGAGTCAATCATCTGCCGTCTTTTCATCAGTCACCACTCTGCATTCTTGTCATTGATCAGTGGGTGACGCCGTTTGCTACCGTGTTCATTCTCTCACAGGAAGGAGTAACTTCCATGACCAGCCACTGGAGTCGCCTCTACTTCATGACCTTTTACATAGTTACAATGGTGAGGAGCTTGTGGGGGGGGGGGGGTATACACTGCTACTTATCTGTGTTAATGCTTGCATGACATTTTGCCTGTCCCCTCTCCAGGTGGTGATGACCATCATTGTGGCGTTCATTCTCGATGCGTTCGTGTTCCGCATGAACTACAGCCGCAAGAACCGAGAACCAGTGGAGAACCCAGAGGGTGGGACTGTGTGGATATTGTGCATACATTTACTTAATGTGTATCACACATTTGCAGTACTGCAGTATATATTGTATAAAATGCTTATTTGATTAATATTTGCCTACCAGTACTGTATGAAAGGACAGTGTGGAGAGTGAACTAGTGTTCAGCAAGTCATTTAAATGTCTGTGTGCGTACACTCTCTAGATGAGAACGGGATAGTGTTTGAAGTAGAGGTGAGTCGTGATGAAGCTCTGGCCACTCTGGAGCTGTACAAACAGACCTGCCCAGGACTGACATCCCTCAGCTCTCTTCAGGGAGTCCTACAAGCTATGGACAGGAGTGGGGTAAGAACACGTGCCATCTGCTCTTTGTCCTCTGCTCCTTGAATGACTCCCACTAACTAGCTTTCCCCTCCTGCACTGGTGTGCACAGCACTTGTCTCTGGTGTACCTAGGTCGCAGGTCTAGGACGAAGAGTGATCTCAGCATGAAAATGTACGAGGAGGAGATACAGGTACGAAAGTGACAATTAAATCGTGAACATCATGAAAGAAGTTGGTCTGTCATAAGCTCCTTCTCTACGCCTCGTTCCTCCAGGAGTGGTATGCAGAGTACTCGAGAGAAAACCTGCCTCAGCCAGACCAAAGCCCGGAGCGGGATCTGGACAGTCCCGTCTCTGAACCGTCTTCCTTCCCAGAGCCTCAGCTCAACTCACAGACTGGACCTCACAGCATCAACTAACACACAGTTTGCAAGCAGTACATACACACCATAACCTCAGCGTTTTTAAATGCTAAGAGAACCCATCACTCCAGGTCTTTTCCAGTCCCCCCCACACTCCCCGTTTGCCACAGTGGGGCCTTTTAGACGGATGTGAGAGTGAGACGAGTTAATGATTCCTCCTCCCTGGAGCCATCACCACAGACAGAAAGACAACAGTACAGGTCTGTTGCTTGACCAGTGAAGCGGGAATGTTGCCCTCTTTTGGCCTTTTCAAAGACTGCAGCATGGAGCCTGTACTACTACAATATGTTGAGTACATGTGCTGCTGTAGGCCTTTTGTGACCTCTTGTAAATCATGTAGTACTTCAACCAGATGCCTTAGTTCAATGGCTCATCTGATCAGTATTAACACAGACAGTACGTCTACTAAGTTCTAAGACCAAAAGTATAAACTACCACACTCCTTTGAGCTCAACCCAACAAAACAATTATGGTGTATTTCCTAACTAATGTCTCAACAGACTCAGTATTTTACTTTTATATAACTTCTTATTCTGTAATGTATTTGAGTTAGTTAATAAGGGATTTTATTAAACTGTTCAAATTGTCAAGTGCATTTTATGTATTTTTGCTGTACTATCATCACTGCTTATTTAGCTATGATGTAACATTTAACACAGAATGTGAGGAGCGATTAAAAATAAGAACAGAATAAGTACTGTACAACCTGTAAAAACAAATAGCAACTCACATCACATCTCCACTCAGCACAAACAAGAATATGAATAATAAAGGCACAGTGTGATGCTTAGTTTCGGCTGAACCTGAGTAGAAAAGTCTTTTCAGTTCATTTGCCTGCTTGGTTTCACAAACCAACCGGCTGGGATGCAGGCATGTGCACAAAATGTACAGTTGATTCTTGTATAAATAGTGCATTAACATAACATGTAGAAGGCGATGTCATTCATACGCTCTCAGTGTAGAGTCTGTTCCAGTGTGTCATCTTGTCTTACTGGAGCACATTAACAGCCTCAAAGTCAAATCTAGACAGTGTGGATCTTGCCAAACTCTGTGAGCAGTGCAATGAGAAGGAAGGTGGCGTAGAAGACGAGGAGAAAGATCCCGTAGGTCCGACCCAAGTGGAACCGGCACAGTGGAACAATGACGAAGGACAGGACCAAAGACAAACCCAGAGATCCTGCAAGGACCCACGTCAACAAACCCTCTGATTCAAACTGAGGAGAAAGACAGGAAGATGCATCATGTTCATGGGCTCTGGAAAAAGTCTCACATGCCTGTGACATCTATGTTTCTCTGTATGTTTGACCAGAAATATAAACTCTTGATTTGTGTCCTTGAGGAGATTACCTGCATATCAGAGTGTGTTTTAAGCATCTGCAACAGACATCCTAAACCCACTCCAAACAGCATGTCTGGAGGCGATACAGTCAAGGATGCAGTCATTAACGGCCACCGTTATATACACTACTCACAAAAAGTTAGGGATATTCGGCTTTCAGGTGAAATTTCAGGATGAACCTAAAATGCATCCTAAACTTTCCAGGTGAACTTAATGTGACCTTCTCTAAACTTTTGAATGCACATGTCCAACTGTTCAGTGTTTCAGTACTTTTTGCACAAGTTGCTGTTCTCTAACAAGAAGCTTAACAGCAACATTCACAACAGGTTTGATCCCTGAATCGACCAATACATTTCCTGCTTCAGTTAGAATTGGTATTTAAACAGTCCTCCTCATCATGGTGTTCACATTCTGACATCATGAGACCAAGACGACACCTAACAGTTGATCAGCAGCACCTCAACACTGGAGGCTTCAAACAGGAAGTCCTCAGACGGAGGTTTTCACTGAGCTTAGAGGGTCACAGAGTGTCATCAGGAGGTTGTAACAGTGATACAGAGTGACTGGAAAAGTCACAGAAAGGAGAGGAGTGGACGTCCTTTGGCCACATCCCAATTTATTGAGGCACCGAAATTTTTTTGTTGTGGTATACCTACCACTGTTGTTAGATTTTCTTCAAATAAATTGTTTAAAATGAAGAAATTACCATTGCATGCTTCTACTTAAATGCCCTACTTTCATGATATAATATCACTGTAGCATTCACTTTTTACATTTTCCATGTATTTCACCTGAAAGTCGAATACCCCTAACTTTTTGTGAGTAGTGTATGCCTATGAGTTATGTGACAAACACGCTCTGATATCAACATAAGGATACTGAAAATGATGCCTCCAAAGCAGGCAGATATGGCCATCCGTGGGTAACCCTGCCGGGCAATGGTGATGTCAGAAAAGCAGTCTGAAAAATAAATATGCATACAGATCATGTGTTTAAGAATTTAAGTAAAAGCGTATATTAATGCCATAGAATCACAAGTGTCACCTCCTATGCTGTTGCCCCAGGCCAACAGAGTAAGCCCCAGCACAGTGTTGCTGAGACTCAGCACCACGCCGAGCATGTGCAGAAGACTGACCACTTCAGACGCTGCTGCACTGATCAACATCGCACTCACCAGGAAGCCCAAAAGAGCAAACAGCTGGTGAGGGAAACAGACCAACTTAGAATCACATGCGCCACAAGCGACGCAGCATGTTTCATCGTCACAGCATGAATAAAACATGACATGAATCCAATATGGTAATTAAGACGCATTTTAAGAGCAGTGATTTTGTTAAGACATTCATGTGACATTCAGGTGATGAATCCTATGGACTCTGGTAAATCTCCACAAACACTTACTGGATGATATTTGGGAGGACAGTCATTAGTGGTGGTGCAGAAGACAATAGCTGACAGGAAAAGTCCCAGCAGAAGAGTCAGCAGCCAGAGGGGAAACTGGCCTTGGATCATATAATCTCCATCTAGACATTAGTGAAGGAAAAAATAGGAGAGATTAAAAAACAGCAGCTTGATGATTTCACCAAACTTTTAGTGTGATTATGGCTGCTACAGTTTGCCATGCTGCCTTTATTATTAAAGGTGATGCACTTACATGTTCCAGACTGGAAGGCGAACACGCACACCAGAGGGGCGGTGACGAGTTGAAGGCAGTTTAGTGGGCGTCTCCAGTTCTTGTCTTCTTTATCGGGGTCGACAACAGGGACACAGAGCAGCAGCAGCACCTCCAGAGGTGTCTGGTGGGAGCAGGACATAAGTGCAGGATAATTTATATTACAAGAGCAGTTTGACTCGGAGTATCAACCACATTTATTAAGAAATTGAGCTTTTTGCACTGGCCCTCGTATCTGTGCACTCACACACACACCTTTAGTACTTTGAGGAGTCTCCAGCGCCATGATTTCCTCCTCCACTTCCTGTTGTCTACCGGGTTCAGGGAGCTCAGCAGGATCTGACTCGTGGACTCAGAGTAAGGCAGAAGTGGCCTGTACTCTGACTCTAAAACACACACACACTTGCATGTTGTAGTCCTGACCATGCAGAAAAGTTTGGTTGTATATTAACTTATATTGTTGTTAATAAAAGAGAGCTGCTTTCCTACCATACTCCTGTTGGATGGTCCCACCAATCAGACAGGGCACGTCATCATCAGAGGAGTCTGACGAGTGATACTCTGCTGCAAAATCAAAAAAAACAGCATCACTGGAAGATGTGGAAATATATTCTTTTTATTTGTGCGAGCGTATGTATGCGTGTGTGTTTCTGACCTGGAGTATGTGCAACGTTCTGGACGCTCGAGTTCATCGAATGTTTCTGTCGGTTGTAGATGTACGCACTGATGATAACAGTCAATACATACACCACATAGAGGCCCAGGTACCCTAAAAAAGGAAATGAGGTAAAATATACGTCACAATGTGTGAAAAAAGTGTTTGGGAACTAAAACTGCTCTTGAAACTTGATGAAATGGCTTCATGCACTGAAATATCTAAAAAGAGGTGCCCTCCACGTGCCCCTGGAGAGTACGTGACTCTGTGAACTAATCTTGGGATTGTTTTTGGTCAAATGGCTGAGATTATAGCCTGAAGCTGGAGCTGTTGGCACCAGGACAAGAAGAGAAACACCACGCTGCAAATATGTTTTTGAGTAAATCAAAGAGACAGTTCCAATCTTTAAAGTGATACAAAATCACGGGATGCGTGGCAGGTTTATAAAAATATATTTAGATTTATAGCATTAAAAGAAAACGTTAAGAGCATGAATTAATTGAGAAAGTAGGAAATATGTGCAAAAACTCCTGTCTGATAACCTTACAGAATAAAACATAATTTTTAGCGAGTGCAGGTGACTAATAAATGGCTGAGGCTAGAACGGTTGAGGACAGAACAAAGTGTTTTTACATGTGATATGTTTAGAAAAATGTATCCTAAATTGCACTGTACAAACTGACTATTAATTCATCGGCATACAAGACAAACATCTCCAAAAAAGATCACTGTGCAACTAACAGTCTGATCAAGAAGGCAAAAAATGCACTACTGTGTGTGTGTGTGTGTGTGTGTGTGTGAGTGTGTACCAAATGTTTCTGTCAGTGTCGTGGTTCCTCTGTACAAGATGAGAAAAGTCCAAAACACTGCCACCATGTAGAAGATGACATCCCGCAGAAATGGACGTGAGGCCACAGTGAAGGGTTTGACCAGCGCCACGCTGCCGGCAACTACAGTAGTAACAAATATACCGGCTCCTGTGGAGGGAAGGAGGGGAAACAACCAGGCTTTAACAATAAAAGAGCTTCAACAGTTTCTTTAATCTTGGCCTGTGTGTGTGTGAGACGGTGCCTACCAAACAAGGCTCCGACAGCCAGTCCAGCAGTGTGTGGGTTGGAGAAAGCTGCGATGGCACTGAAGATGTCAGGAGCTCCATTACCAAGAGCCAGAAAGGTCACACCCTCAGCACAAACACCAGTCAGGGAATATATTCCTCAGAAAAAGAGTAATTCAGCAACACTGACAGAAGTCTAACTTCTAAGGAAGAAGCGAAAATCACTGTGTTGGTGCCGTGTTGGTGCTCACTGTACATGAGAATCAGAACAAAGTGAGACCTTCTGAGTGGCACACAGCAGATGCAGATAAAGGATACGGCCACGTTGTGAGTGAGGTGCAGATTGGCAGAAATGGCTGACAGGTTGGGACAGAAACTGAGGAGGAACAGTGGAAAAAAAAAAAAAAGAAGTGAGAAAGGGAGGTGAAAACATTTCAGAATTTCCACAAAACACTCAGATTTTAGATTAAACATGCAGCAGCTTCTTTGCCGTCGAGCTGCTGTAGCGCACTGCTCCTCGGGGCACGGAGTCAGGCTGTTATAGGGGGGTGAGAGAAGCAGAAACAAACTGTGCTTCCTTTGAGGAAATATCACAATCTCACAACTCAACTGAAACCGTCATGAGAAACTCTCTACCGTCACGTGACTCTTACGCTGGCCACACTGAGGGCACGAATGTCACGGGCCGCTAAACATGGCGTTAATACTTTCCACTGCTTAGACTACTCAATGGCAATGACACACATGTTGACACTGACAACTTACAACTTAGATGCAGCGAGTCCGAGAATGACGAACAAAAAGAGCAGCCATACAACCTGTGGAGAAGCAGAGGAGGGTAAAGGAGTGGGAGACTGTTGTTTTCTTAGCACACACTAAGAGAAGCTCTATAAACAAGGATTGAGTTGAATAAGTTGACCCTGATAAACATGGCCTCATCCAACTGATCCTGTTGTTACTAAACTGTAACAAACACCATTTGTTCTCCACACAGACAGATTAATGCCGTTTGGTCAGTTATGTTGCAAAAAGGGAAATTCAAGAAGTTCACACAATCTTAGGAAATCCGCTGTTGAGAGCGAAATCACTGGTTAATCAAATTCATCATTCCTGGTTCTCTCAGCAAAGTCAACTTCCTCCAAAGACCACAGAGCCGCAGAATTTCATACTGCTTCATGACAACTGCCCACACTCACACACTCAAACACACACACACACACGTCTTACACAGAGTGTGATGGTGAGAGGTGTGAGGTTGGGAGGAAGCAGACAGAAGGCCACATGAAGGTAGTTGATGAAGCCGTCCTCCATGGAGCAGTCTGGTGTGTTCTTCACAAAGGCACAGCGGTCTGCAGCACTGAGGTTCATCACGACGTCACACTAACGCACAAATACAGAAAAAAACACAAATTAGTAGAGTTAAGTTTGAGTCCTGAGACATGTGCAGCATGCCGGAGTGATATTTTAGTTAGTATTCAATTTTTGATTTAATAATGACACCGTTATAATATTTAATTAGTGAATTAAACTATTAGTAGAATAGTAAACTAGCATAGTTTCTGACTGGAATGGTTGTTCTGAGCTCGCAACACTGCCTAATGTGCTCAGAGATACTGCTATCTGCTACCATAATGACAAATCATTATTGTCTCACACTACATATCAACACCACCACGCCGAATATCAACTGAAATGATAAAGATTTTAATTCAGACACAAGGCACATCTATAACAGGGACAACTCGACATTAGGAGACCTGACTTTACCATTCCAGCTTCTATTTGTGCTTTTCTCAAACCAAATTAGCCATTAATGTGTCTGGGTTGAATACTGTGAACTTGTGCACATTTCTTGGTCATTATTGCGCAATCTTCTAACTCTGTGAACCTGTAAAAACAGATATATTACGCTGTAGTCCGATTTTTATTGTATTTTTTTCTGTTTCAGATTCTTGACTTGTGCACTTGTTGTTTTTCTTTTCTGTCTTTTCCTTAAGTTTATTGTTAGGCACCAAGATACCAAGACAATTTCCTGTTTATTATACAACCGTTTTAAACCTGATTCTGAAATGTCAGCTGTGCCTGGCTGCTAAAACAGCACAGATGATGTCTGGGAAAATTGTGATGGGAATTTCTCATAACTCTTTTAAAAAAATGAATACTGGTTTATTATTATTATTATTATTATTAATGTATGATAATTATATATATTTTTTAAATCTATGTCAAGTAGGGAATAGGTACATTATCTTCAGTCACTGAGAAATGACACCGTAAAACTTTGGTGAGTCCTGATGTGAACATGCAGATGTCACATTAAACACATCAGTCACTCCTCTGGTCACCTACCATCACGTGACCTGCGGAGAACCCTGCTGACTACCTGCCAGCTTCAGACCAAGTACCAACACACACACACACACACACTCTAAATTAAACAACATGTTACAAGTTACAACATGTTAATGTGGCAGCTATCAAATCTCACAGACCTCATCGTTGCTGTTTGGAGACATCGTGGCTCGTGTTGTGTTCAAAGACCAACGTCAGCTGCAGGTGACTCGATTAAAGCAGCAAAAGTGACAGACAAACAGCAGGAGACATGATCAGTTTATCCCAGGAGACATGATCAGTTTATCCCGGAGCAGCAGCGTCAATTCTGGTGCTGCGTTCACAGGACGGTGGCGGGTTGTTTCAGTCCCGCGATCCGGACCCCTCAAGTGAAACAGGAAACAAGCCGAGAGAGAGGAAAAAATATAAACGTCGCTGTTGTTTCACAGCTGTTTGTTTGAGCCTGTTTTAGTGGCGCTCTGCTCAGCCAGAGGACACCGTGTACATCGTGAACGCCTCCTCATGAAACCTCACCCACTGTTTTCCAAACGAGACCTGAGCCGCATTCAGGGACTCCCAGTGAAATCAGAATTTCGAGAAGTGAACAAAAGGCATTTTAGAAAAAACATATCTAGAGAAGTGATAAAATATTAATCCAGTGAATATTTTATATATTCTTTCTTGCTGCACATCACTAGCATTGTTAGCATGCATTTCATTTCAGATTTACATTTTGGCCAAAATAAAACAATGACACAGTAAAAAATACAAGAGAATAAATCCCAGTATAATTTAAAAGAATTTGGTGTTATATAAATTGTTAAAGGTTCGCACATTTTTTTTTGTAGTTTTTGAGCTCACACCTCAGCTTGCAATTTTTCCAACAGCACTAGAAGGCAGCGTGTATATCTGTGGTGCCTCCTTACTCTGAACCAGTCGGGGCTCTTCTTACTTCTGACCTGTGCTCCAGTTCAGTTGTTGATCTCTGCTTACTTTGCCTCTACAGTCCAACACATACATGTGGTGCTGGTAGCCTGGAGGACGCATTTTATTTCACATTTCTCAAGCATCCAGGCCTCTGAAATCATTTGTATGAGGCAAAAACGGTGAATCTGTACAAACTTTTTGCAAAGGTAATCTAACAGATCGTCTATATACACATGTAATTATCAAAATTATGAAATCACAGACAGAGTTGCATTGCATAAGAATCTTAATTTTCTGTCCCATTGCTGTGTTTATACAGTTTTTTTTTTTTTTTACAAAACATTATTTCAGTCACAAAAAACAAACTGGAACACAGGAAAAATATCTGCTACAGAATTACAGTGAGACACAGCAATGGCAGGTCAAGAGACAGATTCATCTGTAATCAGTGAACGTTCAGCTCTGGATCATCGGCTGGTCGAACACCAGCGCGGCATCGAGTGATGGCGTGCTGGGATCATAGCAGCCTCTCGCCTGTTTAGTCGCCACAGGACACAAGTCCTGTTCACACCACCTGGTAAAGGAAACACAAACACACAAATAATGAATTAATGGGAAATCTGTGTTCTATTTCTTTTTAAACCTGAAAGAAGCATAAATGTGCGTTTCTGTCTTGTTTTTTTTTTTGTTTTTTTTTACCTGAGAGCTGCATAGGTGTCAGACGGAGAGGCTCCTTCCCAACATGCATGGTCAATGAGAAGGGCACCTGTTAACATGCAGATAGTTAAAGGGGAGCTCACATATCAATGTCAGTTTACAGGTCTTGGAGCATATGTGGAAAACAGATCTATAAAGCCCTTTTCACGGCAAAGATTTAATTTTTTGTGGTTTTTATTTACTGTCCATCAAGGGTCCAACAACACTATAGTATAACTATATATAATAGGAGTATAAATCCTTGGAATGCCCTTCAAAGGGAGAGGAGTGTATGTGTGGTTGCGCTGCCTACCCATGTAGATGCGAGCCAGGCTGTACGCCAGGTCTCTGGCTGCTAGCTCCAGGTAGCCAGGTGCTCTGGTAGCCGCAACTCGAACAAAGTGCTCCAGTTCGGAGAGAGCGCCGTCTACTGCCTTCACAGCTGGGGCCAATGAGGAGACACTTGATGCAGATGTAAGCAGCTTCTACGTGGAGAAGAAAACAGGTGCACATAAGTCACATTCCTGTTCAACTCCCTCATGGTTTAGTTATTGAACCTGTCTGACAGGATCACTCCCTGACCGCGAACCTTAGTATGGCTGAAGTAAGCGTGAAGAACCATTCCTGAGCTCCGAGCCACGCAGCGCAGCACATCCAGAGACAGAACATTTGTGGTACCTTCCCATATACTCAGCACCTGGGACAGAACAGGACAGGTCAGCTTTAAAATCGCAAAAAGTGTGGAATGCTGTTGATTTTTATGCAATGATCTCACCTGTGCATCGCGAAGTAGTCCAGGCAACCCGGTATCCTCAATGTAGCCCTGCCCACCGAAGCTTTCCAAACCCTCCGACACCACGGCAACCGCCTGAGATGAGACAAAAGAGTGACAGCAAGGATGGGTATGAAAAAAAACAAGCATTTCATCACATCTGTTCAAACGACGCACCTGCTTCCCAGTGTACAGTTTGACCACAGGAGTGAGCAGGCGTAGCAGGTGTGTATCGAGCTGCGTCGCCGTGCCGCTTTCCTCTCGGCCCAACAGGCGGCACGCGTCCATCACCAGCAGGAACGCTCCACGAGTCTCCACCTGTCCATTTCAGAGGCAAGCGTTGGATGAGGCATGATGGGAAACACTCTGTATGGAGTTGTTGAGGTTTGTTCACCCCCTTCCAGCTTACTTCCATCCTAGCGAGGGTCTGTACGTGCAGCGGGTGGTCCTTAAGAAGCTTTCCAAAGGCAGTGCGGCGACTGGCGTAGTCACGAGCTAACTGGACCACCCTGTGAACACACACATTATTAATCAGCTTATTTGGAGCATGCTTGTGGAAATCAGAGCCGGATGCAGTGCAGTAGTACGAATAGTATCCTGCCTTCTCATTGCGGCGGCTGCCGAGACGCTGTTGTGGATTCGGGTTATAGTCAGCATGTTAGCTATGGAGGCCACACCTCTCCCTTCCTCTGAGAGCTGGAGACATAGAGGAGGAATTAAGAATCCAAGTTTGATATATCAATTAAAAATAAATCAGCTGGCACTGTCTCAACACAAAGATTAAATCACCAGGAAAAGGCATTTCAACGTGTAATGTGTAGGATTGTATTTTGAAATCAAAATGGTGGTTATAATGGAGCATGAGGTAACAGCGCCTTCTTTAAAGTGTTCAATAGTTTTTAAAAGGTTTTGGATGCTGTTCAGCCTGTCACAGTGATTATCTGCTGTCTCTGATGTCTGATGGGTTTTTCATGACTCCAAATCCATATTACACACCACTTCTATGCAGTTAGGTAGTGTGTATCACATACACACAGAAAAAGTGACACAATCAATCAAACTCAAACCAGACTGTGTGCATACTAGATCAGGCTGATTTTTGAGTGTGCCGTCGATGGATAGCATTCTCCCACAATGCAATGCATAGAAATGCTTGAAAGAAACGGAGGAGCCGCTCACAGCTAGAACAAAATGAAAGCTATTGTGGCCAGCGGTGCTTCTAGCATCCTAGTGGTTAAAAGCTCTTTGCTATGGAGGATCAACAAATAAGATCGCTGTGAACAGTTTGCTTATTCCCCCTGCACAAAGTGAGCTGTCCCTGACACAGAGTGGCTTTACTGTAACTCGCATCGACACAGACCTGAGGAGGAATCTGAAGTTTATTATTACTGTAACAAATGATAATGCAGAACCGACCCTGTGTGCCTGCAGGCCATCCAGCAGTAACTCAGCGGTCGGCATCTGTCTTGTGCCCAGCTTGTCCTTCAGTCTCTGAACCTCGATACCCTTCAGTCGACCATCCTCATCTCTACTCACCTCGGCATAGAACAAAGACAAACCCCGGCTGCCCTGTGGGACAGACACAAGCACACGTATGTTGTAATAAAAATCACTTTCTGCGTCATTCCAAAGAGCGAAGACTGATGTTAGAGGAGTGTAAGAAGTCAGCATTACCGGTGTGGTTGCTCCTGTTCGGTCCTGCACTCTGGCCAGTGTGAGAGTCATGTCTGCGTCTGTAGCAGAGGTGAACCACTTGAAGCCGTGTAGTTTGAATGTACCATCTGTCTGGGGAACAGCCACCGTCTCTGTGCCACTGGCTGAGGAAAGGCAAGACAGACACACGCAACTCATGATGCATTACAGCAATCAGTCCCATTCTGCACAACAATATGAGTATTTAAACACATTTCCATGACAGATAACTAAGTATGGGACATAAGTGGATTTCTTTATTATACTGATTCACGTGAGACAACTGTGAGTGTCACTACTGACCAACGTCAGATCCTCCCTGTCTTTCCGTCATCCACTGTCCGGACGTCCAGAAACGTTCAGGCTGACGGGCGGTCAAACGACTGAAGGCTTCATCAACTGGCCAAGAAACACCTAAAGACTTCATATACACAGCCAGAAAATCACTCACTATGTTTACAAGCTAAAAAAAACACCAATTTGTTACATGCATAGCAATAATCTGCTTCAGTAATCATAGTCCTCTCCGTAGCTGCTGAAAAGTTTAGTTATTTCAGCCGTAGTCTAGATTGGATCGTTTGGATACGACTACAGAGATGGAGCTCTCCCTTAGTACAGCTGCATTGTTGCCATGTTACCGTCTCTTGCAAAAAGGTGAAAAACAGACTCATTGTTTATATTACCTCTAAGAAAATCTAGATTAGTGGGGGTCACATGGTGTTGGTTTAAGACGATAAGATTATTTGTTTGTCTGACACACCTGGATGACTTTAGCAGCTCCGTCAGTCATGGCCAGAGGACAAGTGTAGAGACCAGCGGAGGGAGAGTAGATGTACAACTTGCTCATTTGGTACACACGACTGGAACAAACACACATTACACCTATTAGAAACTGCCAAAAACTGAAATATGACACGTGAGCGACGTGAAAAAGGAAGAGCATCAGTCTCCTGACCTCCACTCCCCAAATGGCCTCTCGTAGCCAATGGCAACCAGTCCCTCCTGTGCCGACAGGTCTTTCATGCGTTTCCAGGCCGGCGAGGTCACGATGTGGTCCACTCTCTGACCCCAGGGGTCAAAGTGCACCAACCGTGGAGGAGTGACCTCGCACTCTCTGCCCCACCCGTCCACCTCATTAGCCACACGCTCTCCGAATGCACACAAGTCGGTCAGAGCTGCCTGTGAACAAGAACATGCATTCAAATAGATTACGAACATGACCTCAGCTCATTTGCCTGACAAGATAGATCCTGTCCAACTGTTTGATTAAGTCGTAACAAGTGTTTTTTTTAGTTGGAAATAACAGTAAGATGGACATTGGAACAGACCTGGTTTTTTCACTGGTTGTTGTTTTGAGTTAAACTTAAGGGAAAATGAGCATCAGATATGTAACTGAGATACTAACTATTCATTTTGACAGTTTTTTTACAGCTCATTGATACAAAGGCAACAGCTTGTTGGTACAATGTCAACTGGCTGTATTATAATATGCATCGAATTTGTACAGTATTAAAATGACTTTAATACAACTAGTCTGACACCTTTTCTCAGGTTTTATCCACATACAAGACCCTGTTGGGTCATTTCTGTATAGTGTAGTGTCAAATGCAGCTGAAGGCTCAGCTGAGACACCTCCTCACCTCCTGGGGCAGGTGTCTTCTCAGGTATCCTCTGAGCAAAGCGTCCTCTAGAAATGGGTTCCTCAGCACCGGCCTTTCCTGAAAGAAAGATCCTATCTTGGCTCTGGAGAACAGCAGGTTTCCTGCTGCTTCCCAGAGTTGTTCTTCATCAGATCCTCTCGTGCCCGGCTCAGCTACGCTGGCCGATCTGGTGTGGACGAGCGGTCGAGGAACACCACACCACACCCTGCAGCAGCCTCCGGCTACACGGCGGTTCAGTAGGGCTGAACACACTGACATGGTTCAAGACCTGAAGTCCAGGTGAGAAAAGTGAGGTGAGAACAGAGAAACAGCACAGGGCGGCCAGATGAAGCATTTAACTGTGTGAGGGCAGTAGGGAGGAAAATCCTATTTGGTTCAGTCATTAAGCAATTGACATGGTTATCTTGAACCCAAGATATAATATCATTTAATACAAAATACTAATATAAACATAAATATACTGTATGGCTTTGTCCACCTGCAGGGGATGTTACTTAGAAAAGGGGATCATTTGAGTAATCCTTTTGTGGAATAATTTTCAGTGTTGTTCAGGGTTCGTTTTTGTATTTGTGGCACTTCTTTCTCTTCCCCATACATAGTTTATGTTTAGCTTTAGGGAGACACAAACACACAAAGAAGTCAATCTTAGGATTTGATGAAGGGGGATGTGGACAGTGGGGAGCCTATCTCAGGTCTCAGGTTCTCCTAAATTAGAAGTCGCATACAGTCCCAAATGAGAGTGAATTAAGATAGAGGACAACCAACCAAACCAAGTTATTGACTCCATGATCAACATATGGTTTTAGATTTCATCACATGTATAAAGGTAATGAATGACAAGACTTCAAAACTGTCACATGCCTTGAATAGTAGTCATAAAACAGAAGTGCTAAGATTTCACAGATGATACAACAAATCATAGATACCTCACCTGTTTGTCTGTTTTCTGGAGTATTTAGTTGAATCTAGCCGTTTCTCTGTAACTTCAGATACACAAAAGACAGCAAAAAACCGAGTAACTACCAAGTTCAAGTGAAATCTACCCGTAGCAATTAAACGCAAACTATTCTTAGCTAATAAAGGATTATTTAAACAGACGAACATGAACCTGACAGCTCCTCTGTTAGAGAACTTAACACCAATGTGGGTCAAAGGTCACCCCACTCTGCTGGGCTTTTTGCGCAGTTGTTAGCTGTACTTCTAGTCTAATGGTTACAGAAAGTTACCAACCTAACTGTTAGTCTACCCTTCATCAAACTCCGTACTGCTTAAACTCTGCAGCCTAAAGAAGAAAGCCCCGCTCTCCTGCAACCAGTTAGCGAGCTAGCTAACATTTAGGAGGCTTTTCTGCATCGCTGTTGTCACTTTCAGCCAAGATTCAGTCATAACTGCTTTGATAACATTGACTTCTGCGTGTCAAACTTATAAACAACATAGATGTAACAGGAGGAGTGGTCTTCCTACCGTCTTAGCCGTCGTTAGCCCGACAGTGTTTACATTCACCACAGCTGCAAACTTTCGCCTTCAAAATAAAAGTCCAAAATAACAGACACACTGGAGGTGTTGCTGAACCTGTTTTATTGTTATAAGTAAAGATTTGTGAAAAATACAGAATCCTTCGTTCTAATCAGAACAAAAAGACCGAAAGCATGCACTGTTTAATAAAACATTTCCATGACATGTTAAAAATCTGTTCAAAAGGAAGGACACAGGCACTGAATAATTATGAACACACGACTTTTACATTTAAATGAGATTTTTTTTCTTCCAAAAATAAACACAGAAGAGTCATATCTTAAATGCAGGAGGGATTTAAGGGAATAGTCATACTGATAAAACCCAGTAAGTATTTCTTGTTTGTGGGTGTGGCACACAACCCAACTGTAAAATATTAACCTGGTTTGCTCAGACCAGGAGGGAGGAAGGTAATGGGCAACACTAATGTGTTTTTAGTGTACAAAAATAAACGTTACTGTTTAAGTACAGGCTGCAGTGCAGAGCACCGCCCAGTCAAGCCCATGTCTTGAGTAGTTTTGTGTCCAATTCTCAGCAGACGATGGTCTAAAATGGGGAACAAATGTAGTCTGCAGTTTGTCACAGTATTAGTTCACTATATAAAGGGAGCATTAACTGTATTTAACCTACACAAATTATTTTAAAGGTCAAATCAGTATAGGATGGCTTAAACACAGATTAACATACAATATATAAGCAGGTATATAAAAAGGACTAAAGAGAAAAAAAACACGACAGGCCAGAGGGCTACCCAACAACATAAAACCCCGAACTCATTGAGTGCACTGGTGCGCTGGAGTGCGCTGACTAAACGCTGGAAATAACAAAATCAAAGATCAAACTTACGACAATCTGATTCAACAAGAGATCAACAATGAAAAACATCCCCAAATATTCACAGCCAATTCTGCACATAAGCGTGAGTCCACGGGGAGCCATCAACAAGTAATGACTGGATTAACTGCCAGTCACTCTATGTGCATGTCTTCTTTTCTCTTTTATATTTTTGTATACGTCTTCTTAGTCACCCTTAGTGAGGAGGTCTTCTATGTAGGCATCAAGCTCGTCATCAGTGTTTATGTCAATGTCCTAAAAGTTTAGAAAAAAAAGCAATTTCTACTTACTACTTATTTTTACAAACCAATAACATACAACAGATTTAATTTAATAGGCAGTTTTGTAAGTAAGAGGTATTTTTTGTATATTTTGTCAGTGTGGAGACGTTTCTTAGACTATGAAAAAGCACAGATGAAGCAGCAACACTCACCTCTTGTACTTTTTGCAGAAGCGCCACAATGTTTGTTCGTAGTTTCTGTAGTTTCTCGTCGGCCTCCCTCAGTTTGACTTCGGTGCTGTTGCTCTTCTCTTCCACAGCTTTGGCCCTGGCGTCAGCTCTGCTCTGGTACGAGTTACACAACGACTGGAGACCTGATTCATATTGCTGGAAATACTCTTTCTAAAGGGGAAACACACAATACAGGAACTCTCAAAACTCTGACAAGAAAACACATTAGTAAAAACAAGGACACACATTCCCAGCTCTGATAAGGATCAATCAAGTCATCTATCATCCATCTCACCAAAGGAAAGGCCACCAACTCCTCAGCTGTCATGCTGTTAACGTCGTCCTTTGGAATCCGAAAAGCGGGAGGGAAGAAGTAACGCAGCATTGTCCTGGAAACATGAACGGCTCAGTTTAATCAAGGAGTCTGACTTCATGTGCCCTGACTGTGTGGTAACAACACCAGTTCTTTGTCCTCAGCTCACCTCAACATGGTGACCAGACTATCGGTCACCTCTCGACTGGTTCCTGGTTGAGTAGTGTCTGGCTCCATGGGCGCCGGCCCCTTCTCTGTCTCCTGTTGGGTGTCGGGTGTCTGAGAGTTTGGAGACGGTGGCCGCATCAACCGTACATCATCGCTACCTTTGAACACCCTTCACAAACACACACATAGAAGTATTAAGGGTATTAATTATCTGGCATGCCGGCACAATGTGATCTGAACGCAGCTGCACTGGTGCAGGATCTCACCATCGGTCTTTGGGGGTGGATCTAGGTACATAGTCAAACTTGACCTTCCAGCGAACACTCTGTTTATTCGCCTCCACAGCAATGACTTTGCCTGTGTACCACTCCTTGTTGACACGTACTTCAACCAGCAGACCCTTGTCTGTGGAAAAAAAACAAGTGAAATGTCACAGAAATCCCCCCTCGCTGTTAGTGCTTTATTTTTCCAGTTCTGTGTGATACATGTTGGTGTAGAGCAGACCATCATCTCACCTTTCTGCGCATTTTTAGTGTCATTCTCTGGTTCCTGGTGTGAGGACTTCTCAGACGCCTGCAAAGACAAAACAATTATTACAACCACTGCACTCACAGACACATTGTTTTTGTTTGGTTTAGAAGATTAAGATAATTTTTGGCATTTTCCCCTTTACACTGGACAGTTGACAGAGAAGGGAAGAGGACAGGAAATGTGGGAGAGAGACAGGGGTAAGGTCGCTGGCTGGATTCGAACCAGCAACGTTGTCGCCATGAGGCATATGCTGTAAACATTCGGCCATGGAGGCGCTGCAGAAAAGACAGAGTAGGCTTAAAGAAATTATTTGCATCCCAGTTAATGAAAGCAGTGACGGTCCCAGTGTGACCCCTGACCTTGGCTGAGGATGGCATGCTTGACTACAGAGAGCAGTCAGAGAAGAAAATGATGATTTTGGTTTTGAGGATTTTTGTTAGAGGAGAGAAAGAAAAATCTGACACAACACCCAGATTAGCTGAAAGATTGAGTTCTCATGATTGTTAGACGCTGTGAGAGCAGATGCAGCCCAGCTGTATTTGAGGGTTGTAGAGAGAAGGACCGACTGAAGCTACCTTTGCTTTGGTGGATTTAGGAACAGAGCTTGGTGTGGTTGGGTTCTGTCGTGTAGGAGTAGAAACCCCTTTCTTCTCAGGCTGTGAGTGTGTGTTAACCTGAAAAGTCAACAGCAGAGGGGATCTGATTGGAGGTTCAGTAACCTATTTAGCCACCATGGAATGTTTGTATTTCCTTCTTTTCTTCACTATATGAGCTTAAAATTTGATTTCAGTGTCACCATTTAGCGAACCATCCAAATACTGTGAGAAGCTAATTAAGCAGTGGTCACTGCAGTTTAGTTCAAAGTTTCCTGATACAAAGATTCCACAGAAACACAAAGGGTGTCTAACCAGAAAATATATTTGAATGCAGTTAACCTTTTTTTTTTTTTTACAAATTAGCTATTGGGTTTAAGTCTGTGTAATGCAGTTGACCAATTCTGTGTATTTCTGTCTCTCCTCATTCACTTTGTTCCCTTTTACTTTCTTAATTCCCTTTCTCCTCAGGAGGAGAGTGGAGTTAATTGTGGGAGAAAAATGGTAATGAAGGAGGGCAGTAGAGAAGAGACATCAGAATGCGTCATCGCAGCACAGTCGTCACCAAGACTGACACACACAAGCTGATTCACAAGATTCACACTCAGTGGTTTGCACAGCTTGCTAATGCTGCCATTTTGTTCTATACATATATATCCGTTTTGTAATATTGTTGTAAGTTTTACACTTGAAATTTGGAGCTATTATGTTTCTGACCTCATGCAAAGGAAAGTCTACCTTGTGCTTCATAATGTGTGTTTACCTCGTCCAGCTTGCCACGTTTGGGAGGTAGGGTCTTCTCAACCACTTTCCCACGGTTACCAGCTGCGGCCGCCATCTTGGATTTTTTGGTCTGTGGTTCTTCCTCACTCTCCTCGCTGTCGTTGTCTTCCTCCTCTTCTTCTTCTTCCTCCTCTTCCTCCTCCTCCTGCTCACTGTCCTCCTGCTCTACGATTCTCTTGCGTTGTCCAGCAGCTGCTGGTTTGGCTGATGATGCTTTGGCAGGTGTCTACAGGGAAGACATATCACCATTTCACACAGTTTATCTGGGGTTAACTTGAAAACACCCTCACCAGCAGAACCTTCCATTGGTACTTTGTGGTATTAGCAGAATATTTTCTAAAACCTGTAACCTACCCGTGAGCTGCGGCTTGGTGGGGGTGTTTTGGCAGTAGCTCTGGGAACAGGCTTTGCTGCTGATGGAGAGGGTTTTGCTGCAGCTCTGGACCTGGATGGTTCGACTTTGGATGGCGGTGGGGCGGGTGTTCGGGTGGGGCGCTGAGGAGCAGCACGAGATGGAGGGGTGCTCTGGGCATTTTTGAGGTGAGCTGGGAGAGGTGGCGAACGGGGGCGTGTGGTGGCCCTTTCAGAAGACCTTGTAGCCTGAAACAATAACGTGTGAAAAGGAGACAACACACAAACATTTCAGTGAGATAACGAACAAAACTACAACATAAACACCAACGGCAGTGTTAGAAAGCCACCTGTGCTTAATTCTCAGGGACAACACTTTAGTTTAATTATTCTCTTTTTTACTTTGAGAGAGCACAAGATTTCTTCCCAGCTTAGGACCTTAATAGATTAAAAAATGAGACAAGAGAGACAGTCTGAGGGTGTTTCTACCTGAGCGGGGCTCTCCGTTGGTTTCATGCTGACCTCCAGTGGTAGCTTTTTTACATCTGCTGCAGATTTGATGGTGCTGGTTTTCTGATGGGAGGAAATGCAATTGATTACATTCTGATGTACCAAAAACAGAAAAAGAGAGAGAGAGAAAGATAGGGATGAGGTACCTGCAAGGAGTCTAGTTTCTCCTGCTGCTGTTTGATTTTCTCTGCCAGTTCTTTCTGTTTGTCTTCAGCTGTCTGCTTGTCTTTCTTCAGAACACCACACGGCAAATTCTGTTTCTGCTCAGGAGCGTCACACCTAAAAGCACAAAACACATGCTATATATAGCAAGTGGGAACACTGCATTTATTGCAAAACAGCAATGTAGTGACGGTGAATATGTTACACGAGTAAGGTAAGTAATATTATACATGAATTGCAGCTTTCAAAAGGTCTATCCTATGAAACTGTTTGCTGTGTGTACCTGTCTTGTTTACTGTCGGGGTTCATGAGACACACCCAACTGTCTGGGTAGCGTCTGTCCACAGCATCCATCTGGAAAGGCAGCGTTCGCCACTTTAAACATTTATCTGGAAATAAAGAGCAAAATCAGAGTGAGCATACTTTTGTGTTAATTTGCAGAGATACAGTGCGTGTGTGTATGGATATGTGACTTACCACACTGAATAGTTAGCGGTATCTCCATGGCGCGACGTCTCTTGTATCTCTGCTCTGATGACGGAGGTGCAGACCAGCTGGCAGACAGATATCCAAACTCATCCCAGAACTTCACTATGCCTTTCTGAGCTGCGTGACACACACGGACATTCAGCATTTCATGCATGAATGAGTTATTTATTGAATCAAAACATTAAGTTTGGTGGTTACAAGCTTAGCTAAAGCCAATGATGCACGGCCATAAATGCTGAGATACCTACTGTGTGTCCCACCAAGAGAAACTGAGATGTGAGCATGGCACAGGGGTTTATGCCCATTCAAAAGGATGATAGAACTTATGACCATACACCCCAGAACTTATGACCATACACCCAGAACTTGTCTTATGCTGAAACATTATTTTATTTTATCTGTATAATATCTGTGTAGAGTTTTTCTAGCAATTGGAGCAGAGTGACATGAATCCCCTGACAAACCTGGCCTAATGTTTTATTTTTTATCTGAACAGAAATGCAGCAATTAAGAGAAACTCACCAATGTTAGTGTCCTTCCAGTATTGAGCTAAATGTTCCCCCATGGATTTCAGCAAATGTCGATATTCTTTAGCATCTGCGAAGTCCTGTTTGTTGTGAGTAGGCTCTAGAACTAAATATGGGACATCCACTACTCCAACCACACCCCCACAGGCCCTGAAACACACAAATCACACTTCTGTAAAACTTATTTCTTATTTCTTCTTAAATCAGTCAAATGTGGCCACTTTTCAAACTTTATGTGCATGTTACTCACATGCCTCCCTCCAGCTGGGGCCCCGTCTTCTCGTACATCTTGATGAGACGAGAGCAGTTGTATACAAACATCCCATCCAGATCCCTCTGTTCAATGTTCACGCCAAATATAAAATTCAACTCCTTGGGCTCCTTTAATGCTCTGAGGAACAAGGAAGTGTTGGAGGGTGATGAGAAATAGACAAAGGCCATCAAAAACAAGGAGATTTTGGGTGTTGCGTTGAGCAATCTTATTGAGTTACTATTGTTGTTCTATGAAAAAACAAGAAAACAAAACAAACAAAAAAAACACAAACTTCACAAATACAAATAAAAATTACCCATCAATCATTTCAGCCAGTAAAAAATCTAATGATAAAAGGTAAAATTCTTAAACTGCCAACAAAAACATAATTGTAACTGTTTGTAAATAGGAGAAACAAGGCTTTTCAATTGTGTTTAATCATACTTCTGTTTGGCTTCGAGAATCCTTTTCTTCATGTCAGCATCCTGTCGAAGCATCATGGCTGAATCTTGAACCTTTCTGAGAATTGCCTTGAGGAGGAGGGGTGGAGGCAGGCATCAGTAAGATATAACCTTACATAAAGGTCACAGCTTTGCAAGACTTTGCACCTGTTTCAGTTTAAAATTCTTGTTTACATTGTCGCAACCAAATTTGCATTTGACAAATAAACCAAAATACCCTCTTGGGCTTACCCGTGAATCCTTTGACAGGTCCTCTCCTAATCTGGCCTCCAAAGCCACACGCTTACTCTCCGCCTCTCTGGCTTTCTCTTCCGCTAAAATAAACAAAACAAATTGTTGACCGATGAGTCAAAACACACAGCAAAATGTAAATGAAAATACTGATTTCACCATTGCCTCACCAATTTTAGCAAGGTGGTCTGCTTTCTTCACCTCTTGCTCGGCACGAGTTTTGAAACGGGTTGATGAATATTTATAAACCCTATTAACAAAGCAAGAATGCTAATGAAAGTCTTGTCACCGGAGAACAGTAGTTACAGAGACGGTGTAAATGTGTTATCAGATTACCTTGGTTTATATAGACAGCAGGACAGCCTCTTGGTCCGGACTTTATGTCCCTGGATGAAAATCCTCATGCGCGGGTCGATGTACAAAACAGCAGCGTACGCCCTGAACGACCTCCTCTCTGGCTTCCTGTGAGAGAGAGAGAGAGAGAGAGAGAGAGATACAATCAACATTAAATAAATTCAATGTATAAACTAAATTTCTTTTCACTGTAGGTTAGTAATCCTATGGTTAACTGATTTGATGAAAGTGGCCGCTATACTCACACTCCTTCAACTAGAGTCCCAGCCATCAGTATGTCCTGGTGATCTGTCTCTACATCCAGCTCTGGTTCTCGGTTGTCCATCAGCTTCAGATTATAGATGATCACAAGAGTCCCTTTAAACAAAACACAAGATGAAAGTAAGCATCGTTATCAATATTGACCATGTCATTCCAAAACTATTAAGATTTCTAAATGATATGCAATGACACAACAGAGTCTCTCTAAGCCTTACAGAGATACTTTTTAGAGTGATACATTTCACATAAAGTTTTAAATTAATCTCTTTACATGGAGACACATTCATATGCTTACCACTACTGCTTTCTATTTTGTTGAACTGCTCCATCAGCTGCTCCTCATTTTTAAAAGGTGAGTATTTGAAGATCAGTTCAGTCTCTATGGCATACTTCTCTGGGTCAGATGTCAGCGGCTCTTTGGTCTTTAGATCCCAGGAGGGGAGGGGCACTATCACCTGAAGAGAGGATCAAAATGGTTATAATAATAATAATAAAAAAACTTGTTTACAGACATTGAAGGCACTATGTGTCGAACTAGAGCATCATCCTCTCAGACCAATATCAGTTACTTATGAAAACATTTGATGATGAACGGATGAATGTGAATTTTAAGGAGCCACAGACCACAAAAATGAAGGATGGGTTTATTCTAATTACTATAATCGCTTCTTGCACCTGATTTACTAAGGGAAAAACAGCTTAGTGAAAGCATGTTTTAATTTAGGCGCAAACAAATAAAACAATTTTAATCAATAGTAGTAATAATAATTATTATCCAACATACATATAAAAAGTATAAAAGAAAGTATATAAGAGTATAGAAATTTAGGGGAGATAACAGATAAAACAGAAATATATTAAATATTTGCTCAGGCTGTATGCAGTCCATGCTTATAAATCAAATCAGGCATACTTTTAACCAAAACATGCCATAAGACCTAGTATATAGTTTTTCAATGCTATTTCCCTAAAATTGAAAATAAAAATTTCCACAATTCCTGAAAGGACATTCACAGACACTTTGCAACCCTACATATATGCCACTTTTGCATGTTCATTCGCGATACCTGGCAAATTAGCTCGTCAAAAACTTTGATCTGAATCTTTCACTTGTATCCATCAAGTATAATTTGTAATCCGGTTACTTGTACCCATCCTTGATATCAATGACATCCTCTACTCAACAGAGGACTCTGACCTCATCTAGTCCCTCCTCTTCGTGGAAAGTCCTTGACAGGAAAAGGCAAGTCAGCGTGTCGCCCTTTTTTGTGAACAAGATGAAGTCCTTCCCCATACGCATAGAGCCGCTGTGAAAATACACACATTTTAATGATGTGTAAATTTTAACACTAGTGTACCAAGTGCGCAGTATCATGATCACACAAGAATTGATCTTACGATTTCAGCCCGTTTCCATACTGGCCGATCTGAGTGGACTCAGGGGACCGTTTGTTTGACTTTCCAAACTGGATTACGTGGGTTGCCTCATCTAATACAAGAAAGGTGTTCAGCATCATGTTTCAGACACAACATACACATTTCACCAGAAAATGTCATAATGAAACCACACAAAGCACCTTTAATCATGAAACAAAAACTAGCTTGGAGTGGATTCCCTAGTAATTAAGCAGCACTTACTAGGGTCCATTCCGATACCGTCATCCAGAAAACAGAGCATGTAGCCGCCCCGCAGCTCTGGCCTTTTTTCTGTCAAACCAGAAAGGTGAGTGAGACACGTTAGGAGCAGTGTGAAAGTGCATGATTCAGTGTTAAAGAGTTATTCTGAGGTGTACCTGTGTAAATGTCTATTCGTGTAGCATTGGCATCTCTGTGAAAGAAATAAACCACTTGTGAGACTTTGCACTTACAGTAATCAAGATATCAGGCTAACAGAAGTTTTCCAGGGTACATAATTTGTCAAAAATTACAGGCTCTGCAAATCATTGTGGTACCTGGAATTGTCCACAAGCTCTGCCAAGGCTCCAAATAAGAACTCGTGGGTTGTCCTGAAAACAGACCACTCATTACATTAATTCAACATACTTGATTAAGAAGGGATTTACACAGGGCACCCTTGTCAGACAAAGGGGATGTACAGTATAAGAGGTGACAAGATTTGATCTCCACATTAATGTTGTCTGCGGAGTTGTCATTCATACAACCTATATTTCATTATGTCTATAGAGAGATGTGTGTCAGAGCAGAGGATTGCCACTCAATGCACTAACTGGTTCACCACTCATTCTCACTAGGTCTCAACAAACCATCCCCACCATCGAGCCCCTTCCCTACTCCTACTTACTGACAACGACAACAAAGACTCACTTGAGTGTAAATTACACTTGTACTAAATATTCAAAAATCAAGTCATTACACAATTATTTGCCTGTTTTTTAATACATGGTCAATAATTTACTCTGTTAAGTGTCAAATGTTATGAAAAATGCCAACCACAACTCACCAGCTGTTTATACTTGGTACATGACTAAAACACACTCCGATTGTTTTCATAGTACCCCTAAGCCATAAGCACTAGACTTGGAAATGAGCCAAGGATGTGATATCATCCGTGTTTCTAAATTGGTTCACTAGTGAACCACTACATATTCCAACATAGCCCGAGTTCAGTCAGACTACATCACAAGATAATGTTAAGGTCCAATTGTTCTGTAGCAATCAATCTTCACTTCTGCAGTGCACAGAGAAAAATACAACTGTCTTTTAAATTCATGGATATTGTGAATCACTACTGAATCACTCAAAGTGGGTGACAGGTTTTCTGTCTTTTCAGAACAAACTCAACTGCTATTCAATATATTTAGTGTTGTCAGACCAGTTTCACACCAATTCCCACTGACAGGATCCAGCCGTCTTTTTCAGTCCAAACACATCACCGACACATGTACTTGGGAATTGAAAGCAACACTGCAAAATTTAATCCATTCCATGATAAATCTTAATGGCCAGTAGAATACGTACATGGACGGTTTTTGATGAACTATTAAATGCACACCCTGAGTCTTCAGCTACCCAGGAACATATTACACTCTGTTTAATTCAGTCGCTTCATTCAATGAAGGACTGTCAAACTTGATAAAAACATTGTCTTGCAAACATTTTTCTCTAAAGTAGCTCTGGAAATGAAGCTGCATCTAAAGCTACTGATAATGAGGAATATTTGTGTGCCATTTATGAATCTGATCATTTAAAGGCAGAAGCATGAGCATGGACCATGGAGCATGATGGAGAATGATGAAGCAAGCCCTGATGATGATGTCTGATGTCTTGACCATACTGTTGAATGGTCAAGATATCATCTAAGTAGACAGGTTAGGACTGATGAGGGAACCTCATATGGTCACTTCAACTACCTTGACTTTGCTCCCATAAACAGGCAAGTAGTTTTCCTGGCCAAATTTATGACTTGGGAAGCCAGAAGATTTCACAAGCAAAACAGTTTACTGGAAAACCATGGCCTTTAGCAAGCAAAAGATTCCACGACATCCAAAGCTGACTAGAGCTGACTGAAGCTCTAAAAGTAAAGTAAATAAAATATGATGGCAGACATTCAAAGCTCCATTTGAAAACCTCAATAGACACTTCAAATGAAAGTAGAATAATAAAAGACATTTAATACAGGCCTATTTACAAACAATATGATTTTAACATATAGCCTGACCTAGCTAGGTAGCTAAGGACATATGTAGGAATATTTGAGAATACAAACAAGATTAAGGTTTAAATCTGAAGGTGCAAATCAATTGTTTAGAAACTATTTTTGATTGAAAGCAATGTTGTTTGAATACCAGCTGACACATAATGAAATGAGAGCACAGGATTAAGCCATATCATATGTTCATGCTCAGTTGTATCGGTAAAAGCATTAATGTTGTATAGTCTGCAAAAGTAGTTAGAATTATGTGCATCAAGTTCATGATCACACATTAACCAAACCAGTACTTACGAATTTGTGTGCAGGTACTCAAAGGTGAGCTGAGCCCTGCTCAGGTTGCTGTAGTTGGAGTAGGCCATGGCCACTCACAGTTATTTCCTATTTCCTCTCTGGTCACCTGTTTGTCTTCTTTCTGTCGAGCCGAGCTCTAGCCCAGAGCTGTCATCCTAAAGAGGGGGAAACTATCGGAGTTGTGTATTAGCCTACAAAGTGCCTTACTGCCCTGAATGACACACCGGACCTGATCTAATATCAGCTAATGTAGACTATCGACCGAGGTAACACACACGCCTTATTGACACCCCCCTCCACGCAAGAGATACCACGTGGGAGGCCTGTTTAGGAACAACAAAATGTAATGGTTTAGAGCGAAATGCGCCTTTAGTCCAAGTGTTAGCAGTGAAGACATAGGCGTTTGTGCGTTTTCGCTTAAGTCAGTTATTGGTCTAAATTAGCTAGCTTTCTGTGAAGTAAGGCCTTGTCACGTTGAGTGAAACGCATATGATACACAGGTTTCAGACATTATGCAGCAACTGTTACTAATGTTTAATGTTAGCTAGGCTAACACGGGTAGCTAGCGTACGTTAGCGTCTTCTACTGAATGTTTATGATGTAACGGTAGCTAGCTAGCTAGCTAACTTCACACTGGAAACATGTAGGTTAGCTGACATCAGCCATAACAAGTATTCTTCACCGACTTTGCAGACCGTCTCATACGACGGAGACTTTGTAGTGGCTTCGCGCTAGTGTATCCGTGCGAGGAGGAAAAATACTTTGTTACGTTACGTTTTCTTAGTCCCTGACATAAAACAGGCCGCGACGAATCCAGCACCACTTCAACGCTGGTTACTTGGTTTCCCTCTGATCTGCGCGAGCCCCGCCTCTACTTCCTACCGTCAGCCAATAGGAGAGCAGCATGTCAAGATTCTTAACGATGATTGGAGGAAAAGTCTTCAACGTTCAATCAGGGAGGATGGAATGTTTGGAGTGTTTTGCTTGTGAATAGTTGCAGATTTTTTGGGGTTGTGTCCCGACATGAGGGATTAAAGGGCAATGGATTTGCAGACAGGATGGCTTAAAGATCACTAAATAGGAGTTTGGAAAAGGACAGGGTAAAACATTAATTATCGAAAAAAATTATAAGGAAAATATCGGAATTTAGGCTGAAAAAGTGGGATGGGGATAATAAGGGCAGTACATACTATAGTACAAAAGACAAAATATAGTGTTAGAGGAAGATGTAGAAGAAAGGAAGTAGTTCTATCTGGATTAATATTTGATCGCACTGGTTTAAAATAAATATGCAAATAAAAATGCACTGTGTCGAATCTAATGAACACAGTGTAAGTCTGACACAAAGGGTGACAGAGACCAACAACGAAACCAAGAAGACATTGACTTACAGGAGAAACATTTGTTTATTGTGTGTTAACCAAAGGAATCATAATGACAATACTGGTCTGTTTTTATTACTTTAATGTCAACAATATATCAGTACCATAACCTATCATCCTCTTCCATTGCTAGCCCAGGTCTCCACTAACTACGGATGTAGCCAAGTTTATAATTTTCTCCAGCTTGCAGAACAGCAGTTCATAGTCATTTAGATTAGTAACTGCAAGAGCGTTATCACCTTACGCTTAAACTGGTAAATTTCGGCACACCCTGCACACCCTTTACTGTGTTTAGTGTCTTGTTAACTCATTATTAAAGAACTATTTATAAATGACCTGCATCACAGCAACTTTATCTGTTCCTACACCCCTTTTCTTCCTCTCACTTAAACACATCAATGTTTCTTCAGCACTCAGTTTGAGTTTCTAACGCTGTTCAAGCCATGTAACATGTTGTCGATGGATGCGGCAATACAAACTGTGAATCTGTAGATCAGGCACCTGGATTCAATCAGCTTTCACTGTCAGAAATGTAAATTGAAGTGTTAAAAACAGGCAGGTGTGCCCAAAGACCTTTGGTCCGGTAGAATTTAGAAAGAAAAAACATCGGCTGATGAGAATACAGAATATTATACTTTCACACGTCAAAAAATATTAGACTAAGATTTTTGACAGGAAAAATACTGTTCTCAACATATTCAGCTTTCGCTTAAGCTCTCACCGCTGAATGCAACAAGTTAATGTTACTCTCATTAACTCGTTATGGGAAATGTGGGAAGTAAAGAAGTTGGTTCAGCAGACAACCAAAAACTCCTGGAATGCATTGCACTTAACAGACTGGACGATGACAATATGACCAGTCAGCAGTGGAAGTATTACTAGCTGAAGAGTTGTTCCCATGGACTGATTACAAAACACACTCCTTCTCAATCAAAAACATATTTCTTGCTTGGATTTTATATAATATTTAAGTCTCCTATTCCAGGGATGCTCCACTGATTTAGTATTGTACAGAAAACCTATGACGGATGCATTGAAAATGGTAAAAATTGATGCAGCAGAAGGTGAGAGGTTATATATTAATATCCACTCTCCAAACCCAAGCAGAGAAAAATGTTCAGGTGTCAATCAAGGGCTCCTGCAAATAAAATAATGCAATAACATTAGGATACGACAACATCTGCACAAAATATTCAAAATGATTAAAGTTATATGTTTCACGCATGCTACTGCAATGTTTCTAAAAAAGAAGTGAAATGTATATAAAACTGCTTCACATGTACAATCCTCCACAAATTTACCAGTCAGGCATAAAAAAACTAAATAGAGAGGTAATAGAAAAAATGGCTGTTACATTTTGTAGATCCAGTCCGTTCCAATGGTGGCGACGGGTGAGTGAATGTGTCAGACTAGCAGCCAAACACAGTATCAAACAAACTCCTAGCAGACACACACTGACTTCCAACAGATGTCTCACTGCCACAGTCTGCTCCTCCTAAAAGGGTAAAAGCAGAGTTATGTTGTTCATGTGCGACACACTGTACCTGCCTACTTTATAGTATACTTGTAGTTTTTGCACCAATGAGAGCAGCACTTTACTGTACAGCACTGCGATATCTACTGTATTTGACTTTCACTGATTATTCTACATTACATACATTACATTTTTGGTGTTTTATGTATGTGTGTTTTGTGTCAAGTTGCTGCTGTAACACTGCAATTTCCCTTTGAGGGTTAATAAAGAACTCTTTCTCTCCCTCCCTTCCTCCCTCCCTCCCACACTGCTTACCTGTGTTAACATGACTGTGAGTGTAGGGTCATTCTTGGAGTGTAGACTGTAGCAGGTCTGCGATTCTGTAGGCAGCTGTTTGTTTGCTTCCGCATGGATGGGTGAGATTTTATTCTCAGATGCAGGGCACTGAGGCGGAAGTCTGCATTAAAATATACACAACAGTGAGTTGACAGATATTGTTTTTATGTTCCTATGCAGTTGGTGTTAGAAACACACACTTTAGAGTGTGAATGGACTTACAGGCTCATTGGCAGGAGGTGTGTTGGGGCACTTATGGTGAGGCAGGTGTAGGTATCATTTCCAGACAAAACCTCCAGAGTGATATTAACAGTTTCATTGCCTGGGGAGTAAAACAGTTGTGGGAAAGAATTAATGGTTATGCACATTTATTTTATTTCATATCAAGAGCGGTCCACTGCTTTACCAACCTCCAAGATGTAGCTGACTGGCTCTCAGGACAGTGTGTACACTAAGGTCTTTCAGAGAGCCGCCGTCTGAGTTGGTAGTCACAGCTAGAGGTACCTTGAGACGCAAGTTTGTGACAGAAGGGGTCTTTGTAGAGTTAATGGAGGTGTCTCTGTCTATCAGAGGAGAGGGGAATGGCGAGACAAGCTCAGACGAACTTGCATTGGCCCCCACACACAGTTGCAGCTGCGATAAGGAGGAGAGGAAATGGTTCCAGTCCTAGAAGAAGAATAAAACACATGATTCAGTCATATGATCAGTATTGGTTTGGGACACACAGGAACACAAGCATACATGTTTTCTTTACACACCAGAATTCATCCTCTTAGGTGTGAAAGGATTGCAGGGTAGGACGTCTGCTCACCTGAGGCCCGAGCATAAGGGAGTCCTTACCTTTGCTGTGTCGGGGTTGGGCAGAGTGTGAGTGTAGCTGTAAGAGCTGAGGTAGATGAACGAGAGAGCCAGAGTCAACAGGCACAGGAAAAATGTCACCCCCGGAGGATTCTGGGATACATAATCTCTAACGTTGGACACTGGCTGCCAGAAACCCATCATCAGTCCAGCCAGCTGTAAACACAACCGAGTCACAGTTTTCACAGCTTTTCTCCCCCCACAGTATCATAGTAGTGTCAGTGGGACAGTTTCATTAATCCACAGATCATTTGTAATATGACTTAGACTCAACACAAAGACTTTCATAAGAGATTAAACAAACAGTTGAGTTTGGATTTAAGGTGGCATCTGTCTTTGTAGACATCCCTAAACAACAAGGCGCTGTAAGTAAACTGCTGAAATGATTGACAATCACGGATAAACGCCTTTCCACCGATGCCCTCATTCGTGAAAAGCACCAGTGTATACAGTATGATAAAAGTTAATTTAGTCCAGATTACAGAGCAACAGGAGACGTGTAACTTGTCCACCCTGTCAGCCAACCAGCTCCGTTAACACAGTAACGTCAGGCTTCCTGTCCATGTTTCTAACTAGTTAGCTGAAAGATAACTTCATACCTTTAATGTGAGCAGCCTCGTCTGATCACGTCGCCAGTTGTGGTAAAATGCAGTGAGACCTGGGTTTCCTGATGGAAAATAAACCCGAGTCCGACATTTAAGATGTTTAAAGTCCAGTTAGCTAAAGCAGGACAGTGATAACAACACGACAGCGCCGTCAGTTTACGACAGTGCGCTACTATGACGACGAGTGGGACGTGATCACGTGACCGGTAGTTACCATACCGCTGTACACACGATAGAGCACTGGTAGATCTATGTGGCAGACAGACACCTTTACTGTGTACTTAGTGGCTATGAATATGAATTTAAATAAATATGTATGATAATTACTGACTCATATTGCAGCTAAGAAGGTGGTATTAGCTTATTTAGCTAAAGGGCTACAAGATTTTCTGTTTGATTCTATCAGAGGGCCAAAATATGATTAATAATAAGACGTTCACTGTGGCTATCCGTGTTTGTATTATTAATTACACTTTATAGTAATTATATATATTCTTATACAGTACAATCAAAGACCATCTTGGTTAGGTATCTAATGAATAACTAAAACCCTCTAAATGCTCTTGGCCCACCCAAACAGGTGTTATATTAGTAAGTGCTGGATCGGCCCTTTGGGAGTGCACGGCCTGTACTTGTTAGAGTTGGACATCCATTATTCATCTTGGTTCATGGAGATTTGTGATTTCAGACTTCAGACAGAATTATTAAAAACACCTGCGCAGGTGATTTTTGTTATTCTATTGTATCACTTTAATGACGGATACTGACCAAACATGAAATCATGGTGGTAAAAGAAAACTCTATTTTAAAAAGTAAATGATCAAGGCACACTTTATTTAGAAAGCATTTTTTTTAAAAATCATTCAGTGCATCATTTCAAAATTACTCCAAAAAATATTTAACTCACATCAACACATTTGCATCTGTATCAGTAACTATACTTGGTGATTTCCCCAAAGAAAGGTGCAGTCCAGCGGAAACAGTCAATCAGAATGAAAACAGAAGGGATTCACATTTTCACAGAAGCAAGCACAAAGCTCATTTAACCATCTCTTCTTTAATTATGCAAATAATGCAGGATTGTTTAACTGGAGATATATTATTGCCACTCTCGTAAGGATCAATAACATGACTGTACTATTGTGCTCATAAAAGTCATGTTACAGTGAAAGTACAAAATCCCTTTGTCAAAACTTCCGGTAGCACAGCTGGCAGTATTTACAGTTATCATGCCACTTGTAAACACAGTATGATAACAATTAAGGAGTCCAGGTGACTTTTATAGGCTTGAATGTCCAAGTGTCTGGGTGGCCCATGTGCAGCAGGTCTTTGTATGGAGAAGTGCTCCATTGGAAGGGTGGCAACTGGTCCCATGTTGGCCCGCTCGCTGCCATCATACCATAGTCACGATACATCCCATAGGAGGTCATCTGCACAGGAGCGCACACAATGCATCAGATTTAGCAAACATCTCTTCCATTTGAGGCAAACACACAGAGAAGATTCAAGGAACATGATGGGTCGAGCAGCGAGTTGGGTGACGGCAAGAAACGAGATGAGAAAAATAAGTACCTTCATGTCTGTCCCTCCGTGTTGTCTCGGCCTTAAGGCGCCAAACGGATACGTCCCGTTAGCTGGGTTCAGGTCTGAACGGGCTGAGATAGCATTCTCTCCATTCTCAGGTGGATTACAGCCCTTACACTTCGACAATGGATCTTCCTTAAAGTTATTATACCTGAAGAGAGACATTGCACTTCGTAAATAAATTTACATTTCAGTTATCAGCCTATAAAAATATAACATCTAATGTTACATTTTGTTTGCTTAGTGTCGATTGTAATGACGATTTATCATTGATTTTGGACACATCTTCCTGCAGCACCAGCTGATCTGGGAACTCTGTCCTCTCAGCTGAGACTACTGTTATATTTTCCTATTGATTCTTTAATTAAATTCACAAAGGCAACTTCGTCGTTGAACCATCCTTATTTCACTCATCTCTCACCGCGGAGATTCAACTGTAGAATTTCACATGGCGGAAATGTCCACCTCCATCTTACCTCATGAGGCGGACCATCGAGTCCACATCCGTGACAGCTGTCTGGTTTCTCCTGAATATCTGAGCCCGAGGATTCTGGTCCAGAGAGAACCATGGGCCGTACTTCTCCACCAGCTCATTGCAGCCACTGGCATTGAATATGTCCACATAGTACCTACATGTCAGCACATAAGAACGAAAGAGAATTTTACATAAAACACAAATAAAACAGTAAATGCTAACATAAGACCTTCTGATTCCAAACTGGATACTTACGGTATGTTGTAACTCGCCCAATACCCTTTCTCAAGCAGTTCCTGGGTTTTATCAGTGGAAATAATTAGTCCCCTGTAGCATTAAAAGACAAGAATAGCTTTATTTTCAGAGACGGTTTCATAAGTCTTACATAGAAATACTAAATAATCTTGTGTTTTCATTGAAGATTTGGTGCAAAGACTTACGGAATCTGTTCCAGCACAACAAAGAGGTCTTCTTTAATGTCAGTCTTTCCTGGAGTGAAGTGCTTATAATCCACAATCATCCACTGGTTATTATATCTACAAAGCACACACACACACACACAGCCCAAACTGAGTATACCTTTACTTACTAGTGTTTACTTATTTATCTACTGTATGTTCATGCCATTGATGTTGCCTGATGATCCTGATAAAGTTGAATGACTCAACTGACCTATCAACGTGACTCCTGATTATAAACGGCCCTTTTCTGTGTCCTGTACTCCCGACAATCCACATAGCTGCCTAAGGTCACACGACATCTTTTCTAATCGTGCCATCAATGGGAATTTTGAACACAGGACAAAAGGCAGCTGCTCAGGAGACTAAATCCAGAAACGGTGATAGTGTTGCTAACTCCCTTTTAAACTACGTGCCTTCAAGAACACTGAGTCCATCCGCTGCTGGTTTATTGGAGGTTCCCAGCAACAGCAAAAAGAAAATCGGGGATGCAGAATTTGGCAACAACGCTCCCAAATTATGGAAAACACTACCTGCAGATACCAGAAGAGCCAGCTCACTAAATATTTTTGAAACGCACTTATTTTTTTCACCTCAGCTTATAACCAGCTCTGCCTCGTACAGGCCTGAAATTCCATTTTGTACTTTGCTTCGCACTATGTACTATTGCCCTTCTTTGAACGTTATACTTCATAAGATCAAATTTTACTTGATTTTATGCTGCTTCTATACTAGTTCTGTTTTTTTTTTTTTTTTTTTTTTAAATCATCATTATCATCAAAGAGTCACAGGAGCCAGTTTCTTTCTGGCGGGCAAAACTCACGTCCCACTGTTGTAGTTTCTGAATATCTTGGCCCACTCTTTGCCAGTAGAAGCCAGTCGATTAGCTACAATGTTCCTCAGCCACTCCATGACCGTCCCTACGGGCTGAACGAACTGCCAGAGCGCAGGGTTACTGTTGCCAATGGTTGTTTCCAAGGTAACCTACAGACAAAAGACATTACTGAATTTGTAACCAAAAGAAAAATAAGTTGAAATCCAGTTCAATCGTGCTAATGGAAAAGGGTTCTCACCAAGCCACTGCTTAGGATATAAAAGTCATCTCCAGAGAAGATCGATGCAGGATAAGATGAAAATGCCTGAGTTCTTCCAGGAAGAAGATCGTCATCTGATCGATCAATCAATTAAACACATCATAATCTGTATTCATGTCAAAGCCCGCAACAACACTGTCAGCCCATTACTGGAACGTCAAACTTGGAAACAAATAACAAATTTGGTTTTGGCAATGTGGTTTAAAGGAATAGGTTAACACTCTAAGCAATATGCTTATTCACTTTTTTGAAGTCTCTATGGTAAATATCAAGCTAGAGCCATTTAGCTTTGTGTAGCATAAGGACTGGAAACACACAGAAACAGCTAGTCCGGCTATTTCTTACAGTGACAACCATAATATATCAACAATAATATATCGCTTGTTTAATCATTATTAAAACAAAACAACAACAAGTTGTAGTTCTATGTGCCAAACTATTTCCTGGAATACTATTGTCACCTGGCATTTGCCAGACAACCAGCTGAGGCCCTTGGAAGATTTTGTTAGTTTTGCACTGAGCCAGGCTGGCAGTTCCTCTGTGATTCCAGCCTTTATGCTAAGCTACGTTTAGCTAGCTGGCTACAGTTTCATATTTACTGTACAGACACGGGAATGGTATTGATCTTCTTCTTCCCAATCGGTAGAGCTGTTCTTTTAATGTTAATGATGAACAGGAGCAAACTACCTGAAGGAGAAACTTTGAAGGCAAAGATGTACTTCTTCATGATGCGCAGCATGGACTGGTAGGTGTTCCAGGTGTCATGTGACACCAGCAGCTCCTTATTGTTTGGGAGCAGTTTAATGAGAGCAGAACAGGAGCCAGATCCAACAGGTCGAGTTAGGCTGGATTTGTTCAGAGCCAATTCCAAGTCCTCCAGATCCCCAGCCAATTGGAAAAGTCTGATTGGACGTGGTAGCAGTGGACAAACAAAGTTTATGAACTCAGGAACAGTGCGGAACAGTGCAGATTACTATGTAATGCAACTTACAGGAAGCCAAATGGGTTGAGGGAGAATGACCCTACTGGAAATGACAGCTCGTCATTGTAGCTGTCCTCCAGACCTTTCACCTGCAGCAGTGCCAGACGCATCTAACAAGCAGACAGAGATACAGAAACATTTCATTTTTGGCCTTTTTGCCATCTCCATTTCAATGCTAGGGATTTTATTCATCCCATAAATGCTCATTGAGTACCTGGTACCAGTAGGGTGAACTTGGCTGCTTCTCTATTTGCTCCTGAACCCACTGCATATTGGTTGAAATGAAATCCTTAAGGCGCTCGCAGTAACCAGAGTGAGTGGGGAAGGGCTCACAGTAACCCATTAGAGTGTTCATCCAGTGCTTATAGATGAGCTAAAAACACACACACACAATACAGATTAAATGAAATGTGAAGTAAGCGGAGGGAAGCAGCTTGGTAAGTCGAGCACAAACAGGTCTGCAGAATTAAACTGACCTGAGATGTGAGTGCAGCCTCCACCGCTCCGGCAGCATAAGCTTGGAAACTGTCATTGTACTGACTGCTGGTAGTGACCTCCAGGAAAGACCAGCTGAAAAAAGAGCACATGTGAAGATAGAGGAGACAATTTAATAAATGCTGTTTTTACATACTGTACTGTTTAAATTCCCTCAACTCAAGTTGAAAATCATTTAAAATCATTGTCAGCAAACCAGTGTTGCACATTGTGCTGCTTGTTTTTCTCACTTTCCTTGCATCTACATATATTTTTATTCGAGCAATTCTTACATTCATTGGAGTTTATTACTTTTCTTCATGAAATCCACTGTACGCTTATGGCTATATCTGTTTTTTTTTTGTTTTTTTTTAGCAGAAGTGAAAAGAGGCAGAGTAGAGGTTAAGAGGTGAATGACCAACAGACAGGAAATTAATCAGTTCTTTCACAATCATCCCAGTTTAAATGAGCAAATAGTTCCTTCTGTCGACTGGCTAGTTTAGCTGACAGCGCAACAAAAGGTTTTAATTAGTTTGACCTTATAGCAAAACTACCAGCCAAAGTCTCTATTCAGTTCAATGAGGTAAAGCTAAGACCTGAGGTTAACTCACCCTGATGTTTTAATGTCATCAGTGAAGTTCGCCCAAGCCACGAAATCTTCTCGATATCCCTCAACAACAGACAGCTGCCCGTTTTGTTTGTCAACGACAGCCGAGCGCAGGTCAGCTCCAACAGCCGCAAAAGCAAAACACAAACACGAGAAAACTGCTAAAACTCTTCCAGCCATAGTAGAACTTCCAGCAGCAGACGCGTTGTTTGACCAGGACGCCATGTTGACAAGAGCAAATCACGTGATCGCGTGGGTGAGAAGTCACCTGACAGGGGCGGCGCTTTCAAAATAAAAGGACAAATCCGCTTGCTGCGTTTTTCAGTCGCTCCTTCCAGTGTTTCAGCCACTTACACAGACACATATGAGACATGAAACGTATGGCTTTTAAAGCATGAAATACAATTTTATATTAAAAAAATGGACATAAGACATTATCTTTCTTAAAAGCAACATCCTATACAAAACATGTAATGTCAGAAACCCAGAGATTTCCAGTTCCACAAAATTCCAACCAGCTGATAAATCGATTATACTTTGCTTTACAATCCACTCAGGTCCATATTTTGTTCACAGTCCTGCTTATACAGAAAAACACCAGAGCACTGGTCAGAGTTGTGTCGCAGACACAGCTCAGTCTTCTTCGACTCCTCCAGTCTCCATCTTCTCCAGAATTCCCTCCATAACCTCTGCTTTTCGCTTCTTTTTGGTAGCCACTAAAAAAAAAGGAGAATGAATAACATGGATTAAAGAAATCACTAAACAGCACAGTTGTTTTCATTTCTGTGTGGTTAAAAAACCTTGTGGATTTACCATGAAAATGTTCGGCTGTTTTCCGTCTCAGCGTCTCTACTGTTTCCTCAGCATCAGCCCACTCCAGCACGAGGCGTCTCCCGTACAGATGGGTGCTGTGGCACAGTGCAGCAAACGCTTTCTAAAGGGCATAAGATTTATGATCACGATATAGCACACTGTAATATAGCACTAGAGGACAGTACATTTCCTACACACATGGCTGAGAACTTGCACAAACCTTTGCATCCTGTTTGGTGAGGAAGTCAATAAAGCCAAAGCCTCTATGATTTCCTGAACCAGCTGCTTTCTTTGGAAGGCGGGCTGTCTTCAGCTCTCCAAATGTACTGAAAGGACAGATGGAAGAAATCATAGGATTATTAAATTATCTCCAGATTTTCTCCACAGGTAGTGTAAATGACAAAAAGTTGTGTGTATATGACGGCTACCAGAAGAGTTCCCGAATTTCCCTGACAGTGGCTTGGAAGGGGATGTTGCGCACAAGGATCTTGGATCCGGTCTGTTTCTTCGCAGCTTGCTTCTTCTTGTGTGACACCTCAGTAGTCCTGTACACAGAGGAAAAGGACTGAATAAGCAGTGACAACAGAAGCAAAGCTAAATTCTGCACAACAAACCCTTCACCATCTCAACATTTTGAAACAATCAAAAACCTCTCCTAAACTCCCCAAAACCTACATGTCATACCTCGTGGCTCTCTCAGAAATCTTCAGCTCTAACTGGTGATCATCGACAGTACAGTGCTGGTGGAGGGATGAGACAAAGGACACACATTAGCCGAGACCCAGACGGTAGAGAGAGGCTCAATACAGCAGTTTTGACAAGGAAACGGGGGTTTGGTACCTGTAGCTGCCTCAGAGCTTTCTGCGCTGCCTCTGCTGTCTGATACTGGACAAAACCGTAGCCCATGGACAACAACTTGCCTGGAGATCAAACAAACATTGTAAGGTGGTTGTTAACTCTGGTAAATATTCGATTTGTCCGCCAAAGTATACACTGCAGTGTAACATTTACACATGAGGGAGATTCTGTCTTATTTGTATTTTTTTTCCTAATGCCAGACGAGGCTGATGCGGCCTCTGTCTGCAAGCTCTGTTTTAGAAAAACAGAACAGCCTTTGACATCTTTGTGTTACCAGGAGCTGGTGTTAGACAGAGAGAAAAAAAAAAAAAGGCAAACAGCGAGGTGGATTCAGGAGGTTTTCAGTGGGCGGGGACAGTCAATCTGCTGACTGACTGGAGGAAGTCACATGATCAGCAGATCCCCTTATGACATCATAAAGGGAGCCAAATCTAAATAGCACGTTTTAACACACATTTACTGAAAGATGTAGCAGGAGGAAAATCAAGAGGATGGTCTTTTCTCATAGTTTGGCAGTCCGTCAGCGGACACATAACTCACAAATGTTGAGAAGAAATTAAAAAAGTGCATTTTGCATAAAATGGGACCTTTAATGTTTAGTACCTGTTTTATCTTTCTTCTTGGAAATGGAGCAGGACATGACCTTGCCACATTTGGAGAATGTCTGCAACAAATAAACAACAACAATAAACAAATTAATATAAAACATCATGCTACGATTGAACACTGATTCAGTATTAGAAAACGTAACTGAGGACTGTATTTATGAGTTGACATACCTCCTGTAGTTTCTCCTCTGTTGTGCTGAAATTAAGATTCTTAATGAAAAGTGTGGAACCGGGAGCAGATTCCTCCTCCTCTTCCTCCTCCTCCTCCTCTTCCGCTTCTTCCTTTCTTCCCTCTTTCACTGCCTCCTCTTTTTCTAAATCTTGGTTAGACAGATTATTCAAATTATCCCCTTCATGTCTAAAAAAAACAATTAACTTGAACAAGGTTATCATGGTTATGAGTTAGTGGGATTTTACCTGGTTCTGGTTTAGCAGCCACAAACACCCCAACAGGTGCCCACTCCAAATACAGCGGGACGTGATGAAACTAGAGCATTAAGAGATAAGTGGCAGACTTTAAAGTGCTTCTCAAACATATGCTGCGAGCACAGGTTTTGCAGCTAAAAAGCTATCCGCACCTTGCTGTAGGCCAGCCGAGTGAAGGCTCGTTTTGCCTCAGTTGGCTCGAGGAACTCAATGATGGCGGTTAGTCCTGAGGGCGGCAGGAGTACTCGGCCCAAAGAGCCATGAGGCGAGAAGAGCTCCTCCAGCTCTGACGCCGTCACTCCAGCTGGAAGGTTTTTTACCAGGATCACAGTTGTACTCCTCGGTGCTGCAGCCTGTACGCCACAAGGAAACAACCTTAGCCAGGGTAACTGGATTATAGACAGAGTAAACTGCTGATAGACTACTTGGCAATAAATAAGTAGGAGTTCATATTAAGCATACCTGACTAAAGGAATCCAGACTGACAGCGTTGTCTAGTAGAAACTGTCGAGTCTCCTGAACAATCTGCGTCTCTCCCAGAGCCATCCTCACTGCAACGCTTCCCTTTGACTCCTGCAGAGGAGGGCAAAGACGGCATGCGAATAAAGAAGCTTAAAAAAAAAAAAAACTACAAAGAAACATGTCCAGACCAGGAAAAACCATCTCATAATTTCATAAATCACTATGCAACGTTTTTGTGTCTCGTAAGCCTTTAAACTCACTGACGTGCTACTCAGACTGGACTTGGATCTTATTTGCGTGTCCCTTGCATTGTTTTACCGCAGGGCTGTGTTTTGTTCTGAACATCTACTGATGCCGGAGATGAGAAGCTTGTTATGATGCACATTAATGTAGAAGACTCACATGGTCCAAGACTTGGCTTTTTGTGGTGTTGTATTTTTCAGCAATGGCATCTGCCACTGCACTTGTGCCCAGAAACAGGGTGTTCCAGTTGTGGGAGCTAGAGGGAAACACACAATCATTGAGAGGGATGAAGGACTGTTTATGTGAGTCACAAAACCATAAAATGATTCATAAAAAAAATTCAAGCAAATGAGTAAATTCGAAGGAACAACAAACATAGAGGCGAAGGTTTAATGTGATTATATACAATATACCTGGAACTTGAAGCTTTGTTTTTAGCATCCTTTTGCCGTTTGTAGGATGAAGATCCAGGACCGCCGGCATCTGAGTCTATCTTTTCCTTCTTCACTGTGGAGGGGAGCAGGTGAAGCATCCTGCCCTAAAAGCCCAAGAGAATGAATGATTTTAATCAGCCACAACTTCATTTGAAAATCAAGTTGTACCATTAAAGCCAGAAGCCACCACAGGTTCTGTTCCTGTGGTGTAGAGAGACGTGTCAAACATCAGTTGGAGATCAAATACCTGAAATATATGTCCGTCCAGCTGAGCCAGAGCTGTCACAGCATTCTCGGGTATCATGTATGTAATGAAGGCGAATCCTTTGGGTTTCTTGGTCAAACTATCAATAGGGAACAGCACCTCAGATAAAGGACCTGTAAAGATTGTAAAATTAATATAAACCCTGGAAAACATGAAGTTATTTCTCCTGTGTGAGCCTGTATGTGTTTTTTTTTTTAATTTACCATGTTTAGCAAACAGCTCTTTGATGTCTTCCTCTGTGCAGGTGTAAGGAAGGTTTCTGATGAAGAGTCGGCCTGACTCTGCAACATCTTCCTCTTCCTCGTCCTCCTTGAGCTTCCTGGTGAAGTTTCTGTCAATTTCTTTTTCCTTTCTGTCTCTCTTGCCCTTACCCCCAGAGGCATCCACACGGAAGACCTCGATGTAGCGTCCACCTGAGGACACAGGCAGGAAGTGTGTCAGAGTTATTCAGGATCAGCCACCATCTCCTTCTTAACGCACGCAAGATTAAGGCTGCATCTAACAGTTGTTTTTGTTTCCAATTGCAGATTATTTAGACTGATTAATCATTTAGTCTATAAAACATTAGAAAACAGTAAAAACTGTCAATCAAAATATTCTAGAGCCCAAAGTGACTTCATTAAATGTCTTCTTTTGTCTGACCAATAGCCCAAAACACAAAAATATTCAATTCCAAGATATTTATTCAACTTTTCAAGACCAAGAAAAAGCAGCAAATTTTCCCTTAAGAGAACTTTTGTGGAACTGAAACATGACTTAGTATTATACTAAGTATAAAACTTACTTTTGTGTCAATCGGAAAATCAACTAATGGCTGCAGCTCTATAAGAGGTTGCAATGCAATATATTTTTACCATCCTGCCATAACCCAAACATAACACTCAAAAATGATGATGCAAATAAGAATACGGTGCGATATGCTCACCTATGTAGTCTTTATTCTTCTTCAGGGCCTTTTCCACTTGTTCCTCAGAGTGCAAGTCCACATATACATAACCTGAGAGACACACACATAAGTCATGTGCCTGTGGACAGTCAGCACTGACGTATACAGTACAGGATAATATGCTGAGAGTTTACATTATGCTGATAACACACACAGAATGCTTTCAGTAACACACCTGTTCTGTTTCCGCTTTCGTTCTTCCCGATCCTGATTGCTGCAGGCTTCAGCGGGGTCATGAACTCCCTGATTTGTTGCTATTGTTGGTGTCACAGATGAAATATGTGAAATATACAGAATGTTTTTAAGGTGGCATATCTTCTCTGCAACTCTGAAACCAGGAGGCTCTTGTTCACTCACCTCTTTCACATTGAAAGGAGCTCCTCTCAGCTTCACAGTAAACTCTGTCACCGGCTCCATCTACAACAGACACGTGCGGCTGTAAACCAGTGCAAACTGAAAGCACGAACTGTTTAACAAGTAGATTTTTTTTTGATCGGCCACCTCTTGCTTGGCAGTTTTCTTCGCTTTGCTCTGCTTCTTATCCTCAGAGGTGGTTCTGGTCTTTGAGGCGTGTTCTCTGTCACCACTCTCATAGGCGCTGTCTGCGTGCGGTACACGACCACGATCTTCATCTTCATCATCATCCCCCTCTTCACCCTCTTCCATGGTGTCATCTGTCTGTGCCACCTTTGAGCGCAGGTACTCCATATCTGATAAGCCAGACTTCAGTGCTTCTTTAGTGGCACCTGAAAGCCACAACATGCCACCGATTCTTAAACCAATCAATCACGTCCCTTTTTTATTATTTAATAATAATAATAATATTATAATTATTCTTTTCAAATTTTTTTTCTTCTATTTTTATGAATGTTTTATTAAGAAGATATTCCCTTATTAGTCCCACAAATTCACATTTATATGTACACTAATTCTTTAATACGTATATATTAGCATACACACTGTGTATACATCTATTTGCCCATGTATGTATTGAGGATCTTTGTCACAAACATTTACTGAATAAAGTTAGTATGTTATGTTATATGGATCAACTGTGTCCCATTTCGGGGACCGCACGCTGCCCACAGCAGACCCTTAAAAAGACCAATGGCCAGATGTATAAACAATGAACACCCACAAATATCACGCATTCGCCTTTTCCCACATACGAACTGATATTTATCAAAGAAGAATGTGTGTGAATGTGTTGGAACCTGTGCTCCTCACAGAGATAGCTGCTGGTGCATTGATGCCGTGGGCATGAAATATAAAGGTGAGACCAGTGGCCTTGGAATAGAACATTTTGTTTGCTTAGGTTGTTTGCCAATTTCAAAGATGGAGTTATTATTTTGTAGTCCACAGCCATTATCTCCCTGTTAACGATCATTCATTCGTTTTACCCTGAATTCTGAAGCACTTTGTCAGGTGTGTTTCAACATGAGCGCTATGAATTAATCACTGATCACAGAAGCAGGCAAATGTGCAGCTTTATAACACTGATAAAAAAGAATTTGCATAATTCTGTCTTTATGCGTACACACAGTTCAAGTTGTGAATATACACAGAGTTTTATGCATATGGAGACTATAACATCAAATATGCCCAATTATAGTTATTGAAAGTTGACCAAAGATTAAGAACTGAAAAACTGTAATTACTTGCAGTGCACATGATGGATAACTGACTTTTTTCTGTAACTCAGTGTAAATCCACACACGACGCTCCGGCCCTTACAGGGCACAGTTTTCATCTACCTACACTAAGAATGGACCGCCATTACCTACCTTCACCTTCATCTTCATCATCATCTTCTTCCCTCTCCTCCTCCTCATCTCCATCCTCTGACTGGTCTGAATCGAAGTTGAGGTAATCATCATCTGAAGCAAGCTTCTTCTTGCCCTGAGTCTTTGTCCGACTCTCAGCCGGATCACTTTTTTGCTGCACGGTGTCATTCGCCCAGGTTGGTGCTTGGCTCCGATTCTGATGTACTGACAGAAACTCCTTGAAGCCCTCGTCCTCCTCCAGCTGAAGCACACAACAAGTGGATGCACATTTAAAACAATAATATAAGTGATAACGTCTGCCATAGAACATTTAATAATAGTAAATTGTCAAATACCATGGGCTGACATTTATTAGGCTGTGGATGGCTGATACAGTGTATTCACTGATAAACTTTGGAGTAGGAAAAGATTAACGCTCTTATCCTCAAACATATTATCACAAGTATATCAATGCAGACACAAAATTGAATAAAATAACCTGATAAATGTGTGACATGAAAATGATGTACACTCCACACATGATTTAGAGCTGGGTGTCATTTAATCTCTTTGCTGTTGTTGCCGTTATTGTTGTTGTTACAAGTGTCTGTTTCTGATGCCTTACTTAGTGAAATATGAAATACACGTTTTTACATTTACATTGACAACATGTTATTTTTTTTATCCCTGGTTTCATAGCTGCTGACTGACACATTTACTCACATTTCCAAGTGCGCTCTTGGTTTCCTTTTTCTGTTTCTTTTTCTGAGGACAGACACAAAATAGACATATAAAGTATTTTCTAAGAAGTGACAGAATGTCTTCGCTTAGATAAATGAATATACTGCGACTATCCAGATAGTAACATTAGAAAGATTAAGTGCTGCGATTAATTTCTCAGAATGACTTCATATTTAGGATAAAGTTGGACATTGAAGATCAGGGTGTGAGGCTTAGCTGTTGTTTCTCTCAGGAGATAACGCCCAGACTGTAACCCCTTGTTGCCTGTTGTCGCCAGTTCGCCTCAAACCTCTTGCGGTCTTGATGCAGCTGAGGTGGCCTCTGTATTCCACTAATGCCGGTTGATGCATATTCTATGCATACATTATATATACATAGATGCATGGATACATAAATAAATATATATATATTCTATGCCTATGTACAGATATTTTTATTATACTATTATTATATTGTACTATTCTATGCTATGCTATATTCAAATTAACAATCTCCACTTAATTTAGCATCTGCTTGAATGCAAAAACACAAATCATTTATTTTTCTATATAATTATAAATAAATTCAGGCAGTAAGGGGTTAAAGCAGTTTCCCTTGTGCTGTGTTTGCAGGTACCTTTTTGCTGTCAGTGTCAGCTGGAGTGGAGGGTTTGTCCGAGCCGGAGCTCTGGGTGTGTTTGCTCCAGGCTTTTGCTTTAGTGGGATCTCCAAAGGCCTTACACATCTCCACCTAGGGGGGGGGGGGGGGGGGGGGGGGGGGGAAAGAAATCAAAACGATGGGCTGACACGTGAAAAAAAAACCAAGATTGTGAACGACACGCGTGTTCAGCCATGACTTACCGACACTCTGGATGTGTCCACGAAGCTCTTGTTGAAATGTTTTAGGGCTCTGTTTGCATCTTCCTCGGATTTAAAACCCACAAAACCGAACTTGCGGAACTTGCCGTCCTTGGTGAACTTCAGAGAGCAGTCTGTCACGGTGCCAAAGGCTGCAAACATGGACCCGAACCTCTCCTCCTTCATCTACACACAACATTTTCACACATTTAGCAGGACTGAAACAAAACGCTGCCGTTAGTGTCCGCTGGCACCCGGGGAGGGTACTTACCCCATTAGGGAGGTTTTTAACGATGAGTCTCGACATAGTTACAGCAGCTGTGAATCCACAGATACAGCTAAACTTGGTTTTTAAATATATGTCAACAAACAAGCGTGGACTCTCCTCTAAGTCGCCATTTTGACTGGGAGGAGCTATTTTCTTCTTCTTCTGTTTCTTCGTCTTCTTCGTGTTCTTCTGTTTCTTTCCGGTAGAGAGTGCACTGCTGCCCCCCACTGGTGTAGTCATGTCATGTCATTTCTTCTTCTTCTTCTTCTAATATGATGCATTGATATTGATTAAACTACCCAACAATATATAAAACAGTTAAACCAGCACAAAGTAAAAACAATCAAAAGAAAAAAATAGTAAAAACAATTCAGTAATAAAACATATTGTCCAACATTTGATTCTATAAGTACATTTTGCTAATGATACTGAAGTACTTTTGATTAGGTGATCTTTTTTTTCTATTTGCGATGGAATAATTTCATGTTGCACTATTGCTTATTCTTTCTTAAGTAAAGGATCAAAATATTGTCCCAAGAAGAGAAAGGACTTGATGCATGTGGACAGTGTTAGAGCACGAGTGCACTGTAGCCAGGAAAACTATTATCAAGCTGTCAGGAGAAGTTCGCCATGTGAACTTGAAGACAACAGGATAAACAGCACATGCACAAAGCACCAGTGGCGGACTCAGGCTGTCTTAGGCTCAGGGGCAAAAAAAAGAAATATAACAGGCACCAGCTTCACGCAGTGGGCAACCAGTCAAAGTCATGATGCATTTATGATGAAACTGTTTCACACACTTTCTAGCATGTTGGACGGCCCTTTGGCACGTTTTCTTGCACACTGTGCCACCACAGAGGACACTGAATAATCTTTATCCATAATAGGAACATCACAGAGGGCATTTTTGCCTTTGATCGTCTCAGTTAATTTCGCTCCTCACAGAGCATTAATTCCCTAAAAATAAGGACATTCTTCTTACTGACAAAGGAAGGAATTTCAGCAAAAGAAAGAAATCTTTTCTGATCCTTCTTTCCTTATGGCTGCTGCTTAATTCTGAAGTTAAGCCTATTATGTGAGTTGGGAATTTGAGCCCACATACTCAAGACCTGTACACAGCAGGATCTGGCCCTTACTGTTGGCTTGCTTGTATGTCTGAGGACATTTTAAGGCAATTTCATGGTCACGCAAACAGACATTTGATTTTGTCCTTGTTTTGGAGCAAGCAACAACAGCCTATTTTTATGCTGTTGTGGTAAAATTATTATGTATTTATACAGAAATACTTACTGTTTTTATATTTACTTTTTTGGCTGTTTGGGTAACATTTTGGTTAAGTACGAGCTCTTCTAATACTCTTTCTCTTACTGATACTCTTAAGACATCCATGGCAATGCACTTTTTGTTCTCCAAAACTGAAACATCAGGCAGCCAAAGAGGTGTAAGAAGTTCACTCTGAGGATGTTCACACTGGTTAGGAAACACTTTTCATAAACTGATCTTTATTGGAAAAAAGCACCCTTCAAAAAAGTTATATAAACCAACATTTTACACACTAAAATATTAATTTCCATTCAGTTCATGTCTGTGGATTAACCAGCGAGATGTAATTATGGCTACCCATGTCTACAAGTTCAAGTGAGGTACCATACCATTTTTGGTATCTATAATCGTTATATTACATTTTCTCTAGTTCTGGTGAACACTGTGTGTTTGTGGAGCACAACTCCTCATGGCAATTCAGTGACATAAATATTGTAAGACATATAAAAACTGCACTCGCTCAACCCCTGAGTCAAGGGTTACATTTCATATAGAAGTTGATAGTAACGTTGCTCCTACTCCATCAGCACTGCAGGCCTGTCTGTTCTTGGGGGAATTGAACTCGTTCTGGATTTCGAGGAAGGTTTTGTTCTTGGTTTCAGGAATGACAAGGATAATGTACGTCGCCACCAAGGAGCAGATGATCAGGAACACCAGGAAACAGTACTGCTGCAGCCCGATCTGCGCAAATAAAACATAATGTGATACAAGTGAGTCCAACCCTCTCAAAGATCCGAGCTGTGAAGCTTTGCTTCCTAATTTGAAATAAATCAGGTAATGATAAAACATTTCAAAATGAAGATCTATTGTCGTTTTTCAGTCTTCTTGGACACCTACCACAATAAAAGGGAAGGTCAGACTGATGAACAGAAAGCTGAGCCAGTTCACCGAGCCTGCGATAATGTATGCTGAAGGGCGTGTGGTTTGTGTGAATAGTTCGGCGGTCAAGATGTTAGTCACACCACCTTCACAGGAGAAGAAACAACAAAAGGAATCACTGTTAGCTGTTGTGCAATGGCAGCTGCTGAGGATGGATATCAAAGTCATTCATGTTGTCAGTTACCTGGTCCTAAGCCAAAACTCAGGATAAAAGCAAATACACACGCCAGACTCAAGTATGGAATGACTGGGCTGGCGTTCTGAGGAAAAGATGATAAGCACGCAAAAGTTGTTATCTACGGTCATATGTCTGAAAGTGCATCAAACAATGGTTCAAATATCTATTTTTACACTGTTTCGTCTTGGGGTTAATTACCTGAAAAGTGAGCGTCAGAGTGAACAAAATGCAGCAGATACTCATCAGTGTGTATCCTCCGGAGATGAGCACTTTCCTTCCCAGACGGTCAATGAGCATACCCTGTGAGACACACAGCAGGTCACAAGACCAAACACACTCTCCACACAAACACTTTCTATGAATTTTGTTAAGCAGAATCCTGCTCCATGATATCTTACTTTAAGTTTTACCATCGTGTGCTCTGTTTCAGTCACTTTATTCATTTTACAGTTCAAGTTCTTGGGTTGTTCTTATTTCTATAAAAGAGGATTTTCCACTTTGGTGGACAACGATGATTTTTTAACTCTATTTCAGGAATGAGCTGTTTTACCTTCAGTATTTGACAGTTGTGCACCCATTTAAGGAACATCAGAATTGCAGGGCTTACTTAAGTAATGCACATACTAATAAAATGGCAGTATCAGTCATACTTACACATGTCAAAGCTGTGATGCATTCACAGGCACCAGTGCCAATCGTCACGTATGGTATTTTATCAGCAGGAATTCCAGCTTGCTTGAATAAGTATTCTGTGTAGAAGTAAATCTACAGGGAATACAGACAAGAAAACCAGTTTATTAGTCTTAGAAGTTGTGGGGAAAGTTCTGAGGAAAAGATTCAACCTTGTGAGAGAATATAGGAAGCGGTATATCATCATGTAGCCTACGCACAGCATTGATGCCGTTCAGCTGTTGTGCAGTGTTAAGCAACATGATGGTGAGGAGCTGCCAGCGGATGCTACGATCACTGAAGAGCTCCCAGGGTTTCTTGGCCTGGAAACCCACTAAATTATTCTTCTCCTTCTCGATATCATCCCATTCACGATCACAGCCGGCACCATGCAGTTGCTTCAGAGCTGCAGACAGGAAAGCACATGACGCATGTGAGGATGGTAGTTTTCTTCACAATGCACCATTCTTCTGATCTGATCTGGTGACAGGGTCTGGTTTTGAGGATCCTATTGAAAAAATTCCTGCGTCACTTTCTTTTCACATCATTGCAAGAATGTGATCATATGCTAAACACACAGCTGTAAGGACAAAGGTGCTTGCCTCTGGTGATTCCAGACAAAGGGAGTCCTCAGCCATTCATGCTGCGTTGTCATGTGCACTACTTAAATCTTTCATCTTTGCTCTAGTTTCTAGTTATGCATCTAGTTATGTGTGTGCGTGAGCCTTTTAAGTCACCTTTCTTACATCCCTCGTCATCTCCTCTGTCGATGAGCAGGTACCGAGGGCTCTCTGGGAACCAGGGCAGGATCAGGAGCTGCAGGAACGCTGGGATACATGTGGTAGAGAGCAGTATGGGCCAGTACTCCTCTTTGCCCAGGAGCTCTCTGTGAAATCACACAAATTCCAAATCGAGCCATTCAGTCTTGTGAGCACAGATTTTGTGTAAAGGATGACATTTTGTGTGACATTAAACATCAAATATGTCCAGCATTTACTTGAGGCCGATCACTTGTCCGGTCAAGATCCCGCCAGTGATGAAGATAGAAGTTCCCATTCCCATGGTACCACGAAGTGAGGTCGGAGCTATTTCCCCCAAATACAGAGGTTGAACACTAATGCCGATGCCTATGGCAATAATTAAAGGGACATTTTTTAAGTTCGACAGGCAATATTCAAATTCATCAAGATGAGTTCACGTATAATACGAACATGTGTTTCACTGGGATGTTGGAGTTTAGTTTTAAAATGTATTTTGGACTTTCTTACCTGCATTTATTCCAGTGAAAAAACGGCCAACGATGAGCAACTCAAATATTCCTGTAGGATAACTCAGACCCATCATCGCAGCAGCCGTTAATGCAAATATATTATTGGCCAACAGCGTTCCTTTCCTGGAAAAGCAGCATGACATTACAATTTCTTAGGTGAAATAGGATATGAAGAATAGGATCGCTTCCTGTCCATACCTTCCCAGCATCACAGACAGCGTCCCACCGATTGTTACTCCTATAAGTCCTCCTAAAGTGAACATGGACACAATAGTGGACCAAAGCAGGGTGAGAATATCTGCTGAAATGTCCGTTAGATAGCGCTCCCTCCAGGTTTGGTTGATGAAACTCTGCACATGCTGGAGATAAAAGAAGAAAGACGCGAGCACATTTAACAGGCAATGATGGGAAATATTAGTAATAGATATTTGTGAATGCACAATTGCCAGACATTACAATATCATGGATATATTATGATCAATGTCCAATAACTACTGAGGTTACCGTTGCGGGCGCGTTGATGACAGATATGTTATATCCATACTGAAAGGTTCCTCCTATAGAAGCAGCACACACAGCCAGCACAAGTGATCTGTTTGGAAACTGCAATAAAACAGAGACACACAAACAATATTTAGACAGAGAAAGCTGCATCCCGTTGTTATAAACTCTTGTTCCATCACAGTCCACATACCTTTATCCGCTCTGTAGCTCTAATATCTTTAATAAGCAGAGGTTGGTATTCATCCTCAAATTCTTTTGTCATTTTATCTGCCTGATGTTTTGCTCAAAGTCCAGCAGTGTTTGTAGTGGGAGTGTGAATGGCAGAGTATCCTTCACATACAGCAAACTTGTACATCTGATGGGGGGGATGAGTTTATCATGTGGCCGACGGTTTACGGTTATCTGTTGTTAGAAAGTCACCGCGAAGTGAAGAGAATCAACCATATGTTTACTCATGTTTATCAGGATTTCACAGCATTACTGCTGATTCTCTTCGGTTGTATTTCAAGACATGAGGGAAGAACATCAAATGAAGGGGGGGTACTGTTCATTGGCTGTCTGATACTGAGTGCAAGGCCTCGTCGTGTGAAAACTACCGTGTGCTTTACCTGTAGTATTGTTCTTAATGTCATCTTTTACCCCCACAATTTCATAAATTAGGTCATTGAATGCACCATAATACTCTGCATGTCTGTTCATTTTTTATTTCGGCAGGGTGGATTAAATGGTTTCAGGCTTTATTCACAAGTTATAGTTCATCATTGTCAATTATTTATTCACTGCTGCCTTGTATATTCCGTTATAGGCCATTGACCCTCCTGTCGTGTCTGACTGATTTACAACGAAAACTGCTGATCAACACTTTCCTTGAATTTTGAGTGGTTCAGTCAACTTTGTAACACCCGTGGTGTTCTCGGTCAAAAGTGACCACCATAGGAAATGAATGGGAAACACTAGATTATGTCCATTCGTCAGATTGAAATCAGCCCCACACACTCTCTCTCTCTCACACACACACACACACACACACACACACACACACACACACACACACACACACACACACACACACACACACACACACACACACAGATGACTATTCATGTTGATGTTCTGTGAATTTGGTCTCTGTTTTGATTTTTTATAATAAATGTTAATTTAGCAATACATTTTCATTGTCTATTCTTTGTATATTCACAGCAGTGATTCATGTAACCACTAGTCTGAGACATTGTTCACAGCTTAAAAAGGTGTTAAATCAAATTTGGTGATGATTCATTGTTTTTGTGTTCATGTAAGAGCAGTTAAAACAGACCGGTTAACAACATGTTTTGGGCTACTGGGTTGTTAAAAAAAGAAACTCTCTGGCTGATGATGTTTATCCCCCTCCAACCTTATCTTATTCATCTTGATAACTCCTCCGGTGGACCTGCAGGGTATAATCTATCAACCGGGTATTAATGTTTAGCTGAATATAACTAAATACATGGTGGATGATTAAAATGGATTACCAATATTTCCAACTGCTTTACTGCCAAATAAAAGGATCAACACAAACCAAAGGGATTTTTCACAACCCAATGACCCAAAACTTGCTTTTATTAAAACTTTAAAGACTTTAAAGTCTCTTATTTCTTATTTATTATCTCAAACGATTGCATGAACTATTAGCAAACCAGTTGCAATTACAAACCCTCTATAAAAAGTGCTCATTAAGAAGTGGCACCCTATGCATTTTAGATTATATTTGATTGCATGTGACATTTACATTGCTCTTCCTCACTTTGACCTCATGCACTGACTGTCATCATTATCATCAAATGTGTACAACAATGAATGAAAAAAACAGAAGAAGCACCAACACCCCATCACCATATTTACAGCAAATTGAATTAAGCTATAAAAACAGAATAGCATGGATTGACGGAGAGGGCACACATTTCCTTCACAGGTGTTAAATGGTTTGTAAAATGAACACAAAGGGTTGAGTTTGACTTACCTCTTTCTTTGATAGCACGGAGCCATGATTCAAATTCATTTTGCACGCCGCTGTAAAATGATGTTTGAATGAGCCATTTATAATGAATGTTCCACTTCAGTTGAATCTCTTACATAATGACAGCCCACTGAAGGGTGCACCAAATGACCTCCGCTCCAGGGGGAGACTAATTAACTCTTTAATGCACATTCCTGCATGTTGCTGAGACTGTGAGGAAGGGATTGCTGACCCACATATAGGAATATTATTGACCCTTTGTTAAATGACTAGAATGGGAGACTGGACACATGATGTGCCACTTAGATATATTCAAAAACATCAACCTATTGAAAACAGACATGCTCCTAATGTTTTTTTATTCATGTGCCAGAAAAGATCACGATGAGACCATTAAGATTCATACAACTGCCTAGAAATAGTATTTTTGTTGCCAGTGTCAGTACATAAGAGCTGTGAGGCTTTCTGCACGATCCAAAGATTTTGGAAACGTACGAATCAAAAACTTTTAATCCTGCAACACTTTCTGAGAACTTGCACATGTCAGCGTGTGGCCATTTTAGCTTTTAAAGTAATAGAATTATTCATTTCTATCAATGTACAGTTCATGGTGAGGCAGACTGTGTGTGGTGATGATGACGCTGGGGGAGCTGCTCCACAGACAACAGATAAAAGAAACACACATGTGACTGCGGCAGCTGAGGGAGCACTGCGTGATTCAAGGCTAGAAGCACTCCATCCAAATAAAACCCAGTAGGATGTGATGTAAGACAAAAATGGTCCAAGCCACCAGATTTAGTTAGGAATATATTGATCTACAAACTATCACCCAGTCAGTAACACACCCTTTGTCAGATTTCTGTGCAGTCACAGGTAGTCCATTAGTCATAGCAACAGGTAGTTTCAATGGTCTCCCCTGAAGAGCATTGACTTTATTTATTATGTGATGTGGATGAGAGTGAAGATTTTTTTGTAAAATGTTCTCTCAGTTTCTGCACATCTGCCTCTGGTTGATTATAAAAGGCGAGACAAGGCTACACCCTCAAACAAGTCATTAAAACATGAAATAACAAAAGGATGATAACCAAATCTAAAAGGTAACAGCAAGAACTGTAAAAGAAGAGATCATATTAACATTAAAAAGAGGTGTCAGATTTCAGATCAGATCAACTTGTTTTATTCTGCTGGTTTTTCTTCAGGCTGAAACACACTTTCACATTTTTCCTGATCCGAATAAATACTGAATTATGTGTTTGCCCAAGAGTGTGTTGAATTCTTGCCAATGCAAGTATTTGTTCATTACACTTGACAGCACATTTATTTGACAGCTATGGTCAATAATCCTGTTATCTCATCCTTTAAATCCTCCATTGAGCATATATTGTTAGCCATGTTTATACAGTTACATTTGGCTCCACCTACAACATTAACTATTAACACATCAGTAATATCAATGATAGTCCAACAATATTACATATAAGTAAAGCCGCCAACGACAATATGCTGGTTCAAACCAGTTTTCGCTCAACTGAAGGAAGCAGCTCAAAATTAAATCTGCAAAGTGGCAAAAAGCCAAGGGACGTCTCTTCATCCAGTTTAATGCTGTTTAAAGGAGCAGTGACAGCATTCACGCACTTGTTTTAATATTGAAATCACTAAATTAGACAACAGATATGAAAGTGTGAGGAATTCTCACTACTTCAGGTTATTTTGTGCTTTAGTGCATATTACCAAACAAATGTGCAGAGAGTTGAATCATGACAACGTGATTGCAGGTCTTCAGGGGCCTGTGGGGCCCTTAAGGGTGAGGGGCCCCTGAGCGTTTGGCTGCTCTGGTCATCCAGTCAGAGACACTTTACACTTTGTACTTTGTATTCAACTTTTGTATTGTATTGTACTCTGGCAAAGTAATTTACTTCGGGATCAATAAAGTTGATCTTATCTTATCATACTGACAGGCCCACCAAGGGATCAAGGTGTGGAGACTAAAACCCTGCAGGGTCACCACCACAGGCTGCTTGTTGGTGCTGACAGCGTCCCTGGTGTCGTGTCAGTGTTTGGCCGCAGGGGGGAGCGCTTCATCCGCACAGGAGAGCCTTTGTGCAACACTGAAACTCTTCCCCTGGTGCGGGAGGAAACAGCAGAGAGGCGGTCGGTGCCCGTGGCTGCGTTCATAATGTCGGGCAGAAAGCCCCGGTGTGTGGCGAACCCCCTGGAGTCTGCGATCACCACACCCAGTGAGAGGATCCTCAGAGAGTGCCACGGCCTCTATGTGGACAGCGAAAACGGTAAATAACCACAAACCCGGATTCACATGCGGGTAATGAGCGGATCACCTGAGTCAGGACCATAAAGCAGACACAAGCGCGCATAGTTGTGCTGTTATGTAACTGAGTGTTTGGTGGGACCCTGGTTGAAGTTCGTGGAAGTGAAATGCTGCTGGTTTGGCACGTGAGGAGGGTGGAGGTCTGCAGCAGCTGTCGGTCAGTGTCAGAGCAGTGACACTGGGCCGTGGAGAGGGCTCCTGTGACAGCCCACAGTCATGGTTTGTGATCACCTGTTCAGCCCAGAGGGGTTTGACTTTACAATGAGGCAGAGACTGAGCCAGCCAGTGTCTGGTTTTCTGGTTTTTCTCTTCAGACATGAGGCACAACAATGATCCTGTTGTGCTGAGCAGCTGATTTGATCAGCATGTGTGTGTGTGTGTGTGCAGGCTTTGGGCTGCTGTATTACAACATAATAATTAACCCAGGTTTAACAGAAGAGCTGCTTCACTTCAGTTGCAATGAATAATATAATAATAGCAAGCTGTGAAACAGAAAAAATAACACTGGGTTTCAAAGTTGAGCTTTTACTCCTAAACACTAACACTTAATTTTACAGGTCGTTCATCTCATAAGAACTTCCTAAGATGTTTTCTGGACTCATCTAAGTAATTTGGTACCACTTTGACTAACTGATTACTAATTGTTTAATAGATGTTTACGAATGACGAGCAAAGTCACTATCACGACTATATCCGAGGTGTCGTCTTAACATCTCCAGAACTGAGAGATGTTCAGTTTAAAATGAGAGAGGACAAAGACGAGCAGCAAACCGCCTCATTTACAAAGCTGTGAAAAAGAGAATCTTTGGCATTTCTTATTTCTGCTTAAAGAGCAATTTAAATGTTTAATCCATCTTCAAAGAAGTTGAAATGATTCTGTTTTTAATTTGTTTGAAAGAAAAACTAAATCTACACCCTTGTGAATAATTATCAATTATTCTATATTATTATCATTATTATTATTTTATGTTGTGTTTATGTTGTTTTATCTGACATTTGTACACGTTCAGCCAACCTGCTCTGTCACGACTAGAAGACTTCGAGCAATTAAGTAGAAATAAATTACTTTTAAAGGGTTTTTAAGCTCGTCTCCAAATGACCAAATGACTACGCCCTTTCAAGGAAACCTGGTGGTGACTGAAACTAAAGACTAAAAAATGTTTTTTTTAGTTTAGTTGTCTTTGCTCAGATTTTGTCAATGTGATACCTTTAATCGGCGTGTGCCCTGCTCACTGTGTATGTGTGTTTTCAGGCCTGGTGAAGATTGCCAGCAGCCTCGGAGTCCGACTCCTGCCTCCCAGAAAGAAGATCATTGTGATGATAATGGGTAACCACTCTGCAGGGAAGAGCTCCTTCATCAACTGGTAATAAAAACGGCTGTTTTTGTTGTTAATGGGATCTATAGTAGCAGTCAGCGGGGTCGGGCTATCTGACCGTCACATGCTCTGCTCCATGTGTGACTGAGAGCTTGATAACAAGTGACACAGTGGTATCACCTTCACACAAGACTTTTAGTTTTGCCACAGGGAATGTGGGTATGTAGGATTGACAGGGAAAGACAAATAGGTCCAGACTGTTGTTTTCAATGCTAGTAAGTGTTTAGACAAAAGCTACTTGCAGAATCAAGCTACAGAAAATAAAAACAGGAGAAAAATAATGACCTTTACTCACTTTTATTCTTGTTTTAACCTGCTGAGCTAATTCTAACTGAACATGAGCATCCAGGGAGAAACAGTGTGGATAAAATGTAATTTTAATTGTCTCCATTACCATATGAATCATGATGTTGTAAATTTTTTTTTAGAAAGTGTACCCATTTGTGGATAAAATAAGTTTACATAGTACAATAAATAGTACATTGAAACACATTTTTGGGAGGATATGCTCACCAAAAAAGAAACAGGAAACAAAGACAACGAAACAACAAGAGAAAAATCAGTTTTATGTGTTTGTATATAAGCTTTGTAAACTGGATACATACATTATATATATATGTACATATATGTATATATATGTATATATATATATATATATATATATATATATTGCACGGCTTTGTTGAATACTCGCGTCTGACTGGTAGCAGACAGTTGCTATGGACACAATCATTTTTAATTCTATACTTTTTGTCAAATTATTGATTTATTTAGTACAAAGCCGTGTAATAAGCGGTAAAATGTACAGCGATCTGCGGTTATTACTGCAAAACAAACCCCTTCAGGATGATTTAAGATGCCTCTACTCTCTGTACATTATCCCTTACATACACCACTAACCTGAAAAATGGTTTGGAATTGGTTTTTTGGAGGAAGTAATTCCCTGCACCAGACAAAGCAAGCGGTGTGTGTGTGTGTTGGCTGCTGCTTTATCAGTAACGTTTTTCATATCGCAGCACTTCTTGGTTGGGGAAGTAATTGAGATTCTCCATGAGAGGAAACACTAGCTTTCACATATTTATTATTAATACCGAGGACTGTTGGGTTTGAGAAGATGAAAGTATACAAAGCTGTTTTATCTCTAAATCTTTAATAGTGTTTTTTTTTCCCATTTGGCACAATTTTGTTTGTGTCCCCTCCTGAGGTGTAAATTCAGCCAAACAACAGTGATCACGGAGTCACATCCCATCTGCAGTCAGTCCCCTAATGTGTAAACTGGCCTTTTATACAGGCACCCGGTTAGTTTACTGGAATTAGGGCTTAAATCATTAAACAATAAATTGCTGATGGACAGAAAATTGACAAGAATTGGATAATTAATTAATTGTTATAGCCATTTATTGAGAAAAAAACACTAAAATAAACACTCACTTGTTCCAACCTCTCAAATGTGAGAACTTGTGGTATTTTCCTGCTTTAACTCACTGTAAACTGAATATCTTTGTGATGTTGGATCGTTGGTAGGCAAAAATAAGCAACATGAAGACATCGCAATGTGCACTGAGGAATAATGATTCATCATTTTTCACTATTTTCTGACATTTAAAACGGTGTATGATTGTCTGCAAAAGTAATCAACAGATAAACCTGGAAATGAAAATAATGTATTTGATGCCCATTACTGTCGTTTTAGGTATGTTGAAGAGCACATACAGAAAACAGGTGTTGCCATTGAAACGCAGGGGTTTACGTTCATCACAAGTGGTCGCAAAAGGGAATCACTGACGGTAAGAGCAGCATAAAGGCAGCTCACATTTCCAGAGCTGATACAGAAGGACTTGGTGTCCATTGTGTCTAAGATCTGATGAAAAGCCCTGAAACAGATATAAGATTTAATGGTTGAAAAGAGAACCATGATAATAATAAGTCTTACAACCAGCTTTGTGTTGCATGCTTCATTTTAATGCTTTTCTTATGTTTCTCCAGATTTTATCAGTGTTTGTTAACTAACTAACTAACTAACTAGTATTTTATATTGAGATGATGTGTCTCGGTTTTGTGGATGAGGGACGTTTCACTGTTCAACTTCAGCGAGTCATAAAGGATGGATGTCAGCTTGTATGGAGTCAGTGGTGATTTCTCATTCTGTATGCTGCTCCAACGAGGGGCTTTGTTGCATAGACACACACACACACACACACACACACACACACACACACAGAGGCATCTTTGCAGCATATAAACGTGCTCAGGAGACACCTGTCTCTCCGTCTTCTCTCATCCTTTTCCTCTGCCTCTCTGTTCATATCCTGCTGTGGTGACGGTGATGAAGATGAATAATATATTTGCAGTGCAGGACTGCAGAGTGGAAGGATTATCTCCAATGTACAGGAGAAGCTTAAAGCGAGCGTACCGAGCTGCAGCACCGCTGCTGGTGTAGGACTTGAGTGCAAAGTGCTGAGAAGAGAGAGGACCTCTGTTGTAGCAAACTGCAGAATAATATTTGTCTCATCAGGTTGTGTCTCACGTTGTCTTTTTTTAAACTCTGTGACAGGGGAATGCAACGCTACATCTTTACCCTCACTTTCGACCTCTCCTTGAGTTCAAAGGTAAGCCTTTTCTTCTTGTTTCAGCATCAGTAACTCATAATGGCTTTCTGAAAAGTGCACCCTTAGTGTATATAGTGTCTGCATGCAGATTCTACACTGTTTCTAAAGTGATGCATCACGCAACAGAAAGATTTCCCAAGATCTCACATTATACCACAGTTTAGTGCATCTTTCCTTGTACGTGTGGATAATCGCTTGAATATTGTGGCTTTGCATCCCTGCAGTGATAATATCAGCACTGCAGTCTTAGTGCACAACACGTGCTCATAAACTTTGACTAAAATTATCCCCAATGTAGTGTTACAATGAAAAAATGCACATCATCGTGTGTGTTTTTTTTTTTCTCCCTTTGCCGGCATCATGATGAAAAACATCAAAGAGCGGATAGAGAGTGTGAAAATGGAGAGAAGGGAGAAGCAGCATTAGGACTGAGAAGGAGCAGGAGATGAACGTAATAATGAGCTGCAGACAGAGATAGGTTGCTTTGAGGTTTAAGATAGTCCTCTGCTGCGTGGCCCACCAATATTTCCTGCTGGAAAATGTCAAAGTTAATCTGAGTGTACGTTACAGACTTCAAAAGTTCAACTTTAAAAATGAGACTCTAAATCTAAATGAACATCAGCATCGACTGAAATTCTGGCTGTTTGATTGCGTGTGTTGCTCATGAAATGTTACCATGAGTTCTTTATGTGTTTTCTGGCTATCCCAGGTCAGTCCTGTCTTTTGTCATTTGAGGGTCGAGTTCAAGTGCTTCACCTTCATGACTCAGCACTGAGTCACAGCTTTGACGTATCAAGTTTTCTTTATAAGTCAGACCAGACTCCTGCTCCTCTCTCACTACATTCGTGCCGTTTGTTTCTGAGATATGGGAGTGAGGATTACTCTCTTGCTCTTACAAAGAAGAAAGAGATGTAATTAGTAGCATAATCTGTCAAGACAATCGGTCTCGGCTCTCCGTGCGTCAGCAGTCATCTGAAGCTTCTGGATGTTGAGGTGGTTGTGCAGAAAGTCTGGGTGTGCCTGCTGTCTGCGTGGGAGCATCAGCGTGGAGGGGAGAGCGTGGAGGGGAGAGGGTGGAGGGGAGAGGGTGGAGGGGAGGGGAGGGGAGGGGGGGGGGGGAGGGAGCGGGGGGGCGTGATGTATGTGTGTGCATTGACAGCGAGCATGAGAGCGAGGGTTCACTGGGTGCGGACCGGAGCGCTCACGGTATAGCGTGTGACTCACCCGCCCCATCGACAGCAGTGCAGTGGAGTCAGGAGGAGCTGCTGAGAAATGTCACAGCCATTAGAGACAGCACAGCTCAGACTCCAGCAGCAACAGCTCCACTCTGCAGGCCTGAGCCCGAGCAATACCAACGATCTGCTGCTGGAATACAAGCAGGCTTTTGATTTGAACTTCATCGCCGCCTCTGGAAATACATCATATCAAGCATTTGTTTACCTGTCACAGCGGCTGAGGATGACTCATCAGAAAAGCACCATATATCCTTATGTGGGAGTAGCTGCTGATCATACAGTTTGGTCTCCTTTTGGATATGCCTGGAGATACTTCTTGATATTGTTTTAGACTCACACAAAGCGTGTTTAACTGTCTGTTTGTCGTTATCTTTTCAACCTGTAAGCAAGACTTTAGATTGCATGCTGCAGAGGAGTTCTCGTGACAGGTCAAACGTCTCATCATACGGCAAAGATTTATGCTCTTATGGCCTGTTTAGTCCACCAAGTTTCTTTTTTGGTCTTTTAGCCGATACAGCATTATAACAGCCTTTGCCCTTTTCTTCGTGCATAGGATCACCAGTGTAGCCTTCTCAGTTACTGTCACTTGAGGAACTTAGCACCCATATGCGGGTATCGCTCTAATTTCCTTTTCACCTTTCAGGAGGCTCGGAGGACTTTCTTCAACTAGACTGAATGATTGTGTCTGTATCAAAGCTATTTGATTCACTTTTTTTGAAATGGACTTACATAATTGCTATTCTGATCTTTATAGTAACACCAAGATGCATGCATGTGTTTGTTTTGAACAGTCCTGACTAAGTATAGACCAGCAGCCTTATAGAGATCTAACATAACTTGATAATAGCTGCATATATAGGATGTTTTTCTTACGAGAGCAACTGTCATCTCGTCACCTTTGGCGCAACAGACTGTGGGAATACACTTTTAGGACGTGTGATCGGAGGCAGATGCACTGATATTGTGGCCATGCTGATGCAAGAGAAACATAAGGGAATGCTAATGTGCCACAGCGGCAGTGGCTCTGCTCGCTGCAGCACAAGGATGTGATTTGTGCTTGCTGTTAACACCTGCCTCTTCCTATGAAACAGCCTCAGTGTCACCCCAGGCCTGCGTGTGCGTGTGTAGAGGGAGGATGGGGCGGCGGGTGTGGGTGGAGTTTATTTTGTCAGTGCTGGGGGCCTAAATAGTGATCCTGTTCTGGTGCTCAGATTCGAGAATTGCGGGGGAATCGTGCGGTGGTTGTGGTGGAGCATCGTAACCTCACAGTGCGTTGCCTCACAGTCGTTCTTCACTGGCTAGCTTTATGTCCCACGCCCCACGCTAAAGCTGCCAGTTGAAGAGCTGTTGTGTGTAACCATGACAACCAGGCCGCTCCGCAGAGGGGACGGTGAGAAAAGCGGGTCCTAACGAATGTTTTTCATGCGTGTTACAATTTAAGCTTTATCTGTGAGGGTGTGGCCCCTGCTGGTGCCGAACAATGATTTATTGATTTTTTTTTTCTCAGATGTGTTCATACATGTATACAGCTAACATGCATATCTTTATCTAGGTCATCTGGTGCATCCTGCCAGTTACGAATGCACACTTCTTGCAAATGCAAATCTTTAAGCACAAGAAGTTGACAATGCTCTTGATCTTTAATGCCACTAGGTTCCCTCTGGTTTCCAAGTATTGACCGCACTGCGGCTTCAGTAGCACATAATAATACAGTCATTAGAGGCGACAGCTTCCTGCAAGGACACAACTTTTCATTTATCATTCTTTGCTACTAAGAATTCATCCTGAAGGAAGCAGCTGTACACCCACGTTGTTTGTATATTCCAGGTGTTATGGACTATCTGTCTGCTGAGATCTCCACCTCCAAGCAGAAGAAGTTCAGTCTGGTGACATTTGTGGACACGCCGGGTTTGGTGGACGGGGACATGGTCTACCCTTTTGATGCCAACAGCGCCATCACCTGGTTGGGTACGTCTTTACGGCTGTGAAGTTTGTAATCTACTCTCTGTTGCTCTAATGGATTTTATTTATTTGTGCAGGAGAACAGGCCGACCTGGTATTTGTGTTCTTCGACCCGATGGGCCAGGCACTCTGCAAACGCACACTCAACATCGTGGAGAAGCTGAGTGAGAAATGTGGCGACAAGCTGTTGTTCTACCTCAGCAAGGCAGACGAAGCTGGGAAGGAAACAGACCGACAGGTGAGTCCCCTTAATGCATGGCTTTTTTTATTTTCTTATTTTGATTGATTTAACCCCAAAAATGTCAAGCTAAGCCTAAACAAATACTCACATTTGTTTACTTCTGCAGAGGGTGATGATGCAGATTGTCCAGGAACTGTGTCGCCGTCCAGGTCTCAACAAGTGCGGCTTTGAGATGCCTACAATATACATCCCCAACCCCCAGAAGGTAAGACTGTTTGCCTGCTGTATGTTTCTGTGATGACAAGTGAATGCTTTCCCCAGATTGGAGCTGTTTCTGGTCTTTTTCCTAAGTGTTCTCCTTCAACAGATCCAGGTCTGATCATGGATCTGGATTTAAAGCTCTCTGCTATCCTTGGGACTGAACAGCCATCGATTATCCTTGAATGTAAATTCTCCTCTCCAGGTTTCCTGGTGTCTCTTGATGGCTAGAACAGGATGATTAATTTTGCAGTATGGAGACTGAAAGAGTTATCTTCTCTTGTGGGGGAACCAGGGCTGTAAACCATGGCCTTTGATCAGCCACCTTTGACAATGGCAGCCCCGGTCCTGAGTTATTGCTGCACCATCTTGTGATCTACAACCACTAAGCCTTACTCCCCATGGTAGATTTGTGCATCCCTCCCAACCTCCAATTTATTTTTGCTGAGCAAGTGCAGCTTCACTTCCTGCTAAAGGCACATGGCTGTCAATCACAATACCCTCAGGATTTGTTGTGGAAGCTTCCAGACCTTCCCTTTTTTAAAGTGCACAGCTGTGCATGTTGGCAGAGTAATTCCAAAACCGATGCACTTATGAGCCTTTGTCTTGTTTAGCCGAGCCGGTGTGTGAACCAGATTGATGGGGTGTGTCAGACCATTGAGAAGACCATCAACCAGGCTGTTCAGAAGACTCTGGATCAGCTGGAGAAAGACTGTGACCTGATTTCTTCCACCATCAACAGCAGACTAGAGAAGGACAGGTTTGACCAATAAAAGACACGCAGCATATCATGTGTTACTAATCTACCCTGATGCAAAATGACGGGTGGCATCTCTGAACAAATAAAGCATATCATGTGTGTGCAGAGGAGATAAGAGTCACCAAATACGACCCGCTGCAGAAAATGTGATATTAAAACCAGATTTGCTCTGTGTGCACGCAGGGCTGATGTGACTTACAACAAAAGCGTCCGCCTTCACTCATTCCTGTGCGGGGCTCTGGGTATTGTTCTTCCTATCATCTTCATCCTCAGTTTCATTATGAACACCCTCTCCAAAGAGCAGCTGGATGAGCTGCTGGGTGAAGGGCCGGCTTGGACCGTCTCCATCGTCACAGTAAGTCCTGAGAGTCACCCAGGTGACGTTTGTACCATTAACATTATAATAGAATATCATTTCCTTCCACATTTTGCACTTACTCAGTTTTCTTGAAGTGCTCTTGGTTCTCTGAGTGTCAGTTCAACGTGTCTCACAGGGAATGGTGATGTACTTATGGGAGTGGATACCAGAAGATGGACAAGTTCTGTTTGTGATCATTTCTGGAGCTTTTTGCTACCTCCTGCTTTTCCTAGCAAAGTATTTTGCAGGGTAAGTGTTACAAATATACAATACAAACACATACACGTATATGCACTGAAGCAATTAATTGATTAATCAATTAGTTGGTCGACAGAGAATAATTCTGCTGCTATTAATTGATTAAGTAATTTCTTCTAAAAAAAACCCATAAAGGCCCCATATTCGACTCATTTTGTAATCCAAATTGGAGGTCCTTCTAGGTTTACATGGTTTAATGTTCAAAAAACACGGACGTAGGACCCAAATCTAAACTGTGGGTTTTCACACACATTTACTGCAAAATGGGTCAAGTGAAAAAGACAAAGGGTGGTCTCTAGACAACCGGGTGACATTAAAAAGTGTATTCAGCATAATATGGGTCCTTTAACATAATTATAACCCTCAGATAAATATAGAGGTATGTATAAAATAAAGTAAAGCTGTTTCTGTTTTGTCAAAGACGGTTTGTGCAGTTAACATCAGAGCGGACACACGTCAAACATACACACACAGGAAGTGATCATTGAAATTCTGAGTAAACATTGTTTTCATTCTCAGCCAAAGGAATAAGACTCTGACGAAGAAGGAGAAGAGGTCGATGGCGGAGTGCAATGATTATATCCAGGATATTGTCAAAACTAAAAAGGTTAGATTTCTTTTTCACGTCACGCCTGCTACACAAGTCAAAGCTGCACTAATGCTAAGTGTGATTACTGTGTGTAATGTGCAAGGTGGTAGTTACAAACACAGAGAGAAAAATTATTGCCTGACTCTCAGCTCTTTGGAGCTTTTTAGCTGCTTTCAGTTAATTGTTTTGGATTTATGGACCATAGCTACAACTTTGAAGTTGGTATTAAGGTGGCATTATGTCATTTGAAGGGTAAAGATGGATTACATGCAGTACCATGCATGTGCGGTAGACTCATGAGCAAGAGAGTCATTGCAGAATGTAAATACACTGAACAGCTACTGCAAAAAAAACTAAAGAGGCCGAAAACCTAAATGATCATAAGTTCAATGCAGGTTTGAATTGATATTTTGATTTGTCAAATGTAAAACATCCGAACTGTGAATCTCACACATTAATTTTACACCACAGGGGAAATTGTACGAGTGGTACCTCCAGCAGTGTGCTGCAGAATATGACCTCTGACCCCGGGTAAGCTGAAGACAGTTTACTCATGGGTGGTATTGTTGCAAGATCATTTGGTGCTTTTATCAGTGGCTTTCTTATCAGGTGATCATCCACCGAATGATCAGCTTTTTGTCTTCTCAGTCGGACAGGTGTAACCTCTAACGCAGCAGAGATCACTGCCAACATTTATCATCTCCAGAGCTTCAAGATTATGATTAAAAGTCGAAAAAGTGCCTTTATCGATCAGTACAAGCTGTGATTAAAGTCGTTTGATAAATGCAAATTTCATAATGTGAATAGATGTTTTTCAGTTTTTGTAGTACGTACATTTTGACATCAAAACAAAGTGTTTACAAATAGACTTTTTCTTAATTTCGTCATGAGTAACTTGCAGCTGCTTTCTGCAACCAAGAATGTCGTCAGTGGTCCTCAAATCTCACGGCACCGTCCAGGCATGCCGTCGTCGTAATATACCCGAATCTCTTACTCTCCTGACCGTCGGCAATACTGAGGAAACCAGCGCTGTGACTGGGCATTATCGCCAGACATTTTATCAAATGATTTCATACCAATAAGAGCTGCAAGATTTCTCCTGCCACCAAAGAGTCTCTGTCCCACTGTTTTGTTTTGTTGTGTGATGTGTGTATTTACATAAACCACAGTCAAGGCCTGTGATATTAGTACTCAAATACAGCAGTGCAGTAAAACAGGTACACATTAATGCAGTCTGTCACTGTGCTGATGTGTACCTCCTAGTTGTTATTGAGCTAAAGAACCCTTCATGTTGTCTATGAATCTATAACACCAGCTAGCTACGACACCATGTACTGCCTTCACTCCAGTGTTGTGTTTTTTGGTCTTTGAGGTGCTTAATAATGATTTAGAATATTGGTGTGAAACCTCTACGGGCTGTTTGCAATATTATTGTGAACACTGTCAGTTTGTGTTGCGTGTGTTAGATGCCTCCAAGGTAACATTAGGGAAACTCTTTGTTTTATGTGATATTTCATTTTTAAATTATGTGAATTTATCTATTCTGTGTAATTTTTCCAAAAAATATTTTTATTGTGTGCTGTTTAGACTCAAATGACTTGTCTTGAAATGTTTTTAGTAATCCCCATTCAAAGAATGAAACTTGTCATAAAGCTGCAAACTATTCTGTCTCTTCCTCAAAAAAAAAGTATTAAACATTTTCTACTGACCTGTGCTCAGATGACTGATTCACTGTAATACAGTCACACATACAGTAAACAACAGATGGAGTAACATGGAGAATGAAACGACGTCTAAAGCAGCCAGTACTTGTTGTTGGAAGTCTTTTATTTCAAAGTTTAGTTATAAAAATGCCATTCCAGGCTTCTCTGTAGGAACAACAATGCTTTTTTTTTTAAAACGCTGTATTGACTTGTGTGTCAGGGCTCAAGTATTTTGGGATCATCAGCACACCAGGATGTAATCACGCATCCGCTTTATACCCCGCTTTACACCCTTTACAAGCAGGTCTGAATGAAAATGTGAGAAACGGTGAAATTACAATAAGTGGGGCAAAAAGAATTGAAGCAGCAAATTCATTCCTGCTTGCAAAAGGACCAGTAGTCCCAGGCCACAAACCTCAGTTCCCTGAGTTAGTAACAAAGAATGTCCCAATGGAGGTGACTGTTTAAAAGAAAAGTAAGCTACTGTAGGATTTGTCTAAAGGGGTGATATCTATTTGTTAGAAAATACATGAATCTATTGTGCAAGCACTATTGTGTGTGATTGAAGTATAATTAGTTTTGAATTTGTGCAGTCTATTAGCAAGGCAACCAATACAAAGAGGTATGTTGTAATCCTAGACATCCATGTCATCTATTACGAATTAAAGCTGAGTGTGTTAGTGTGTGTGTGTGTGTGTGTGTGTGTGTGTCTTAAAGCTGCATTCAGGGCTCTGCTTCAAGTGATTATGCAGTTTGTTTTTAGTAGATTTAAGCTTTGTTTGCTGATGCATCTAGATTGAAAACTCTTTTTAGGGGCTCATTTTCATTCTATCCTATTATAGTAAATTATACCATGCAGATCTAAGGCCTGTATGCGAGCATACAACCAAATCTGTTATTCAAAACTTAGAAAAATTCAGTTCAAATTGTATGTTCTTATGTTGTTACAGTGCATTCAGGATTATAGCTATATACAATGTTATTTGTACAAAACAAATGCCGATGCCCGTCCCTGGCTTCTTATAAACAAAGTGTACAGGTAGATACAGAGGCTGAATCCAGTATTGCTTTGTTGTGAAACATGACAACATTGTCATTACAGACCTGCCAACACAGTGATTCAGCGTATTCAGACCGTGTATGGCTCCGTTTGTCACGTTAAAGTGTCTCTCAGGAACAAAAGCAAGCTTCAGTGTCGTCCTCTAGGGAGTGTGTCTTCAGCACTCCTGTCCCCAGTGTGTGTGTGTGTGTGTGTGTGGGTGTGTGTGTGTGTCCAGACCGGGATAGCTGCTTAGTGTCTCAGCACCATAAAGTGTCCATGTTGAGGTGGACTCTGGGTCTGTCCTCGTGGCCTTCAGATGTGAAGTCATTGAGAGCCTTTGTCAATCAGCCACGAAATGTCTCCAGTCCTGCGAACCCAAAGAACAGCGGTGAGAAACATTCACATGGACACGTTTCTCCAGTCGATTGATGACTCCTAACAATATGAGTCAATGTGCTTGACATGGAGACTTGGGAAAAAGCTCATGTTTGTTCGTACTTGCCGAGCCGTGCTAACATCCTTCAAATTTTGAGTTTGCATTATTAGAAATGAGAGACATGAGAGACATGAGGGACAGACGGAAACATATGCAACAACAATAAAGTAACAACAACAACAACACAGTAACACTGTCTTTTACAGGTCCCATAGTTTACAAATGTAAGAATGAAGGAACAGACACGTAAATTATTTTGAAATATTCCTAGAAAGGACCTAGAAATTAATTAATTACAACCGTTTCCTAGTGCAACATAGAGTCATTCAGTTAACATTGTGTCTATGGGCAAGAATCTCTATTTCACATACACTTTTTTAACATTAACATTTACTAGCAGTACTGTAGCTAAATGATTAATGAATAATTTCTAAGACACTAAAACACACCATAATGTAGCTGTAAGCAAATCGAAAGACATTTTTAGGACTTTATTAATGTGCTGGTCAAGTCCTCCTGTAAGACATCTCCGACTGGTACAATATTATGTAATATTACATATAGAATATTTAATAATATGTAACAATTCTAACCATATTTTTAAAAAATCATATTTTGTAAGAATATGTGTTTAAATGTATCAATTTGATACAGAATTAATAATTTAATTATGAACTATTTACTTAAATAGGAAATTATGTAAATTATATTTTTGTTCACTCTCCATGACAGCTGAGCAAACTCCATCTGCAGCAAGAAATCTAGCAAGTGCACCTTTAGTTTTTGAGGTTTGTGTTTGGTCAAACTTCATAAGTCTTAAACACATTTATTAACAGTTTTTGCATGTGAATGTTTGTCTATGTGTATAAACAATTAATAAATACTTAATAACACACTATGGATTGCTTGTGTCTTATTACGATCACAGCTAATGCTATGTTAATGTTCTGTTGATGTTATTTATCACCTATTTACTGTTCATACACCTGTTATGGATGCTTTATAGGACAGTTACATTTGTTGACAAATGTGTTTTGTTTAATAACTGCTTGCAGCTAAATTATAGTGTGTTTAGAGATGCTTGTAAATACTTAATGGGGGTCAAAGCGAAGTGGTGCCAGCAAATCCTCTAGAAATGAATGGCTGATTATAGGCACAGAAATCATTCTAAAATAACTTAACCTGTGAAACAAACCATCGCTTTATTAATTCAGTAACAATAACTGCTGGCTTCTATAATACTCCCCATGTGATTAAAGTCACAAGCTCCACAAGTCGATGTGTTTCCTGTCAGAGTGATGGCATTTGTCATGTTTTCCTTCACAATAAAACCTGAGAAACCTAAAGAACATAACAGCTTTTGTAACAGTGACCAGCCCACAGGGAGACTTACTCTACATCTCGCTTCTTAATCGTCTTTCCGGATCCTAAGACCTCTGCCACTCGTGACACAATGGGATCATAGTTCATGCTGGCAACAGCCACCACCTCCTCGCTCCTATAGATGGACCAGAGGAAGAAACAATGAGAGACTATTGTTAAATGACGTGAGGAGGCACAGTTTAAGACTAAAATAAGCTCATGAATACAGAGAGAAAATAACAGCTGTACATGTTCCAGTTTATTTAAGATTGTTGTCTAAGAATTAATACAAAATCAAACTTACCTGGTGTAAAACGCCACAAATCTCAGTTCATCCAGATCTCCTTGTATTATGACATCATCAAATCCATCGCCATAACCTTCACAAACAGTAAACAAAACACATGCATCTGTGGATTTGTCAACAGCAAAAAGAAAAAGGCTAAATTCTCACTCTCAGGTCTTTACTTTGAATCTCACAGCTAGATGGCAGTGTTGTAATTACACTTGACAGCAACCTCTGATCCTCCTCTCACAGACGTCTGCCCCATAACACTGATAAAACGTTACAGCAAGAGCAAACAGTGTTTGAACTGACGATACATGGAAGGCCAGCCTACCCGCATAGCGTATGGTCTTCCCAAACATGGCTGACCAGAAGTAAGGCACAGTTTTGATCTCAGTGGCCCTGCCCATCATGCTGAGAGCTGCCACTCTTCCTGTCAGTGAGGTTGAAAAACAAACATTTACACGCTTGTCTTTAAGCACATAAATCATCATCCAGTAAATGATAAACTCCATGGTCCCTATCAAGCTGTTATACACTCACCGTGTACGTGAGCCATTTGCCAGTGAGGGATGTTCACCTTTTTGTTGTTGCGTGGCGGGAAAGGAAAAATCACCACATCTCCTCCAGCAAAGACCCCATCAGCATTTGTCTGCATCATCTGGGAAAGAGTTTAGACGAGTGTATTAACAAAATGGGGTAAAACACTTTCACTCAGGCTGCAGGCTTTGGAAAATACCTTATTGACAGTGATGAAGCCCTTGGAGTCCATGTGGATGCCGCTCTGTTTCAGGAAGCCTGTTGCAGGAACACTTCCTGCAGGAGAGGAGACGCATGAGATGTTTCAAAAGCTGCTGTGATTATATTCCACTGTGAATAATGCGGACAGATTTTGACTCATCATTATCATCATCATCTTTGACATCACCTGCTCCGATGACGCACACGTCAGCCCGCAGGACTTTCCCACTCTTCAGCACCACCTCTTTCAGCTGAGACAGGAGAAACAAAGTGTCCAGGCCATGTGCTAGATATGCATAGTGACGCACTGACAGCTTTGACGCTTATTCATTCTATGGGTTTTAACACAAAATGGAGATTATTCTTAAAGCTCCTAAAAACCTTTTTTTTCCTCCAAGACTTTTCCTGTACTTGGTGGCGGTGTCCTACAACCAGTAACCACACAATTCTCCAAAGTTTTAGAAAGTCCCTTCTTTTCTAAATTGGAAAACTGTAGTGCCACATGACCAACCGTGCTATGTCCAAAATCACACCCTAATTTAGTACACAGTGGACTAAATTTAGCTTAATTCTCAGTGTGAAACTCATCCATGATACTGTTCCCTCAAAAATGCACAAATGTTGATCTCAGCATGCAGTGAGAGGGAGTGATCTCAAACACAGCACAGAGTTTTGAAGCATTTGAATCAAGATAATTAATAATCCTTTGAATAATTTGTGAGGTTGTTTGCTTCTGTTGCCAGCAATCAAATCTGCTCAAACCACAGCGACACACTCCCGACGAAGCAGGATGTTAAACTCCTCATAAACAATAAATCCTGGACGTCTCTTTTCTAAATCTAAAGTGTAGTTGCTCTTTCAGTGGCGTGATGTTTTAGAGAAATACTTTGCAATCACATCTCCATCTTCACCCCAAATGAGGCTGATTTCCTTGCGTCTTTTACTTTATTTGACTCGTCTCCATTGTGGATTAAACAAGCATCATGTCATGCTGTTTCTCTCACTTTCTGAATACCTGTCCATGATGGCCAATCATCTCTGACACCTCGTTCAGCATGTAGAACTTCACCCTGTTTACCTCAAACAGCTGCGAAGACAAAAACACGCCACAGACACAGTAACCATGTGAAAACATTTGCATGTGTTTGCTTGCTAACGGGAAGATTTACTGTCTCTCTTGTGGCTGCCGGGGAGAGTAATGGTGTTGGTATTCTGGAGGAGCTTCATGTTCTGAAAAGCTTGATTTCCCGGGAGTCTGTCCGTACCTTCATTATGGCTTTCCCTACTTTCTCCCCGAGAGCTTTTTTAAAGGGGACTGACTCGATCCCGATGACAGAGACTGAGTGGGCCTTGTCAGTTAGAGCTGCAGCCACCTCCATGCCTGCCAACACAGCAGATGAACAGCATGCAGTTAATATACGAAGCTGTTAATGCAAAATGATACAGGCGGGGGAAAGATTAAAGAAAAAAAAACCAAAACAGAATAAACGAGTAGAGAGCTTGCGGGCGTCACTGAATGGTTTGATGAGAATTCAATTGGCATGAATCATAAGTTATGGCTTTCAGAGACACCGGGGTTTGTATTCATCAAACTGTTTAAAGCTTTATATCAAATTTCATGTTGCTTAGAATAACTCTTGAACGTAAGAGTCGTCTCAGAGTAGATCCTATGTGGCTGCAGTACAGACACATTGATTTTACAAAATAATCTCTGATGTTCCCCAGATGCCAGATAAATGCTGGTCTCTGATTGGCTGTCATTAATCACGTCATTGATCACTTGAGAGTCACATGTGAATGTGTTTTAGTCTTTACACTCAGAGAAAAACGTTGCAACTCCTACGTAATTCTTCCCTAATGAACACATGTGGACGAACCTGTGGAATCAGTGTGTGTGACAGCTCTTTCCATCACCGTTATCAAAACACCAAAGTAAGGAATATCATTTGTTTCATTATTTGTTTTTGAGACGTTGAGGCAGAGTAGTTACACGCACATCACGGCTAACAGTAGAAAGCATCAATGAAAAAGAGGTAGCGCCTGCACACTTGCTCCTTGCCACAAAAATGTTTTTATTACTGATAATGTCTCGATCCTACTTGGAATGGTGGCGGTGACATGATGGTCCTACCTGTGGAGAGATGTGTGTGTTTTCTCTGAACTCTGACACACACACAGCTTTAAGGAGGATAACCAGTGTGGAGTCTTTCTTCTGCAAACACAGGTGTTCTTGTTTTCCTTTTCATTTAATTGCAAACCCCCATTTTGATGGGGATGAATGCTGTCAGTGATAAAAACCATCAAGTTTGTGGCATGAAGCAGGTGTGCACTCTTTTTCATGTTTTTGAAACTCCAGCAGAATTTCAGAAACTTATAGAATAAGTGCCAAAGCATTTTGAAGCTGCTCGTGTTGTTTTTCAATATAATTTGTCACTCATCTTAATCAGGACAAATGAGAAGAATATAACGGAGTCTTTTTCTCACCGACAAACGACGTCCCTACAATCACAGCATTCTTGTTGTTGGCCAGCCTCGCTATGCTGTTGGCGTCCTCAGGCGTCCTAAGGTGAAACACGTTCCTGACATCTTTGCCTTTGTAGTTCATTGGTTTGGGTCTTTCAAGCATGAAATAGAATCAATCAGGTGTCAGTTTATTCATTTATAATATAGATATTATATATCAATATACTGTTTTTTTTCCCTTACTTGCTTCCTGTAGCAATAAATAATTTTCTGTACTCCATCCTCAGGCCATCTTCAAAGGTCACAGATCGTGTTTTCACATCTATGGCCACGGCCTAAAGCAAACATCACGGAGTCACACGGTTTTACACGTTGGATTTTCGTGGAAATTGCCAAAGATCTAAATGAATCAACTGATGCATCACTAGTCAGTATAAAATCAGTCTTCACTTCACCTCTTTCTCTGTGAGCAGTTCAATGTCATGGTCCTGTAAGAAGTCCATGGAGCGCAACCTCAGCTGCTCTGCTGTGCTGTCTAAGGACTAAGAGTCAGCAAATTAGTGCAAATGAGTGAATCCATCAATAAGAAAATAAAATTAAACAAAAATCACAGAATCCAAAAGCAATCTTTCCCAAACTGTAAGCAGCCAGGTTATAATAATCTTTTCAAGCTTTTCATGGAGGTGGAAAGTCACATCCTTTTAGATTCAGTTACTTCTGCACAAGTTGCTTTCTTTGACTCTTTGTTGCAGCTGTTCCCCAGAGACCTCCTGTTTTAGCACCACTGACCAAAGCAGCACCTCTGCAGTCTGTTACATAACTTTCTTGGCAAAGTCACTTCTGTCTCAGTTTATGTGGTCAGGGTCTGTGTACAAACCTTACTCAGTTTTGGCCTGTCATATGGAGGATGTCTGTCCATGGTGCACATGACGATACGGTCGGTGAAGCCCTCTTGCCTCAGCGTTTCTGCACACACCAGACCTGCTGGACCTGCGGAGGCAGGAAAGAAAGATAAAGAGGGTCATTTCTGAGAAATCGCTAGTGTACTGGATCCTTGTTGTTCGAGTAGAAAACACACTGACCTGAGCCAATGATGAGAACATGGCTGAAGCCCGTGCTGGAGTTAATGACTGCTGAACATCGTGCCATGGGCTTTGACCTTTTCTGTGACTGAAGAGCCTGGAGATGTTTAAAAAAAAGAAGAAGAAGAAGATCTCACATCAATCAGACGGTCTGTTCATTCTCCCGCATTAACTCTCAACATTCTTTTTCTTGTTACCTGCTTGTTTGCACGAATGATCACCTTGTCCTTTTCAACTCTGACCTGGAGCAAACAGACATGAGCGATGTGTACACTTTTTGATGGTGCTTAGAGACATGATAAGGCAGGGAATGTGTTAAGAGACGGCACCAGCAGGGAAGGTCACCTGGAAGGTGGGCAGGCTGTCCAGCCCGGGGAAGTCCTCGATGTCTCCTGTTGCAATGTTGAAACACGCACCGTGCCAGGGACAGCGCACGTGTCCTTTTGACAGCACACCTGGAATGACCAGAATGTCAAGTGTTTGATATTGCTATGTTATTAACAATGATGAAATCAAATGTCTTGAAACAACAATACTAACCTTTGACCAGTGGTGCTCCATAGTGTGGACACTTGTGGCCCATGGCGGAGAACTCCCCGTGCTCTTTAATCAACAAAGCTCTGCCACTTCCCAAGTCAACCTCTCGCATCCTGTCGAAGCAAACACACAAAAGCAAAAAGAGGTGTGTGTGTGTGTGCATTCACAAGTGTTTTCTGATTCAATCCTACTCACAAAGAAAGTTTTGGCAGATGAAAACCAACCAGGAAGACCAATGTCACAGTGTTCTGTGATGTAGCAGGTAAATCTCTCTATCTCTATCTAAGCTACACTCTGTTCAGTTCTGTTCACTGTGTTCATCAGCTTATTAGTGGGTGTAGGTGTATTGAAAATTGTATTTTTCATTGTCTTACTGTCCATTTTCCAGATCTTTAACATGACAGACGGAGGCCTCCACATAGTCCCGTGGTTTGTGGTAGAGAGGGAGCGGGGTGGAGTCGTCATCAGAGCCGTGTCCCAGGGCCCCGTTCGGTCTGCACTCAGCAAAGGGACTCGCTTTGCCATTGGGAGACAGCCCATCCACCTCTTTTTCTTTTTCCAGGAGAGAGAGTTCCACTTTAACTTCAACTGCACAACACAGACACGTCTCACTTAGAAAATATGTGAAAACGCATGACTGAACGCATGCAGCGCCATCACAGTTTCTCTGAGTCATATGTGCAGTAAAATTAGGTTCTAAGCTTTCAAATAGAAACCATTTTCAGTAATACAGTTATATAATTAACGCTACCAAGTCGACTGGACTTTTATTCCTGTATATCTGCCTTCAGTTATCTTATTACCATCCCGCTCCATTTCTTTGGAAGAGTGATTTGCCTTTCAGCTGGCAGAGACGTCTACAGCTTTGGGACAAATCGAGTCTGACACCTCGACAACTGAAACAAATGAAAGCAGGAAGGTGCATGTGTAAGGGCAACCCAGTCTTCCTGTCTTTTCTTTTCCTTTCTGCTTTTGTAGTGAGTAGCTTAAACTACATAAAGATCCATAGAAATTGAGACTCAACATGTTCCCACTAAATTTAAAACATCAATCAATCTGTGTACATCTAAATTAACTGGATTAAAGGGGATTTTGGCAGGATAACAATGCCTTAAATAATGAGATGTCCATAAAAACAGAAAAGCCATTAAAGTACGGCTTAAACCAGCATTGTTTTGTGTATATTTTAAGTTGTGCTGCTTTCCTGTACAGACAGTGAAGAAAACAGACTATATTTATCTGTCTTTTGGGAGACATTCAGTTTTCTTTGATGACATCTGATGCGCCGCTCTTGGGTTTATATTTCTGAACATTAAGAAACAGTTGTGTAACCCCTTTTCACTGCAGCAGGCTTTATCTGTTCGGCTGGAAAAATGTGCTGATCATCCGGTTCTTACACAGTAATCTGGCTGGAATTTTCTCCTGCTGAGCGAGTCTTAATTAAAATCAATGGAAAATCATAATAGTGAGTGCAATCGCAGGAGAAAAGAAAGAGAAAGCTTTCCACAGCCAAAGAGAATCTCTCGATGCTGCTCTAATGTCTGCTGCTAAATCACCACACAGACGCTTTGTTCAATCAGTACTAAAAAGTTACCTGCTTTAGATCACGGTCCTAAAATATGTCCTGCATTGCTTTTATTTTGATCTTTTCTGAGCCTTGACACTGACATTCCCCTGACATGTTTCGTTGTGAATTTAGATCCTTATGTATATGTGAATCTCTCTCCTCAGATTAGATGGTAATATTATCACAACTGATCCAGATCTCTACTTTATGTTGACACTTAAACGATGAGGATGTTCATATTTAACACACGTCTGAGTCGAATCTGGTCACAAACGTGTAAAAAACTTAAACAAACTTATACATCATATATCACAAAACTGAGCTTAGACTTGGTTAACCTCTAACTTGTATAACACTAAAGTATCGGTGATGAGAGTCATAAAGGACTGAGCAGGCAGACACAATCATTAAACACACAAAAGGTCTGGTGTGATTCATTATAACTGGCTTTAATGTAAGGTTTGTATCCAAACTGTGCTTTGAGTTCTGTGAGGGCAAACTAAACCAGCTTTCACTGTCTCCACAGTGTCTTTTTCAGCTACATAAGATGGACATTAATGAAAACTAACGTTCAATCAGTGCTAGTGGCTCCTCCCAGAGTTCATGCCTACGCACGGGTGCCTTCTGTGATTATACAAAATTTACAAACAATCTGTCAAAAAACGTTCCCTCTGTGTGAAAGATGATTTTTAGATTTTCCTGTTACGTTTGATTTGTCATTGACAGTAGCTGGAGGTCACGCTGTGATAGACACTGACTGATTAGTCCTCAGAGACCTGGCAGTCAACAGCCTCTGTTCAGTCATTTGTACACAGACTAACTGTCCCCTGTCTTCCTCACTTCACCTCCATGAGATGCACTGAACACTGATACACCTGAATGGGAAGTACAGTGTGTTATCATCACCAACACGATTATCACTAGCGGTGAAGCATGATAGCTAATCTCGTAGCCCTGCTAACACTGAAATGGATACACACACAGTGTCGTTTTTGGATATGCATGTCTCAGTATGTAATCCTCTTGACCAAAGATGCCACAAAGAGCATTAAAATTCCTCCCACACAACACACTATACTGCAAACACTGGAGGCTGGATATGAGAGGACATGTATAACAGGATTTGGAGGCTGTAGGTAGCTTTGAAAATTATTCAAACTGAACAAACTGTCCCTAAATGTATATATTTTAAAACAGCTGTTAATTTTTACCACTGAAACATGGAAACATGCAATCAGCAGAATATTCAAACATGTGTCTCCCAGGTGTTAAAAGTAAAATATTTAGATTAGAATCACATAGCGTTTCATTCAGCATTATTCCTATATTTTCCTACTTTCCTATTATCTTCACGACTACAACACAGACTGTCATGCCATGGATTCTATGGATTAAAGTAAATTAACAGCAGGGAATATTTGTAAGAGAAGTTTTCAAACCACAATGAACCCTCAGCCATCTGCATACCTTTCCAGCTGAACACAATGCAGCACATAAAGATTAATAACATTGAGCTTCTTGTGTTATCAATACAAAGACTTGGTCTCATGTATTGATTATGGCATCTTATAAGTGATTTCTATATTTGATAACAGGAACTATCCTTAATAATAGAGTGAGTTTTTTCAATCACATCACCCAGCCTGACTGGATATACTAAAAGCGGATAGAATCTACAGGGTGAACAAAATAACATGAACACTGTTTCATATTAATCAACAGCCCAAACAAACAAATCACTATACAAGTAAGATGTTCCTATTATTTTGTCTACTGCTGACTACTCCAGAACCAACCATTTTTCCTTCTCTGTCTCGTCTTGTACTGGTTCTGTTTATGTTTCCTTTTAAACTAAACCTGCTCTTGATTGAGTGACGGAGAAATGTTGGTTACCTGGTTTGGGTTTGGAGAAGCATCCTCCCATGATGGGCCCAAGATTGAGGGACGCCCAGGGAGAGGGAGGGAGGGGGGAGAGGGAGGGGAGGTGCGGTCAGATCCTCGGGCTGGGCCGCTTGGTTGGGAGGTAACGATAACACAGAACTGTGCGACTGAGAACCTGCAGGTCCGGGCTGGCCATCGCACACGTCAGCTCCTCCACATAGTCTGCATGGATGGAGGGGAGTGGCATCGTCAACAACACAAACACACACACACAGACAGATCTGTGTCTCACTGCATCTCATGAGTGTGAAGTCTAACATGCTGTTGTAGTATAACAGGGTTTTTTTTCCCCCCACCTCTCTTACAACAGATGTTGTTTGGTGTTGCTCAGGCAACACTTTTCAAATTTTAGCTCTTGATTCACAATTTTGTTTTTCAAGCTGACAAAACATTTGTTGGTCCTGTGGCACCTAATCAGTCATAGTCACTATTTAGTGTCTCAAGTGTCAGAGTGGAGGAACCAGGGTTTGACTGCCAAGGAAAGCCAGCCAGTCTATTTTCTGTGTATGTGTGTGTCTCTATAACATGTTAGTGCTTGTAAAAAGGAAGCAATTGTGTTAATTAGGAACGTTTCCACACACACTGTTACCTTTGTTCATGCATATTGCATGGGAAAGCGTTAAATATTAACAGCAGTCCGGCACCTATTAACTTTCTCGTCACACTGCGCTTTAAGAGGGAAGCAGGGGCCCCTTGAGTTTCAAAATCCCCCTTGTTTTGTTGCCATGTTGCCCTCACATTTCTGCCAGCTCTGGTATTTCACCCACACATACAGTAGTTAGTCACTCACAGAGCACTGGCTGCTAACGCGGGATGGCAGGTGTATCACTCAACATGGTGCAATCCATCACCAAATTATCCTTTTGAGGTACAAGCAAAAGGACTGCTTGATATTCTGAGCACAGCTTAATGTCCTTGAACTTCAGAAAAAAAAAAGTGTGCAGCGTTGAATGGAGCACTGCTTAGAAAAAGTTCCCGAGAACAAATGAGAAATGGAAAGATCTCCTCTGACTGGCCACAACTTTGCAGCTGAGATTGAGTTGTTGTATCTAAACTATGAATTTGTTGCAGTGGGTGAAAGTAACTACAGACAATTACTCTAATGCCATATTTAAGAATAAATTTAAGGTGCTTGTGCTTTATTTTAATATATCAATTTTATGATACTACCTTTATTCCACCACATGTCAGAGGAAAACATTTCTCCTTCCACTACATTTATTTGACAGCTATATATTCTAGTGACTTTGCAGATTGATGTTTTATGTAAATTTAGAGAAAAAAACAACAACATGTAAATCAGTGATTCCCAACCTATTTGGCCCGTGACCTCCTACAGAAAGCGCTGTGCTGTTGGGTCCCCTCATTATATTTCAGATGTCTAAGTTGTTAGCAGTTCCACCAAAGAGAGATTTCCCCTCTAAGATTCTCACATGGTTTCATTTAAATAAGTGTTTACTGCCCAAAGCAGTAAAATGATCTAAGTATCTAATTCACAAAAAAGAAGAGCCCAAAAACCAATAAGAGATTTGTGCTTTTCTTCTTCTTCTACTTTTCTCTCTCATTAATCTTCTCACAACCCTTCAGTTTTGTCATGTGACCCTCCGAGGGACCCGTGCCATAGTTTGGGAACCACTGTACTAAACTACCTGACTGTAAATAAAGTTGTTAAACCAGCTCCACCTTGACCAGCTGCAATCAATATATCAGCCACAGGAGCCATTTTTCTGCAGAACCACTCACACTCCAATACTTTTAATTAGGTAGGGTTTTAAATGCAGCTCTTTTACTTGTAATTAAGGTTTTTTTTTTTAATTTAAGTAAAGGGTCCAAATAGTTTTTTTCATCACTGTCTTTTGAGACATTTTTCACTGGACAAGTTGTCACTGGAAGTAATGTAAAGTCAAAATAAATTGTAGCCAATGATGGTTTTAGCTCTAATATCTTGTCGGATTTTTGGAAAAGCCTCTTTTTTGGTCTGTATTCCTGCAACTTGCATCCAAATCTCTGTGCCAAGCATTTTCCTGCATTCAGTTAAGAGCCCTTCTAACCCAGCAGAGCCTTTGATGTTGTGTGTCTCGCTAAACACAGAGCAACATATCAAATCACTCCCCAAAGAGAAAGGCTGAGCACTAAGACTTCTCTCTCACATGGTGTCCCTTTAATAATTTGTCACAAAGAGCTGGATCGCAAAAGAGCTGCCAACCTGGAGTTCCAGCAAGCCCAAGATATTTTGTGCAAAACTAAAGTAGGTTAAGCAGATTTGGTCCTCACAACATATGACGCAGATCCCGCTCTCTCACTGTTGGGCCTGTCCCCAAGCAGTGCTAATAATCCTGCCTGCAAACAAGTTGTCAGTTTCACTCACTTCCCTACAAATGTAATACCTGTTACTGGAATGTTGGAGGAGAGAATTAGCAAAAATGCAGCTCCTGGTTGGTGGTAAAGAGGCCGATCCATGAACTGACTGTGAGTGAAGAAGCAGGAATGTTGGGCACCAAAGTCTGCCTGCGCTCTGACGGTCACGTCCATCATTCAAAAGTGGACTCAACCTTCAGAAAAAAGAACTTCTACAACAGCAAACAGTGATGTTATTGCTCTACAAACAAGCGAGGGACATTAGAACCCCCTCCTCCTAGCCAGTAACAAAGCGATACACATTTAATTAGTATCCGTTAATTACATTTCACTCTCTATTTCCTAGATTGCAGCAGCACCTGGATAAAAGAGGAGCTGCTGGTTCATTCACCTTCAACAAACCGGTGGTCTGCGCTTTACTCAAACACTTGTTCGGCAGGTGTGTCAGCCTGTAGTTAACGATTAGGGCTCTCTGATCTTCAGCTGATAAAGGACGAGAGCTCACAACAATTTAACTGCACTCTTAATATTTGACCACACCTCATTCCCTCGCTCACAGTTTGCATGTTCTCCTGGTTTGTGAAACACAAGATAAGCCTGAGGAGTCATCCCCTGATTGTGAAAACCAACAATTGAGCAGAAGGATTCAGTGGTCAGTCTATTTTGTTTACCATCAGCTTAAGGAACCTTTCAATGTAAGGGACAAGTGGGTGAAATTGTTGGGGGTTTAAAATTTTTGACCTTTATAGAATTTCTGTATTTCTCATTTCTCTCAGGATGTCACCCAAACTGCCAAGAAGCTTTTGATTGACTTCTATTTACTCCATGCCTACGTGTCGTAACTATAAAAGAATAAAGAGTGGATTACAATTAACAGCAATCCCCATTAAGAAGCTCTAGTACGTGATCAGACATTGTGGGCAGGTTCATTCACACACCACGTTTAATGAATGTTTATACTGCATGCCTGTGGATAAATGGTCACCATGTTACAGACATGGTCATATAGTTAGAGTCATATAGTCAAGCTTATAAAGTTAAAAGAAAAACTTTTGTAATTAGGGTGGCACATAGATGCCACGTGGCTCTAGAACACACGGGTTAAACAATCATTCAGCACTGTTTACGGTCGGCGCTCAAGAGAGAACATTTTGACTTAATTCATCCTTTAAAAAGTTGACCCAAACTTAACATTTTGAAGATTATATTCTTCCGTAAAGCTGGTTAACAATAGCACTGCCAACTTCTATCAGGTCATTTTGCTGCTGTGCGTTAACCTCTCCATGATGTCATGGAAAACTAGAATTGTGGTTACAGAGGGGTGTACACCCCCACAGAGGAGCTGTGCTTCCATATAACAAATCTGCTGTTGACCAGTTTCTCAGCATACACTCACATGAGTAGCAATCACAACCAGTGCAAGCGAAAGTGAGATGGACTGTGTGATACATCATATATCAGTCCCAATTGTTTTAAGAGTTAGTGACACACAAACTATTAAAAACTTCATCAGACCTGTAGATGAGTGTTTGATCTGGACTCAGTTTTACATAAATCAAAACCCGCTATGCACTATAGATCTGTGTCTCTGGTATTGTGACTTCAGTTCGCCACACTGCACCACAGTACATGCTTCTGAAGGGAACTAGAGAGCAAAAAACTTCCATACAAGTACTGTATGTGCCCATAGTGCACAAATGCAGGCAAGAAATGAGTCTGATTCTACACAGAGCATCACATAAACACACCATGTTGGGAACTAGTAAAACAGGGCTGTATTTCCCTGGTTGTAAAGGGAATAAATCAGCTTACCAGCATGCATGGAGCAGGTGCACCGAGATCCTGTCAAAGTCCCCTGTGGAGCACGGTAGCATATTAGCACAGGAGTCTCCTGACAGTCCTGTCCCTCTCTGGGATTGGCTCTGTCCGCTGGAGTATTCCCAGTCTGTGTGTACCCTCCTCCGCTCTCCTCTTGTGCCTTTCGATGCAGCAGCAGCAGCTCTACTGAGTGTGTGTGAGTGTGTGTGTGTGAGTGTGTGTGTGAGTGCACCCCCTCCAGCAGCAGACTGAGCTCGTGGGAGTTGCTCTCTTTCCCTGTCCGAGCCAGTGAATGCAGCACGGAGGACCTCTGCCAGCTCCTCAGCTGTATGCAGTATTGATGGAGTTGCTGAGGGGATGCTAACACAGCATGAATTCTCACCGTTGCCTGCCCTCGTCCTCCCACCCCTCCTCTCTCTCTCCCAAACACACACACACACACACACACTCTCTCTCTCTCTCCTGCCCGCTTTTTTGTTCAGACCCTTTCAGCCATCAGATGTCAAAGACCTGACTTGCCAGTTAAGCCTGATCAAACACTTGCTGCCCTCCTCCCCACTGCACTGCCTGGTCTGACTGCCCACTTATCCCACTGCCTCTCTACTGTGCATGCATTGTGCTGCATGGCTGTGCTGCTGCAGGAGTATCAGCTACTGTCTTAAAACTTACCAGTGTGACATTTACTGTATTTATACTGGCCATAAAAATGCCACTCTTCAGGCTGCTGCATGCCATAAACACTAAAACAGCTTTTACAGTAGGTGTGTGCTACACTTCTTTCAGTGTGTGTGCAGCAGGGAGAGAAAGAGTGAAAGTGCAGTTGGTGCAGTAAATCCCAGTTTCAGTCAGGGGGGGTAGGGTGGAGCAGGATTAAAAAAGTATACTGAGTCTTATAGAAATGAGCTCCCAAGATATTTCCATTCCTTATGCTCCCACTATAGGAGGAACTGTGCCTCCCCTTTAAATTAATTCAGGGACAAGCTCATTCACCTGATAATCTCACATACATATATGCTATTTCTATAGGAATGATGACAGCATTGACACAAGAAGGCGGTTATAGGATGCAGCGTTAACAACCCTCACACCGATTTCACAATGTGTCCAAACAAAAAATGAGTTAAAAGAGAGGTCCACTGTTTTCCTACAGTGTGCTGACAGCTGACACGTGCACATGTGCTCCAGCGTCAGTATGTTTGTGTTGCTCTCTGCGTGCGTTCAGGCACATGTAAAAGCATGATTGAGTAGAAGCCAGAGGTGGGCCGCATGCACATGTACAACAAGATGACTGATCAGGCTCTCCCAGGGAGGGGGGAGGGCCTGCCTCACATCACCAATACATCAGTGTAATTGAATTACAGGGGGGACCGTTTTGTGTAGGGGCCACAGAGAGCTGTAGCATCCAAAAACCCTGATTAAGAGAGGCGAGAGAAGTGAATGAATCATTCATAGCTAGTATGAACTTATAGCCTGCCAAGATATTAATGTCAGCTGTTGTTAGGGCGGATTCAACTTGACTGTTAATTAGCTCTAAAAGGAGCTTCAGTTAAGCGAGTGGGCCTGTTCAACAAGGCCTGGCTACAGTTTGATATGATACAAACTGATTTCAGTGATTTATTCTGTATTTATTCGTGATTTGGTGTGACATTCAAGCAAACTGACAAAAAAAACCCGCCCAAATCAGCTCTGATCATCACAATGTACAGAAGTACGCCAGAGCCAAACAGTGTATTAAGGACTAAGAGGCGCTGGTGCTGCCAAGTCCCTCCCCGAAACGAAATTTAACACAGAGGAGCTGCAGCATTGGAATGCAACTATTCACTCCTGCCCTGGCGGTGAGCTCGGAGACCCCGAGCACCACTGATGTTGGACATTTTTCGTGCTTGTTCAGCTCGGTCAGGGTTTCTGGCCCATGAGTGGGGCTGGAGACCAACTATTTACTTTGTGATCTACTATACATCTATATGTAATTCATCTAAGGACTTCACATTTAGGTTTCCGCTGTTTTTTGTTAAACTTTGAACATAATTTGGAACTCACATTTCGTCTCATTTCATTCACTCATTTATAAATCACTGAACAGAGATGTGAGCTCATATCGTGTGTTTTAAAATCTGGTTTTGGGTTTTCCCTTTTGTTTTCGTCACAGATTATTCGTTTAAACCAAGAATGCATACCATTTTTCATGCAAATGGTATGCATTCACAGTTAACTAATTAAAATCAAGAGGTTATTTTTGAGTTACCACAATTCTGATTGTGCTTCTCACAAATTTGTACTTTTCAATCTGTACTTTTTGTTTTAAAAAAAGGGACAGACTATTTAATTGTATTTTATTGTGTCTAAGTTTCTGTTCAATTTTGTATTTTAATATTTTGTATTGTCGTGACGACCTCTGTATCGCACTCTGGCACAACAATTTCCTCCGGGATAAATAAAGTCGGTCTTATTCTTATTCTATTTATTTGCAGTGGGTTCACGTCTACTGGCAGACAAAGCCTTCCTATCCCATCTATCCAGACTCTGACTCAGGACTTTACAGGAATAAGAACTACTGCAGCGGCTTATTATCGCACCGTACTTTAATACTTTGTGAAAACCTGATGAGGACAATTTCTCTAGAAAAAGAGATTACAGAAACGTGATTGATGCTCTCAGTAACAATTTGACATAGAAGGGAAAAAATAAAACTCAAACAGCCGTGCATGTTACTTCAGTCAGAAATGTTATGTCATTGTTGCACAAACAGAGCTACTGATGCATTTCATATCTCATCACCCAAGTCCACAGGCTGACAGGCCTCCATATGAAGTACATGAATGTGCAGGTGATATATTTGACAATAAGAAATCTATAAAACCTCTGTCTTCAGGTAGTGCTTTGTCCTGTGCTTCACCTCCGGGCTGTTTGGCACACTTGGTGGCCTCTGGTTGAAGTCCGCCATGCACACAGCTATAAAGAAGAGAGTCCCTCCGATGACAAGAGCCAAACCTCCGAACCACCCAGAGAACATTGCTTCTCCATACTCCCAGCGGGGCATCACGTCAGGAAAACCCTCATCCCAGAAGTCCACCACAGTTGTGTAGGCCACAAAAGAGACAGCAGCGAGAGTGGTGAGCCCTGACACCCAGGCCAGCACCCCACTGAAGATGATGAACCCTCTCTTCAGGCCAGGCTGCCCCACACACATCTCGACCCCCTCCAGTCCTGGGAAGACAGCCAGCAGCGCTAAACCTCCAGTGCTTACGGACACTGACATGAGCACCCTGGAGATCTGCAGGTCCATCGGCAGCGCCAGGATGGACTCATAGGCCTTACACTGAATTCCCACCTCCTCGGTGTAGAGGCAGGTATGAAACAGCCCAGAGTACCAGTTCTCCACTTCGTTCAGGTCAGAGTTCATTGTCTTCCACAGTGGAAGGAAGGTGGTGATCAGCGAAGTGAGTAAACCCCCAAACGTCACAAAGAGCGCAGTCCTTTGCATTATTTTTGTCGTTAGAAAAACCATCGTCTGCCTCTGCACATGCACACTCTCCGCTGTGATTCCTGCTCAAGTGTGCAGGTCTGTGGAACAGGTTGGAAGATCCAGAGCGGCTCTGTAGCCCGTCCCACCTGCTGAGGTAGCAGGACCGACCCACTTATTCAGCGTCCTTGATAAAATGCACCTGATAAGTGGGAGATAATCCAGGACTGTGGCATGACAACAGGCACACTGTGTTGTTTCAGTGTTCAATATCATCGTGGTGAACAAGGAACTCTGTTTTTAGATGAAACCAGATATGTCCAGTGGGATTTTGGCCTGTGTGTGTGCACAAGTGGACTTAAATGAATGAAATATGAGCAAGCTGGGCATGATGGGTACTCACAAGAAAGAACAAGAAATATAATTACCGGTTTCACAGTGACCGTACATCTTTTAAAAGCGTAACCATTTCAGATGGGTTTTTTTTATGTTGCTGATAGGACTTGCACATTATTTCAGTTAAAACATTTACACCCTTGGGAAACCAAACGAAGAGCTTTTGATTTGCCAAGTGTCTCAAGTGTCTGGACTATGAATAGCACTTTGTGCTCACTGCAACAGTACTAACAACTGAGTCCAAAAGAGTCCAACACTTCGTAAATTCCACTGAGGGTCTTCACAGATCTTTTTTCAGTCAAGCTAACAGAAAATTCAATTCAAGTGATTCAGTATTTAGGTCATTCCTTTTTCCAAACCCACTGACAATATAACTTCAAAATAAAAGTTAAAAAAACCTAGATTATTCTCAAAATGTACAATTTCCTCATAATTTGATCATTTCACTCAAATCGCATTTACTGACGTTTTAATGTTCAGGATTGGCCTGACTGAAAGACGTTGTAAGAAGTTCCAATTTATACAACAGAATTTAAATCTCAACTTAAAAAGTTGAGCAAATGAAAATCTTTGCAGATGCAAAATCTGGCAGAAGCTGGTGGAATCCACCCTGTCAGACTAAGAGGCATTGTCTGACCTTATCATCTATAGATCTGTGGAAACTGAAACCCCTTGAAGGACGTGGCTAATTTCATGAAAGGTCAAAGATTAACCTTCAGCCTTTTCACATAGTGCATACGTTATAGTGGCTTTAGTTTATGGCAACAGCTTGTGTGAGAATTTCAAGGTCGGGGACACAGAGACTCACTACAACATGACTAATTTTGTATGCGAAGATTTATTAAGGCTTTAAATACATGAAACCCATGTGGGTAAATATTTAATAACAGCATACTGATGTCACTACATACACATTGCTATATTGCATGACAGCTTGTCTGTTAGTGATGGTAACAGGTGATTAGTATGACAAAGATGTGTGCCAATGACAATAACATTAAACAAAACAAATAGCTTTATGACAGACATTCTAGTTATTTTCATATGGTTTTGATTCCTTACAATACATAATTCAGGCTTGTTTACTGTCAGAGCTGAGAATAATACAAATGATGAATACAGATTTATAGATAGATAATTTAATCGTGTACTTTGATTAAGTATCTGAGCAGATAACCTAAAACAAGGTAGCTGAGAGCAACACTTGAACATATCGTCACAAGCATGAATTATTACAGTGCACCGCAAATCTATTCAAAATGCAGCAGCAATACTGAGCAGAATAAAATCTTTGCATTGTTTTCATGTGTGTATAAATAAATAGATGACAAAGTAAACATAAATGGGATTTTTTGGGACCATTTAATAACTGTGACCGAGTTAGAATCTCATTTCTTCACAGATTTCATTCCTCCTTGAGATGCAAGAGTGAGAAATAAGAGCAATTTCAAACTGCATGGATAAAAGGCATCTACTGTGTGAGGGTCCAAAGTAGAAAAAAAAAAAAAAAAAGTACTACAGATGAGGGAATGACTAAGAAGTAGGCGGAGCACAGATGTATGGCTTCAGTAAGAGGAGAAAAAGGCCCGGCTCTTGGCGTCATCCTAAATGTCGGAGCCCATCTCAGCGCACTGTTTGTCTGATATGTGTGTAGCTAGAGACTCAATGATGTCCAACAGCAGCAGCTGGCTGAGAGACCGCAGGTTGGGGAGCTTGGATACCTTTGGGAGGGGAGGAGAGCAAAAAAATGAAACTAAATGAGCCATAAATTAAGACAAGACAATGAGTCAAACTGGGTAAAATGAGGAATAAGCAGCACTTGATTGCTCATGCATGGAAAATGAAGATAAGCCAAAAGAAGCTTAATAGAAACACTAACAACAGAGCAAACACTCTAGTGAAGGAGGGTGAGAATTGAGAGCTTCGCTGTGCCTTTGAATAACAAACAATAATCAGAGTGGCAGTATGACCCTTATTGTTTTGGGATGAGGTGCTTGTACAGCCGGCCGGGCTGTAAACAGTCTGCTCTCTACGCAGAAGATGGAAGGTGATCCACCAGGAGGCCAAAGGCGTCAGTGTCCCGCAAAGAAGATGGGCCTACAGGGTTAGCTCAGCTGCAGTGAGTGGGCAGCAAACCCCTAGGGCTCCAGATACAAGCCCACCCACCTTGATGAACTGGTGGACAATAATGTGCAGGCAGTGCTTCTTCATGTCCAGAGCCTGGGTCTTATCAGCTGCCTCCAGAATCTGAGCGGGGTACATGAGGAGGGAGAGGTGTGAGGAAACGATTCACTGGGCATAAAAAAGGCCCTCAAGTATGGGACGCACATTGTCAAATTAGGTGGGGTGACAACATAAATACCTGCAACACATTCTCCACTGTGACGTTCATCTCCAGATTCTGCTTGCAGTAAGCCTGCAGCCTGTTGTTTGAAAACCCGTAGTAATATGGAGCAGCAAACAGATAGCTGTTTATCACAGGTCAAGGAAGTGTGCTAGATTCTGGTGAAAAAGCAAGATAACGTGTTTTGACCATCCAACAGAAGTTGATTGCTCACAATATTAACACTGGATAAAACACAGCAAAACACAATTATGACAGTAATGTAAGAATAAAAAGCTATACTTTGTTTCTTGCACAGCATCGTGTACGAGCAGTGAGCATAATAATAATGGCTGACAGGGTAATTACAGTGCTGTTCCAATAATGGCCACTAGATGCTGAATGTAGCATTTTTATGAATCCAATGAAAAAAAGTTTACCTTAAAAAAAATCCTAACTCAAGATCAGAAACCCATTTTTCTAACACATAAGGATGTACAAATATACACCTGAATACATCTATCGAAAGGCATATCAACTTCTAGTTTGGTCGGCCATTCACACACATTGACTGCACTGAACTTAATGGTACAAAATTCCCTTCCCTCTGTAGAAAAGTCAGTAAAGTTTTCCCACAATATGTCAGGGTCTCACAGAGGAGAAAATATCGAAGCTATGAGAGAAGTATGCTTTGAGTGTATTTGCCCTGATTGACACTCAGTGGTCACTCACAATTCATTTTTCTGGCTCAAACGGTGAAAAGAACAGACGCTGTGTCCCATTTTAGGGGCTCGCCTAATCAAAGGATGTGGACTCTTTCATTATTCCCTTTCACTGAATTTGCAAAAAATGTTCGAAGTTGTTTTCAGCGTTGTCACTGCAGTGGGCTCAGCCTGGGAAAGACTTTTAATCTGGTGAATAAATATAAAAGCAGTCTGAGACGTTTGAGAAGGATACAGGGAATCCTCTGGAGGCATGTTGACGTCGCCATAGTAGATGTAACGCAGCATGGACTCAAAGGCCTGCTTACTTGGAACCATCTCGCCGATGGAGATATTGACCTGGCCATCCTCGGGCATGAAGGAGCGGAACATTGCTTCAAAGTAACTGAGGACCAAATATGAGAAATATGTTAGAGAGTGCCACACATTCACCACAATGTCTCTAAGTGCAATAAGAACATTTTATCACCTCCCTAAAATGTTTGCACATTTTCACACGACGCAAAACGCATTTCTTGGCGGTCACTGACTTGTTTACTTTCAAGTCATCTTATCTTTACAACTCCCCAAAAAATTTACATTTGTGCATAACGTCCGCACATTGCAGATCATAAAACCTGTTTCGTCTATACCTGGATCGGGCTGCCAGTATGGCTTTATGAGCAGGCCGTGGGTGTCCGTCTAACAGCAGGATAATGTCACAGAACTCCAGGCCGCCTCCCTCCAGGTAAGCCTTCATGTCCTGCACCAGGGAAGTCCCGATGTCCACAGGCTGGTCTGAGTACAACCTGAGAGGAGGCTGCTGCTTTCGTCTCACAATCTCCACAATCAGCGGGGTGGACAGACGCTCAAACTCCTTCGTCATGATCACCTGGTTGAAGTGTGACTCCTTCACCACGAAGTTAAGGCAATGTTCCTTGAGGAAGAAACAGATATAACATTTATTGCACTGAAGACACACTAAGCTTCAACTGCTGGGGGCAGTAAAAATATCATTTGCAGCTGGTGTCGACTCAGTCTTTAGTGGTTTTCAGGACATACCTTGAGCTGGTCCAGTTGCAGCTTGTTGGCATTTTCACAAACGCTGAGAACGTTCTGCAGGTCGACTGATGCCTCAATGTACTGCACACACAGCTGCTCCAGGCGGGACAATTTAAAACTAAGGGCCAGTTTGTATACATCCATGATTAGAAGAACATCCTGGACATGACCTATGGAGACAAGCAAGGAGAGGACAAATTATCACTTTTTCTTGTCTCTCTTGGGAATTGTGGCGGTTACAATCTGGAGCCCAACAAGAAGTGCAACCATGAGGCCAGAGGTACCTCTGCGTGGGTACTGGATCTTGTCCGTGTAGAGGAACTGCATTAAGACTTCAAAAGGCTGGGCCTCTGCTTCCCTGATGGATACCTCTAGCAGCGGCTGTGTGCCTGATGGCCTGTTGCCTGCTGGGATATCCCTCGGGCCTCCAGCTGCCCCTTCATCGCTTTCCTCGCTGCTCTCCTGTTTAGTCTTCTGCACACAAAGACAGCAGATTATGTAACACTTAAGCACGAAACACTCTGTTTAACATTCCAGCTGAGGCTCTTCTATAGCCGTGACCTTTTCAGATTTTAAGTGCTTTTACCGGTTTTAATGTGTAAATTCCGATTAAGCTAATAAAGATCCGTTCTGCACTGTAACATCCTGTTGTCCAGGCACTTTGTGTGTCGATATACAGCATATGAGTACCCACATTTTGTGGCACTGTGGCAGTGAAAGTGAATGTGATAGTCATTGCCTAAAGAAGAGGACATCTTGATCGTCTTCCCTTATCTCAGGGGAAATGAAGTGTATTTGCTGCATGGCTCTGACCTGTCGCTGCCTATCCCAAGCCTGCAGGATTTTCTTCCGCAGCCACTGACATCTTGCAGTCACTATGGCAATATGCCCCAAGACTCTCTCCTCCCTCTGTAAACAACAAAACAAGGAGACATACAGATGGAAAAAAACTTCTAAGCTGGATAATGTGAGAGTCACCTCATAACTTAAATCAGCAGGTTCTGAAACCCCACCTCGCCCAGAATAAACTCCACGTCACAGAACTGACGATTCTCCCACAGTTTGCCATAGTCCTCATGAAGAGTACACTTTGGGTAGCAGGAGAACTGCAAGAAGAAGGAATTCATATTTTTAAGATGTACATAACTAATAAACTACTCTCCAAACAAGCTTGACAGTTCAAGTATTCCTAGTCCATCTTTTCCTTAGCCTGGAAAGGCTATTGACCACATGATGCAAAAATATTTAGAGAATCCGTTTGTGTATTTCAACAATGAATGTCTTTTACGCTAACCTGGAATCTGTACATCTCCCCACTGCGCACATTGTTGTCCACAGTTCCTCCGAAGATGTACATGGCATCTTGAATCACAGCAGCAGCATGGAAGAGTCTCCCACTGGGCATCTGAGGAGGCAGAGACAGAGGAAATTCAGCTCTTGAACTTAAAAAAAATGTAAGGAAGTTTTTCAAAAGCATTGCTTCAAAATTTGTAGTTTGGGACACACTGATAAATCTGTTCACATGCATATCCAGGATAGCTCTACAGGAGGACCCATACTAATGTGATCAGCCCTGAAGGAAAACACTTTAAACACTTTTTATTATCATATTTTATAGTTTTTGCACACATATTTAGCCCGACTAAACAGCTGCAGTTCCATAAAAGAAGTGATAGTACAGTTGGGGCGATAACTAAGGACCAACCAGGGTCTTGCTTTATGATTCAACCTGTCAAGAAAACATACAACTCGACCACTTCCATTGACTCGTAACACAGTTGTTCATAAATCCATTGGGTACGTACTTCACTGTCTAGGCTGGGGTGGATCACCTCCCAGGACTGAGAGTCCACATCGTAGCAGTGCAGTTCGTTTGGCAGAGTGTTGTCAGCAGCACCTCCAAATACATACAGATGGCGGTCAAAGGCAACCATTGTGTGGCCGTAACGTCTCTGAGGCGGCGGAGGGGAGCCCCGCAGTAAGTGTTCAGTCGGAATGCGTGTCCACCTGAGAAGACAGGAGTCATGATGAGTCCCATGTTACACTGGCAACTATGGGATGAGTGACAGGTGAATCATTGGCACAAGCAAAGGGTACTCACATGTGGCCCTTGAACTCAAACTGGAAGAGGTTGTTGGTGATCTTGGCTCCACTCTGACCAGAAAACACAAACATCTTGTCCCTGCATACAGCTACAGGGAAGTTGCAGCAAGATGGAGGAATCTCACCGCTCTGATCGATCTGAAGGACACAAAGGCAGAGACAGAAACGTTAACACATAGAGTACGGTGATGGTGTGCACTCTACTCTCAATGTCCTTCTGGTTATAGTATGTTAAAATCTATTGTACTGGCCTCCTCCCAACATGCATGTTCTCGATCTTGCAGACTGATGGTCCACATGTCATTCAGCCTGCACACGGGGGACATATCTGTCAGTATTATATGCAAAAAAATGTAAATTGTGAAAAAAGAAAGAACAAAAAAAAGCCAAACTTACCTGGCATTCCCATCATAGCCAGCAAATATCCACAGTTTATCACTGTAGACGGTGGCCCCATGTGCAGACCTAGCTACTGGCAAGCTGCAACAGAGACGATGGGCAGCAGTGCTGATTTTCAGTTTTTACAGATTCATACCAATAATACCCAAACTTTTGAAAATGAACAGGTTGGTTTAAACTGAATTCCAAATAAAGAAAGTATTGAAGGAGTTATGAAACATAAAAGTTTTCACTGCAGTTTTAAATTAACACAGTCATTTGCAATGAGGTCGGCTCACAATATGCTTCAGATATAGAAACAGACACACGAAGAGAAAACACATAATGGCAGAAAAACATGCAGAGATTAAACATCTTTAAAAAAATAAAAAATACATTACCTCCCATCCACTTTCCATTCAGTCCACTGCCCGGTTGCAAATTTGTACTCAAAGAGGTCATTTTTGTTTTTCAGGTTTGAGTTTGAGTAGATGTCTCCAGTGTAGCCCCCTGAAAAACATCAAGTCGAGCACTGCAGCATCAATAATGTCTGAGTTTAAAATTGGGTGGGATGAATGACATTTGATTGTGAAGACCGTGATCTTAACAAGTTACCAAAAACAAACATGCTGCTGCCGTAGACGACAGCTGAATGGTGATATCTGGGAGCAGGTGGAGTCCCAGTGGTGAAGGCTCTGGAAGTGACACAGGAAATAAGTCACACTGCACAGCCTATATTAATTTTGATCGATAATTCTTAGTGCATTGATGCAATCTTACCGACACCATGAGCAGTCCTTCACATCAAAGCGTAGCAGGTCATTCAACATATTCTTCCTGTTGGGTGACACAAAACATTAATGCATGCGATGAAGTGGGAAATAAGTATAAAAGGAAAAATGCCTGTCACTGTGCAGTTTTACTCACCCATTATCTCCCCCAAACACATAAATGGCATCCCTGTATGCCACTACTGTGTGTTTACTGCGCCTACATGGAGCAAATGAAGTTCAGGGTGAATAAAAGACTTTAAAAGTGAACATTTAGCCAGTGAAGTGTGATTTAGCTGCACCTACTCATCTGTCAACATGTTACCTTGCTCCAACAAACTCATCACAGGGAGGGAGTCTTCTCCAGCGATGAACAGTCTCAAAGGGGCCAAAATTGAGAGTCAGATATTCCACGCTGTCGGAACAACTGTGGTCGAAATCAACACTTGGAGCCACTTTAGTTGATTTACAGGACATCGTTGCTAACTCATTCAGCTAAATCACCTCTCAGGGCCACTCATCCGCAGCAGTCCACGCTTAACGCCATCGTTAATGTCAGTCCTCCAGCATGAGAGTTAATGTTTCTCACCCTGATATTACCTGAGTAGATAAAATGGTCCGCTGTATCTGTGTTGAAGGACTTGGGTCGCACGGCTAACAGTTAGCTACTAGCGATGCTAACAGCGAACATTAGCCACATAGCTAGCCCTGGCTAGCTAGCTAGCTAGCTAGCTATGTGCCCCTGCTAAGCTGCAAAACAAACAGCGAATGAAAAGTTGACCGAGCTAATAACGTTACTCTAAACAATCTGCTGTGTCCGTTCAATACTTTAACTAGTAGGTAGACTGAGTGGATGAGTTCATAACAAGTAATTAGCCACAATAACTGAATTTAAAACTAGCAAAACAAGAGTAGAGTCATCAAAGAGCAGCAGTCGAGCAACCACGCCCCCGACTGATAGACTGGAGAGTGAGTACTTCCTGTAAAAAATCAATATAATATAATATAATATAATATAATATAATATAATATAATATAATTTCAGACACACATACATATACAAATGAATACATACATACTTATATACATATGTAAATAAAGGTCTTAATCCACATGGGATGTAAATAAAGTATATACTGTGACTATAACTGTCACAAATGTCAATCAGGCATTAATAAAGGGTCATAAAGTAAGTCAGTACATGGCGTTTTGATCAATGCTCTGCAGCTGAGGGATTGTTGCAAAACAATAATAATGGCTTATAATGGCCTGTTAGCTTTTATTAACCACTGATACATTTTAACATTAGTCACAACTGCTAAAAGTTTTATGAATGGTGTTTTATCAGACAGTGGTACTGATTGTACTGTTCTGTATTGGGAATATGTGTTGCATGTTGTGATCAGTTTTAAAGTTGAAGCATGACACTTTATTTGCGTGTGTGTCTACATGTTTGACATGTGTGCACACACTGGGGGGGATATCACATGATGTTTTATGTCAGCATCAGTAGAATCAGGTGGGATTTTTAAACACTGAAGACTCATGTCAGATATACAGTGGATACATCTAAAAAAAAATAATGTCTCACACTGCAGGTATTGTATTTTTTCTGTTTTTTGTGTCCTTAGTCTCACTGTTATTGTTTTGATTTTCATGCACCACCTCTCACTTCAACTCCATTGTTGGCATGTGGCCATCTACACAGCACACACCTTCTTAGTATTCATATGAATGACTTTGCTCAGTCAAGCAGGCCACATAATGTCTAATAGATAGCAGTGTAATTAAATTTGCTTCTATAATTATACTAGTCTCTTAGAGAAGTTGCTCAATCAACAGGCCCACCCGTCTGCGTTCAGGTTCCAACTTGGGATTTCACAGGACTATATTGTAGTGTTTCATATTGATATCCCAATAAATATAACCAAAGACTATATCCTTGTATACGGACAGCATTTAATTGTAGTGATTACACAGTTTTTGAAAGAAATACTCATGCCTCCAGGGATTTTTTCATGTTTTATTTTTACAACAGTAATTAAGCGGGGACCTGCTGACCCATTAATCCGTCTTTGCCACTTTGCTGTATTATCTACATCCCAAACTAATTTTAACAGGACAATCCTATTACATTTTTTCATTCCCAATGGTCTCTGCCAACACTGGTTTACTTATGTCCATAACTGCAGTAGGAGTTATTTTTCTAGTCTATGTGTTAAATATTGGGATGCCAAAGACACTCACACACCAGTGTTTTCTGATCCTGGAGACCCACTGCCCTGCCAGTTTTAGATGTTTTCCTGCTTCAAATGATCGTCATCCAGCTCTGCAGAAGCCTAATAATGATTCATTCATTTGAATCAGGTGTGTTGGAGCAGGGAAACATCTAAAGCATGCAGGTCAGTAGGCTTCCAGGACCAAGATTGGGAAACACTGTCACACACAGTAAACCTGGAAAAATCGTAAAGGATCAAACAAACGGTCACACATAGAGGGGAAGACATTAAACACAAGCAATATTGCTTGTGATTTTCAGTTTATTTTGAGGATAAAAAGATTATCATATATTGCCAGGAAATATGTTGCAGTGTATGGAGGACAAAATCAGTAAGTTACAGACAAATTAATCAATTACTGAATCCATTAATACATGTAAAACACAGTAAACAAAATATTAAATGTATAGGAATACAGATTGAATAAATAAATAAATAAATAGATGAGTTACACAGTGCATTAAGTGAAAAAAAACATCTAATCTAATTCCCTTTATTTCTGCAGGCCATGATTATGAGGCTGTGCAAACACACGTAGGTGGTGTTTTACACTGTTAGTCAGTGTCATGGTGCCTTTCTAGACAGGATTTACCTTGCCATGCTGCCAATGAATTTTGGTTTTGGCTCACTAGGCAACAAAGTCCCATCATATCATCAGTGTGTCTGCCAAAACACCTGGCAAGGGTGAAAGCTATAAGGATTAACGCTGTGATATCAGAAGAAAGAGAACTGGCTGCAACTGCTGTTGGAAAAGTGAAAATGTTATAACATTTAGCAAAACCAAAAAAACTCAACATATAATATATGTGATAAAAAACTGACATGGAATGTGAATTAATAAGGAAATAATTTTTCCTCTTGATTGCATATTGCTCTCCTCGTTTTTTAATGTATTGGTTTTGTTGTATATTGTTTCTCAGACCTTTTTCATGGCAGACATTTTGACATGTCACTGCAGCAAAAGCAGATAATGAGTGCTACTTTTCATTTAGTCGTAGCAGCCCTGAGGCCCTTAAATGGAGCAATCATTAATGTTATTAGTTGCGCCTGTGTTTTCCCTGTTACGACAAGTGAAAGTGTCTGCCATTGAAATGCAAACATTTCTTTTAATTATGGCTGATTTTGTCCTCCATAGACAGTAAAGTTGGATATAACACTTACATTCACTTGCTTCGCATCTAAATTGTAGTGGGGTTTCAGTCACTTATGACTTGAACGTCTCCACTTTCGGGGGTGGACATCAAAGAGTTTGACAGTATTTAGCGCAAAGTGAAGTACCATTCTTTCAGTGTCTTCAAACAACCTTAGTTAGACATTTGGCAGGGATGGCAACACGTTTGTCTTCTTCCCATAAAAGGGCTTATAAAATTAGTCCTGAACATCATTGTTCACTCATCTACTCCATTAGAACAAGCTCACTCTGAGAGTATTTTAATTTTTTGAAAAACTGGCCCACAAACATAGTGAATAATACTAGGCTTTATCTGCATGTAGTAAACTGGTTCAGTGTTTGTAGATTGTGAGGTCTACAGTATTTTTTTTTCTAAAGCACCCATCAGATACATTACAGCGCATGTGAAATGCAAACAAGTCATGGATACATTTCAACTAAATGAGACGAACCATTGGATTGAAATGTGACAGAAACCTTAAGGCTTTCACTGATCAGCCACACAGTCATGTTTCTCTTCTTTTATGAGAGCAGTCTGTCAGAGGTGAATTGGCCGCTCTTGATCACATGCCTAGTCACCAGTTAATTATATCTCGGACATGGCCCCACAGCTTGGTGATCCATAGGTTAACCCCGAGCTCTGTTAGGTACTGAAGCTCGGGCATCAACATCTTACGGCACAGCTTCCGATGTGCCTTGTCCACATTCTTCTTCAGGTTATAGCCCATGATTGACTTCTCTCCAATGGGCTGCCAGGGCTGCATGGCTGTCTCTTGGATGCTCCCAGCTTCTACAGCACGACCTCCGTCAATGCAGATGGATGCCATCTCTGCGTTCCTTCTCCTAAGCTCTGCCACGTCCTCTTCCATGCGTCGCCGTCCGTATGCATCTACTTTCGTCCAAAAAGTCTGGTTGAAATGCTGATATAGCTTCCAGTCAATAGCGTTCCACTCAAGGGCCCTGGCCCTCAGCTCAGGGGTCAGTTTAGACACAGTGGATCCCTTGCGGACGTTGAGCTTAAAGAAGAGCAAGTCGTCCATCTCCCAGCAGAGGGCATCCTTGAGTAGGATGAGTGATTCCTCAAAGTGCTCCACCAACATGACCAGCTGGAAGCGCTCAGTGATGAACTGGATCCCCTCTTCTACCTGTGGATCATGCAGCTCCAGACTGTTATCCTGTCCAAAGTCGAAGAACAGCAGATTCTTGAGGTAGAAAGAGTTGAAGCCATCTGGATCAAAGTATTCACGAGGGTCACGCAGAAACTCTCTCAGCTTATCGTCACCTGGTATCTTCCAGGTAAAAGGCACCAGCCGGCCAAAGTAGTGGAAGGAGGACTCAAAAAGCTCTGCTGGGTCTCGCAGTATAGTGATGTAGGAGGTGTCCATTGGTAGCAACTTGGCCACCTCGGGTGCATTGAAGCGCATGTGATTACAGATAACATTGAAGCACATTCCAGGTCTGTAGTCTTTAACCTGGGAGCGCTGGAAAAGTGACGGATAGAAGAAGTCATTTCTGCTGTCAGGGAAGGCAAATTTGAGCCGGTGCTTCTCTCCAAAGCGGAAAAGGATGTTGAGGAAGGTGCTGCTGGCTGTTTTGTGGGTCTTCATGAACATGATATCCACTTTAGGAGTGCAGGTCTGGCCAGAGGTTTGTTGTGAGCTGTTTGTGCCTGCTTTGGGGTGGATCTGGGATGGACGGTGGGCACAGGAGTAAGGCACTGGAACCCTATAGAAAGGAACAAGGGAAACAATCAGATGATAGATATGCTGATGAAATGTATTCTCACTTAAACTCTCAAATAAAATAAAGAAAGAAGCAAACTTCTACAAGCTGGAACCATAGAAATGTTCTCACTCGGGCAGACTGAGGTGGATTTGCGGAGTGGAGAGGCAGTAAAGCAGGATGGTGCAGCTGGTCAGGAGGGTACCCAGGACCAGGCCTTTGCACATGGACCTCCACTGCCTCCCTTTCATGCCAGTCATGGTCCAGCAGGAGCGAATTACCTTAAAAACAGAGAAACCATTTTCATCATCATCATCATCATCATCATTAAGCATTTGATGCTATTAAGAGAGCAGCTTTGTGGACACAGTGGTAACACGTTGAATAACTTATTTAAGGTAAGTGCCTCTATGGATTACAATCTTTGTTCTCTGGTTACTAATGGAGTTGGCACAATAACATGAACATCATCAAAATTTAAAACAATCCAATCCCATAGCCCCAACATTGTAATAAACACAGTACAACCTGGTGGTACAAATGGCAGTGTTTGTTACAGGGCTACTGTATTGGATTTCATCATAGTTTTGGCATCTGTGGCATCAGGTGTTGTCAAAAATCATGTGAATAAGCTGAATTCTGTTTTCTTTGACTGATTATCACTGACTGGGAGGAAAGGTGAGAATTGGTGTTTTATTTTCATGAAATGTTATTATGGTAAAACTTCAACTGATCCGTTAATGGCAGCTCCTGAGTAGAGTACATCACTGTCATCAGGTGGACCATAATTTAAAGTTTTTTAATATTCGCCCTGGGAGGTGCATTCTCAGTGTATCTGACACAGTTTCACAGTTCATAAACATTTTAAACACCGGGCGTAGTTAAAGTTGTATGGCAAGCTGTGAAATGACATACTTGTGGTTTGAAATGACCAACCTCGTGTTTCTAAGCTGCCCCGTAAAGTAAATAATGCATTACTGTGGAAAGTGATATTGCATTCCCCTCTGCAGACTGCGGTAAGACGAGCCGCCTGCTGACTCAGCTGACACCGGTAACACAGTGACACTCACCACCTGGAATTTGCAGCATTATGTGACCCAAGGTGACCCCAATACAGGACAGGGACGGAGGAGCTGTACTGTATTGATATCGTATGTAGGGCAACATCGTTTTCAGCTTTCATTGTTTTGTTCTCAAGTGGTGCTAGTTTTAAATACTTTACATACAGTTCAGTAGTTTGCTCCAGTGGTTCCCAACCTGTGGATTTGAGCCTCTCCACTGGTCATAGGATATAAAGAGTGTGAGCTGAATAACGGCAACGGAAATAAAAAAATTAAAAAAAAGTTCTGATACAAAAATATGCTATAAATTATTCAGACTTCTCTCTTTTTGGTGAAATAATAAGTAAATTCATGCTTATTTGGCCTCAAACTGTTCTAAAAATGAAATGCAGAAATGTTTCTTTAATGGAACTGCTAACAACTCATAGACATGATACATGACAGGGGCCTCAACAGGACACTGCTTTTTTTGTGAGGAGTCAGAACCCAAAAAGTTTGCAAACTAATCTCATCACGTTTTTTTTTTGTGTGTGTTTTTCCTGTAAAATCTTAATTAGTAATGTAACTAGTATCTACAGCTGTCTTATAATGTAATGCAAAAAACACAAATGAAAATGTGAGACTGCAACACAGAGGAGCGGAAGCATAAAGTAGCATAGAACGGAAAAGCATTAGTGTGGCTCAAAGCTGTGTGTTTGGTCACTTTCCACCACAACACAGAGTGGGGAGCGATTCGACTCAACTGTGATGTACAGATGTTCAGATGTTCGGGTAGATCAGCTCTGCATCTCGTCACATAGAGCACCACACGTTCATAACTTCTATGACTGTTATGACTGCTTCCAAAATGCAAATGATTGTTGAGAAAGCCGAGGTTATAAATACACAGTAAGTCATAATCAACAACACACCATTGTTCTTTTAGGTGCTCATCTGTAGATAAAGGCCCATCAGTGGTCAAAACTATCATGTATATAATTACAGTGATCCCTGTGTGTTCTTTTATTTTGTAAGTTATTGTAATGTGGTAATGCAGTCTAGATTATTCGAATAAATTACCACAACTGTATTACCACTAGGGATGGGTTTTATTCAACATTATTGATTTTTCAATGATTGTGTAACCGCTTATGTTACTATTTTGAAGACAAAGACTGTTTCTTTCCATTTGTATGTATCTATTTGTGTTTGGAGCTAGGCGTGTTTCCCTTTTGTCAGATATGCCGTTTGGGGTATTTTTCCTATTTCTCAGTTAGGCATTGTGACCGAAGTTACACAACTTATGTCCACTGTCATGCTTGTAAATCACACACCAGAGTTTCAGTGAATCCGTGATGAATTGTAACTATGATAGCCTTTGAACCTTTTGAAAAGTCTAGACTTAATCCAGGTGTAGTCTTAAGTATGGTGTCCTTTTTTTTTCAGGTGTCAAGTGTGGCATTTATTATTCATATTTGGATTCAGTCCAGCTTTGAGTTATGGCTTGTGGTAGAAGTCTTAAGCCTCCACGTTGGCTTGAGTTGCTATGAGCTCTAGAGTTACTTTTTAGGCTCAGTCTTATCATGAGAGCATTATACAAACATTACTCTCCAAACACGGTTAAAAAGAATATTTCTGCTCTTTGTCTGGGCTCCATGAAGGGGCTATTATGAGGCCACGTGGGAGAGCTTTCTCTCAGCCATCAGAAGCCACTCTGTTGGGAGACATTTGAAGAGAAGGCTAGCTCAGGTGGAACAACTCAGCCTGCAAATGTAGTGAATTTTACAAGTCCTCTCCTGCTGCCTGTAGTAACCTCCAAATCTGATATTCCACAGGACAAATAAAAGGCAGTTGTTTTGTTCATAGCATTGTTTGCTTAAGTTTTCACGCAAATATGCCATGCAGTCTCAATAGATGATGTATATTAGTCACATCCATTGTCTTGACTCACCTGTTAAACATTAGGAGTTCATTCAGCGAATGTTAAAGCCTGCATTTACCCCGAACAGGTGTACTCTGAGCTTTATATGGCTGCACACCATACGCAAAGACAAAGAAACATAACTGCCTTCTTTACCTGTATTTTACATGTCCATACCTTAAGGTGTTGGCAAGCATGTCTCAACTAGCTTGTGTTCCTAACACACAATAATAATAGATGAAAACCACACCATTACAAAGATCATTTCAGAGAGAAACTCTAAGTTCAGACTAGAGAAGGATTTCTTACCCTCATACATAGATCCAAAGAGAAACTAATGGAAGCGTTTCTTGTCCAACTGCATTGTCTTCTTCCTTTGCATCCAGTTCCAGATAATACAAGTTGACCTCCCCCCTACAGCTGTTCTTATATCTGATCTTGACATGCACATAATGTTATGGACCCAGTTCTGTCCTGCGCTGCCCTTATCACATGTCCAGTGCTACGGAGCTCATTCATCTGGTTGCTGCCCCTCTTCTCCTCTTTCTCTCTGCATGCACACCTGATGCCTCGGGCTCATTGCCACCTCCCCCCTCAACTTTGAAATCCAAAAACTGATCCTGCTGAATAAAGCACTGCAGGGAGGCTCATCTAGCCACCTGTGACGTCAGGGTCTCTGTCAGGGGACGTGCACTTGTCAGTGAGTGTAAAAAATGGAGGGGAGGGAGAAAGAGGGAGGGAAGTAGGGAGGATAGAGGCTGTACAGTCCCTATTCTGTGTCTACATACAGAGGCCTATTGAGTGGAGACACTGGAGTCTGAGCTGCAAGCTGATAGGAGGGGTGGAAAACAGCATAAAAAGAACAAATGCACAAAGCTATAGCACAAAGGCTCTAATTGTACCACTTGATCAAGAGTGCTCTGTCTGTATTGTTTGAAATGCTTATTTAGCAATTATTTCCATACACGCTATAGGAGGAGTGCACACACGACAGCTAATAGTAATTGCACAGCTTAGTTATTTTCTATTTAAACTGAGCAGCCTGCACAGCCTGAATTATCATGTGACAATACACTGCAGCTGCTTGAAATAGTAATTTTAGACTTTTGATCTATTTTTTTTTTGCAAGGTATGCATTCATTTTATTTCTGACCTGTAAATTATAAAAACAAGACAGTAATGCTTGCAAAACTGCCGGTCTCGATACAATGTCTGATGCAAGACAGCACAGACATGTCAATAGAGAAATAAATGAACATTCAGCTACGAGCGACAGTCCATTTGGCTCTGCCAGCCAGGATGTAGCAATATGTGGTGCCAACACCTCATCCTTTACAGTATGTGTGAGTGCTCTCTCTCTCTCCACACTGGCCGATTCGTGCAGCTCATCCCACACTCGTCATGCTCCGGCACGACACTGCTGCTTTTGTTGAGCAGGGCGCGCCTTTGCCTGCAGGCACCCAGAGTGCCAGGCTGAGACCCGGACTGGGTGGGCACGCGTGGAATGCAGATCAGGGTGAGAGGGGGCAGTGAGTGTCACAAACTGAATGAGGAGATTGAGGAGAGAGAGGCATGACTGGCCTGGCCTTTGGCCCACCACGATCACCACAGCATCTCAGAGGGCAGAGGGGCTTCTGCTCCTTCGTCATAAACACCCACTGCCCATGTGTGGACAAATCTCTGAGGATGACCCATCAACGGCAGCACAGTGACCTCAGCCTCTCTCCTCAGCGCACAGATGCCGACTCTTGAATCTTGTGGAACATACTGTACTTGTATCTCTTCTGATCCATACATGGCTGTGGGAAGTGGCACCCGTGGGCCACTCATCTGCTCTTTAGACACCGCTTCTTGAAGTATAACTAATCTTTCTTGAACATGTCGCCCTGCGGTGCAGTGTGGAGAAACACACAGCAAGTAGCCAACAGTAATAACTCTTAACTTCATTTGATTACTGTTGCAAGATCACAAATAAAACTGGGGTTATTACTGTGTTATTAACTTGAAAATACAGATTGTTTCAAGTACAAATTCTAAAAGAAGAAATATCTTGGGATGTAGAACAGTTCATACAAATAACAAACGGTCACTTTTACATTAATAATTACAATAAGCATATGCCACATCACACATTTCAGCTTGAAATTATGCAGAGGTCAATGCACCAACATCACGGTGCATTCAGCTCACTCGGAGCGCTTTAATGCACTTACAGGTTTCATAACATGTCAACCTGTAACGCACTCTACCTCATGAAGTTAAAAGCATAAAGTCAGTCTGACAAATGCATCAGTAGAAGAGTCACTTTTTGGCCTTTTTCTTCTTCAATTTCTCGGCGTCGTCATGGGCCTTCCTCTTGGCAGCAAGCTTGTTAGCCTGTAAGAGGAGATTGATTGCAGTTAATTTTTGAGGCCAGTGAACTCACAGCTTCACAATACAGTTTAACATTCCCCGCCTGAGATAAGATGCCCGATACTGAAAATAAAGGATCCTGTGTTCAAAATGTAAAAGCTTATGTCTACACATGGCCGCAAAGACAGTCTTATCTACACATGAATCCATATTCAGTCAATAATAAAACGGAACAAACCTCTCTGATTTTTCTCTTCTTTCCGAACATGATCTTGTCATAGAGGTATTTTTCCTTTTTCTTCATCATCATGATGGCCAGGCGCTTCTCCTCTGCTTTCTCCTCCTGCTCCAAGCGAGCTGGGTTTTCTGTCTTCACTTTCCCAGCCGTCACTTTGACTTGCAGAGACTAAAACGTGAGTGAGAGGAGTTGATTGCGGCGGTTTGTAAGAAAAACAGTAAAAGATAGATGGAAAGGAAAAGTATCGGTCTTACCTTGCCCTGGGACTTTTGTTCCTCCAGCTTCTTAAGATTCTTCTCTTCTGCCCCTTCTTCTTCTTCATCCTCCTCTTCCTCCTCCTCTTCATCTTCGTCACCCTCCTCTTCATCCTCACCCTCCTCATCATCTTCCTCCTCTTCTTGGGCTAAAATGGAAATAAAACATATGTCGATGAATTTATGGAGCCTAGAAAAACCATGCACCTCATTTGAGCTTAATGTTGATGTAACTGTATTTTGTAATTGTAATGATTTTGGCTTTGGCCACACCGACGAAAATAATTCTATAGTATAAACTAAATGTATGTGAAACTATCACATATATCACAACATAATAGATGTCCCATGAAGTCATCTAATCTAGTCACAATTAACTGAATAACCACCTGTGCGTAATCAAGGTGTAACCATTGATTGTAGGCTAAATACACCACCTGCGTCCTAATTATAATCACTGTGCTTCAATGTTGCAAAACAAAAAGATGAATAAGTGTGTGTAACCTGCAAGAAAGATTTTTGAGGGCAATGTATGAAAGAAGAGACGTTGTCATGGAAATGCTTGGGTTCGTACCAGGTTTTTCTCCTCGCTGTAAGGCCATGATCTTGAGTTTTTCGGGGGGCACGTAATCTCCGTCCTTCTCCTCCACGAAGGGAGAGAGGTGAGGGGGCAAAGTCACTCCAATGAAATAGTCCTCCACAGGCAGGCGGACTTTGGCATTGACACAATCATAGACCCACTGGGGCTGGATGTAGTACCTAAAAGCAAATTATATCATGGTGAGCGCTACAAAAATAACCTCTTATGATGCATGTTGTTTATTACCCAGGTCCAATATGAAATAATGGGCACATATAGTGTTATTATATAAAGAGAGGATTTAATTCCCTTTGCTAAAGAAATATGAAGGAGTTGTTAGGCATAATGAAAGTGACAAGACCCTTTGGAAATGCAAAGCGGGAAAAGAGAGAGGACAGGGTTGTCAAACATGATGAGGAACAGAGCTTTGAAGCAAGAGAGCTGAAAGACGACTCTGAAAGGAGACATTAGAGACGATATGGTAATGTGCAAGGAGAGAGGAGCACAATCAATCTGCAGAAACTTCCTGTATCTAGGATACAGAAATATACCGTTAATCTAATTGAATGTACAAAAAGTGATCAAACGCTGGGTTTGAAAAGAGAGTAAATGCTAAATAAGGCACAGCAGTCCTTTACCTGTTGATGTACTGTTTGTCAATGTTGGGTCTGTCAACGATGTGATGTGTGATAGTCTCGTCTGTGACCTCGTATGTGCTTCCAATGCAAACGGACTTGTCCCAGGACACCTCGCCACCAAAACACCTGGAAAGCAGCAGCGACACACAAGACGTGAAAAGGGTTAGAGACGTATGAGGATGGTTTTGTTATTTCTCCACGTCAAAATGTGCCTGTGAGTTTCACTGCAGCAGCTCTCACTCACCTGATGACAAAAGCCAGAGACTCTCTGGGCACTTCTCTGTTGAGGAAGAACTTGAGCCCCTCAAAAAGCTTTTTCTGAACTTCCTGCTGTCGCTGTTCCTTTTCCCTGGCCTCCATCTTTTCTAAGTCCTCCTAAAGAGAAGCATTTAAGAAAACATTTAGTGGTATTTTTCTGAAAGTGTTTTATGATCCCATGAGTGCTGAGCCACAAGAACTAAATTCGGCATCTAATCTAATCTTTTCTTTGACAGACGTCACTTTTGGAGAGTTTGGTGAAGTGATTCCCATTTCTGTTGCCCATATAGATTACAGGGCACATTATTAGGGCACAGGACTGAAGTACAGAGAACAGTGCAAATAGATTTGTAGTGGTGAGAACGCTGAACTAAAAAATAGGGGTGAAGAGCCTTTAATGAGGCTCCCTTTAATGCATTATTTTCATTTCCGCTACATCTGAAGAGGCATGAAAAGTAATGAAATCAGGCCACTCAAAACTGTTCAATGGCTTTTTAATCTTTAAAGGCTCAAGCTTGGCCCATCAGGGATGATGAGATACTTCCTGGGATGTGAGTGAGAACTCAGACACCAAACTGAGAACCACAACTGGAACTTGGCTTGTGTTGCAAAAAGGTTTTAAGGTTCCTGGACAGTCCCTGTGATGGAACAATGCTTGATATCTTAAAACAAGCCAGGCAAAACAAGCTTCCCAGTGTGAGAAACATCTCGTCCTTGGCAACCAAACAAAAAGCTGTAATCCCCAGTCTCACACCTCCAAAAGCTTTCACTCCTCTGACAATCATACGTGACCTGTCACCTCTGCCCTCGGAGACCAATTAGATTAGGAACTGTTGTTTGTTCTGCATGTTTTAACATTTCTCAGTATCATGACATATAAATGTTATATTCTCAGTATACTTATAACAGAGAATATAAAGTGAATCCTTCTGTGAACAGGTTCTTACCCCCTCAACGGGAAACTGGTCGAGCTCGGCCTCCTCCTCCTCCGCAGTTGAAAACACTCGCGTCAGACTGTCACTCAGAGCTGACAGTTTCTGCACAGCCAAAAACCACAGGATTAGAACAACAATCCCTAATTTTACTATTTACATGCAATCTTACTCACAGTGCTGTGAATACCCAGATTAAGGCTCGGTTCTAGAAACTGTATGTTTCATAATGACCCGATAAATAAATAATTAATTAATTAATTAATATCTTATCCCATGACAATAAAAGAAATAGTGGAAGGACCTTGTGCTGTTGTATAAGTCAATGAATGTATTTTTCTGTTGCTGCAAACAATGCCTTTTGTATGTTGAAACTGCTTTGAATGATGTGTAATGGATGTTCAGACAGACATTTGCATTACATCAACAACCACAAATCCTCTCATTTCAGTGAGGACCACAGGAGTCAAGTGACAGCCCAACCGGTTGGGTGAAATGACGATATATCTTTTTACAGTTGTAAAATCCTTATTATTATTATTATTATTATTATAAGCAGCTGTATTTTGGCAGCTGAGAAACCTTTAAACTCTCGAATCCACTCACTCATGCCAGCCTTCAACGATCATATTTCATCTTCTCACAGTTCTTAAAAAACAGTTTTTCCTTTCTGTGATGTTTTTGGTCTGAATTCCCGAAGGATTTATACACGTTGAGTTATTTAAACGATTGACCAGAGATGCAGATCTGTTGAATCACTTGTGCCTAAAACCCCTTTTTCTACTTCACTACACAGGAAACCCAGTGATGAGATGCCATTTTCCAATGCTATGAGCACAAAAATCAGAAAAGGATTTAAAATAAACAACAAAAAAAAACACCTGGGTGAATAAAACAAAAAAACAGATCTTTTAAAATGGTTCAAGATAAAGAGCCGCACCTCCAAGTAGCTTTCTGAATTCATGGCATAGTCATCTTCATCCTCTTCCTTCAGCTCTGACGCTGCTTTACTGTCCAGCTGCAAAAGTAGAGATAACATTAACAGAGTACAGGTGTGCTAACAGGAGACCAAATAGACATTTTACTGCCATCTGTCACAATGAGATTCCTTAGAATATTTACATTCCTGGAAATTGTAACATCTTAATCTAAAATACAACATATGATATATTACATATATGGCCCTTGTGAAATTGTCAGAGTCCAAGATACCTTTGGTGGGTAGACCAGGTTCAGGGAATGGTAGAGTCTGAAGTTAACGAACCCCAACAGAGTGGTGTACAACTCTGTGAAAGTTGCCATGACTCGGTAGTCGACATCTGTTGGGTGCTGAAAGAGTAAAAACAGTTTAACTCAATAACTTAATGAACATGAGTGTAAACAGCTTGAGCAGTCAGTGAAATGATTTAAACTGCTTGTAGCCTTTGTGATACGTATACAGTGCGCATGTGCGGAAGTATATGCAGCCTGTTACGATTGCTCCTGCTCGTTTTCTTATTTTTTCTTACTTTTAACTATCTTTTTAATTATTTGTTTTACTTTTTTTGCTGGTAATATGTTTTTAAGACGGTCCCTCTCCAATACATGCTGGTGGAGAGAACTCTTGTCATCTTTTTGCTGTGAAAGCACTACTTTAACTCTGCAGTAAACATATGGCCGTTGGTAGCCATTTTGGCTACACGAGTGATCAGCTGATCGCTCTGAAACCTGCTGGCATCTTGACCACAAGATCTTCACAAATTCCAGAAGAATTGTGGAGGAAAACACACCGAGGTTGCAGAGGAAAGAAGAACCAGCGGAGGAGAGAAACCAGAAGGAGCCAACGGAGGCGTATGGAGGAAAAGAAATAGAAACCCTGTCTCCCCATCGTTACTATGGGCAACGTGGGATCGCTGGTAAACAAGATGGAGGAGCTAACAGCGTTAGCCAGGAGTCAGATGGAGCACCAGGAGTGTAGTCTGGTGTGCTTTACGGAGACATGGCTGCATCAGGACATTCCCGACGAACTCGCTAAGAACTGCATTTCACCATTCACTTACATCATGAGAGAACTGATACGGCACCAGCCATGTAGTGAGCTGTCCCATCACTTCAGCTTGGTAATATATTCCCTTGATGGAGATGAAAACCTATCAGGAAAAAACAAGTGTTATGTTCATTACAGACCGCAGAACACAACAGAAAGATGGTTGCTGCGCAGTGTGAAGCGGCACCTTTTTGAGAGCACGGGATGCAATCACAAAGTTCATCCACTCCACAGTGAGGCGTCTGCACAGCTGGATGGTCTGAACGTGGCATTTTCCTGTCCGGGCGAAGGTGGAGAAGAGGAAGCACATGCAGAGGGAATCGTCAATGTCGCGGAGAGCGTCGATGAAGCTGGGGTACCTGTCACAAAAAAGGAGCGCCGGTTAGACAACTGAGTCTAAAAGCTCTTCAAACCTGCTGATATTTGCGCTGATACTCTCCAGGTTTGACTTGACACACAAATGACCAATTAAGCTCAACAACGCCCTCTGATGTTGAGTGCGGAGAATAACACTGAGTTACCTTTCTTTGATGATGTGGTCCAATTTATAGGTCGGCTTGTTCTCTCTTAATCTCTCCACATCGGAGTACTCCGTTTTTCCATAAGCCTTCTTAAGCTTGCGTACAAATACCTGTCACGAAATAACATTTTGACAATAAGCCAGTGTTCACATTTTATACCATTAATACAGAAAAGATCACCCAAAACATAATAAAACTCCCTATAATGAGTAACAAAAGGAAAAACACAGAAAAATACTCAGATACAGTGATTTCCCTTAGTTAAAATTATTTACTTTCTTTCCATATAAAAACTTTATTTTTCCACAATGGGAAATTAATTCAATACAGCTCAATTTCAATTTCACCTCTTGTTTATAAGCTTCGTGTTCGTACACGGGGCAGAATTTCCTATTTCAAAAAAAGCTAGGCAAAATATGCTTGTGATACCTTGTAATCTCTGAATTTGCCAACTATTGGCTCATGCAGCAGAAAGCGGATATCTTTGAGCAGGTAGAAGGTCCTCGCGGCTGTTGAACCCTTGTTGACCTTCTTCTTGTGTTTTGGCTCATGAGGGTAGATGCCTTTCAGGATGCACAGCCGCCTATAAATCAGAGATCAGGGAATATTTTAAAATCATTATATTTGTGATATGGCTATCGGACAATCAGATACAGAACAAATTCTCAACAATTTTATGCGCTATGTGCCCAACCAGGATTGGCTGGTTCCAGCCTCTGAACTATGAGGATCTAATGATTTATTTTCTCTGGTTTATAACATTTTAATCCTCAAGCAATGTGAACATGCAATTTTAGGTTCTTTGTTATTTTGTCACCATTTTCTGTCAGATTATGGACTCGATTAACTGACAAAAATCTGTTGGTCAATTAATCATACAGATAAAGAGAACATTGGTATCTTTAAATCTGGACCCCATTTTTTTGTTTTTTTACATATTTTGTGTTGTTGTACTTGCTCTTTCCACCAACAGCATCAGATTGTTATCAGAAGTGTCTGACAATATTACTGAAAGGATCCCTGCAGAGATATACTGGCATAATATATATATTTTTTCCCCCCCAGAAACAGCCGTTGTATCACTCTCTTTAAAAAGGCCCCAGACTCCATAGACAAAAACAATATTTTTTAACCACACAGAAGACAGGAGCTGCTCAATGAAATGTTCAGAAACCATACTACACCATCAGTATACACTCTACACAGTTCCCAGTTTATCAGCTTCATGTAGAGCTGATGTAGTCTAAATGTATAGCCCAGCAATGCATCCTATGGCCAACTAAACTTGAATCAACACCTCTTTGATAGTTTCAACCAACGCGGAACATTGTAACCTCCATAAACAGGAAAGATGTTGGTAAATGCAGAGCTGTTGCATGCGTGTTTACAATGTGTACCTTATAAATCGGCAACTGAGGGTCTATCGATTTAAAGTCTCATGTACCATATCGCACCACCCCGTATGAACAACCATAAGTTACCTGAAGTCTGGCAGGCTCAGCTGTAGCTTCTTGCGAGCTTTGTTTCTGGTGATGTAGTTGGTGGCGGAGCCCCTCTCAAACTGAAAAACAGAGACAGATGATCACATTCAACTCCCACCAGACACAATTGTATGTAATAATTCGGTTGACTGGATGCTTTAACCCGACAGATACCAGAAAAAACAAACTTCAGCTAGCTCCGTTAGCTAACAAGCTAGCCAAGTTGCCATGGCACTTAACGTGTCCGAGGGTGACATCAGCCCGACGTCAACTCTTACCTTTTTCTTTTGAAGACCCCCCATTTAAAAAGTATATGTGACCCCCCACACGAGCTTTGGATAATTTGGTTGTCTGTAAATGAAGCAGTTAGCAGGAGGACAGGACGCTAGCGGCCAACTACAGCAGCATATGCACGTGTCGTTTGACATGAGCGGTCTAAGCGATGCGAGGACCCAGATGAGGGTTGACTGTTTGGGCGCCTGTGTGAAAAAAAAAAAAAAAAATGTGTAGTGAGTATCAGTTTTTGGATTAGTTTTTAGTATATCTCTTTACGTTTGGCATGCTGTATGTATCAATATCATGCACTGTTATATGTAGTTTTTAATACGTTTTTATTGCAAATTTAAAACAATACAAACAATACAGTGAATATTATGAAATATAAAAAAAAAGAAACAATGGTTTCAAAATATCTTCACAATACGCACCTGTGCAGATCAGATTTTAAGTACGATCAACTAGAAATATCTTAAAGCAGTACAATCATCAGAATAAAATGACTAACTCAAAATCAAATGCATAATTCAAGCACATGGGAGCCCCACCCCTCCACTTCTCCCTCCCCCTGCTTGGTGTCAGGGATGCTTTAGGGAGAAACAGACTGGAGCTGAGCAGGAACACAGAGTGAGAAAGAAAAATAGACAAAGAAAAGCTAGACACAGACAGAAATTATAGAGAAATTAGATTTAACAAGGACATCTCAAGATACATGTGACGTATTTTCTAAGTTGATCATGGGGCTACGTGAGTTTCTAAAGGAGTATTTTCTTAGTTTCTGGGACTATGAGACACCAAAGGTGATGGTGGTTAAAAATGGAACTCTTGGAGTCATTTACAGAGGTGTTCAGTTTCTTGTAATCACCTATTTCATCTGGTAAGCTCTATGTTTGTGTACTTGCACGTCCACTGTATGTGATCTAAGGAACACTCTATGAAACTGAAAGGCTTTGTTAACCTCGCTATGATTGAGTTTTCTACATATTTAGTTTAATGCTTCTTCTGGGATTGCATTTTGTCAGCAATATGTTTGTGTTTGTGTGTGTGTGTGTGTGTGTGCGAAAAGACTGTATAATCATAAAAAATGCATTGCTTTAACTTTAAATGATCAAACTCATAAAATGCAGCGTAGTGGAGAGGAGATGCCTCTCATTTGCAGTGAAATGGAAACAAATTAACAGGATAATTGATGGTGGAAACATAACAGATGTATAGAACTATGGGTGAGTCTCTATCCATTATTAGATGTGATATTTGAACTGAGCAGAGCTGTTTTCATACACACTTTGATTTTATGAGGATCTTCATTGTATTGTTCAACACATTTTAAAGTATTTCTTTGATTAGATGTCTTGAGTTTTTTTTCATTCTCTAAATGCGTCATCTCTTCTTCTTCCCTTGGCTTCAGCAAAGAGGCTGAACAGATCCAGGGTAATGTGATACCTGCAATATAAATTGACGTCATGACAGAAAATGTAATATTGGGTCTGTCTGTTCTTTCGTCCTGGAGGTATGTCTTCATCAGTCAGAAAGCCTACCAAGAGAGTGAAACTCGTCCAGAGAGCTCAGTTTACACGCTCATGAAAGGCACAGCAGTTCATGGAGATGATGTCTTGGACACTGTGGAGTACGCTCGACCCTCAGAGGTGAGTCCAGAAAAACAGAAGCAGCAAAAAACATTCAGGGAAGGCTCACCTCTTATACCCTGTCAGCGTCATTATATCTCACTCCAGACGTAATAGTGTTCTTGTGGCGTTTCTCTCACAGGGTGGAGATGTGATTAGTACAATACTGAGACGAGAAGTTACGTATGATCAGATGCAAGGGACCTGCGCTGAGGTGAGGGGGTCAACAAAAGCTTTCTCAACAATAACAGCTAGTACGCAGTTACATAGAAACCTTTATTCTCCCTGGACTGAGCATCTGTCTTGTTTCACTTCAGTATTTCAAAGTTGCCAACGCCAACTGCACAACAGACTCTGACTGTGTGAAGGGAGAGGTTGACTTTGGCGGCCACGGTACTGTTTTTAATCCTCACATAATCTTTTGTCAAACTTTGTCTGCTTTTGCCACAGTCTTTTTTTTTTTTTCTTACTACAGTGCAATACTTGCGATATCCTGTGCAATACACACATGTATGTATTTATATTTTTTCTCATATTTTTACATTTGTATTTATTTTTATATTTGTTATATCCCTTGTTTTCGTACTACTTCTATTCCTGACACTGTCTCTGCACCTTTTCTGTCTCCTCTGTTGCTGTAACAAGTGTGAATTTCTCTGGTGTGGGATAAATTAAGTGTCTCTTATCTTATCTTTAAACACTTTCTTACAGGCAGGAGGACCGGCAGATGTGTTCAGTACTACAATCACACCTTCAAAACCTGTGAAATCCAAACCTGGTGTCCCATTGAGGAATACGCTGTAGTACGGTAAGACAGAAGATCTGTCATGTTGGTTGGTCAAGTTCTCGACAGGCTCATTTGGATCACTTAAAGGAAAAAGAACTCAAATATTTTAACCCATTAACATAGTAAGAAAAATGAAAGAAGATTGATTTTGCCCTCATTATGAATACAGTATAGATGCACAGCTTTAAACACGCTTCCAACAAAGCTTAAACACAGTATGAAAAACATTACTGGACATTATTCACCAAACACCATCATCAGTCTGGGGTTCAGGACTCCCAAAGGACCACAAGATAAATCTGAGGGGGTGTGAGATCATTAACACAAAAGAACAATTTATTTTTCTTCAGATATTATTCCAGTCTTTGCTTCTTGGTTGTGAATCATTCTTAAATCTTTGCCCCTTTGGCACGGTGGATGTAGCAATGTAAGATGTTGCTGGTGGTGGTTGCTACTGGCAACAGCAATGTAAAACCAACTGACGGCGGAATAAACTATTTGGTGTCTTCAACAGAGAACCAGCATTAGTGGAGGCCATCAATTTCACAGTGTTCATCAGGAACTCCATCCACTTCCCCAAATTTAAAGTGTTGAGGTGGAGTACCCACACACACACACACACACACACACACACACACAGGAGCTGTTGCTTTTGGGCATAAGAAGAGCTGATTCAGAGAGAGAGAGAGATTCAGAGGTACTCTTGTCCTTGTCTTTGGCAGGGGAAATATCAAAGATGCTTCAAACAAGCGTGACATGCACAAATACCTCAGTAAGTGTCATTATCACGAGGAGAAGGAGCCATACTGCCCGAACTTCCGCCTGGGCTACATCGCAGATCAAGCGAGGGAGAATTTCAGTGAGCTCTGCAGGACCGTGAGTACAGCTTCTACACTATGTTAAGGAGGGATGTTGAAAGTGTCCTATACTTTGTGATAGTGTAGCATTGCTTAAGATATGATCATTGCTCAGGGGGGAGTGATAGGGGTTTTCATCAACTGGAAGTGTAACCTGGACCTGGATCCTTCTCACTGTAAACCTACATACTCCTTCCGTCGTCTCGACCTCCGAAAAGATCAGGCCAGCTCTGGTTACTATTACAGGTGAGCTCCGGCGCTGATCGTCTTCTTCACCATCTTTAAACTGTGTTTGTCACTTTGCCTTGAGGTGAGTTTTCCTGCCTTTTACCCTGCTGGTTTTTGTGTCATTGTCCAGGTTTGCCAAATATTACAACAAACATGGGGTGGAGTCTCGGACGCTTATCAAGGCTTATGGCATCCGTCTGGATGTCATAGTTCACGGACATGTAAGTGGAATTTCCATCATTACTTCTTACTGTTGGGACTGTCAGTGTGATGTTATTTGACATTTCTTCTTCAGGCTGGTAAATTCAGTCCCATCCCGACCATCATCAGCACGGTGACCGCTATGACGTCTGTCGGGATTGTGAGTACTCATTACTTTGAGGTCTGTCTATCTAGCTGTCACTCTTTGCACCACAAACTGCTTTATCTTTTCATGTGGCCCCTCTAGTGCACCATTATCTGCGACTGGATCATGCTGACTTTTATTGACAAGAATGAAGTCTACAGTGAGAGAAAGTTTGATGAGGTGAGTAAAAGGCATCTTATATTCAACACATATGGGTTCATCTGTGTCATACTGATCATTAAAGGTTCTGTATCTCACAAAGAAGCTAATGACACGATTTTCAAACACTCTCAACTACCTGCTTTTAAGAATACATACAGATGTGTTTACGTACAGTAATTGGTGATGTTACACAGATCGGTTACCGTGGAACAGCCACACAAAATGTTATCACGACCAGCTACTTTATTTGGAGCATCACACTCCTGAGACACGCAAGGAAAAAGGTTTTACTATTTACATAATTTTCTTTACATAATTCAGGTAATTTCACAAAGATTTTTCTTCTCAAAAATGTTATTTATCTATCTTTCTAACATTTTTCTAACTTGTAGTGGACATCTGATCAATCTTTTCCACAAAAAGTATATTACAAGGTGTGATTTGTTAATGACAAACCATACATTTTCTTTTTAATTCCTTTGCATTCTATGAATTTTAGAAGCAAATATAAAACAAATTTTAAAACCTGCTCTTCTGCCTCGCTCTCTTCATCCTTACTCTACTGACAGCTCAATGTCTGATTCGTTCTCAATAATTTTAACAAAATCTTTTCAGCCTCATTCAGAGCTCTGTTTCCTGAAGTATGGAAACTGGTTGATGAATACTAAAATTGCTGATGGCTGAATCCCATTTAGCTGCTTTGGCTTCAGGGTCCTGATGATGTGTGGCTGCCTCACTCAGTGAAGGATATCTGTCCTCCACAGGTCATCAAGGAACCCACGGTGCCCATTCCCACGGAGCTCAGCTACATCAACAGCTACGGCTCAAACCACTCAGACCTGTCCGACGGTGTACCGCTGTGATGCCGGCACAGTTGCCTCAGTATGTGTGGACTCTCCTCCATCAGCTGACTGTGGAGACTCTCTCAGGTGTCTGCCACAGCTCAGATATAGACTGCCAGCTGACGCTATGCTGTTTTGTAGTGGGAACCACAGGGACGGAGGGCGTCTTCTGAGAGACAGCTGGTTCTTGCTAAGTCTCTGCCTGTGCAGTGGATTCAGTTCATATATTATCTCAAACCATTTCTTACTTTCTTTTTTTATAAGTTTTATTTTGATTTTTCCACTCAGAGGAATAGATACAGAGTTACAAGTGACAAAATACATTAACACACACATATAAATGTCTAGACAATAGACATACACGTGCATATACACAAGCTGTGTAAACCTTTTCTAATTTCAGTGATGTCATCAACTCTCTGACCTATTGTATAAATGAAGGTTCATTGATTCCTAGTTGAGAAGAATGAGACGGCAGCCCAAAAGAATGTGCGAAAATGTGTTTATTTTCTCACCATGAAAAGAAATGAAACCATTTCATAGCAGAAAAATATTAAGAGTGCACAGTAACAGGAAACTATGCCTATTTCTGTCAATGTATTGCAGATATTCAATGCAATAAATGTATTCTCATCAACTAAAATTTCAGAAATCAGCGTTACAGGAAATCATCATTTTATCACCAGTATATCATGAAACATTGACCTTTGCACAAAATTTGCATTATTACAATTAGAAAGCTGCATACCATGTTTGAAGAAAGCAAATATTCTGATTTAGGTCCTTGGTCTTTCAACCTGAGAGGATACAGCAAGGAGACGTATGAGAAGAGCGGTAATCAAATAACAGACATTTCCTATAAAATGGTTTCTCTAATAAGATTATGGGGAAGTGTGAATCCATCTGGATGCCAGAGAGCAATACAAACGTCAGTGGTGAAAAAAAGACTCAAGACTCCAGTTTAATGGGTCGATAACTGCCATTATGGATGGAGGAGCACAATCACGTCAGTTCGGAAATCGTGTTCATGACATGTAAAGAGGCGACTTTCAGCTCTAAAATACCAGACGTTAAAGCGCAGTGCTTATGTTAATCTAGTTTACTTCTAAGCTCAAAAAGCTTTGTCTGAGCTAAGATGTACTGAGAGGCTAACAATTTAAAATGTAAAGAATTTAGTCACAGGCTCTCTTAAGTGCTCTCATTCCTTCTTTCATCAGCCTACATGTAGTGTACAGTATGTGTCAGTGAGAAGCTCTAAGGCCAATCTAATTGTGCCTAAGATCAGAGTCTGAAATGTGATTACTTGTCTGGGAGACACCCATCAGCAGGCAAAGCGAGTCATCTGCGGGCAATGAGGTTAAAGTGATGGAGGTGCAAGAATCACTGTGTTACGGGCTTGTTCACAGTAATGACTAATCATCAAATGACCTTAAATATAAAAGCAAAAAAATAATTCACAACCAGGCACAAAATCAGTGAAAAATTCTCAGCCTGCACCAAAATGTAAAGTTTCAAATTTGTCCATTGACTCAAACATAAAAATAAAATAAAAAAAAAAACTCAAATTATCTTCACAAACAGAGAACTTGACAGGAGACGATAATGCAGCTTGCAATAAAGCTGCATCAGACGTATCTTTGCATTTCACTGCAGGTTGACAGAATGAATGGGGGTGAGGTCGGAGCAGCTGAGGCCACAAGCTGCAAACAAACCACAACAGACACATTAGTAGCCAAGTAGCTCAGAGCCCAAGTGTGTCTGCTGATTAAGGTCCCCGAGGTAGACAGCACTCTCAATGTTTATGATTTTGGTTTTGTAGCTACCGTAGTAGAAGAACTGAGCAGTGAGGACATTCAGGCTCAGTTAAAAACATGTGGAAAATATTTATTAACAGATAAAATCTGAAATTCATACACATACACACTTTTATTGTGGCATAATCAAAACATCAAACACATTGTGACGACTCCAGCTCCTCCTGTTGAATATCTACACATTTTTCTGTCAGCCTGCCACACCGGTGTACTCAATCACACACCATGAAACATCGGCGAGCCTGTGCTTTGACTGGGAAAGTGATCGTTTCAGAGTTGAGTGTTTCCCAGGCTGAAAAGCAGTCGCCACAGATGCAGCTGAGGGACAGTTCTGTGGTGGATGTCACATTTAGTGAGCGCTCTGGCTGATGTTTGGACTCATAACAAGCAACCAGTCAATGGTCTCCTCCAGGAAGCTCATGTTGTAGTGGGACGCTATGCTGCGAAACACTGCGATCTGCTCAGAGAAGCTCTTTAAATGGAAGAAAAAGGGAGAAAAAAAAAAAAAAAGCAGCTGTGAGAACAGTGTCTGATGGGGACGACCATATGCTTTGTAATGATATAATGCATTTGAGAATGGAAACCTTGGTTGGGAAGGTGAGGTCAAAATCTCCGGCACAACTGCAGTACGTGGGCATGTTTGCTTCCTTCACTCCTTTGCATTTTGTACACACCTAAAATCATACAAAGAGGTTTCAGCAGTGATGCAGCTTCAGGAAAAAAATAAGAAAATAAGACTCAAGTGAAACTGCCCAGCCTCCGTTACCTGTTTTCATAATCGTTTTTTTTTTAATATCTCATATATATGAATATCTCTCAAATTCTGTTTTATAACAGATGTGGGCTTTTCATGATTTTGTTTTTCATTTTTGACATTTTTTTGGACTGATTATTTACTTTGCTGCATTTCTTGATATATTTTGATATATATAACATACAATATATTTGTTATAGTGGTGCACTATACTATACACCATATTATACGACTATATTAGTATATATCAAACAATGATGCTTCTTATTTTATAGGTTAATTTGTTGATACTGATGGCACCTCTGAAATTACTGCCCCAACATTTGCAAGAGAAGAGAGTTACTTTTGGAATATTTAGCTTTTATTTAGAGATACAGACAGGAAACATGGGGACAAACAACAAAGTTCTCTGTTCAAAATCAAACCAGGAACATTGGAGTTTATGATAAAACTGTTATTTTGCTAGGATGTTTCATCCAGTCAGTCTAGAAATCAGGATGTTTTACTCACCAGGTCCTGCAGTGTGTAGCTCATGAGCTTCTTCTTTAAAGCTTCCACCAGAGCCATCTCAATAGACTCAGTCTCATACTGTGCCTGGCAGCTGGAGCAGAACCACTGAGGCAAAACAGTTCCATCCTAAAGACAGGAAAACGAGAGAGGAAATCATTTAACTGGATGTATTTGAAATAATCTAATAAGCAGGGTCCAAAATAGGAGTAATATCTGTTATTATTATGCCTGTCAGTGCTCCTTCTCTTACTTGTGCCATAGACGGGTCCCTGCAGAGGTCGAGGTCACGACAGAAATTGCAGTGGTGGCAGATGACCTCTGGCAGGATGTAGGAGTTACAGGGGTCATGGAACTGGGCGTTGTCTGAAAACTCTCCGACGTCCACAAGACGCAGGAGGTCTCTTTTTAGCTTGTTCACCTGGTTCGCTATGTTGGCATCCAGTGAAAGGACCTGAAGAGACAAAAGATGGAGTTGAGAAGATGGAGCTGCTTTTTTCTGCATCTGGTGCAAATCTCGCAAAATTGTGGCGTACTGTTGGTGGAAAATCACGACTACATGCAGCACATAAATAAATCTTTATAAGTCGGTATGGGTAAGTAACATACCTGGCAGACGTATTTGATAAACTCCAGTGCTGGGTTGTTGAGTGGCAGGTGGGATCCAGGCAGGACGGGGAACATCTCTGAGGGCTGGTTCACACTCCTGGTACCCGTCACCTTCTTCTGGATTTTTTGAGTGATGGTGAAAAAGTTCTGTGTCAGCTCGCTGGACACATATTCCTGGGAGAAGGAGATCATTCCTGTTGGAGAGAGTATCAAAAAACATCGCATCTCAGAGGAAATCAATCTTAAATACAATTAAAAGATCCCCATTATACGTTTAAGTGTAACAGACACTAGCCTGTGACGACTCTAATGAGTGTAATGTGAAGTTGTTAAGAAACACAAGGAAGGTTTTAGTAATTGAAACAGCATCTTACCAGGAAGAGCACTCAAGTCCCCCACTGCCTGCTGGGAAGCCTGACTGCCTCCACGTCTCTTGACTGGCGTCGCCCCTGGAGCGTTACGTCTCAGCTCCTCTTTCATGCTGTGATAGACCGCTGCAATGTAGGCTGGTGTGCAAAGTGTACGTGTAAGAGTTGGTAGAAAGAGAAAGCAAGAAAAAATATCCATTGTGTATTGATTCTTTTCTTTTTTCTTTTTCTTTTACCGGAGACAATCATGAGGAAGTAACTCTGACAGGAGGCAGTTTGGGGCAGATACTGCATGATGTTCCAGTTGCTCTCAATCAGCTCCTCCACCTCATCCGTCTCTCCATCACCATCATCCTCCTCAGCTTCATCCTCGTCTTCGTCCTCGCTGCCCTCCTCATCTCCCTCCCCTCGCCTGTTTCTCTTCTGTTTGGCTCCGTCCTAAAAAGGACACATGGGTTCTGTTTCGTTCTGCGTCTTTGATCACTGCAATTATATTGTAGGGCAGAAGATGCAGTCTGAATTACCTCTCCGTACAAGATGCTGGAGGGCAGTTTGCCCTTCACACCGCCACAGTTGGCCGGATCCATCCACAGCAGGAACTCCCAGCATCGGGAGAAGGAGATGGACAAAGAGTGAAATATTTCTCTGGAGTGGATGCTAGAGGGGAAACAGCGAGGAAGGTGAATTTTCAGGTGTTCGGCCCACTTACAATAGAATAGGAAACTCAAATGAAAAAAAACTATTCTTTGATAAAATACCTTGATCTTAATAATGTGGCATTTTGGAGATGACTACAGTGCTTTCAAAACATGTTTAAAACAAGGGAAGATGCACAGATATGATCACTAGTAATATAGAGCAAACCATTGAACACACAATTGTGTGTTGTGTTCAGAAATGCTGCTGTAATGCTGCCGAGACGGCCAGAAAAACATTTGGCCATGCCACGAGATTATAAAAATAACCTAAATCCCATAACATATTTAGTTTCACATCGTTTGGGCTAACTTTAATTTTTCCTTCCATTAGTCTAATGGGAGGGTTCTCCTCTTCTAAGCTTGCTTTACAGAATTCACTTCTAATGATGGAGACCACAATACCATCTCAGGCAAACTTTTAACTGCTCTATTGGATAAAAAAAATAGAGGTACATTTGCTTTACATTTATATTTTTGTGTGCAAATATTCATATTTGTCCCCATTTTTGCATTTATCAATAGCATTATTACTACTAAATTGCATATGTCCAGTGATAACATTGTTTTACAACGCAAAAGTGTATACACACTCTCTAGAGGTGTGACTCGCAAAGGGAAAATGTCTGACCTGTTGGTGATGTATTCTACGTAGCCAATGGCGTCATCTATCCTCCGTTTCTTAGTACACAGGATGATCCTGTTGAAGTTTCCGTACACCACAGTGGAGCCGAGACGTTTGAACTCTGAAACCAACCTGACAGCAGAATGACAGCGTGATTAATAAATGGAGTGGAAGCACTGTAGCTATTATGCAATAAAAAAGGCAATGCAAGAGGTGCAACCCAGGTAAATCAAAAACTCAGTTAATTGACTCACCCTCACTGGAGACTCTAAATGCTCATTATGACATTCAAGTTGCAACAACAAATCTTTATCAAGCAGTTTGATGAGTGCAGTGACACGTAGCCGAGCATGATGGGAGCAGACATGTTCAAAAAAAATCCAATAAACACAGATATAGAGGATGATGTGGTACTCACTGTAGAAACACCTTTTTCATCATGTTGTGCAGCGTCCGGTGCAGTGCAGGGTCGTAGAGCAAAGAGCTGGGGGAACGCAGCCAGCGGTAGAAGTGCATCACCTGATTGTCTGCATACACGTTGTGATACTGTGTGATCTCTCTGACCCATCCAACCACCATGCTCTTCAAGATCCTGCCCATACAACACAGAGCAAACACTAAGGTGAGCAGAACACACACACAAAAAAAATAAAATGTAACAATGCAACTAGACGTACAGATGTTTACACACCGGAAAGTGTTGGAGCACAGAGCTGTCTCATCATAGCTAGCGAGAGCGCTGGCCCCCTGGTTTCCCGACATCATGTCTTCCAACGAGGCCTGCTGGATCACATCAAAACTGACACCCAGACTAGCTCCGCCCTCCATGTCGTTGACATGCTGTGACTGTAGGATGGTGTTCACCGCCAGGCTCTGCAGGTCCAACTCCACACACACTGAAAGACACAGAAACAGGATCATCCATGAATTGAGAAAGTTTAAAAACGTACAGTTACTTAATATCGACTTTTTCTTGGATGCAGATTAAGTGTGTCCCTTGTGTGCAAGTACCTGTGGAATAACATCCTTGAGCATTTATCTCCACAGAGGCCCTGTCATCACTTTCCATGACCAGACGACTGTCATCAGCCTCTTTCCCTCCGAGGTCGGGCCTGGCTGTGGGTGAAAGCCACAGCAGGTGGTTGTGTTTCCGAAGATGTCTTGCCAGGAACAAGTCTGAGCCAAAGATGGACACATCCTGAGGCAAGTTCCCCACAGGTAAGTGGTAATACCTGAGAGCGAGAGATATTATATGAGTTTTAAAAGTTCAGATGTTGCATGAGACAAAAACCTGAATGCTGTCACCTAAAATGACTAACTGAAAATACACACACAAACTACAGCAGCACAGCAAGGGTTTGTTGGAGGAGGCCTTTGACTCAAACTTCAAATAAAAACAAAATGGAAAATGTCCGCTCTATCTTCTCCGGTCGAGCCTTCTCTGTCACAGGAATCCATAGAGCTAGCAGTGTGTAGTTCCTACCTGGCCATGTCGAATGCCTGTGACAGGCAGCTGTCCAGGTTGAGGTAGTGGCGGATCATACGTCGAGCACCGTGGCGCTGCCAGTCCAGCACGTTGTAGCTGATCTCATCAACCACATGCACTGGAACAGCTGGGAACTCCTCAAGCACCGGCATCCCTGCGGCCAACCGCCGCAACTCCCAGTTTGACTGCACCGCAATGAGGGTGGGTCCACGACGCTCCTCCTGTAGTAGCGACAGACAATTTCACACCACCAATTTAGTCACGCAAACATAATTAGTAATGTGTATGTATGTAATCATCAAAAGATGAGAGTATTTAAATGGCTCCAGTTTATTTTACCTTGTAGTTTAGCAGTATACGTTGCAGCGCACGGTAAATAGCCTTCACGTCGTTTTCAGCTCGAACCTCAAAGTTGTGTTTCTCTGGAGGCAGGAGCTCCTCTGTCGTCTTCTCCAGGAGAGCAGTGCGTTCGGCTGTGTAGAGGTTACTCAGGTTGGGCATCTGGTTGCTTCTGACCTGTGGAGATAAAATAAAGACAGAACTTAAACGTTTTTCTCTGCCAGTTGGGAAGGGATGCATCAGCATTTATATCAGCTTTGGGGAGGAGAGGGAAAGACAACGACAACAACAACAAACATAATTGGGCTATCGATTAAGCTGTACGAATAAATTTAATTGCATTCATAGGCTTTCGATGTAGCCGCCATGCATTTGCTGCCACTGGAAGAGCCTCAAAGTATGAGTCAAAACACCAACACGCTAACAGTGGTAGAAATAAAGAGCTGTATTCTTCTTACTGTATCCAGGACAAAGATGCTGGCTTTGCGCTGAGAGGGGATGAACAGGCCAAACAGAGCCTTGTGTCCCTGGCAGTGATGATACATGTAAATGTGGCGAACACTCCCTGAGAAGAGAAACATCATACAGTGATGTAAAGGATCAGGATACACAAATATAACTCAAAATAGTTACACTGCTTTGTGTATTCATAAACATTTAGAGAATAATATCAAATCTAACAAGGTAGAAGGGAAAACAAACTGGTCAGAATACAAATAAACCAAACAATAATCCTCACAGGATCATTTTGACATCAATTCAAGATTGTGCCAGAGTGTGAAAAAGACCTCACCAGGTTCCAGGTAGCTGAACTGGGCCAGAGACCTCATCTCCAGATGCTCCAGGTCAAAGGTGTCAGCCTCCCTGCCAGCCAGCTCCCTCACAACATGTTTATTGACCATACACACACATCCGAGCTGCACCAGTGCACGAAACAGCAATGGGACCTAAAAGAGATCACGTTAAATGTGTAATATGCCATTCTGGTCACGGTAGCACATTAATTGAACTCACAGACGCACACACACAAAGACTAGAATGAGTGAGGTGAGAAAACACTGCTGGAGGTGTGTATTACCTGCGTTTCATAGACCCCTTCGATGTCTGGGGCAGATAGGTCAGCGTTGATCTCGTTGATGTGCTCCTGGTACATGTCCTCTGGTACACAGTACTCGTAAAGGTAGTACACCATGTTGGAGCGAGGCAGCATTCGGTTCACCTGAACCCACACAATTCATATTGGTTATTTGGGTACGACAGCAGGTGTTTTCAAACCATTTATAGTAACTGAGATGCATATTATTGTTGCCTTTTTGTATGTGGCTCCCTCCTCCTGTTTTGGGACTTTCTGATTGACATAGAAGACACGCGGGATGTTGAGCTTCATGCAGTGGAGGTCATTTCCAATTACAGCCCACAACTTGTACAGACCAGGGTGGCTGGTCTCTGCAATCTTTAAGGCAGGGAACAGGACATCACATGAGACAAGATTAGATGTTTTTCTATGCATTTTGTTATTTGCTAACTGGTGAGGATGATGATGAAAATTGCTTTTGTCTCACCTGCACAATTTGCCATGGCATGTCCAGGATGCTACGTGCTGTTTTGCGGAGGAAGCTTCCCAGGCCGGTGATGGGTCCATCTCTGATCACTCCTCCCCCTACAGGCTGAGCTTCACCATCCAGCAGCCTCCTCCTCTTCTTTCTCTCCTTCCTCTGCCTCAGCTGCAGCTCCCACTTCTTCTTGTGGTAACGCAGCCACACTAGTCGCTCCTCCTGTACACAGACGCTGTTATTAACGCTTTGCGGGAATGCTGGAACAAATTTGAAAGTGTTTCAACATCTGTCTCCAATATATTCAGAAAGGAAAAAGCCTGAAAAGACTAGAAATCAGTACACCGACACAACAGGTAACACTTTGTCCTTGTTGCTGCTTGTTTACCCGTGTCTTTCCCGCGGGTGGGGGTGGCCCCAGGATCTCTCTCCAGGACTGAGTGAGCTCCAGATCCTGAGACTCCACCTGGCTGTCCTCGCCCTGAGAAGCCCGCTTCCGTTTGGTGCTGATGAGGATGGCAGGCTGCAGAGGTCTGGCAGGCTTTCCAAAGTCCTCCATGTCTGCAGGTTGGACTGGTTCAAGAGGCTGACGGGCCACCTGAGAAAGGACATTTAGAAAAGAAACAAAGCTCATAATGGGGCAGCAGGATGGGATCGTGGTTGGAAACACAGTCCTTTAGTCAGAGGAAACTTTCTGCATTGATGGTCTGAGAGGACATTTTGCTATGAAGTGAACAAACCTGTCTCTTGCCCTCACTGGTGAACAGCTCACTGATTTTCTTTTGCTTGTAGATATCATTTTTCTCCAGGAGTTTCTTGTGAAGCCAGTCAGGATGCCTCACTCTGGGTACCGGATTCTTCACCTGATGTACAGATAAAATTTTAATTGGTTCTGTTCTGTCCATCAGCCAAGGACAGATTGAGAAACCAATGAAACATGCTTAATCTTTACCTGTTGAAGAGCTGCAGGAATGGTGATGATTTTCTGGATGGCACTACCCAACCTTTCAATGTAATAAGACCAGTCTAGGATCTGCAAAAGGCCCACAAAATAATTTTTAATGTCAAAGGGAGCACACGAGCAAATTCAAACAGAAAACCACAGGCTCATATCAAAGTGCATAAAATGTTTGTTAATAAACTCACAGAACGGATGTCCAAGTCATGCAGGCTGGGCATCTTCAGCCACTTACGGAGGAAATGTTTCTTGACACTGGGCTCTGCCTGGAAGATGGCCAGAGGAATGGCTCTAATGGAGCGAACAGAAATCAGTCAGTGCCAGACTCAAGGCTTTTACTTCTGGTAATGTTACAAAATGCTTGTTCTTCACAAACATTTAACATTGGGAAGCAACTCTGACCTGCCAACACCAGAAAATCAGATATCGTCAATGCTTTTCAACCAAGTTGTTTTTGTATTTGTTTTGGTATTAGTCAATAGTCAAATACAGGGTTTGTGTGTAAAAGTGACATTATTTTGCAAACAGGCCGGATCTGGCTCCCTCACTCTGCCACAGTTATAAAAGTTTATTTTCAGAGCTGTTGTCCCACCTCTCTGTGACAGGCGAACCCTCAGGTTTTCGGGAGATGACGTAGCGACAGCTCAGACCAGCGTCTTTCACCATTTGGTCTCCCAGGAACTCAGCCAGCCTCTTAGCTGTGCTGATAGAAGTGGACTTCTGCTCTCCGTAGTCCTCTAGCCTTCTGGACATGGAACGATTCTCTGAAATGAGCTCAAACAGCTCTGCATCTGGCATGTTGGCAGCCTGGAAAACCAGTGAAATAAATTGAGTCAAGTGTTTTTAAACAATTTAAGGGCAGGAATCAACGTTTGGACTTTGCTTTCTCTCCAAATGATATTGAATCGAGAAAAACGCATGATTACTCAAAGCTACACCTGAAAACACGATTTCTTGTCCTACTAGGATGCTAGTTGACACCATTTGATCACAGATTTTTACCTTGCTGTACAGAACGTCCAGCCAGTAGTCAGCCACTTTGGCCACAGAGGCGTACACCTCCTCCAGAGTGGTGCCTTTGAGGAAAGCCTCAAACACTGATGACTGAAAAATCTTAATGAGCTGGAGCTCTCCTCTTCTCTTCACTTCAAAACCCTTCAGCTCAGCCAGAGAGCCATCCTCATTAAACACAGCATATCTAAAATGCAGAACAAAGCTTAAATATTTATCATAATCACAGTGCATTTAAATATAAACCTCACTAGGCAGATCATTCATTAATGTTGGTATCAAAGCCATCCAATCCACCTGGGTCAGAGGTATAATAGTACATTTAATCACAGGAAAAAAAAAATCTATAAAACCTCTATGACTATACCTTTTCTTCAGCTTCTTCCCTTCCTCTTTCGAGGCCGGCAGGATCATGGCCAGGTACGGTCCGTCCACCTCAAAGAAGATGCTGTTCTCTGACCTCGTCTCGTAAGTGAGGGTCGCGGGGTCGACCAGCTCGTGGTACTGATCGTTGGTGAATCCCTCCTTCACCAATATGTTCAGCATGGCCCCAGGGTAAGAGATGGTCACTTTCGGCTTCTTCTCATTACTGGTTTTCACCACAAAGTTCTCAGGAAAGGTGTTGGGGAGGACACACCAGATACCGTCAGTGTCCAACTCGAGGGGCCTCCTGAGCAGCAAAAAAAAAGTAGAAGGAAGAAGGAAGGAACCATGATATGTGTGAAATGGAAATGCACTGTAATAGTTTTTTGGTTCACATATTAGGACAACTTGATTTCAACAGACAAGGACACATGTGCTTCTAAAACACGTGGGATAAGAGCAAAAGCAAGTAAGACAAACACAATACTGCTGGATACAAGAATCTGCTGAGGAAACATTGTTTAAAAGGCCGTGGACCCCTTCCAGCTCCATCTCTCCAGAGCTGGAACTGACCTTGCACTGGCCAAAATTCTTTAATTAGGTATCACATTATCTATATGACGCTCACCCAATTTGCTCGATGAGCTCTCTGGCCTGAGTGATGATGTTGGCTCCAGTGTAGCACACGATGCCAGCCATCTCCATGGAGTACCAGCGCGCCCTGATGGAAACACACCAGCAGCACAGACAACATGAGGTCCGCAGCGGAGAGCCCGATTTCACTTGCAGCAAAGCCTTAAGAGCTAAAGTAACATCGCAAGCAAGATGATATTTGATGATTTGAATGATAAAGACTGTGGCTGGCTCCTACCCTTTCCTCATGACGTAGCCGTAGAAAGAGTTGAGGATACACTTGTGAGCGAGCTGAAGAGAATCGTACAGGATCTCCATGTTTTTGCAGCGCTTCACTTCAGCAGCGTCTCCGCTGTCTTGAGCTGCTGCCAGTTTCTTCTTCCACACCTTAAGCAAAGGTAGATGAAAAACTAGTACTTCACAGCAAGTAGATTAGAACAAAATGTGTAATGGCCAAACGGCTAGAAAGTTTAAAGGAAAAAAGTTGTTTAGAAAATATATATAAACATGTATTGAACTGAACATAGTGTACAAAAAAGGGTGTGATTGAAATTTTAAGTGCTATCAAAAAACAAGACTGATTTCTCCTCTCCAAACTATACCTTGTGGAGTCCTTTGAACTCATAACGGCGATCTCTGAAAGCTCTCACGGTGTCCACATAGAAGGAGTTCTCTCTCTGACAGATGGTGGTGACTCGCGCCTCCAGCCTGGTGACGTGTGTCTTCTTATAGGCCTTCTTACAGTAGTCTGAGATGAAGACACCACAGGACCAACAATGCTTTAGCAACCGGTCATTAGAAAATTCTGATAGCCAAGATCTAGGAGCCAAAAAAAAAAAGTACCTGCCAGACGTTTCTTCTCATGTTTGGCCTGCTCCTCCCGGTTGAGAGTGTGGAAGGCCCGAGGTGGACCGTTGGGGAAAAATGGCGGGAACTTCTCAGACTCAAGCTGCTGCTGGATGCGGTGGAACTCACTGCGACTGGCAGGCACTATAAACAGAGACAAAAGTGTGAAAAAAATACTGTAATCAACCGCACATAAACACTGCAGAAGCGATGATGGCATCAGCTACAGGTTTTGAATCGACATGAACTTACTTATTTCCCCTCTCCATTGCCAGGTCATTCTCCTCTGGCAGGTGGCACCCGGCTTGTTAAAGTCACAGGCAGCACAAGTGGCCTCATCAACCATAGCGGATGGCTTTAAAAATGGAAAATAAAATAATGAATTCCACGTTTTGCTGTGAGTTTTACCCAATGCTTTTTTAAAAATTTCTCTTTTACCTGCAGGCGGTTGGTGAGGATGATATTTGGGTACATCGCCCCAACGTCCAGATGGTAGATTAGGGGGCATTCGATCCTGTTTGGAACCTCTTTCAGGGATTTCAGCTTGTTTTTGATCTCATCACATACCTGAGAAAATACCAGCAATACTCTATAACATCTAGCTGAGAACAGTCGGGATGACGTTTCAATATAATGACACAAGAAGAAGACACAACTAAAATAAAAAAAAAAGAGGCACAGCAAGGAAAAAATTAAAAGGCAACACACCTCATTAAAGTTGATGACCTGCTCCAAAGGGACTTTCTCCTCTTCCTCGATGGCATGACGCATCGTTCTCTCAACTCTTTGCAGCAGGAAGTCGAATGCAGCTGGGTTCTGTAGACACACCAGATCAAACGTCACGCAGAAAAAACACACAACAGTGGTGAAGCAAAGAGCCGGCTGTGAGTCGCACTGTACCATTTTGAATCGGCAGGGGATGTCACTGCGGAACACCCCGGACTCCAGCGCCTCCACGTGGCCGCCCACGTAGGTCTCAGAGTCCATGACGTGGCCGTCGTCTGTTAGTTTGTTGAAGACCTGCTCCTGCTTGTTGGGGAAGATGATGTTTGCGTGGAAGGCCTGCACCATGAGCAAAGCTTCACACAGAGTCCCCGAACCTTTACGCAGCACCTGGTGACAGATTATTCAGCAATGAACAATTATCAGTATGAATGTTCTTTGCTTTGGATTTCAGGTCTTTTGCAAATGCACACAATAGACAAACCTCATCGGGCTCCATGGGGATGATGGTGCACAGGGCGAAGATGAAGGGGTGGACATATTTCATGTACAGGTAATACGTGGCAACGGCGTCTGACACAGAGTAGGTGGCTAAAGTCTGACAGAAAAGCAGGGAAAAGAAAAAGTCAGTGCAAGTCATTTCTTTATTTGTAAGTAATAAGTCAGTTTTGTTTGTACCTGCGGCTCCTCCGTTGCCATGCGGCACATCTCCTCTGGGTCCAGCTCCACTGGGTCGTAGCCCAATTTGGCCTTCGCTGCTGCCTTCAGGTTATGACTTCCCACTGGCAGGTAACTGTCTCTCTTTACCCACCTGACAGAGGAAGGACAATGTTTGAAATTAATTAATCTAAAATTAAACCTAACTCTTATGTGCGAGGTCATGTAAACCCACACTGGTATCATTTTAACTGCCTCAGAGGTGTTCAAACCTTAAACAGTCCATGTGGATGGCTTGACTGGACTTGTACTCTCCCTGACTGTCCTTCTGGAAACCAATCTCCCGGTGCATGCTCAGTCCATGGAGGGCAGCCCGGGTCTCAACAAAAGGCCTTGAAAAGGGTGGAAACAAAGCAAAGAGCGGTGAGACATCACAATATGAGTATTTAATGTAGTCTGTCTGCAGAAAGAGCAAAATAACATCTCACCAGTCAAAGAAGTCTCCATTGTAGGTAACAAAGATGTTTGGTTTGGTTTCTTGAATGTGATCAAACCACCGCTGAATGAGCATCGCCTGCAGCCAAAGTCGTTACCACATGTTATTACACTGATGCGACCACAGAGCTTCACATTAATATACCAAAAGATGTTCTCACATGCTTCAGTTTTTATTTACATTGTAATATATCTGCCGTTATAGAGCCATGTACCTCATTGTCCTCATTGAAAATAGTGAAAGGCCCTTCATATTCCGGTTTGGGAGTGAACTCAAAATCTTCAATGTTTTCCGAGACAATCTCTCTGTTTGTGATTAGAAACCCCTTCAAAAAAAAAAAAAAAAGCTTGTAAGACAGACACGTATATTAATAGCAGAGTAATACATATTATTAACGTGTGAAGGAAATGCTACTCACCTGTCCATCAATCATGTAGGACATCATCATAATCTGATCGGTCTCTGCGTCTGGGAATTTCAGAGGCAGCTTGGTGGTCTCTATGTCGAAAGCCAAAACAACTGGGTCCTAAAAAGAACAAGAAACAATGTTTTAAAGACGTGACTTGCAGACTTCAATAAATGGCTGATCCTTTGTTGCAACGTAATAAATAAACTCCTCATACCGGTCTCTCCACAAGATCGTCTCTGTGTACAATCTCTGGCAGGTAAGCGCTGCCTCTGTATCGAACATTATACCAGTGAGCCTGAGAAATACAGACAGCAAAGATAAGAACAGCAAACGAAATATCGTAGAGGATTTTCTAAAACATCAAGACAACAGAAATCTCTCTTTACCACGTGGATCTTGAGGTCGATGGACAATCGCACATGATAGGGCACATCATACTCTCTCATGTCCACTATGTTGTCCAACTGGTCTGAAATACTCTTTAACATCCCGTCTTCATCTGCTGAGGTCACACTGCCACCCGATAAGGCACTGTACAACAAAAAGGTGTCAACACATGACATTAAGCTGGAAATAACTGGGTAAACCTGACTAGAAACTGATGGGATTGGTGGGTTGGAGGAACCTTGATAACATTGCGGTGTAGGCGTCATTGGACTGCTCCCTCTCTCGGTTCTTGCGTACCGCTGGGGAGATCTCCCGCTTGACCTTGATGAGGTCGTCCACGGTGTTAAACGACAGCTTGATGTAGCTTCTCTTCAGCCCGACTAGATGGTTCGGCTGGGGGACAGGTGGGCATAGTTCAACGCGTGCCAGTGATTTTTAAATGTGGCTGTTTTTATCTACTTTAATGCTGTTAAAGGATGATACAAAAAAATAAATCTCACCAGGTCCAGGTCCTCTTTTGGCAATATTTCGAGCTTCGCCACTTTTCCTTGGAACTTCTTTGACAAGTATGAGTTAACCTCCCTCTCGCAGTTCTGGAAATAAAGTTATCTTTAAAGGAACGAGATCTCGAACATGTTTCCGAGATATAGCAATCAAATGACAGACAGCGTTTACCTTTTTAGTGGCAATGTAGAAATATGGCTTGAAGGGGAGGGCCACCTGCAGACAGAATTAACATCAGGAGTTACATTAAGCAACAAAGAAGGCTGTTTTTAAAGTGTGCTATTAGATAATAATTACTGCCAAGCACCCACATTGCTGTGTTCCCCTTAAACACACCTTAAACCTGCTTCCATCCTCCTGTATGAAATAGTAGTCCACAGCACTGATCATCCTCTTGTCTTCATCCAGGATCTCTGTCTACATGCAGAAAAGTCACGTTTGTTATCATCTCTTCTCCTCAAGTCATTCACAAGCTCAAAAGGGACTCTGCACACACTTACAGGATGCATGTTGATCAGCCAGCCTGTTTTCTCCCCCGGCTCCTTCATCCTGTCGAAGCCGAAGCGGGCGTCCATCTCGTCGGTGAACTGGCTGCGCTCGAGCCGCTTGAGGGCCGACATGGAGGATCCATCGTCCCTGGTTTAAACACACACACACACACACACATTAAATGTATTATTTCCTTCTGTCATTTGCTGTCTGAAGTAATGTCTCCACTGCTGTCTGTGAGGTGAAACAACTCACTGGTTGTCCTGGTCTCCACTTTGTCCTCGGTCTGCTCTGAACCGTCCACTGTTTTGAAGAACCATCTTCTGCCGGACACAACGCGGCCAAATAAATCTAATTCTCGCGCAGGTTTTGTACGTTTGTAACTAAGGTCGCATTTGAAAATGACTTTAAGGTTATTTCGAGGGTTTGTCGTCTGGTTTTCTCTGTCACTGTCACTGACTCGGGCTGTGTTTTCTTATTTTGGCGCGTACCTGCAGTTCCCGCGAGAACAGCGCAGACAGGCGGAAGAACAAAGATCGTTTATTGAGAAAAGATGAATCAAAAAAGGGAAACTTCTGCACCGTTTCACGACCTGTGAGGACGTTCGTGTCATATGGGTGCACAGGTGGAGGAGGTGTTCATATCCTTTACTAATAGTGTAAACATACGTGCATTAAAAGTGTTATTTTAGTACAAGTATGTAAGTGTAATCAGTAAGTATTTTGACTGTTACTTTATACTGGACTGATTCTTTTTATTATCATGTTCATTAATCCGATGATTTTGTTTCTTTGTGTATATAAGGTTTTTTTCTGTATATATTGTGTTTATCTAATTTTCTATTTCTTTAACTGTGTGCTTTGTCTGTCCCCTTGAGCTGCTGTAACAGCAAACTCTCCCCCACTGAGGGATCAATAAACGTTATCTTATCTTATTGTTTTGTCCATTCATTTTGGTGATGGTAATCTGGAGGTGAGTACAGGCCTCAGACAAAAAGCTGAAGGTAGACTGAATGTTTTAACTTTCTACAAAGACTAACTTAAAAAAACACCCTAAGACTAAACTAGACAAAAAACTAAACGAAATGGTGATTTTAACAAGTAGCTAAAATAGTCAATCAGAGTCCAATCAGAATGCTTCTCTGGCCAACTTCACTGTAACATCATAATGTTCTCCAGACACTTTTCTGACCATCATCAGGAAGAGAAGAAGAGGTTGTGTCTATGTATCACATGTGACTGGACACTGTACTGATGACACTAATCTCGGGTCTGGACAGACATGGATGTGAACTGTACCGACTGATTGGCTGAGTCAATAACCATCTTGTGCATGCATCATCTTCGGAGTGTTTCTCTCTTCCGGGGAGGAGCGTCAAGCCCCGCCCCGCACATGTTTACATTATTGTCCCTGTGAGGAGGAGGAGGAGGAGGAAGAGGAGGAAGGGGTGTTGGAGAGCTGTAAGGGGGACCGAGAGAGACTGGAGCCTGCGGGTAGGTGGACTTATATGCTGCTGCTGCTGTCATGGAAGTTATTAAAACCATGAAACCAGGAATAGCGGTTCACTTTGAGCGGCAGGTTAATTAAAAATAACTTTGCGTGAAGTTATGCAAAGTAAAGAGAGGCTGTCAGCTAGCTCGTTAGCCTGGTGTGGTGCCCACTGCAGCGGCACCAACGACGACTGAGCACCGCTGTCATGTGTCTGTAGTGGTGAGTGTAAATGTCGTGTTTTCACCGCTGACCACCGCCACAAGTTCACACTCACAGTTTAAACCCAAAGGGACTTTATGGTGGATCTTAACAAGCAGGTTAATTCTCCTGTTGGGTGAAACATGTCAAAGACTGACGCCAGTTTTTCTGTTTTTAAGTGACAGTTTGTGGAGAAGTAAAAGTAAACACTTTCATTTTCTAGTGGATTAACTAAATTAAATTCTCAGCAGTGGAAGTACTAATGGCATCATAAAAGACATGAGAGAAACTGAAGGTGCCTTTTAAAAATTAAAAATGATGAAATATTTTTTTTTATAAAGAAATGATCTTAACTATTGTGCTCCATCTGAGAAGTGATGGCTCAGCCTTTCCTTGGTTTCTGTCAAAGTCAAAGTGGCGCCAGAGGACAAATGCCTCCTTGTCTCTGCATTAAATGCCTCTTTCACGTAGACTGCATATCAATACATCCTTCACTTTCACTCTGCTGACACGAGGAATCCATATTTGTTTTGCAGGGATTACATATCAACACATGTCTGTAGGTTTTCTCTATATTTATTTTGGTGCCCTCACATGCTGATTAATGCACTTTGTGTGGATGTTGGTGCCTCCTCCTCCTCCTCCTCCTCCTCCTCGTCCTTCTTACTCTTCATTCCCTCAGTGTTGACCTTTAGCCCAGATGAAGCTGCCACACTTGGCTCTCATGTCAGCTGTCACAGAACATGCTCTGTACCAAACACTGGCTTTGAAATGCAGCCTGCTTGCACAGTAAACTGCATATCCTCATTAACTGATTTATAGGACTCAACGTCATGAAGAGTGTGCATGTGACGGCTTGCCCAAGATAAATATATATATATATATATATATATATATTTATTTTAATGAATTTACTTAAAGACATCCATCAGTATAGTTAGTTTCTATTGGGATGGATCTGGTATGAAAGTAAGCCCTTCTACCTGTTTTGTCTCTACTTTTTGAAGTCGAGCTTTACCAACAGAGCTTTTCTCAAATTACCCAGCATGCCCCTGTCCTGAAAGGGCTTCTGACCTCTGATCAAGAGAAATGTTTTCAGACTAGAATAGTACACAGACAGCAATGCTACATGGCATAAAGTTTTATTAATTTCCTTTTGACCAAGTATGAAACGGTAACAGACTCATGCCATGATGATCTTTTTAAGTCGGCATAATTATGATACACGGATGTTAATGTCATCTCTTGTTTGAGTCATAATGTCCACTTTGTTCTTGTTGCAGTCTCAGGAGGATGTCTGTGAATGCTCCCATTTGCAGTTCTTGGATTAATTCTGTGGATATTGTTGCTGCTGTGGAGGATTAATGCCAAGACAGTAGCGATGCCTGTGAAAGGGGAAGAATCTCCGTCGGGCTGTGGTCCCCCTGCAGCCGTCGAGGACGTGCCTGCTACACAATCCCCACATCCAGTCCAACATTCCTTGTCAGCAGTTCCTACTACCTCAACACACAATGAGGATGACGGTCCTCAGGCCAGCAGCGCCTGTCCAGGTCTTGAAGTCACAACAGCAGCCACTGAGGCCTTGCAGGCGTCCTCTGAGGGAATTTCAGAGACGCAGTCACTGCCAGCATCCTCCCAGAAATCAACCCAAACCAATGTGCCAATGCGCAGCTCAGGGCCCAAGGCGAGGGAACGCCTCAAGTTCATTCTCGGAGCATCAGAGGATAACTCTTCAGACGAGGAACCTCTGGTCACCAAACCTCCAAGCGGCGCATCTCAGCCACAGACCTCCACCCTCAACTCTTCTCCTCAGCAGACGTCGTCTGCAGAGCCACAGTCCAGCTCCTCAGGCATCAAGTAAGACCTTGTTTTTATTTAACTGAGTTAAATGTCTACTGCCAAGGCATACTCCATCATGTGACTACACACGGAAGCATCTCACTCATGCCAGACAGTAGTCTGAGGGACGAATATAAACTAGGTTGCTGTTGTGCTCCCTCTCACCCTGTCTCCACAAGCTGTGTGTGATCACGTGACTGCATCGAGTTGACCTGCGTTATTACTGCCGTATGCCAAACGCCCTGGCTCTATTATTGGAACAAGAGCCTGAGCCAGTGACTTTGAACACTGTGGTGTGACTCTAGGTGACAACACAGCAAACAAAAAAACACCTTTAAATCCTACACTAATTTTTATTTTGAACTTCTTCTTTTTTTGTTTTTTCTTTTGCAGTCTGCATAGTGGGGAATTATTTTGATATCCTTCAATGGTGTGCGATATGATTGTGGGTCAGAGGGATTGTTTGGTGCACATAGCTACATGTTCAACTTGACACGCTTAGCTGGATTGATTGATCCAAATGTATAAATGCATCATGAAGGGGAGAAAGGTAAGAGATTTCCCTCCACTAAATCTCAACTTTAGAAGCATCAACCTGCAGTTCAGAGAAATGGTTCTGCAACAGAAGAAAATGCCCCTAAATGAATAAATCTATTTGTATTTCTGTGCATGAAGGTTTCAGGCTTCTACAGATGTTGCTTGGATGCTAAGCTGCTTTCATTTATAAATGATGTAGAATCAACACTGTTGTATTGGTGTTGCTCTTGCCTCTGTGTGTACTTGTAAAGAGCAGCCTGGGATCTGTAAATTTGTTTCACTGCATATGTGGGAGGAGGCAACAGACTGGGAGGAAACATTTTGTAGAGATCTCTTTGTTTTGGTCTCAGATTTTAAAATGTAGTTTCACTACCAAAACCACGAAGGACAAAAACAGAAGACGGCACAATGGAGGGAAACGGCTTGTTCCCATATCTGCGAGGATAAGTGCCATTAAAAGCTGGACACCACTCTTTGTAATGTGATACTTTTCCTGCAGTGTATGTGGACAGTCCTCACATGCTTTATCTTGCAGCTGCAGAAATAATGAAAACTCCCATAGTGGCTTTGTAGGAAAGTAGGATAGATACTGTAGCCACCTCTGTGAACAGGAAGGATCTTTGCGTGGCAACACTAAAGTTATGTAACTGAACAGAGCATATCTTGGCACATGCAAGTTTGAGGAAATTAAAAAAAGCACTCCAACAGTTTGTACCCTTTTGAGGAGCGAGGCGTTGTTTATTCAGTTCAGTTTATTGCCCTTCTCTGTTATCGGGTATGTCCTGGAACAAGACCAGAAAGTGTGCATGACACTGAGCTGGAAAAGCTCCAAAAGCAGCTCAGCAACACGGTGCAATCTGTATTTCCTGAGTGAATGCAACAATGCAGGAGTTAAGTTTAAAGTTCATGTCTGCTCAGATAGAATTGCAGTCCGACTTCACACTATGGCACACTGAGGCAACACAGGTGTTTCTCAGTGATATCTTAACATGGGACAGGATTTCTACAAAGGGACTTGTGGTGCAATTGCAATGAGACTTTGGAATGAACAAGGTATGAGACGGCTGATAAACACGTTGCATAGAATTATCTATGACAAAATGTACGGAAAACACAGGAAAGTGCTTTGCCTTGTCTTAATGGAACCAGCTCCAAATGTATCGTAGTCTGGTTGGTTTTTAAATTATAAAGGATTTCAAAAAATAACATTTCAAGTTTAGTTTTACTACTTTCCCGCGTAATAACTTCAGTACCCTTTTAAATCCTTCCAGAATCAGTAGTCAAACCATAAACTAGATGAGACGATCCACTACTGTTATATAATGGATCGTGCATTATTCCATGTTAAAGTAAGGAAGGACTCACAGACTCTAGTGAACTCAGCCAATAAGTATCATCACTGACTACTGTGTAGAAATGACCTAATAGTTTTTCATGAATCTGTTGAAATCACAGTAGACCAGTTCCAGTTAATCCCACATGCCTCAAAATAATCTATAATTAAAGCTGTTTGGAGTTTGGACCTCGCAGTCTTAAACACAAATAATCAGACATTTAAAGACCAAAGTGATAAAGAGTATGAATGCAAAATTGAACCTTTGGTTTCTGTCAACACTCACTTAAGTTGCCAGGTGTCACTGCTGCTTGCTCGGCTCGTCCATTTTAAATATTTGATTATTTTTGAATAAGCCACTTATTACCTCTAGTGCAACTGTTTACTGTCTGATTGAGCTGGGGTGCAGTCTGACAACACATTTATCTCAAGGTCTCTGCTGTGGTAAACATTCAGTGAAAAGGGGCACCAAGAATGGTGGCGTAGACCTAAATTGTGTTGCTAACAGTTTGCTGAATTTGCACTTTTCCTAAGGAGTGTTTTCTTTGAAGAACGGTGTTTGAGAGCAAAGTTGAAGATAAAGTCCGAAACAAATGGGCTGGTCCACGGTCTGCCTTTGCCTGTTGAGGAGAGAGACTGAACTTTGACTTGGGTTTTAGATTTTCAGTGCTGGTTCTTCCCCTCTTGTTATTAACTTTGTTCACAGTGCCTGACTTCCTTCAGGACCGTCCAGGAGCGCTGATGCTCTGCTGCGTTTTTAACCTGCTCTGGTTTGATGTTTTAGAGTATGATGTGCAGCCTGTAGTTTCCTGGATTTTTTCCATATATGCTGTAGGTGATATACAGCAAAGAAAACACCCAGTTTGCAGGACAAGATGGATAACATTGATCATTCCACTCTAGGCCTAGCATGTCCGGTCTTCACTTGGTGAAAAAAGGACGTGAACACAGAAAGATGGATCTACAGAGGGACTTCACCGTGGCCTCTCCAGCTGAGTTTGTCACCCGATTCGGCGGCAACCGTGTCATTGAAAAAGTAGGAATAGAAATCCTTCCTTTATATTTGAAACTCTGTTTTTCATTGTTTATTGACATTGCAGTATTTTCCAATGTCTGTCTTTTCTTGAGGCTACACGAGTGTTTCTGTTTCCCTTCCAGGTGCTGATAGCTAACAACGGTATAGCTGCAGTCAAATGCATGCGCTCTATCCGTCGCTGGTCCTACGAAATGTTTCGCAATGAAAGGACGATCCGTTTTGTGGTCATGGTAACCCCTGAAGACTTGAAAGCTAATGCAGGTCATTGTTAACTCGATACCTATCATTTTCTATTGCCTAGCAGTTATCACCGTGCAGTTATCTGAGCGAGGGTGAGAGGAAAATATCAGAAATGGTATCCTAACCACAGTGCCAGTGAAAGTCATTCTCTTAAATGTAAAATGTTGCTCTTCTACCTTACAGAATACATTAAAATGGCAGATCATTATGTGCCTGTACCTGGTGGGCCCAACAATAACAACTACGCCAATGTAGAGCTGATAGTTGACATCGCTAAAAGAATCCCAGTACAGGTACTCTTCAGCATTTATCTAAGTTTAGTGAGTGGCCTGTAACCTCTGAGTTACACATTTGGTCGTTTGGGTTTCTCTACCTGCTAATTAAAAATATGAATTAAATAATTTAATGTCTGTGTGTATCACTATTAACAGGCTGTGTGGGCTGGTTGGGGTCACGCCTCGGAAAATCCCAAACTGCCTGAGCTGCTGAACAAAGCGGGAATATCATTCTTAGGTAAAATCTACATCGAAACCACAGAGCGCTTTATTCAAATTATTCACGTTATTCACACTTTTTTTTAATTTGGTTTATTCGCACCTGTGTCAGATCTCATTGTTCACTTACTGTGTTTCACTCAGGGCCATCCAGTAAGGCCATGTGGGCTCTAGGGGATAAGGTGGCTTCTTCCATTGTGGCTCAGAGTGCTGACATTCCCACGCTACCCTGGAGCGGATCAGGTGATGCTTTACCTCCCACAGGGTCTACCTTCACATAATCTATACTAACACAACCTGTACTATAGACACAGAATATGAACTCTGACGTGATTAATTTTAATGTCCCATTTTTGTATTTGTATAAGCTGAATACAGTGTTTTTATGTTTTATCCTTGTGTATCATGGTGCTCCAGGTCTGAGAGTGAACTGGCCAGAGGAGGACCAAAGGCTGGGCAATGTAATCAGCGTTCCCCTAGAGGTCTACACAAAGGGCTGTGTTCAGGATGTGGACGATGGCCTGGCAGTAAGCATATTTAGCAAAGTCACCATAATAATATTCACACGTTTGCTTCTTTTTCTCCCAAATTATTCCCTACACAGAAGCATCTTTTTCTAACTTGTGTTTTATGTGGTGTATGCAGGGAGCTGAGAGAATTGGTTACCCGGTTGTTATCAAGGCCTCGGAGGGTGGAGGTGGAAAGGGTATCCGGAAAGTAGAAAGTTCTGAAGATTTTCCAGGTTTCTTTAGACAGGTTTGAGATATTATGTTCTACAGCCCAATACTTGTTTTCTTTGTAATATAGGCCCCACTTTATACATTTTTGGTTTGAGTGCAGGTTCAGACAGAAGTACCCGGCTCGCCCATCTTCATCATGCAGCTGGCTCAGCATGCGAGACACCTTGAGGTTCAGATACTGGCTGACGAGTATGGAAACGCCATCTCTCTGTTTGGACGAGACTGCTCCATCCAGAGAAGGCACCAGAAGATCATAGAAGAGGCCCCTGCCACCATAGCTGCTCCCTCAACATTCGAGCAAATGGAACGGGTCAGTTAACGCCACTGCATGGATTCATTTTCCCACCCTAGTTACCTCTGGTTCAGACATGATATTTTGCCTCCTCTTCCTGGCTCAGTATGCGGTGCGACTGGCCAAGATGGTGGGCTACGTGAGCGCAGGTACTGTGGAGTATCTCTTCTCTGAAGACGGAAGTTTCCATTTCCTGGAGCTGAATCCTCGCCTGCAGGTGGAACATCCCTGTACTGAAATGATCGGAGATGTAAACCTACCAGCCGCCCAGCTTCAGGTAACGTCTTTCAGTTGACACCCAGAAAAGTTATTATACCACAAATCAGTCGTTTTCTTGCAAGTGAGACTACACCCAGAGAGCCAGCCCTCTGTGTTTTATCTCCTATAGATTGCGATGGGCATCCCCCTTCATAGAATTAAGGATATCCGCTTGCTTTATGGAGAAACTCCGTGGGGCGACACCATAATTAACTTTGAGACTCCTTACTGCATGCCAAGTCCAAGAGGACACGTCATAGCTGCTCGGATCACCAGTGAGAACCCAGATGAGGTAGAGCTCAACTTCATCAACACTCAACTTTTATTTGCTGAATATTGTTCTATTTTGCACCGCTGATTTGTTGTCCTCACTCACAGGGGTTCAAGCCCAGCTCCGGCACCGTGCAGGAGCTGAACTTCCGCAGCAGTAAAAACGTCTGGGGTTATTTCAGTGTGGGGGCAACTGGTGGTCTGCATGAATTTGCAGACTCCCAGTTTGGACACTGTTTCTCCTGGGGCGAGAACCGTGAAGAAGCCATTTCGTAAGGCTTTTTTTTTTTTTTCCTTCTAATGATGCTGTGATATCTGATCTTTTGCACTTAAAGCTTTTCAGGTGTCAGCTCTGAGGCAGCAACCGGTAACACAATGTCTGCCCTAATGTTGTAACTGTTGATGCAATAAAACAATGTGGAAAATGACCTGCCAGTAACAAATGTATGTTGAATTTCATTATAATGTAGAATGTTTACTGTATAATATGAAGTTAAAACGGACGATACATGTGTCATATTTGTCATGTGGTTCAGGAACATGGTGGTGGCTATGAAGGAGCTGTCCATCAGAGGTGACTTCAGGACCACGGTTGAATACCTCATTAAGTTATTAGAGACAGAAAGCTTCAGAAACAATGACATCGACACCGGCTGGCTGGATCATCTCATTGCAGAGAAAGTGCAGGTGGGAGACTGAACACCTCATGACATAAATCAAGACACAGCTCGGCACTTGGTCACCGAATTTGTGTGTAGTATTTTGTGTCATGAAGCCGCTTCATGCTTCATGCTTCATGCTTCATGCTCCATGCTTCATGCTCTTCCTGCAGGCAGAGAGACCAGACACCATGCTGGGGATTATTTGTGGGGCTTTGCATGTCGCTGATGCAAGCTTCCGAAAGAGCATGTCGGACTACCTACACTCACTGGAAAGGTCAGCAGTCACTTCTTATTCATGTCTCACTATAATTCTTATTATGTTTATTTAATTGACTTATAAAAACATTATCTGCTGCCTCTTTAGAGGTCAAGTACTGCCTGCAGCCAGTCTCCTCAACTCTGTCAGTGTGGATCTAATATATGAAGGAGTCAAGTTCTGCCTCAAGGTATCTGCTGCATTCCCTCCACACGTTCCTTATTTGACTCAGCCTCTTACCTTTTTTAAATAAATTATCACTCCTGCTGCCCGCAGGTGGCTCGCCAATCCCCAACAACTTATGTCATCATGATGAACGGCTCCAATATTGAGGTAGACGTCCACAGGCTGAGTGACGGCGGCCTCCTGCTGTCTTATGACGGCAACAGCCACACAACCTACATGAAGGAGGAAGTGGACAGGCAAGAGCTGTAGAATCATCTGAAGATCCGGGTTCATCGGTTTGTTTGTTTTACTCATTTCATCTGAATCGCTGTATCCCTGCAGCTACCGCATCACTGTCGGCAACAAGACCTGTGTATTTGAGAAGGAGAAGGATCCCACGGTGCTAAGGTCGCCCTCTGCTGGTAAACTGCTGCAGTACATGATTGAAGATGGAGGTCACATTTGTGCAGGAGAGACCTATGCAGAGATTGAGGTGAATATGACATTTGGTAAAAGTTAATTCTTTAGTAATGCGGTGTCATTTTGTGTTTTTAATGGCTGGCTGTTTGTGCGGTGGTTTCAGGTGATGAAGATGGTGATGACGTTGAATGTGCAGCAGTCTGGGTGTATCCACTTTGTCAAGAGACCTGGAGCAGTTCTGGAGCCTGGCTGTGTGGTGGCACACATAGACCTGGATGACCCCAGCAGTATACATAGAGTAAGTGAAGGGAAAATCACAACTACCTGGCTTAAATGACTTTCTTTATCGTGCCTTATAATTTATAAAAATGTTATAACATTATTCTGCTGTTTATGTCTTTGCTAAAAGGTTTCAAATTATCCATTTTGATCTGGAGTTGTTGGTCATTTAAGCTCTAATTCTTTACTGTGTCCCAAATTGTAACTGTTTTGTTAACTGCAGAAAATAATGGTATCTGTTCTTTCATGCTTTTGCCTCCTGTCATAGGTGGAGCTCAACACAGCCACACTGCAACCCCAACAACCACTGCCCATTGTTGGGGAAAAGCTTCACCAGGTTTTTCACAGTGTGCTGGAAAACTTGGGTAAAGTCATGGATGGCTACTGCCTTGAAGAGCCCTACTTCAGCAGCAAGGTGCCCAGTCGGCTTTTTTCCAATACAGATTCTCAAATTACATCCTCACTTTTGTTAATCGTGGGTTCATGTCTGCAGCTGAAACAGTGGGTGGCTACCCTGATGAAGACCTTAAGGGACCCCTCGCTGCCACTGTTGGAACTCCAGGAGATAATGACGAGTGTGGCGGGCCGCATTCCTCCTGGCGTGGAGAAAGATATCCGTAAAGTCATGGCCCAGTACGCGAGCAACATCACCTCGGTCCTCTGCCAGTTCCCCAGCCAAAGGGTCAGAAATACACAATGACATACTGCTGCTCGAAGCTGTGCCTTTGTCACAGGGAAAGTTCTTTGAATATAAGTAATCACTGTCGTCGATATAATGTGATGATGTTTGCCTTTGTTTATTTCAGATTGCAAATATTCTAGACAGTCATGCAGCGACTCTGCAGAGGAAGGCTGACCGAGAGGTGTTCTTCATGAACACTCAGAGTATTGTTCAGCTGGTGCAGAGGTCAGTTTCTTCATTTTTGTCAGATGCGGATTGTGTAGCAGTAGTACGTAATATATAGAATGATACTGGTACTGCTTTGACGCGCGTTGTCTGGTCCAGGTACCGCAGTGGAATTCGTGGTTATATGAAGTCTGTGGTTCTCGATCTGCTGAAGCGATACCTGCAAGTAGAGATGCAGTTTCAGCAAGGTAATATTAGTATGAAGCGTTTTTTTTAATCTGAACTGTGATGTGTTTGTGATAGTAAACCTCATTTTACTTTTGTTCTCACAAACAGCTCACTATGACAAGTGTGTGATCAACCTGAGAGAGCAGCACAAACCCGACATGAGTCAAGTGCTCGAGTACATCTTCTCTCACGCCCAGGTCTCCAAGAAAAACGTCCTCGTCACAATGCTCATAGTAAGATCAAGCTCCCCACTGGCATGTGTAGTTTAAACAATCCTCTAACGTGTACATTTTAGTGAAAGACACTTGTTCGCTGTGTAGGACCAACTGTGTGGAAGGGATCCCACGCTAGCAGATGAGCTGATGGCCATTCTGAACGAGCTCACGCAGCTTAGCAAGACGGAGAACTCAAAGGTGGCCTTGAGAGCCAGACAGGTAACACTTAAGACTATCTGTATCTCCTTTAAAACACTACTCTGTCTGTTTTGAATATATTGTTTCAAGGTAATGTGGCAGAGACCACAGAGACTGGCTTTCTAAAGTGTGCTATTTCTCAAATTTCAAGAAATTATGCACTCTTTTTACAATCTGAAAACTCCATCTGTTTAGACTTTATATTACGTTTTCTTATAAATGTGTCACAGGTCTTGATTGCCTCTCATTTACCATCATACGAACTGAGGCACAACCAGGTGGAGTCCATCTTCCTGTCAGCCATCGACATGTATGGCCACCAGTTTTGTCCGGAAAACTTGAAGGTTAGCCTTGTGTGGGCGGACATTTCATTGTAATTGTCCAGTTTTAGCAACTGGAATATCAAATGAATATAATATTTGTTTTATTTCGCACAGAAACTCATTCTCTCTGAGACCTCAATTTTCGACGTTTTGCCCAATTTCTTCTATCACTCCAATCAAGTTGTCTGCATGGCTGCCTTGGAGGTATGGACAGTGGACAGTTCCTTAGTTACGCATTTTTATTTCTTAATTAGTAAGAATTGCTTGTTCTCTCTTTGCATTCAGGTGTATGTGCGCAGAGCTTACATCGCCTATGAACTTAATAGCATCCAGCATCACCAGCTACAGGATGGAACGTGTGCTGTAGATTTCCAGTTCATGCTGCCGTCATCACATCCAAACAGGTAACAAGTTTCCTTTACTGAACTACGCTGCAAAGACTCCTCAGGCACAGATGAAAAAGACATTGTTGTGGAATTATTGATTTCCTGGTGATTCACTACAACCACCACTGCCTCAGCATAACATTGGCCTGATAGATCAATAAAGTTTTATCAATAGAATTGATACAATAGTTCCCCTACACTCAGTGGTACAGGTGGAGAGCTGCCTATAAACTGCTGCTGTAACTGCTTGTTGCTAACTCTGAATGCAGAATGGTTTCTACCCATTGGACATTAATGTGAATGTACACATTGCTGTGTAAAGTGCTTTAATCTAAACATAATGCCTTGAGGTAGGGGCGCATTTTGACATCCACTGCTGATATTCACCTGTCAATCATCTTATTTCAGAGGGAGCAGCCCTACTCTGAACAGGTAGAGTAAAGCTCCTCCCAACCAGCCAAACCACCTGATCGTGTGTATGTCTCACAGCAATGCATGTCAAATGCACTGTGTCGCTTTTCTCCTCCTGTTCTGTGAAACCAGAAACATTTGCTTAAGGACTCCTCTAACAAGTCCTTCTTAATTCACTTTGTAGCTGAGATGTTCTTCTTTGCTTTTCTCTACTTGTAAAGCAATACTGAGCTTTTTGAGAGGTACACATTTGTTCCTTGTTCCCTCTTAAAAACCTCAAGCGTGAGGTTTTGTTGACTGCTACCGAATGGGGAGCCTGTATTCTCCAGCATCAGATTTTGATTCATTATTTGCTACTACAATCAGATACAGTAATGATTGCCCTTCATAACAATTCTTCATAATTCCTTTCATTTCAATACATGAAACGTACCTATCAACTGTATGTTATTATAATTGGATATGAAGGTGGTCAGACTTGGGTGCTTTTTTAAAAATAGCTAAGAAATTCCAGACTTGCTTTCTGTACGAATATTTGTTCTTTTGGCTGTTCAGTGTTTTATGCTAAAACAAAGCTCTCTATGTGATCATTCAATGCTCCTGTCTTTGCTGTCACTGTCTGCGTTTGTCTCATTTTCAGGGTTCCTGTGCCAGTGGGTGGCCAGTTTAAAATGAGGCGGCAGAGCAGTGAGCTCTTCCTTGAGGGAGCCTTGTCTCCTCCCTGCCAGCGCATGGGCGCCATGGTGGCTTTCCAGTGTTTCGACAACTTCAAAAGGTAACCTTTACCTTGATGATACATTTTCTTTGTCTCCTATTTATTTACAGCAAAGCTATGCACAAAAAAAGTTTTTGCATGTTGTTCCTTTTTGTTTTGCAGGAACTTTGATGAGGTTCTCTCCAGCTTTGCAGAACAGCTCTTGGAGAGCGCTCCGTTCTCAGAGTCCTGCTCCAGTCTCTACGAGGAGGAGAACTGCAAGGTGAGTGCTGTGGCTGTGTAAGGGTCTTTAGCTTTCATCAATGAAAAGGCTGTTTTAATCTCCGTCTCTGCAGCCACCAATTTCTTTTTCACCCCCTACAGAACAAGGGAGAGAACCCAATCCACATCATTAACGTGTCGATAAAAACAGCTGACACAGAAGACGACGATGCCTTGGTCACAGCCTTCACTGCCTTTGCCCAGTCGAAGGTCAGCTGGCTTCTCAACACATGACTGATTTTTATGAATGTGAGATTTTATTATTTTATTTATGAGTGTTTTTTTTTTTTTTTTTTACAGAAAGCTGTCCTCTTTGAGTATGGAATCAGGAGGATCACATTTTTGATTGCACAGAAGGTAATTTAATAACAATGTTTTCACGTTTTCTATTTATAGTGTTGCCTAAACATCTATCTTTTGTTGAAAATAGAAGTTGTATGTAGACACTCTGTTCTTAGCATAGCTGTCTTCTTTTAAGTGCATGTGAAAGTCTCCAAATCGCAGTCAAATCCTTGTACTGACTTTAAGCTAGAGGTAACAAAGCATAGTATGACAGTCCATATGGTTTTATATTAAAATATGATTTTTTTTGCTTCCTCACCATAGCTACACTAATTTCAGTAAAACCGTGTTTGGCTATACTCACATTTAGTGTGAGAATAGACTTCCTTGGCGCAGCATCTGATTATCATTACTTTTTATCTCAACAGAGAGAATTTCCCAAGTTCTTCACTTTCAGAGCAAGAGATGGGGTAAGTTTTTCTTACTAGAGCGTAATTGTAGAATTGATGATCAGATTGCAGTTAGTTAACAAGTTGGTTTGCTGCTGTCTGAGGAGATGATACCCCCTGTGATTTGTGTCTCCCCTCAGTTCCAGGAGGATCGTATTTACCGGAATCTTGAGCCAGCTTTAGCATTTCAGCTGGAGCTCAACCGCATGAGGAACTTTGACCTGACAGCTGTTCCCTGTGCCAACCACAAGATGCACCTCTACCTCGGTGCTGCTCGTGTTCAGGAGGGGGCTGAAGTCACAGACTACCGCTTCTTTATACGAGCAATTATCCGCCACTCAGATCTCATAACAAAGGTAGCCGAAATAACTGGAAAGTACAGCTTATTCATTCTGTATGTTATTTCAATGACTAAATCTCTTTTTTTTTTATATACACAACCAGGAAGCCTCCTTTGAGTACCTTAAAAATGAAGGAGAACGTCTACTGTTGGAGGCCATGGACGAGTTGGAGGTGGCCTTCAGCAACACCAGCGTTCGTACAGACTGCAACCACATCTTCCTCAACTTCGTCCCCACTGTCATCATGGACCCTTCTAAAGTCAGTATGCAGCACATTATTTCTGTGGTCCACATCCATTCAGCTCACTGCATATACAGACTTTTATGTTGCCCATCAATTTTATTTCTCTGTGGTCTTTTGAAACATCCCTGTTGTTTTCTTGGCACTCTCAGATTGAGGAGTCTGTTCGCTCCATGGTGATGCGCTATGGCAGCCGGCTTTGGAAGCTGCGAGTGCTGCAAGCCGAGCTGAAGATCAACATCCGTTTAACAACAACTGGGGATGCCATTCCTGTCCGCCTGTTTCTCACTAATGAGTCTGGCTATTACTTGGACATAAGTTTGTACAAGGAGGTCACTGACCCAAGTTCTGGACAGGTAAGGACAGTGGACTGAGGTAGCCTGCAAGCATTTTGTGAAATGAAATGTGAACCAAAAGATTTGGCATGCAGCCAAGATGTTGATCTGTTTGGTTTGGTTTGGTTCTCATATCAAGTGAATCATTTATTCAATTCAACCCATTGTATTTCCCTTTTCAGATCATGTTCCAGTCATATGGAGATAAGCCGGGTCTTTTGCATGGCATGCTGATCAACTCTCCGTATGTGACCAAAGACCTGCTGCAGGCCAAACGCTTCCAGGCTCAAACTCTGGGCACCACATACGTCTATGACTTCCCTGAGATGTTCAGACAGGTACTGCTAACCCACTGAATTAGGTTTATTTCTTTTTTTTTTTGTGGCTCCTAAGATATCTGACTCATACTGAAAATCTTCCTGTAGGCACTGCTTAAGCTGTGGGGTCCAGGGGACAAATGCCCTAAAGACGTGCTGATGTGCACCGAGCTGGTTCTGGACCCTCAAGGCCGACTCGTACAGATGAACCGCCTGCCTGGAGACAATGATGTAGGATGCTTATGTATGATGTTTAGAGCATTTATGTCAGTTCATGCTTTCTTAGTGTGATGGTACTAATAAACAGTTCAACTTTTTCTTGCCAGGTGGGAATGGTTGCCTTCAGGATGAAGATGAAGACTCCCGAGTACCCAGAGGGAAGAGACATCATTGTCATCTGTAATGATATCACTCACATGATCGGCTCATTTGGTCCTCAAGAGGATGAGCTGTACCTCAGAGCATCTGAGTTGGCTCGGGCTGAGGGCATCCCCCGCATTTACATCGCAGCCAACAGTGGAGCGCGCATTGGCCTGGCCGAAGAGATCAAACACATGTTCCAGGTGGCCTGGATTGACCCCGCAGACCCATACAAGGTGACCGCTGAAATGTGTTTCTCCTCATACTTGCATTATACACTACTCAATGAAATGACCACGGAATACTACAGCATTATGTATGTGTGGTTTGCCATTTCTTCCTAATAAAATGTATTTATATTTCTCTGTAGGGTTTCAAGTACCTTTACCTGACACCGCAGGACTACACACGAATCAGCTCCACCAATGCTGTTCACTGTCACCATGTAGAGGAAAGTGGAGAGTCCAGGTACAATAAATCATTGGTTGAGCAAATTCAGAAATTCAAAATATTTCACACCCTTAACTTGTGTCTGTGGGATAATAGAGATTTGCTCTTTCTTGTTTTAATCACTGTGCCCATCGTTTACAGGTACATCATCACTGACATCATCGGGAAGGATGAAGGTCTTGGGGTTGAGAACCTGCGAGGTTCTGGCACCATTGCTGGAGAATCCTCTCAGGCCTATGAGGAGATTATCACAATTAGTATGGTGAGAATTTGGAACTGATTTCTCTGAGGAAGAAGAGCCCATGTGATCCCCTGAGTCACTTCTTATGCTCTTGCAGGTGACCTGTAGGGCTATTGGAATCGGAGCCTATCTGGTCCGTTTGGGACAAAGAGTGATTCAGGTGGAAAACTCCCACATTATCCTGACTGGAGCAAGCGCTCTTAACAAGGTTTGTTTGTTTATTTTACTGAATTTAATGAATATTGTCTATTCATAAGTAACAGTGACATTGTTTTAAACCCATTTGTTACTTGTTTGTTGAGGATATTTTGCTACTCATGCCATCTGTTGAGAATGAGTGATTTTTAAGCAATAATAAGTACAAACAAAAAGGGAAAATTAAGGCAAAAAGCAAAAACCTGAGAGGAAAGAGGACCAGATTGTTGCTTTAATACTGTTGCAGGCTGTGTCCACTGAAGTCTCTGTTTCTGTGCAGGTTTTGGGCAGAGAGGTCTATACTTCCAACAATCAGCTGGGAGGGATTCAGATCATGCACAATAATGGAGTCACACACACCACTGTGCCAGATGACTTTGAGGGTGTCTTCACCATCCTCCAGTGGCTCTCTTATATGCCAAAGGTGTGACCGAATGTGTTGAAGGTCTTCAAAAGTAACTGAGCAATCCCTCAGATCACTGACTATAATTCTTCTTCTTACAGAATAAACACTCCCCTGTGCCTGTTATATCAACTACAGATCCCGTAGACAGAGAGATAGAATATACTCCAACAAAAGCGCCGTATGATCCCCGCTGGATGCTGGCAGGGAGACCTCACCCCAGTGAGTGTGCAATTTGAATGCCAAAGTGTTCCTTTTAAGTCAATCAGCCTCATCAATTCCCTTTTTATGTGCATTTGTGCTATCAGCGGTGAGAGGTACCTGGCAGAGTGGATTCTTCGACCACAACTCATTCATGGAGATCATGGAGTCTTGGGCTCAGACAGTTGTAGTGGGCAGAGCACGGTAAACCTGTCAGCACTTACTGTACACACCTCATCAAATATTGTACATGTGTGTAGAGTGTTCTTCTTGATCTTACACATAAATCAATTGATAACTCTGTTGAATGAAAACAGGTTAGGAGGGATTCCCCTTGGTGTCATTGCTGTTGAAACACGCACAGTTGAGTTCACAGTCCCGGCAGATCCAGCAAACCTGGATTCAGAAGCTAAAGTGAGTCAATCTCACCACCGTCTTTATGCTTTAAACATATTATATCACAATATTTCACCCCATGTTTTTGCGTGTTCATGTCAGGTTCTGCAGCAGGCCGGCCAGGTGTGGTTTCCAGATTCAGCCTTCAAAACAGCTCAGGCGATAAGTGATTTCAACCGTGAACATCTGCCTCTCATGGTGTTTGCTAACTGGAGGGGCTTCTCCGGTGGAATGAAGGGTACAGGATTTATACCAACCTTTGCAGAGAGACTGCATTACACGCAAAAGCTTTGTAATTAAATAAAACATGTGTTCTCGCCCATTTCACTCACAGATATGTATGACCAGATATTGAAGTTTGGGGCCTACATCGTGGACGCTCTGCATGGTTTCCGTCAGCCAGTGCTGGTATATATCCCCCCACACGCTGAGCTGAGAGGAGGGTCGTGGGTGGTAATAGACCCCACCATCAACCCACTGTGTATGGAGCTCTATGCTGACAGGGAGAGCAGGTACATGAAACTCTCATGTTTTCTAATGGTTACTCTCAACCAAACCAACAGCTGTGTGTGAGAGAATAACCAGCGTCTGCCTTTTTGTTGTCTCCCTGTTGCCGTTGTGCTTTCCGTGTCCAGAGGAGGTGTGCTGGAGGCTGAGGGTACAGTGGAGATCAAATTCAGGAGGAAGGACCTGCTAAAGACCATGAGAAGACTAGATTCAGTCTATGCTAGTCTGGTTGAGAAGCTTGGTAAAGGCTATTATTTCTCTCTCAACTCACTCGACCACTTGCATTTATTTTTATTGTTATTGCAGCATAGCTTGGATTTTCGTAACCTTGCTTAGCAAGTCTTCTGTTTTCATCAGCTTCCCCGGAGCTGTCTGACAAACAGTGCAGAGAGCTGGAGTCGAAGCTCAAAGCAAGGGAGGAATTCCTTTTGCCCATCTACCACCAGGTGGCAGTGCAGTTTGTAGACCTCCATGACACGCCTGGCAGGATGCAGGAGAAGGGTGTCATCACTGTGAGTGTGCACTTCATTAACATGCTGATGCTATTTTGAGATGATTCCTGCCTTTAAAAAAAAAAAAAACTTTGATATTCTTGACAGGATATTTTGGAATGGAAGAACGTGCGGACTTTCTTCTACTGGCGTTTGCGTCGGCTCCTGTTGGAGCAGGTGGTGAAGTGTGAGATCCTGCAGGCCAACAAGGACCTCAGTGATGGACACATGCAGTCCATGCTGCGACGCTGGTTTGTTGAAACAGAAGGAACAGTCAAGGTACGTTGTGACAGTTGGAGACTACAAATTTTGCTGTGTGACTGTGAAATGCTGCACCTGAAGCAGGGCTTATGGGAACCTAATACCTCATTGTTGCATGTCTCATCAGTCCAGTGTCAGTCTTTGTGTGTGGCCCACAGAAACATGTGGTTGCTTTTATTTTTGAGCACTTCATTGTTAAAACTGATCATAGATTAAATGGCACTTCTGTCTCCTTTTCCAGGCCTACCTCTGGGATAATAACCAAGCAGTCATTGAGTGGCTTGAGAAGCATTTGACCAGGGGGGATGGCACTCGATCAGCCATTCAAGAGAACATCAAATACCTGAAAAGGGAAAACACTTTGAAAGTCATCCGCAGGTACACATTTTGTGACCTATTAATGTGGGCTTGTTGTCATTACCATAATCTTGTCACTTCGTAAAAGCCATGTGTGACATCTTAAGAGTTCAGCTGTTGAATGTTACCTTATGCATTGCAGTGCTACATTATAGACATTGTAAATGTATGTTTCACTAAACTGACCTAAATAGTTTGGCATTTACAACAAACCAGTCAAGGAGTTGTACATACGTCTAGCTGTTGAGTCCATCCTATAACTGAAACCTCACTGAGATACATGCTGGGCTTGGCAGGGTAGTTTAATATCGATAGAGTCACGGTGGTGGTATGCAGCCACAGTACCAGTCAAAAGTTTGGACACACCCTCTCATTCAGTGGTTTTTCTTTATTTTCATTATTTTCTACATTGTAGATTAATATTAAAGACTATCAAAACTATATGAATATGTTTTATATTTTAGATTCCTCAAAATAGCCACTGCTTTCTTTGATGACAGCTTTGAACACTCTGTATTCTCACAGTCAGCTTCATGAGGTTCACCTAAAATGGTTTTCCAACAGTCTTGAAGGAGTTCCCAGAGGTGCTGAGCACTCGCTGGCTGCTTTTCCTTCACTCTGTGGTCCAACTCATCCAAAACATCTGAACTGGGTTTAGGTTGGGTGATTGTGGAGGCCAGGTCATCTGAGCTCAAAACACTTTCACCACTTAAAATAACTTGTTCCAGTATGTTTAATAGCTATGATTAACTTTTAATTTTCCTCCTGTGATCCAGCCTGGTACAGGCCAACCCTGACGTAGCCATGGACTGCATCATCCACATGAGCCAGAATATCACTCCATCCCAGAGGGCCAAGCTCTCCCATCTGCTCGCCACCATCGACAGCACCAGCACCAGTTAAGCTGAAGGATTATCAGGTTATTGTATTAATTAATTAATAAAGAGCTCTATCATTGTTGATTGTACTGTGCTGGTGAAGAGGTGAAAGTTTACGGGGAACCACTACAGTGCTCGGCCTTTGCAGGGATGTCATAATCCGTTCCAGTCCTGGCTGACAGACAGTTTGTCTTTTACATTTTTTAGGTTAGCAGTCAGTCATTTCAGCTGCTCCGTTCAGGAGCTTTCTGGTTCAAAAACATTACGATTGTAACGCACATTTCACTTATTATTCACGTATTTGTACATAATAGCGTGTCACTGTTGAATTTGCCTTAAAACTTGGCTCTGTGCAGTCTATTGAGCCCAGAGTTACACAAGTGTCATGAAGTGGAACACTTCATATTTAGGTGCTGCTTGCCATGTTCAGTTAAAGGTATTAAATATTGAATTTGTGTTCATCTTTGAATGCAACTGATCAATTATTTGATCAATTTTCAAATAAAACAAAAGCAAAATCTAATTTTTGAGCTGCAAAATTCTGAAATCAATCAGTTTGTTTATTTTCACAGACTAAAAACATGAATTTCTTACCAGTATTATAATTTAAGCCAATTGTTTTCTTCTTCTTCTAATAAGCAGTATATTGAGTGCAGTTTGTCATTTCACTGTTGATGTTGGACTCTTTTGTCCATCTTTTCATTGTCACCTTCAGTATGTTTATGTGTGTTTTTGTGATAGTGTTTTGCACGTTAAGACAATGTTATGAATGTTAGCGATAGATTGCGACACTGTGATACATTTGAGCTTTTCTTTTCATTTTTTGTCGGTATATCTATCGATTTAATGCAATAATTCTAAAGACTCAGGTTCCGCAAAAGGTAGACAATTATCGCCAAAGTGGACTCCCAAAAGGTAATTAATTTGCCTGACCTCTAAGCAAAATATCAGACATGACCATTTATTTTGAATGTTCATAAACTCTTCTCTGTCTTGTATTCTACCAATACCAAGGAGTGTTTGTTAATAAATGTCACTGATATATTTTTGGCAAAAGAAACTTCTTTTATTTACCCAATTGATTTTTATTATGATCAAGTTAATGAACATAATATACATCTGACTTTGAGACATGTTAATCACAGTGTGTAAAAGAATAATGTGTAAAATCTGGATTATTCAAAGTGTTGGCACACATTGGCATTTTGGAATGAAGTGGGTAAATACAGTCGAAGGAAAGCTTTTCTGTGGCGATAGCAATTTGAGACATTCAAATATATACAGCAAAAGATTGATAGAGTCATCACCTTCTCCAGCTGCCTTTTATAAATATAAATAAAACATCACAGCAATAATGTCTAGCACAATACAACAGACAAGAGACGGGGAGCTACAGTATGGTAGGGATTTAAAACGCAGATTGAACAATAGAAAAACTGGCGGATGCTAACTTACACGTACATCTCCACATAGAGTCTTTGTACTCATACAGGCTTTGAGTCTTTGCTTGGCAAAGCTAGATATTTTAACTCTTGTACTTTTTCTTACAGCCATCTCCTTATTTAGTTTTCTTGTGGACTGTATGTGAAACGACTTTAAAACATCCTTCTCCAAGTAGTTCCCGGCTGACTGAAGGAAAGCAGTGTGATTTGTACTTTAAGTAGCACAAAAGAAACCGCAATTCAGACTTTGACCTCAGACTTCTTCAGTTGGTGTCCACAGATATCCACCGACAGTCGAATAAATCGGGTTGACTCTGTTGTAGGCGGTTCAGCTGCTTTATAACAGCGCGATTGGCTTGCTGTTGGCTGGTGTGCCCATGTACTGGGAAGACAGGGGATCCTGGGAAGTGTAGGCGGCGTAGAGGCCCGTCACTTGCACATCTGACAGCGGCAGGTTCGCTCCAGTGGAGACGGGAGGGAGGTTGGCTGTTCCTAAATCACAGTCTGATAGTCGGAGGGGTGAGTTACTGAAGGTACCCAAGGCATCCAGGTTAAAGCTGTCGTCCTTCATTTCCTCCCATAGATTACCTGAGCAGACAGTTAGAGAGGTTAGTGTTCTGATGCAACACTTAAACCATCTTGCAAACAAAAAACAGTTAACACAAAACATAGATTTACCTTGAAGGGCAAAGTCCATGATGCTGGGGTCCAGAGCATCCACCTCTGTGTGTGTATCACCTTGCACGCTGTAGAAGTCGTCTGGTGGCTTGTTGGACTGCTGGGTGAGGGGACTGTGGCAGAGATCAGGGACCGTGTGAAGGGGAGGTGTCTGGGCCGGGGCGGGGGACATGGGGCCCAGACGAGCCTGAGCCTGGAGCTGGGCCTGAAGCTGGTGGTGCTGGTGCATGGGTAAACAAGGCAGGGACAGCGTGACTATAGGCTGAGGCTGCATCTGGGCTGGGACGGACAGCGGGAGGCCAGTTTGACAGCTGGGCAGCCGCGTCATGCCGGGCTCTAAGGCCTTACGTCTGCAGTTCTCTGGGCGGTCTGTGATCAGTTTGTCCAACTCATCTGCAGGGAAAAAGACAGATTACCGGACTAAGTAATAAAGTGATATTGTCGGTTTTGGTTGACTCATCACTTGGGTGGGCAGTAGACCTTTTTTTTTTTTTCCATTTAAGAAAATGAATTTCTAACCAGGGTTAGCCATGCTACGGCGGATGGCTGGGAGGTCCTTGCGTTTCCACTTCTGCATCTCTTCCTCCATCTTGTCAATTTTGGCAGGGTTCAGTGCCCACAGACAGCCCTTACGGGATGAGCTGCTCGTCTTGTTCTCCACTTTCTCAAAGCATTTGTTTAAGGAGAGGTTGTGTCTGACTGAGTTCTTCCATCCATCAGGTGCTGTCTGCACACAAAAAAAAAAAAGGAGCAGAGTATAACCAGTTGCATTCTTTATCTACATGCACCTTCTGTTTTAGTCATATTTTCTTAGTATCATACCTTGAAATAAGGAAAATGTTCCTTCATAAAGCTATAGATCTCACTGACTGGGAGGCTGCCCGTTTTGCTGTTCTTCAGAGCCATGGCAATCAAACAGCTGAAAGAAATCATCCAAAAATAAATTGTTATTTGAGTCTAGTTCAAAAGAAATTCAGAAGATTTTGTGTGTGAAATTATAATTCTTTTTTGATTTAAAATAAATAAATAAGTGAGGTCAGACCTGTAGGAATAGATTGGCTTGGGGAAAGACTTGGGCTGCAGCTCCTGGTCTTGTGGAGCCAGGCGAGGTTGTGTGAATAGACTTTGGTTGTTGAAAGAGACATTGCTATAAAGCCCGCCGGTTGAACACTATATGGGGGGGGAAAGGAGACTGTACTGAGGAACTTGATCATTGACTGTTTTAAGTAGACTCCACACATGAGGGAAAAGAAAATCCGCAACAGCAAACAATAAGAGTACATGCACAGGGATGCAACCCATATTAGAACATTATCAGAGCAGCTTAGAGGATGGTACCTGTTGTCCAGTTTGGGTTAGGGGGTACACCTGCTGGGGCGTGGGCTGGTAGACTGAGGTAGGGCACTGGTATCCCGGGGAGGGCAGCCCATTCATGGAGAATGGAGACATCTGTGAAACAGACACAGGGATATTTCACAATCAACCTCATGAACATCATAAACTTTACAGATTTGTTTCTTGCCGTGCTGTTAAAACTCACACTTCCGCTGTGTGAGTTGATGACGCTGATTCCCAGAGGGCTGTGCTGCATGTTGCTCTGAAGGTGGAGCATGGAGCCTTGACCCGCCGTCATCGTCATGCTGCTCAGCTGAGCTGTGAGACAAACCATCGTTAAACCATCACAGCACCAAAAATACTACTTAGAAGCAACTCGGCAACAGACTATCTTTAAACAGACTTCTAACCATTTACAGACTCTCAAGTTTCTTTCCTCTGCACAGAGACAGAAAGTTGAAAACTCTCTCAGATTAATGCCTGAGGTTAACTGTCTCTGTGTTTTTACCGTAGAAGAATTCCAAATTCTGTATTTTCACCTTTCAATTGCAGGAGAGTCTCTGCAGAAGAATGCAGCTGTCCTGATTTATCCAATCAGAGAAGTGATGCGGTTTTTGAATGTTGCACTGACCCCTCCCTGTCACCTCACCTGTCTGTTGCTCCAGCAAGCTGCCCTGGGAGGGCCCGTTACCGTGGCCTCGGCTATCAGCCATCTGCTGTAGACGGGGCACATCCACAGAGGTGAGCCATGACAGAGACTGCAGGTCCCCAGGGAGGTCCTCCTCCCTCAGCTGGGAGGGGTCCGTGGTCAGAAGCCTTGAAGAGAGAGAGAGGGGGGAGGAGGAGGAGGAGGAGGAGGGGAGGGGGTTTGAGGGGAGGGGAGGGTTAAACGCGGCTGTCAGCTCGGACACACGAAGACCACAAGTGGAATTTAAATCTAAACACTTTGAGCATTTTGTCCTTCAAAGTCAAAACCACTGTAATGAGTGTGAGTGTGGGGAAACAGATAAAAGCTGCTCAGCGAAGCCGTGTATTAGCCATGCCATCCAGGATTTACCATAAGGAGATTAACTACAAGTGTTATTTAGCAGTGACAGTTTTAATCAACAATGAGAGAGTTAAACAAGCTTTCCATTCAGAGTAAATCATCTGTTGAGATTGTTTTTATTTCGAGGGGCGGCCCGTTGATCTTTGTTTTTCTCTTTTTTATTCATACTCACTGCTTGTTGCTGGTGTTGAATATAATTTCCAAAAAAAATGAAATAATTACAAAATAATTAGATTTTTGTTAAGAATATTTTTTTATTTTTGAATCCTCGATTTAATAAATTCTGTGCTCTAAACTGGATTAAATGTAGGATTTCTGTTTAACCAGTGCACTGCCAGGCTTTCAGCAATTACGCCTTTTATGTGGTCGAGTCTCAAAAAGAAAGAAAGAAAAGAGAGGAATCCTCTTGAATCCTCTCCAGTCTTCCCTGCACACACACTTACTGTGCAAGGGTCTAGTAATTGGGGTCGCTATGACAACACGTATTATTCAGTTACTTTGTGGGTCTGTGGACAGTGTCGGAGTACAACCCCCCCCCCCCCCATACACACACACACACACCAAATCTTCTAATAAAAAATCAACCCTCTGTCAGGTGACCATGGTCTCGCCTTAACCATTGGCTGAATCATAAGTAAACAACGCATGAGATCGTTTGAAACATGGGACAGCAGCACATGTTGCCTGCAACAGTTGGCCTCGTCTATTGAAAAATGATCACCTATTGTGTCCCAAACGACAAATCTGCCCAGTGGCACGTGGCTCTATTGTCTTCCCCAGACCCTTCCTTGATTGTCTCTGTCGTTTCTTTTCTTTACCCGGCCCTTGCATTAATCTGTTGGAATGACAGCCCTCACTTAAGAGGGACAAATAGGATGCCATCTGCTTCCCTGTCCCTTTCCAGCCTCTATCCCCACCGCCGCCCCCACCACTCCACCCTCACCAACCCCATCCCCCGCTCATGTCCTCCCCAAATGGGGAAATCAACGGAGCCTCGGGCCAGAGGGGGGTGTGCAAATGTAGTTTGAGGTCAGGGCTCTGTGTCTGCCGTCTGAATAAGTGACATCACTGCAGCCAGGAATCAACAGCACACGTCCTCAAAATCCTTGCATGCGCCAGTAACAGATTTTGAGTGATCATTGTGAAGTTTAACACCCTGCAAAGTATCACATTATCTCAGCTGGAGCTTTGAAGTTAGTGCTCCTATGTCACACTGACCCTCAGTCTGTGAGCTGACAAAATGAAAAAAATATTATTAAAGCATAAGAATCTGCAAGTCCATGAGCGACTGACGTTAAGTGAAGCCACTACAAAGGTGCAATTGTACAGACCTTTTTTTTCCTTTTTGTTTTTGTATTTAAAAAAAAAAAAAAAAGCTCAAAGGTAGGTCTGCATTAGCTCAAAGTGATCAAAACTTATGTAGAATATTTGCTAAAGCTGGTCATTTACACTTTTCATTCACAAATCTACTCAAGGTTGCAACATGCCCAGTACACACTGATGGAAACCATCGAGTGGATGACACACTGGGGTGTATTCCCACCTCCCCTCCTCTCTCTACCAGCAGCATAGAAATTGTTCACCGATGCAAAACATGTTGAGCTGGTGTCTCCATGTATCATCCGAGCCATCCCAGAGGTTCAACAACACTACATATTGCACTTCTTCCCTCCCCCCCTTCCCTCCCTCCCTCCCTCCCTTTTCTAATTGGGAGCCACTTGTGCATACTGGTGACCCAGAGCGCCCCGTCTCCCCCTGAGCCGGCAGGCCAAGAGGCTCAGCTCTCCGTGTGCCGACAGCGGGAGTGTAAACAGAGCTGATGGTTTCTGACAGATCCATTCAGACTGAAAATCATTTATTCTTCAGGATTTTTTTTCTCTCGCTTTTTTCATGAAACCCCCCACGCACAAAAAGAGCTGTCCATCTACCTTTAGATTAAACAAAGTGGGGTTGGACAATTTGTTCCATGACCATTTGGGAAACACATTAAAGGGGCTGATTAATAAAACTATTTTTATCTGTTGAGGCATCACAGATTTGATCTTCAGTGTCTGAGACAATATGCAGCAAAAAGTAACCCGTTGTTGAGAATATTCTGTAACTGTTTGTCCTAATGCACATTAAATCAGAAGTCTTACCTGTAGTCCTGTGGAGATGGATGATGCCCAGCACTCTCAATAATTCCTGACATCCTGGATGTTATTCCACCCTCTATCATTTCCTGGGATGTGTGATTCCTGTGTCATGAATTACATAAAATCATCACACTTTAGGTTACGCCCCCAGCGAGTCTGGAAACTCGAGTAAAAGAGCAACGAAGAAGAAATTTAAATTACAATATTAATATTATTGTTTCAAATCTTTTGTAAATAAATACGATGGACCAGCATGTGCTATTTCAAAGAAATAAAAAAGAAAAAAAAAATCACAACTAAAATGTAGGGTTCAGTGAATATTTAACACAAGAATAAACCAGATAAAAATAGACTGATGGTAGTACATAATAAAAACATTTGGTATCAGTCATCATTCATGCCTTTTGTTGTAGCTGAAAAACATTTTACTGTTTGAACGCTTTTTGTTCCCCTTAACTTTCACTCATTTAGTTTCATGAAAAAAAGAAATACAATAAACAGAACAACATATAATAACATATAACATATGATAAAAGCATTCAGTTCATTCAGCAGTTTGGTCACATGAACTCAGCCTATAGGTTTAAATGTCTTTACCATTTAGCATTTCGCCCACAGAGCAACTAAAGTTAAAGTCTAAAAATCATTCAAATGTAAATCTTCTCATCAACAACAATCCGATAAAGGCTGTGATCCTGAAAGAGAGGAATGAGTAGAAAAATTCACCTGTTTTTGGATGATATTGAAGAGTGTGTGAGCCGCTCGTGAGCCCCTGTACTGTATTTGACTGTGTTGCACTTGATTCTCCAAAAAACCGTTTTTAAATTTCCCTCTCTGGAGCTGTCCAGCGCTCTGACATGCGCACTGGAGACTTCACCAGAGCTCCCAGCCGCCCGGGGGGCAGGAGGATCCCATGAGTTTGACAGCTGCTGTTAATGCAGTGCCCGTTAATAGTCCCGACAGCATCCACGCTCCCCGCAGCAAGTGCGCAAGTGGCGAGGATGAGATTTTGGTTTTCTCTCTGGTTTTTCGGCCACTTTGTGTCTCAGTGCGCTCCTCCACCGCATCCAGTTGTTGCGTTAAACGTCAGGCCATTGCCTGCTTCATCCAGACACAGTAGTCCTCTTATTTGGCGATTATTATTTAGAGATGAGATGGTGTATTCAAATGAAGTTCCCTGTCTGGGTTACACCGCCCTGTGCGCTTTGTCCTCCAGTGGCAGGTGCGTCTCAACAAAACACAAAATACACGAGCTCAGGCCTAAATCCTATTGAGGCTATGTAGATTAAAAAAAAAAAAGTTTAGTATTTTAAAATAGGTGAACCAGACTAATAAAGGAAACAGGACAAAAAAAAACACCTGAGATTAACAAAAAAGGAAGAATGAGCATTAAATATCCATTTTGCTCCACTAAATCCTCCTGTCAGGTTCTTCCCAGTAAGCTCCCTCGGTCGGGTCTAAGACTGTGTGAGTCGCTACTTGTGCTGGCATCTGTGTATGTGTAAGTGTGAACTTTTTTTTTTTCTCGAGGAAGTGCTTGTAGATAATTTGCTTCCCGCCGCTGTGGCCGCGTCCTGCTCCTCTCAGCAGTGGGAAAAAGAGCCGGGGAGGCGCGTAGGGAGGGCAGGGGGCCGGGGGCCGGGTGGGCTGCTGCAGGAGGCGGCAAAGGCTCAAGAGAGCAGGTCCACTTCACACTAAAACAAGCCACTGGTGAGGCACGATGGTAACCTGCACCCATTAGAGCAGAAATAAGAACCTGCTGTGTCACCAGCACCTGACTTCTAATCTTCCACGATGAATATGCATTGAAGTTATAGTGAAAAAGGAAATGACAGAGTTGTCTATTTCTAAAACAGATTTTATCACAATCTCTATTATCTGATCGCTTTCATTCGAGTATTTCCAGGAGTGTTTAGAGGATCCCCAAAAATGGAAAAAGTTATATTATATAAACAAGAAGTTCAGTGGATGGTCCTCCAAATTATACATCTCACTTTAAACAGTTAGACAGGACATCAGCTTAGTGAAAAACATCTCATTCAGCACAGACTTCTTTTAATGTGAAACCTGTTGGAGATGAACATTTTGCGGCCGGAAATTAAAAGGGGAATTCCTTAAAGTGTGCAGGGAGACCGCAGTGACAGCAGTATCAGCCCCATGGGACCCTACAGATGGTAAATCGGTCTGTCACAATAGGCACAATCAATGATTACATGCATGAACGTAACGGACAAAAACAAGACCATCCTCAGAGAGCAGACTCTGAAGGTCCTAAAGCCCGCGGGGTTGTGATCTGGAAACCGGGAGGCTCTGATTGGCAGGCTGAGCTCGTGCTGTGTGAGAGACTGTAGGCCAAGACTTGGTGGGGAAGATGCTGATAATAATAATAATAATAATAATAGTAATGATGATGATGATGGTATGATTTGAGTAGCAGCTTCACCTCAGCCAAAGTGTCCTTGAATAGTTTATTCATAAATTAGGATCTGACTAGTATCTGAGTACCAGCTGCAGGGGCTGGACAGAAAACATTTGACTTGTTACACCTTAAAAATCATCTGCAGCTATTTTGATTTCCGATTAATAACTTCAGTGATTGTTCCACTGTGTCATTTGTGGGGAGATTCTGTTTTTTTCTCCGTCTGATGTTACAGTAAACCAAATATCTTTGGCTTTAGGACTGGGCGGAAAGAAACTAAGTACTTTTACTCAAGAACTCATGAAGTAGTTTTTCTATTTTATGCTACTTTTTGCTTATACTTCAGGGAGGAATGTTGTATTTTTCAGATCATTACATTTGTTGAAGAGCTATAGTATGTTATGTATGTAAGTATGTTACTGAACAAACCACCATGAGTATAAGAATGAATCAAAATTATCTCCACTGTGGCAACATTACAATAGCACCTCATAATAATGTGTTACATCGTTAACTATAACAGTGTAACACTGACAGTAACCACTCTGCATAATGAGTTCATATACAGTGTTATTGCTACTTTTACTGAAGTAAATGATTTGAGTACTTCCTCTTTTTTAGAGTGTTGCTCTGAGAAAAAAAAAATAATAACAGGATAAATTGATGAATGGAGAAAATATCTGATTGAGCAATAATAGAAATACTTTTTAGGTGCAGCCCTCTTCAAAATACAGTACAGTAGCAGTGCAATTTAAAAAAAAAAAAAAAAAAAAAAACACCAAATTTGATTTTCTGTGGCTTTTCGTTCAACTTGGTTTTTGTAGTTCATGTTGCATATCTTTCAGACCAATGTGTGTCTATTCTAAGTCTCTGCCGTGTACTATTCACCATGTAAAAGCAATTTTTTGGATTAGATATGATTAGTTACGTCTTAGCTCCACACCACACTGCCTAGCTCTGTAAGGGTTTTGCAACTTTTTTACATCATTTAGTTCAGACGGCAACGGTTTATAATAAAACTTACATTCACTGCTAAGTTGTTTCTAACTTGATATGACTCCTCAGCCATGAAGTACAGAAAAAAATGATGTAATGTAAAGAACATTTAACTGGACATCTACATTAAGCACGGCCTCAGTAGAAGTGGCAGTTTCAGAATATCTGGATATATTATGTAACACCATGATAATATTATAATACACAATAACAGAAACACCTTACAATAAAACAGTGAGATAGAAAACAACTCATACGTGTATGATGTTACTTTTGTAGGCCTTTAATATGGAGGAAAAAAGCTGCAGAGGTTTTGTGGCAGGTCAGTGTTTCAGATGTACTGTACTGTACTTGTCTTTCTCTTTGTCAGCAAAGTCTTCTTGCTTTCTGGCCTGGCCACATTACATCATTTGTCATGCAATGGAAAAGTAACATTGTGAGATTCTGAATATTCCAATAGTGTCATTGTTTTATTGTTCTGTATACTTCTGTGCAAGCCTTTCGTGAACATCAGCATAACGGTCATGTTGCATGGCTGCATTTACATGGTGCTTTTATCCATTTTGCTCTTTATTCACCCATTCACACAGTGTATGCAGTGAGCTGCCACGCAAGGTGCTGACCGGACCATCGGGATCAATTTGGAGCTCAGTGCCTTGCCCAAGGACACTTCGACATGTGGATAGAAAGAGCTTGGGAATGGACTGCCCACCCTGCGAATAGTGGACGACTTGCTCTATACATACACTACTCACAAAAAGTTAGGGATATTCAGCTTTCAGGTGAAATTTCAGGATGAACCTAAAATGCATCCTAAACTTTCCAGGTGAACTTAATGTGACCTTCTCTAAACTTTTGAATGCACATGTCCAACTGTTCAGTGTCTCAGTACTTTTTGCACAAGTTGCTGTTCTCTAACAAGAAGCTTAACAGCAACATTCACAACAGGTTTGATCCCTGAATCCACCAATACATTTCCTGCTTCAGTTAGAATTGGTATTTAAACAGTCCTCCTCATCCTGCTGTTCACATTCTGACATCATGAGACCAAGACGACACCTAACAGTTGATCAGCAGCACCTCAACACTGGGGGCTTCAAACAGGAAGTCCTCAGACGGAGGTTTTCACTGAGCTTAGAGGGTCACAGAGTGTCATCAGGAGGTTGTAACAGTGATACAGAGAGACTGGAAGAGTCACAGAAAGGAGAGGAGTGGACGTCCTTTGGCCACATCCCAATTTATTGAGGCACTGAAAATTTTTTGTTGTGGTATACCCACCACTGATTTTCTTTCAATAAATTGTTTAAGATGAATAAAATTACCATTGCATGCTTCTACTTAAATGTCCTACTTTCATGATATAATATCACTGTAGCATTCACTTTTTACATTTTCCATATATTTCACCTGAAAGTTGAATATCCCTAACTTTTTGTGAGTAGTGTATGTGTGATTAAATATTTATATTGGCCAGGTAGTGGCATATTTACTGTCTAGTTGATTGAATGACTTGAAAGCTTCACCTGGCAGTGTGCGATGCATTCAGGAGAGAGCACGAGGACTCCCTGCAGCTCTGGAACACAGAGTGACGGCTCTCCTCTCTCATGCCTGTCCAGGAGTAATGGGGAAACAATGGGATCACCGCCTGAGGGTTGGCCTGTGTTTGTAGCCCGTGTTTTTGTCTTGCACCAAGTGTTTACTCAAAACACATCGGCCCCTCTGAGAACGGGGTCAGTTCATCCCTCTAATCTCCTCGGCAGGCAGAGACACAGTGTCCCCCCAGAACAACATGTCACCCAGAGTGACCCTCCGGCCACACAGAGGAAGCTGCTGTCAGCCGGGCTCAGCTAAGGCGCAGAATCGGTGTCCTGCCAAACACTTTTCTCACTCAAGCTTCAACCTGGACGGAGCAGAGTGTTCAGGCCGTCGGGCCTCGGTTTGCCCTGTCAGAGGTCAGTCAGTCAGACAACTTACGGCAGGTTTCAGTGTAGCTACACCTGTAGTCTCACAGAGGGACAACATGACATAACAACAATGAAATGAGCCAACATCAGCATTAAGGAGTTAATTTAATCTCACATCAAAATTCGACCGAGAATTAGGTTTTTTTCTATATAATATCATAAATAATGCTATCTATCTATCTATCTATCTATCTATCTATCTATCTATCTATCTATCTATCTATCTATCTATCTATCTATCTATCTATCTATCTATCTATCTATCTATCTATCTATCTATCTATCTATCTATCTATCTATCTATCTCACTACATTCACAGTGTCCATCTGGATAGTAGTTTTGATACTTCCAGTTGGTTTTGCTAATATTGTTAATATATATATACAATCTATATATATAATATGTTGCTAATATTTTTCTATATTGTAAACTGCAGCTGGACAGAGTTCAGGAAAATTTCCCCACGGGGAAAATAAAGTATATCTTATCTTATTTTATCTTATCTTATAATAAGGACACTTTCATGTAAGTAATAAAGTTTTTACAAGTAATGCAGTATTATACAATGTTGCTGAATATTTATTTTTCCACTGCCAGACTTCAACACCACAAGTTTTCACTATCAGCCACACAGTATCTGTCAGTGTTGACCCTGCAGGTCCTATAATACCATTTTCTTCTACGGACAGATCGCTGGACTCCTGTTGTCCAAACGGTTTAGAGAGGTCAATGGCGTTGACCTCTGAGTGACCTGTGTCAACACCAAAGCCTCTGGTCTGAGACGAGGTCAGTCCTTTTCAGTGCCCTACAGGGTAAAGATGGAGCAAAAGTCCTCTTCTTTTTCACAGCCAATTGAGTGTAAAAGAGCCTCCTGTCCAAAAGAGCTCTCAGTAACTTTTTTTATGTGTCACAGCAGGCACACGATGTCCCCTAAGGATGGCACTCAGACGCCCCCAAGTCAAGTTGTCTGAATTACTGTGCATTTAGTTTTTGCAGTGACCTTTGAGAGTTTATCCAAGCTGACAGATATTTCATTCCTGGTGTGTAAGCAGGGATTGTGTAAAGAAAATTGTCAAATTAAGCGTAATGCAATAACATATTTAAAGGTACAACACATTAAACAACAGGACAAAGTGAAAAATCACAATCACACAAGGAACAAAATGATGCTACATATCATTCTCTCTCTTAAGCAAGAGAGAAATAATATCTAATGTCCAATGCGCGGTATGAAGTAACCTCCCTGACCCAGCATTTTACTACTGAAATGATGACGGGGCCCGGGCTTCGTTACGCTGCTCTGAAAAATTAGAATAATGGACTATGAAAGAAGGAGAGATGCAAAGAAAGGGACAGGGGAAGAAAGAAGGTCTTTGGGAAAAGAAGAATTAGATAGGAAGAGAGGGAGAAATAAAAGGGAGGGAAACAGTGAAATGGAGACAAAATAAGGGCAGAAGAGAGAGAGAGGGGGCAGTAGCGGTGTGATGTGAGTGTTATCATCAGCTCTCATTCTCAGCATGGAATCTATAATGGGAAAATCAACCTCTCTGACTCCTGTGTAATTGGATTTGCCGGGTCTCGTGCTGAATCAGAGCCCAGTGGGTAGCACAAAGCTTGTTAAGATTGGACAAGCATTGCTGGGCCGCTGGGCCGGGGGAGAGGTGGGGCGACGGCGGAGGTAACCTTGACAACTTTTCTGGCGTGGAGAGTGAATAATTCAAATATGTTGAACACTCAACTGGTCACCTGTCACAGATATATGGCTGAAAGCTTTCCAAACATTAATCAATCCATTAATTGGGTGAAACCTGATCTTTTCTCACATTTGGGTCACCAGAGCAGAGAGAATAGACACCTGTGATGCCTTGGAGGGAGTGTGTTTTCTAATGGTGGTTACCAGGTTACAGAAGTAAACACATTTTTTCTCACACTCTCCCGTCAAGGTGCAGCTACTTTAAGGAAGGGCTCCATTTTTGTACGCAAAAGAATTAAAGACATTCATTCCTGCACCAAATCCTCCAGTTTAATAGTGGTGTATCCATTTATGTCATCGTGTTGGTGCATATGAATAACCTCCACTGTTTCAGCTAGTCAGAGAGTGATTAAGCATTATGTGTTTAAACTTCTCACTGGAAAAACCAAGGCTGCATTTTTGTTCCCTTTCTGCCACTGTGCCAGCTTTATGTGACTGAAATATCGGAACAAATTCTGAACAAACATTACGATAAATCCTGATGACTTTGGTGATCCCCTGACTTTTCCCCTTTCGTACCTGCTAAAATAATGACGTTTTATGTTTGGTGCTATCAAATGTTAGAATGCTAACACGCTAACATATTATACCCGTGGACCGTCAGCATGTTAGCGCTGACCCCTTTAGTCTTCTTAGCACTGTCAAATTCAGTGGCCGTGCCAAAATCTTTCTTTTCTGTCATTTGCAAAAGTGTTATATAGAGTGTGACCTTGTTTTAGCATATATTTTACATAATTCTTGTATTTTATCATGTTTCATGTTTGAGGCAGTAAACACTGCAATAAAGTTGAAGTAGACAGTCGATTATAAACTTAAAGGCACTGTGTCGGCCTATGGGTTTAAGGTGCTGACCACAAATCTAGGTGTGTCCAGATTCTGTTGTTGCCCTTTGTCATTTGCCATCTAGCCAGCTGATATAAGTCTAAAATGCCCAAACAATACTCGGCGCTGTTATCTTGCAATTGTTGTCACCCAAGCCAAAAATGAGGTAATTGCAACTGGGCGTCAAACCAGTGGCATTTTGCAGAAGCACTGAGCATTGGCAGCTCAGGCTACCACTCGAAACAATGGTGCTCTTTTGACCAGCATTGTTGTTCTGAGTAATAAAACAGGTGGTGATTAGCCTGCAATGTATCCATCTAATCAAAGATCAGTAACCAGACCTAGACTGTACCAGCAGGGAGAAGGGGACTTGGGGCTTTTTTGCTGTTGGCAGTGATGTAATGGAGCTGAGAGAGACAGAGATAGAGATACAGAGAAGAAGGAGAGAGGGAAAGGGGGATGGTTGGAATGGAGTGGTTTGGATCTTGTTTCTGTATCGTTATGTTACACTCAGTAGAACAGTAGATACTCAGGTGAGCACTGAATAAGATCTCTCTGTCCCTCCACCTCCCACGACATGAATGATTAAGCATCCAGCCCACAGTGCCCTGAGCCTGGGTCAGGATGATGTGCACACAGGCCTCCACACAGCATCACCAACACTACTCTTCCAGCATATTGGATGAATGAGCCACTAGACAAACCAACGGAGAGGACAGTAAATGTGTTATTTTATTAGTATTTCACAAGCTGGACTTTTGCCAACTAACTGTCAACAATCCAGTGTTTACAGGTTCACTGATTGTCTCCATGCAAGCAGACACTGGAGGAAAGCCTATTCTCATCTAACTTCTCTGGAGAGAAGGGATTCCCCCCCAGATTGGATCCTCATTGAGAGTCAGCATCTGACAGCAGAATAATTCAACTTCAGAAATGCAGGTTTGAATTTTCTTTTGTGTTGTAAAAAAAATTGCAATGTGCTCTTTTTGTCACAAGGCTTAATTTTGTTCCATTTCAAAGTCTAGTTGGGTTATCCTACTATAGTTACTGCCAAAGAGTTTAAAAGCCAGTACAGGAGGCTTGACAGTGGTGTTGAGACCTTGGGCCCATGATAATAAGTTTATGGTCTAAGATGACTGATCATCGCCTCAAAAAGTGTCAAATATGCCTTCAGCAGCCGGTTAACATATTCAGTTTGAAGGTAACAACTTACCAGTGCCTCTATTGCTCTCTAATTAGCACATTTTAACTCATTTGTTTAATCTATGCAAAAAACAAACTTTAACAATTTGCCATTTCCCTGTTTCCAATCTTCCAACCTAAGCTAAGCTAATCAGGTTCTAACTATGACTTCACATTTAATGGACAGACATGAAAGCGATGCTCTCATTTAATTTTCCGCCAGAAAGAAAATAATTATTTTTCCCAAAATGTTGGACTATTGCTTAACGATACTATCGGGAAACAAGGCCCTGGTCAGTTTAACCTGAGCTGAACCAAAACTAAAAAAAGTGTTGGATTCTTGGTTGCTGGGTTAAGTGGAGATATCACCAACACATGAGATAATCAGACAGAATCCTCTTTAAGAGGGAGATAAAGTTCCTGTCACTTGGTTGGTGAATTGCTGTGTCTTAGCTCCCCCCCTCCCTCCCTCCCTCCCTCCCTCCCTGAAGCCACCTCTACTGCTCACACAGATGAGGTCAGTCTGTCTCAGGCAACACTGACACTCTAGACCAAGATGAGGGACCATCTCTTAATTAAAATACAATTGGCTGTGCACTGAGGTAGCAAGGCAATTCACCTGATCTGACAATGGCTTAGCTGGCTCATTACGTAATTATTCTTTCCGCTATGCATCAGGTTGGGCTATTGATTGTTTAATTATAACTAGAATTACAATCCACTACACTTGGTTTGTATTATAAAAACTACAAGTAGCACATGCATCGTTTTCTATAGTCAGGTGCCTTCTTCAGCTGACACGTCCTTGTCCTTCTGGACTGAGAACGCCCATTCAATGTTCAGCCTTTCTAGCACAGTGTCTTTAGAAACACTTCTGCATGCTGCAGACAGCTTTCTTAAAAAAGAAATACCTGCAGGACACCAAAGGAAACCTGAATGGAAAACAACAAACCTTTAGAATTTCTCAGTGCTCTGAATGAAAACCTAAAACATTAGCATTATCATCGCCGCTGAATTCATTAATCCTCCCCTTGACAGGAGCTTATCTGTTCATGTTATTACTTGTAATACTGTATGGCAGATCCCTAAGTCACGCTGTCCCACCATATTGTCTGCTTGTGCTGCCCTGAGAGAAGTTTGTTCCCATGAAGAAAGGGGGTGTCACAGATACCCCACACCAGCACCACTACCATCACATCGCCAGATTGATTCTGACGTCCAAAAAAGGGTTCCTTCAATGATATTGTTCACCTGTCTCACTGGCTTAAAGTGGGTGGCTGGGAGGGGGGGCGGCTATGGGAAGGGGGTCGGGTGAGGGTTATTGGTGGGGACACGGGGTGAGGGGTATTGTTGAGGAGAGGGGTGAGAGCATTGGGGGTGCGGGGCTGACAGGTGGAAAAAAACACTCTCATCTGACTAGCCTCCTCTATCTTTCCATGGGGCCCCGTGTGAGCAAAGTAATGAAGTCCAAATTACAGCACAGGATTGCTAAGAACAAGCCTCTATTGTTTGCCCTTGGGGCACACTAAATGAGTGTCACAGCAAGCAGCGGGGCACAGACCGTTACTGCACTATTTAGTCTGTCCCGTTGTCTCAAGACGGCCCCGTTTCAGAGGTTCTCAGATCAGACAAATACTGCTCCCCTGCTACCCCCTCTTCGCCTTCACCCTTCCTCTGTACAGCCAACCCCTCCCCAACTCCTCACCCCAAAATAGGCCAAATCTCCTCTATTGTGTTTCGACTGCCTAGTGTGAAATTCACTGTGACGTTAAATGTTTTCTAATGAATAATTACTGAATAGATATGCAGGGGGAATTTGTGTAATGGATTGTAGACTGCATTTTAAAGACGTCTTTTTTGTCTCTGCTCCGTGGTATTTACAGGACAAAAACACTTGGCCTTTCTCAGAAGAAATGAGGGCCATAGGCGGAGGATAGAGGCAGGGGAGGAGGAGGGGCGGAGGGCTTTGTGTCAATTAGATCCAATGGATTATCTTTTTTAATGTTTTTACAGAGAGAGTTGAGAATCAAAGGACTTCTGCTTCCAAAGGAGAGAGAAAAAAAACACAAAACCAACAAAAGCTGTGAAAACCTTTGGTCTAAGTGTTGGTGCTGAGAATGCAAAACAGATTGGTGGAATTTTTCCCACTATGCCTCTTAAATGTGCCGCTGTTTTGGGCTCCCCAAGTCCATTTGCACAGTGTGTTGTGTTTGGTCGGTGCGTCAGCTCTAGCAAACTACGGGCTGCCAGCCAAGGTCCCTGTGTGCTGTGTAGCGATCATTAGCTTCTGTCTGTTCGTCTGCACAATCACAGAGCTTTGCTTAAAAGACACATAGGACCTCTAGACCTCCTATTTCAATAGAACTAACAGGGACCATGTTTGTGCTTTTTCTGCTGCTTTTTTTCTGCTCCGTCCTCCCCCGTGGAGACATTTATTCAAACATTCATTCATCCAGCCGTATTTGTCAAAATACATGGCTGAGAATTTTGAATATCATTGTTATGCATGCAACATGTGTTACACTTGTTATTGTTGAGTCTGCTTCCTCTAAAGTTTAGAATTAATCTCACTAATAAAAAAGGAAATCTTTAGATTATGATGCTTAACCTCTAAAGACCTGGCGTACACATGCGTGGACATCACATTTTGGGTTATATTACCATAGTAGTTAATTCTGCTTAGCTGGGGCCGTATGGACATGCATGTGGGCAAAATTGTTGATATTTCATATTGTTTTTTGCACCGTGATTTTCAAAACATGTTCAAAATATGTTTTGTATGTGTTATAAATACATGCAAAAGCAGTCAGGAAAAAAAACTGCTATGTTCAGGGTGGAAATAAAGAGTTTTGCACAAAGGTGACTTTATTGTGTTTTCTGGAAATTAAGACCGATTGTCCACATATGTGGACATAATTTTTCTCTAAAACTACACCATGTAAAAAGATGATGCTTAGGTTTTATACTTATCAGGGTCCAATAAGCCCAAATAGCAAGGAGAAATAAAAAATGCATATCAAACAAGAGCTCGGGTCTTAAGAGGTTAAGACCACAAATTTGGATTTAGACTTTTAAAAGTTATTCCCACTGCTCTTAGGGTGTACATGTTGATGCCTTACTGATCCAATTTGTTGCACAGGGTCAACTGGACATGGAGGGCGCCCTGACTGCCAGGGACCGGGTCGGAATCCAGGATTTTGTCCTCCTGGATGAAACCACGGACGCGGCCTTCCTCAGCAACCTCAAGAAACGTTTCAGCAAAGATCTCATTTACGTGAGTCTTGCGAAGGACTTTGTAAACCCTGCTGTCAACAAGGGAGTGTGCATTTTAACTATCAATATAACTCATTCTTTTAGACGTACATCGGCACATTGCTAGTGTCTGTCAATCCCTACAAAGAGCTGGACATCTACAATAGCAAACAGATGGATCTCTACATGGGGGTCAACTTTTTTGAGCTTCCACCACACATGTAAGTGTATCTGTATCTGTATGGAAACCATGAACATTTGAACATGTGTGTCTTTACTCAATGAAAGGCACTTGATAGTAACTTGAGGCGTTCTGAGGTTCAACTGTGAAATATTCTGATTCCTCTCCCTTCAGTTACGCCTTGGCAGACAACGCCTACCACACTATGCTGACAGAGTTCAACAATCACTTCATCCTCATCTCTGGTGAGAGTGGAGCGGGCAAGACAGAGGCCTCCAAGAAGATTCTGCAGTATTACGCTGTCAGCTGTCCGAGCACCGCTCTACTGAACACCGTCAGGGACAAAATGCTCATGTCCAACCCCGTCCTCGAGGTCTGATGGTCACTCATTGTTATGTCATTGTGATGGCACACCAAAAAGCAGGTCATGCTAACATTAATGAGTCTGTATGGTATGCTGTTTTCCCACAGGCTTTCGGCAATGCCAAAACACTCAAAAATGACAACTCAAGTCGGTTTGGGAAGTATATGGACATTCAGTTTGACAGCCAGGTAAGAATCAAGGGAGAGATTCAGAGAGAGGCTTCCAAGAAATGCATCAATTAATTCTGATTAAGGAAGAAAAAAATCAGGAAGTTTATGAGAAGTCGTTTCTGTTCTAAAATCTCAGCATTAGTCTCATCCAAACTGCACCGAGGTTCTTACAAAGATGCCTTCAGATGAAAATCTAACCTCTTCAACTGCACCCCAAAAATGAGAGTAAAAATTAGTCAAGATATATCTAAAGAATGAACGCTTGTATGTAACTTGGAGGGTTGACATATGTGAAATAAAAACGACAAGCTAAGTTTAAAAAATAAACAGCCAAATTTGAAAACAACTGCAAAAATTACAGAAAAAAGGTTCAGTCAAATACTTGATGGAAAGTAACTTTCTTTTCATAGGAATGAAAATAATAGCCTTCAAAAACAAGATATTTTTTCCCAAGAAGATCTTTTTAAGTCTGAACCATATTTAAGTTTTTTCTGCAAGTTGTCGAGCTGCTGTCTTTAGGATCATAATGCCCACAGGGGGATGCTGTCGGAGGCCATATCCTGAACTACCTGCTGGAGAAGTCGAGGGTTGTGCATCAGAATCACGGAGAGAGAAACTTCCACATCTTCTACCAGCTGGTGGAGGGGGCAGAGGAGGACCTTCTGCACCAGCTGGGCCTGGAGAGAGACTGCCAGCATTACAACTATCTAACTCAAGTATGTATAGCTGGGTGACCCTGTTTTAATAAAGTATATTTATTAGACAACAGTGAGCTTTGACTATCTGTTTGCTGTTTCTGACAGGGAGAGTGTGCCATTGTGTCTTCCATTAATGACAAGAACAACTGGAAAACAGTCAAAAATGCTCTGCAAATCATCAACATTGATGAGAATAACACGAATGTAAGTTGGATGCTGAGGCTCTGATTTAAACCACTTACTCTTTCCTAATAGTTTTGCACTGCCTTACAAAATGTAATTCTGTGCAGCACTTGTTTGGGATTGTTGCAAGCGTTCTCCACTTGGGGAACGTTACGTTTGACTCCAACAGTAAAGGTCATGCCATCCTGAACGACAATGCAGAGCTGCGCTGGGTCTCAAATGTAAGGAAATTAAAATGAAACGTCTTTAGATATCCAGGACTATTTCAAAAAGTTAAAGAATGAATTTACCTAATATTGTTTGTCCCTGCAGCTACTGGGAGTTGATGTTCACGGCCTCCAGGAGGGACTCACGTACAGGAAGATAGAAGCCAAAAAAGATCAGGTGCATGCATGTTAAAATGTCCTTTAGCTTAATTTAAGTTTGTGTTTCTACTCAAACTTTCTATGTAGTGTTTGAAATTTAGATGTTATTTTTTCTCACTGTAAAGATCCTCAGCCCATTCACCATCGATCATGCCATCTATGCCAGAGATGCCCTCGCTAAAGCCATTTATGGACAGACCTTCACCTGGCTGGTCAACAGGATCAATGAGTCCATGGAGAACAAGGTGGGAAGAAGAGTGTGTGACAAATGATAAATCCCAGGCAGTGGGGGACGTGTATTTACTGACTTTCTGCTTTTTTCTTTGCCAGGACCCTTCTAATAAAACTGTAATTGGACTTTTGGACATATATGGATTTGAGGTTTTCTATGTAAACAGGTGGGCAGAAATCTTTCCCATTCTTACATCGTAGCACTGCTCTGATTATGTTTGATGCCCTCATGAAGGCTGTTTTATCCAATAATGGCTGTTTACTCAATACTAGACATACTTGACAAACTGCAAAAACACAGTTTATAATTTCAGTGATTCTGTGATGATTATTTTTGCTGAGCTTGACCTGTTTGTCATGACCCATGTCCCCAGTTTTGAGCAGTTCTGTATAAACTATTGCAATGAGAAGCTGCAGCAGCTTTTTATCCAACTGACACTCAAAGCTGAGCAGGAAGAATATGAAGCCGAGGATATCGAGGTAATCCTGTAGACCTGAAACAATAACTTAATGAATCAATAAATCTATGAATCTAGAATATGTTTATATTGCCTGGTGTTGAGTTCATTCTGTTTTTATCACTTTCCCACAGTGGGAGCCGGTTCAGTTCTTCAACAACAAGATCATCTGTGACCTGGTTGAGGAGAAACACAGAGGCATCATATCGATACTGGTGTGTATTCACTGGAACTGAACTATACTGGACTTTCATATACTGAAGCTGAAGTATTATCACATGTTAATGACAATCCTGCAGGATGAGGAATGTCTCAGGCCAGGGGATGCTACAGATCTCACCTTCCTGGAGAGACTGGAGGACAAGATGGGAAATCACCCTCATTTTGTCACGTGAGTTTAAACCAAACAGTAATCTAGCACACACTCCCGCCGAGTATTTCATTAGTAGGGTGGTGTTGAAACTAGCTTTCCTAAAAAGATGTTTAGAGTTGCACAGTTGATAATGAACCATTTGTTTTAATTAAATATGAATTCCATCTAAATGATATTTGTAATTCTCAACACCGAACTCCAGTCATCAGCGTTCCTCCGGCTGGTGTCTTGCGAGTGAGCCGACAGTGAGGCGATAGAGACGGAGGATTAGGATTGGTCTAAAAAGCCTCTCACTCTTCATCCCTCTTGTCTCTCTCCACCTCTTTGACTGCAGGCACAAACTGGCTGACAAAATGACACGTAAGACTCTGGAGAGGGGAGATTTCCGTCTCTTGCACTATGCCGGGGAGGTCACCTACTGTGTTGTGGGTAAAAGAAACCACAATGTCAGGTCGTGTAACTCAAACACCTTTTTTTTTTCAATTTTCAACTGACTAACAGACCGACTATTTTTGACTTTCTAGGTTTCCTGGACAAAAACAATGACCTATTATATAGGAACATAAAAGATGTAAGTCTGCAAATTAACATTTTATATTATATGAGGCAAAGAATGGCAATATGGAGGAAACTATCCTATAGTAAAACAGTGGTTCCCAAACTTTTCTTGATGGCCTTGCTAACATCAGGGCACTCTTATTTCTTATTGCTCCCAAATGAATCTTATTCATAGACCCTTTTCACTCGATATTATCACTTGTTGTAGCAGAAACTGCACAACTTTAGTTTCATAGTTATAATCTGTGTGTGTTATCCCACCTTCTCATAGCTGATTAGTCAGTCCAAAAATGCCATAGTGAGAGAGTGCTTCTCCACAGTGGATCCAGACAACAGGCGAAGACCAGAGACAGTGAGTACTCACCATGTTTGACCCTCCATGTTTTTGACAGTGTCACTTAGAAAGCTGATCTTATATCTGTTGCATTGACTCAAATATGGCTCCAGGTTACAAGCCATGTATACACGTCACATCATTTTTCCCTATGTAGCACCCGTGATGCACAAATCACATGGCGTACTGAAGAAAATACACTGTAGCCCAAACAGCAAATTCTTAATTTTTTTTCAATTTTTTTCCTAAAGATAAAAAACTCTTTAAAAGTAGAGATTATCAGTGAGAAGAAACAAATTGGTAAGCGGTCCGGATAGAGTGAGCACTGAGACAACGACATTTCTTCTCTGTCAGTGGCAGTCTGACTGTGTCATCATTAAGCCATGTGTATCTGACAGATGAACTGTTGGGGATTATGACCCTCATGTTGTGTCTGTAGGTGGCGACCCAATTTAAGAGCAGCCTGCTGAAGCTGACAGAGATCCTGATGGCTAAAGAGGCCTGGTACATACGCTGTCTAAAATCGAATGAGTCCAAGCAGCCAGGTACTTCAATTAACAGAAGGTACATGCAGCTATTTTGGTAACAGGTTGGAGATATTTGAATTTGATCTTATCTCACACAAACACAGGCCAATTTGACGAAGCACTGATCAGGCACCAGGTGAAGTACTTGGGCCTGATGGAGCACCTCAGAGTCAGACGAGCTGGTTTCGCATATAGACGCAAATTTGATGTCTTCTTAAAGAGGTATGGAGGCTTGATTTTTAAATTAAAAACTTTAGTTTAAGTAGTTCCTCTCCTGTGCATTTAAAACATACTGAAGGGGTTGTTTGCTGCATCTTGCAGATATAAACCCCTGTGTCCGGCCACTTGGCCTCACTGGAGAGGAGTGCCCGCTGATGGAGTGGAAGTGCTGGTTCAACATCTGGGCTACTTGCCAAATGAATACAAAATGGGACGGTGAGGACGGCACCTCCTAAATACAACAGAGCAAGCACACTTAAAGCCAGGACTAACCAAACATTTAAAAAATTTTCCCCTTTGCTTTAGTACCAAAATATTCATCCGTCACCCGAGAACACTTTACGCCACTGAGGATGCTTATGAGAGATGCAAACATGAACTGGGTGAGAGCAAATCAACTGCTTATTATGAAATGTCAGTTGTTACTAGTTGCACAGTGGTTTAATATTATGTCGTGAATTTGCAGCAACCAGGCTCCAGGCCAAATACAAAGGATACAAAGCGAAGGGAGAATTCAGAAAACAGAAGGAAGCTGGTAAATGCCATAACGCATTGTGTAGACCGAGTACCATGCTGCATTATTATGTGATTAAAAGATAATTACACACACATATTGATATATTTTTTGCATCCTCAGCCACTAAGATTGAAACTTGTTGGAGAGGGGCCCAGGCTAGGAAGGAGAGAGAGAAGAGAGCATGGGCCGTAAAAGTCATCAAGCAGTAAGAAAGAAGCTAAAATTCTAAATCACTGCACGGCTTCTCTCAGGGTCACATTTTCAGTCGTATTACGCTATTTTCTGATTTATTTCAGATTTATCAAAGGCTACATGACCAGAGGGCAAGCAAAAACCACAGATAACTCCGAGTATCTGGCCTTTGTCAGACAAAATTATTTGAACAGACTTAAAGACAATCTACCAAAGACAGTTTTGGACAAAACAACCTGGCTATCTCCTCCACCTGTGCTCACAGAGGTACAATAATTAATCCGCTACATTGTAAAACAGCTTAAATACAAGCTTACATTTTACTTTGACTGCATGCCCTCTTTTGTTCCTGTCAGACATCAGAGATACTGCGTAAGCTTCACTACCGTCTGATGGTGCGGAAGTATGTCAGAGGAGTCACACCCCAGAAAAAAGCACAGGTAACACACATGGAAATACGTTATATGAGCCTGGATTATCACATGTTTTTTTTTTTGGTAGTGGTCAACTTCATTATTATTTTTTTGGTCCTTTCAGTTTCAACTCAAGCTTCTAACCAGCTCCATCTTTAAGGGAAAAAAGGACAGTTATCCCCAAAGTGTCGCTCAACCTTTCGTGGACACCAGAATCAGTAAGAAATCGCATACGTTGGCACAGTGCTATTTTCTTTTAACTTTTAAATCACTTTACATGATTTAATATCTCCAGGTGAACAAGACATAAACATAAGGGTTGTCCAGATGATTCGCAATGAGCACATCAAGGTAATAAACTGTCATTATATCTTAATAAAGTCAGAAATACAGCAAACAACTCACCGTGCTGTAATGTGTGATTCTTTAGTACAGCGTCCCGGTCATTAAATATGATAGAAATGGTTTCAAACCAAGGCCACGACAGCTCATCCTCACCCAGACAGCTGCATATGTGATAGAGGAAGTCAAGATCAAACAGAGAGTGCTGTACACTTCTCTCAAAGGTCAGGGCAATATCATAATATACATTTCACCTGCCGTTAAGGATGCTTTCATACGGGGCTAAAAGCGTCTGTTGTTTACTTACTGCAGGTATTTCTGTCAGTAACTTGACCGACAGCATCATCGTATTCCACATAACATGCGAGGACCCTAAGCAGAAGGTACGTGGATATATGTAAGACCCAGGAGATATTTGGGCTTGTCAGAAATGCCTCTTTTTTTACTTGGACGACAAACACGGCGCTGGGAAAATGATCAGATAGGGTTCAGCAAATCAGACCTTTATAAAAGTTTTTGATGCTCTGTTTATAGTAGTAGTGAGAAAGACAACGCTGAGTAAATTGTTGAATCATCATCATTTACACAGAGAAGTCTTCAGAGAGTTCCTAAAAAAGCCACGTGCTTGAATGACATTTTGTAATGCAGGTGTATTATATTTTGATTGTTTCAGGGGGACCTTGTAATGCAGTGTGACCACTTGTTTGAGTTTTTGACCAAACTCAGTGTCATTGCTAACAAACAGAATGCAATCAAAGTGGTTCAGGGCAGGTGAGACTGCGTTTACATCACAACTGAAGAGGCTGGATTTGATATGCGTGTTAGTCTAAAACACTTGTGTTGATTTTCAGCATCAAGATTGAAATCCAGGCAGGTAAAGAGAGTGCGGTGGACTTCGGCACTGGACAGGAACCCATGGCGTACAAGGCCAAGAACGGACACCTCATGGTGGTGAGATGAGTGTGTTGTTATGATGAAGAGCGTGCTTACTGCTCTGGTTTAAAATGAATCTGCACACAAAAAGGCAGAGCATGAATTAAGCTGTTTGTCGCTGCAGGTTGCCACTCGGGCGAGGACACGGTAACATGCGTGGGGTTGAGAGGACACATAAGAAGGTCCTGCATATTTCATCAGGAGACCCCTAAGGGGAGATCAACACTGACCAGAAACAGCTGCACTTAAGAAACCCTATATGAGCTTGTTTTTTATTTATACCTACCAAACATGAATTTCACTTTCCCACCATAGAATAAGGAACTCTCATGAAGTGTTTAAGGAAGGATTTGTCTCTGCTTGCATTGGACTGCAAATCAAACGTTTAAATCTACAAAACTATTAACACTCAACATTAGTCATAAACTGCTTCAAAGAACGTGTTATGATGTCTGAACAATGAAGCCATATGTATCATAATTTTGTATGTCAACTGATAACGGAGGAATTAAAAACAGAACAAAAGAATATCTGTAGAAATTTATTTGTGATAAAGTATGTATAAATATAAAACATACATATATGTTCACTTCTGTACAACAGATCTACGAGTACTGTGATTGTTAGACATATTTCAGCTCAAACCTATTGTGTGCAAAAGGTACATTCTTCGATGAATGCAGCGATGAAGGACAGGTCTAATTTCTCTCCCTGTTGTAGAGCTTGTAGACAGGATTTTCTTCCTGCCAGGGAGATCTCTGGTTACAGTCATTCACTTCAACCTCAGCATCCATCATTCAAACACTTCAGTACATTTAACACCTCAGGTCACAGCTCAAGTTCCCTTCCACTGAAAATAATGATCGTTTAGTGGAGTTCAGGGATGCATAAATGTTAAAACTAAATATGGCAGAAGCACTACAGTGAAATGTTGCGTCCACCTGTGATATCTTAACTATCAAATATCATTACATTTTTAAAAAAAAAGGTTTAATTGCTATTATTTGCAGGCTAAAAAACAGCCTTGGTAACGTCATCTAAGAGTAAAACAGTGCCGCCATGTGGGCCCATTGTGTACAACACCTGGTTAATCCACTGATGACTTCACAGTGGACCCGTCAGAACCACGGGAAGGAGAAGCAAAAACTTTGTACATTAATATTTAGTTGCTAACATGATATAATTTTTGTTCTCCTGGATGTAATGGAGTTAGGTCCTCAAATAACAAGGTTTATACTGACAATACTCTTCTTTTGTTCCCCACACAAACATACTGTGGGCACCTGCAGTGCTGAATGCAAAAACCCACATGTATGGGTTTCTGCATGCTAGCAGAAAACAGTGATAGAAGTTATCATGACTAACAAACGGAAAACAAAACATTACAGCCATTCAGACGACACAAAATAGATGACAAGTGAACACACAAAATCACTTCACCACTACACACTGTTGTATGACACTCATCTCATAGTAGTCTTGTGGAGGAAAAGCTGGTAAAATAACGAGTGGAGATGGGAGAGAGAGAGAGAGAGATAAAGAGAGAGAGATAAAGAGAGAGAGAGAGAGAGAGAGAGGCGCTGGGTGATCTAAGGCACAAGTGCGGTGCAAAGACTGTCCAGGGTCAGAGACACAGGCTTGACGGGTCGAGGGAGAAAGGTCACTGGTGGTGATGTGTGCGGTCATCTGGCCTTTTGATATGAATCCTACGAACGCGCTCAATTCGTTCTCGCTCCTCGTCCTCATCCAGATGATGAGATCGTCCTGCGGCGCCCCCTGTGGCCTCCAGCAGGGCATTGTCTGGACCCCTCCCATCATGGGACTCATACAGAAGGATGTTCAGGGTCTCCTCATAGATTCGAGCCTCAGGGAACTCCACCTAGGACAGAAGAAAGAGTGTTACACAAGAGACTGGAGACATATTTAATCAAACTATGCTTACAAAAGACCAAAGAACCCGTGGTCTTTATAGGCACATTACAAATACATTCTTACCTTTGTCTGCTTCTTTTCTGTGGCATAAACAATAGAGGTGCAGCACACTTCAGCAATCTTGCGCCCCTGACCATAAAATGACCAACAGCAGATCTCATCCCCAATCACATCTTTGATGAAGAGTACTCTACCGTTGAACCGCAATGACAGCTTGTCAAACAGCTCAATATTTTTCAGCATGTTGTCATCAGAATTGCTGGGGGAAAATGTTGCAGGACAGTCATTTATTAAGACAACTTCCATAATCAATTATATTACTTATTTAACCTTGAGTGTCATGAAAGGCGCCCTTATATAAAATGTATCATTATTATTATTAATAATAATAATAATAAAAATTATATAATAATTAAATAATAATGAAGCTATGTGTCTCCTGTTATGAGGACTCACCTGGTATATGAATATTTGTTGTTACTTCTGTTATACAGCAGTTTGACAGTAGGCTGTGAAGACAAAGAGGATTGTATTCTAAAAGAAAAATCAAATCAACAAATTTCTCTTGATTTTGGACAATAGAGATTCAGGACATTATGTAAAAAAAACAACCACCTACCTTATTTGAGGTTGCAATAAGCTTCTGCTCTTCCTTTGACGATGTCATCAGAGGCACTTTACAAAGGGGTTCGTAACTTTCTTTGTTCTGGGACGGACAAAAAAAAATCCATTAAAAAAGAAAATTCCAGCTGCAAAGCAGCAACAAACAGCACATAGTATGTGGAAGGATGCCACCTGGTGGACCAGAGTAGAAAAGAGAGATGGAACCTCTACCTCAACAATAACTTTGACTCATTGTTTTAGTTACTGTCTCAGAGAAAAGGCTTTTTTTGAAGCACTCACAGACTTAATGTCCTTCGTAGTACTTGAAAAAGATTTTCCCCTGTATTTCAGTAAATCATTTCTAATATTCATAATATGAATGTTTTTAATATTACTTATTATAACAGATAAATGGAGGTTAGATCTTTTTTTTTTTTTTTACAGAAAACAAAAAGTAAAAATCATGATGAGACCTCACTATTATCAATAGTCGGGTGGGAGATACAGAATGGTTTAAGAAAAAAGTAACTGGACAAAGTTGGTCAGATATACAGTGCAGTCAGCTGAAATTAAGACTTAAAACTTCATCAATACTCTAATTAAAACTAAAGTGCTTAAGTATCAGAAATGGGACAAAATATGATTCATTCTGTAGAGCAGAGTTCTGTGTATGAAAACTCTGATGACATGATGATAGATGAGGTATTAATCAATTGGCCTGCCTAACTGACAGCCCTCTGTGGTCAGAGTACCTGCAAGGCAGCTGTACACTCATCAGCGAGGCCCTGGACAAGGTAATACTTGGCTTCAGCCAGCAGCTCCTCGGTTTCACGTCGGCTGTCTGGGAGCGGCACTGCCCCGTCTCTAAGGTAGTTAAGGATTGTTCCAAAATGTTTCCCACAGCGATCAATCAAGATCCAACCTATGGACAAGAAATTGTGAAACATTAGATCAACCACTGCCAATGCAGGGAGGATAGAAACCCTAATAATTAACATGTTCACCAACAGCTCACCTTCGCTGTCTGTGAGGACCTCCATCCTGCCACTGAACATAGCTTTGAGCATTGTGTCCTGCTTGGTTAGTGTCTGCATTGTAGTGTAGTACAGTGCCCCACCCACATTTAACTTGACATATTTGGAGCTGGGGCTGGAGCCCTTGAAGGATGTAGTCCGGGTTGTAGCTGCTGGCACTGCCGAGCTCACCACACTCTCTCCTGACATCTCTTCCTGCGACACAACAACATAAAACAAAAAGTGTCACCTGACTCAGTCAACTGCATTATCTTGGTTTTGTGGAAAAAAGTTATGATTATTTACACGCAGAACGTTGTTAATGCAGTTAGGTGTTTTTTTAAGGATAAGGTTGGTGTTACACTATAAATATAAATTAAATACACTATATTTTTCAGCCAACTGCACTCTGGCTTCCCCAACCTGTCTATGGCAACGGCTCAAAGCCCATTTGTTGTTACTAAGGAGTCAATTCTTTTAAATCAGGCCACAAATATAGTATTTCATTGTTTTTAAAGGCGCAAGTAGTATGCACAGTGTATGCAAGTGTTGACGCTCATGGTGATTAAGGAACCTGCTGCTAAGGTGTGTCTTATCTATAAGATTTTAATGTTTTTAAGACCACAATAGAGGTCTATGGATCAGACGAATAAACCATTTGGCTTTTGCTACAGACAGTAAGATCAATCCATTGTTGATCGTGTAACGAAATTTGTTCAAACTCATAATTAAGTACATGAAGTTACAAAATGTCTGCAAAATAAAACGTGTTTTTAAATTCTGACACTTCAGCGCTTTAACTATACTACTCCAATTCTAAGACCAACATAAAAACTGAGACAATTGTCTTGTTAAAATATGGGCCAAATGTTTGCATAATACAAACGCATGTTATTCTTCATGTGACTGTAGATGTGTGGTCACAATATGTCAATGAGAGAAAGAAGCTGTCGTTGTCCTGCGGTCTTTCGTTCTAATAGTACAATCATAGGAGATGTTTCTCCTTTCATTAGTATTTCTCTTCAGGTTGCCACGATTAAGTTATGAAAAAGCTAGAAGCAGGCTTTTATTTGCTCAAAGCGGTAATAATGAGCGTTATCACGTTAGTACGAAACACCAAACCGTAAGGTTATCCCTCAATCCATCCAGAAAGTAATAATTTGATTTTAGACAGCACGGCTAATGAACTAGCTAGCTAGTTAGCATTAACTAAAGTTACGTATTAATTCAACAAATTTGACCAAAGATATACACATTATGACACTAACTATTCAAACAACTTCCTCTACATATCGTTAGTAGCATGTTAATGGTTGGATTTTGATAAAACATAAGTAAATTTACCATAGAACCCGTCGCAGACTTGGTACTTGTAGCTTGCTAACGTCAGTCAGCTAAGTCAGCTACACCCACTTCCTTCCGGTCCAGCGCTGCGCAGTTATAATAATGACGTCAACGTTCATGCGCTCTGTTTAAAGGGACAGTTCACATTATTTTGTTATCCGTTACATAGTGTTACAGGGTGTTCACTGTGAGGCAAATGATACCCAATGATCAATGACCATTTTCTGTCCTACTACTCTTACGTCACACCATGAAGAAAATAACTTTAATTACATTAGCGTTAGCCTGCACATTTCCGCTGTTGAAGGAGTAACAGTGAAAACAGTCCCCCGCACCACCCAACCAACACACTGGACGAAAGCTTCATGCTCCCCCAGAAATAAAGTTCCTGTTGTTACAACACGAGCAAATATGGTTTGGCATATGTCACACCTTCTATGGATAAATACTCTCATATAAGGATTTATACACGTAGACAAACACTACCCGGACTCATTTAATGCGACACAGGGGATTAATGGCTGCAGTCAATGTACGGATCTCCTCTCATTGTTTACATTTCGAAACGGTATGTCCTCTGTGTTTTTAAGGCTGTCAATGGCACACGAACAAACCTAACACCACAGTGATGTTTAATACCGCTAAATTAACGTGAAAAGGTTCTCCCTGAGACGGTATCAAGCCGACCAGCGGTGAACTAGCCCTTTGTGCTAACTATCCCAGCTCCATTTTCACTGTAGCGTCCGCTGCTCCAGCAGAGATGACAAGTTAGTCTTCATCTTTCGATTGACTTTCCTCCTGCTTGGATCTCAAGGACAACCAAATGACTTTGGTATATAGCTTAAGGTGAGCCTAAAGGCGGGACAAAATCGTCATTTGAGGAATATCGCAGGTAAATTCACTATTATGTCCACTGCAAACAATGTGATGATGTGCCGTAGTTAGGATGCTCTAGTATCGCAGTCACAACGTTCACAACGCGAAGTTAAATGCTCTAAGTCAACATCAAAATGTCATCCATGCAATGACACTGCGGATGAACAGTGTATAGTTTTGTGAAACAGCGGGTTAAAGTCTTCCTCTCCAGGGTGCACGATGTTCAGTGTACCTCAAAGCTCCAAGTCCGAGTTCCTGGACAAAGCCAGGCAGGCCAGGGAGGAGAGGAAGGGACACAAGGACAAGGAGAAAGCAGCAACCAACATCCAAGCCCTGGTCAGGGGATTTCTCTGTCGCTGCAGACTCCAGAAGCAATTAAGGTACCCCCTACCTTTATTAACTGTAGGTTTACCAAGTCACATGTGGTTTCAGGAGCCTTGAGTTCAGCATGTTTCCCTTAAACACCATGAGTAAAAGAATAAACATGTGGCTGAAATAGAACCGTTGTTACTTAGTTTCACGTTCATGTAATCATTGGTCCAATGTTTCCTTTCTGTGTCTTACCAGGAAAGAGGTTGATGACTATTTTCAACCTTCTGAAACTGGGACATCAAAAAGAAATGCATTGTCAATTTTCAAAATTGCTCGGAAATTACTATTCATATATCGCCAAGATGACAAGACGGTGAGTCTGTGATGTTCAGACTGTTAGCAATTAATAAACCAGTAGTACAAGTTAGTTTACTTCTTCAATTATGTTGTTTCTGATACCAATTCTTACTTTTGTAAAGACTTTTGAGGCTGCTGCAAACTTTACACTAGTAGGTTACACACTTGGGCTGTGTGACTCAAATTACTGTAATCTTGTTTGTCTAACAGAGGTTTGAGAAGCTCTGTCGTGCTATTATTGCCAGCATGGAGGTTGAAAATGAACTCAAAGTGAGTGTGCATGTGCTTCTACTCTCCACATTCCAGATATTTTTTACATGTGATTTTTGTCTGAGTGACTGTTCTCACACTTTGCATCAGGTCTGGTATGTTTCCTTGGCTCTCTCCAAAGACCTCACCATTCTGTGGCTCAAGCAGATAAAGGATGTGCTGTGGCTCTGCTGTCAACGACTGAAAATTTTAAAGGTTAGTTTTGATTTAAAGCTGGAAAATGTTATCTTGATATTCATTTATTGACTTTAATTGTACATATCACTGCCTTCTTTTCTGATTTGCAGCCTGATATACTTCAGGACAATAAACTGGTAACGCTGTACCTCACCATGCTGGTGACCTTCACGGACACCTCAACCTGGCGGATAGCCCGAGGGAAGGGTAAGTCTCAAGTCAAGCTGAGATTGTTCATCATAAACACAAGTTTTTTCTTACTGCAGGACTTTGTTTCTGCTAAGAAACACACAATATTTTCCTCTCATTATTTTAGGAGAAGCTCTCAGACCCCCTTTGATGAAGTTTTGTGAAAATATCATGGGCCATCTTAATCAAAAGGGCTTCTATTCAATACTGCAGGTTCAGTATTACTGCTCACATTCAAATTAAGTAGCGTTTCATCTATTTTCTTCAGCAGTGTCAGTTGTCATTTTTACTAAAAATGAACATTGTATGTCATCTTAACTTCTCTTGTTTAGATCTTGCTGACCAATGGCTTGGCCCGTTCTAAACCGTCCCTCTCCAAAGGCACTCTAACAGCTGTCTTCACTTTGTCATTAAGGTGAGTTTAATATATGAGGTGGGGGAGACATGTTCAGTCCAATTCTCTTATATCTATATATTTGCTTTGTATTTTTGTGGTTTTATTTTGCAGGCTTTTTTTTTTTTTTTAACTAAATCTAATGTTTTGCAGGCCAGTCATTGCTGCGCACTTCTCCGATAACCTGTTGAGATCATTCCTCATTCACATCATGTCAGTTCCAGCCATCGTTTCCCACCTCAGTGTGCTTACCCCAGAGGTAAATGCCCCGTCATATACCACACGTTGCTGTTGGATAGTGGTACTGTATATAATAATTTGGACTGTTAGACACAAGGTTTTAATATGTGCTGTGTCTCAACAGAGTATTGCATCCATCCAGACGCACGACCTGCTGCGGAAGTTCATTCTGTTTCTCAGCCGGGAAGAACAGTGTTCGGACATCTGTGTGTGTCTCGAAGGCAGCCACACGCTTTGCTTACTTGGTATACTATTTTGGATAAATATGGGCTTACACTTTGATTGATGTGGCCTTGTTGTGTACAGATGAGAGAATCGTTGCCCTGCGGACTGTGATTTTTATCATTGTGACCATAAATTTCTCTTGTTTCATAGCCAACCTGATTCACTTGGGCTACCTTAATGAGAAAGTCCTTGAAGAGGAGGCCAACCATTTTGTGAAGGACCTGACCGACATGCTGTCCTACTGCCAGAGATATGTATCCCAAAAGAAGTCCAACCTCACCCACTGGCACCCTGTCCTGGGCTGGTTCTCCCAAACCGTAGACTATGGGTCAGTGGAATACTTTCTATTTGCTTGAATGAATTTAACAGCTTAATGTGCACCAGAAAATAGAAAAGTGAAAAATACGCATAAGAAAGGTTTGAGATCATTTATAGACTTGATAAAAGGCTGCCTGATCCTTCCTGAAGCTTGAAATTTGTTGGCTATGTAAACTGCATATTACACCATCATGTGCTGAAGGCATTTAAAGCATAATTATTTGTGTATCTTTTGAACCAATTACAGTTTTACATTTGAATTAAAGTAGTTTCCTTTGTTAACAAAATAATGCCAGACACACATGCTTGACTTTGTCTCCACTCTACCATGTCTGTCTCCTGTTTTCTGTAGTCTGAATGAGTCAATGCCGCTGGTCAACGACCAGCTTCAGCACCTGTGGGGCGTTTCTGTCATTCGGACGCTCTTCAGTGACGTTCTCTCTAAAAAGCTGGAGAGTCAGGAGCCCACTCCCCCGCCCCCACAACCTAGCACATCACAAAACAATCTACCAGTTAAAAGTGAGTTATGAACACAAACTTATTCTAATATTTTAAAATAAACACAATCTGTTTGAATGTTCTTGACGGTTCTCTGCTTCCCCGGTGTGTTGTGTTTGTGTTCTGACAGACCTCTTCAAGCGAGCTTTTCAGAAGTCAACTTCTGTGCGTAACATCCTGAAACCAGTCGGTGGGAAGCGCGTTGACTCGGCTGAAGTTCAGAAGGTGTGCAGCATCTGTGTGCTCTACCAGACTGCTCTGTCTACACTAACGCAAATACGACTCCAGATACTCACTGGTCAGTACCAGAGTCATTTTTCTATCATACAAACATACAGTGTTTTGGAAGCATCCTGGAGTAATGCCTCAATGTGTATTCTCTTGTTTTCCTGCAGGTCTGACACATCTTGATGACCTTTTGCCCAAACTCTGGGCCTTTATCTGTGAGCTCGGTCCTCAGGGAGGCCTTAAACTCTTCATGGAGTGTCTGAACAATGACACAGAAGAGTCCAAGCAGCTCCTGGCTATGCTCATGCTCTTCTGTGACTGCTCGCGGCACCTCATCACGTAATCTCCGTAATTTTTACTGTGTAGTGCATAAGGCGCCCAATGTGACCGCAGAATTTTATGACACACCATTAATGTGTTACAGAATTCTGGACGACATTGAAGTCTATGAAGAGCAAACGTCTTTCAAGATCGAGGAACTCATCACTATCTCCTCATTTCTGAACACATTTGTGTACAAGATGATCTGGGATGGCATCTTAGGTGAGTGTGTGTGGCCTCACTGATTCTTGAAATTTATGGTGCTTGATGATGGTGCTTAATTCAAAAGGTACATGAGTATTGTTTTGTGTCTTGTTTCTAATAGAAAATGCTAAGGGAGAGAAGCTGGAGTTGTTCCACAGTGTTCATGGCTGGTTGATGGTGCTTTACGGACGGGACTGCAGGCGACGATTCACCCCTGATGACCACTGGCTGCGCAAGTAAATACAAACATTTAAAAAGTTTTGATATCCTAAATGCATCAAACTTCTGTTTGAGGTCATGCTGCTTCGTGGTTACGTTTAAAAGCTCGCCTTTTAAATCTTTGGGGTGTCTCACTCAGGGACCTGAAGCCCAGCCTCTTGTTCCAAGAGCTGGAAAAAGGCAAGAAAAGAGCCCAGCTTTTACTGCAGTACATCCCACATGTCATTCCACATAAAAATGTGAGTAAACAGGAACCTCTCAATGAAGACAGAGTGTGGCTTTCATTTTCAGCTGTATAATTACTTCCCCTCTCATTTTAGAGGGTGCTGCTGTTCAGGAACATCGTTACAAAGGAAAAAGAAAATTTAGGATTGATAGAAACAAGCTCTGCTTCACCACATGTCACCCACATTACCATCCGTCGCTCACGAATGTTAGAGGTATGGTATAACAGATCAGACAGACTTTTAAAAATGAAAATATCACACTACTCTATGTCAGTTGTTCCGTAATAACACTTGCTTTTCTCTGTCCTAAGGATGGATATGACCAGCTCCGCCGACTGCCAGTGAATTCGATAAAAGGCGTCATTCGTGTGAAGTTTGTCAATGATCTGGGAGTAGACGAGGCTGGTATTGATCAGGATGGTGTGTTCAAAGAGTTCCTGGAGGAGATCATTAAGAAAGTGTTCAATCCTGCTCTCAATCTGTTCAAGGCAAGTCACGCAAACGGAGAGCCGTTTTTAATTCAACACACCCCCCGCTGCTGACATTGATTTTTTTCTGTTTTGTACAATATGCTTATTTTTTCAGACTACAAGTGGAAATGAAAGGCTGTATCCTTCACCTACATCGTACATTCATGAGAACCACTTACAGCTGTTTGAGTTTGTGGGGAAGATGCTCGGGAAAGCCATCTACGAGGTATAGTTGTGCTCTCTGATTAATGCCCCCATTTGCTGCTTTCAGTCTGAACACAGTGTTTTGGGCAACCTTAGGTGAGTGTGTAACTTTCACTTCTGTCTACCCAGGGCATTGTCGTAGACGTCCCTTTTGCCTCCTTCTTCCTCAGCCAAGTCTTGGGTCACCACCACAGCACTTTCTACAGCTCCATTGATGAGCTGCCCTCGCTGGACTCTGAGTTCTACAAGAACCTCACCTCCATCAAAGTCAGAATTACACTTGGACAATTTTGTTCCTCACTAATTTGTCACATTTTCATCTTCATCTCACATCTTTCATTGTATTTGGGTTTTTTTCCAGCGCTACGATGGTGATGTAGGAGATCTAGGACTGACGTTGTCCTATGATGAAGATGTTATGGGGCAGGTAAGAGTGAAAAAAGTGGAAGATATGATACAGTGAAGTTAAATGCATGAATTCCATAAGTTAAAAGCTTTGTATGTTCCCCTTCAGCTTGTCTGTCATGAGTTAATACCAGGGGGAAAGACCATGCCAGTCACCAATGAAAACAAGTATGTAAATTCACATCCAATTGACAATTTGTATCTTAAAATGTTGCCCCTTTCCAGCAATAGAAATCACTGTCTGACACTGTCTCCCATTTCCTGCAGGATCAGCTACATCCACCTCATGGCTCACTTTAGGATGCACACGCAGATTAAGGAGCAAACGGCAGCTTTCATTCGGGGCTTCCGTAGCATCATTAACCCGGAGTGGCTGCACATGTTTTCCACACCTGAGGTTCAGCGCCTAGTCTCGGGAGACAATGCTGAGATTGACCTAGATGACCTCAAGTATGTGACTTCTCAGACATCTTTAATGAGCAGAAGGACTAAATCCTTCCTCATTTGCTGTGCCACTATAACACTTATACTCAATTGTCACTGAGGTTTCCCCAATAAATGTGCCTCTAACATGGCAGGACCATCTGATTTCAGGAGGAAAGATGCTCATCCTTGTCTTCCTCTCTCTTTCTCAGGAAACACACGGTCTACTACGGAGGTTTTCACAGCAGTCATCGTGTCATCATCTGGCTGTGGGACATCCTGTCCAGTGACTTCAATGCTGAAGAGAGGGCTATGTTCCTTAAAGTAAATTATTGTTTGTTTGTTACAGCCAAGAGCTTTACATTTCTACCAGAAGGTGGTTTGTCATTGTCTAATTTATTGTCTTTTTACAGTTTGTTACCAGCTGCTCAAGGCCGCCTCTTCTAGGTTTTGCCTACCTCAAACCACCTTTCTCCATCCGCTGTGTGGAAGTTTCAGATGATCAGGTGAGAATAAACAAGGAGGAAAGGAAATGAATGCTGCTTATAAGTTGTAGTGTTTGTGTTGTAGCTGGCATCTATGTGTTGCCGCTGTACTAACAGAGCATTCCCTGTATCCAGGACACTGGAGACACCCTTGGCAGTGTTCTTAGGGGCTTTTTCACTATCCGCAAGAAGGAGCCTGGAGGTCGACTTCCCACTTCATCGACGTGCTTCAACCTGCTGAAGCTGCCCAACTACAGCAAGAAGAGCATCTTGCGTGACAAGCTGCGCTACGCTATCAGTATGAACACAGGCTTTGAGCTCTCCTAACTCAGTTGCATCAGGACAATCTTCACAGGAGGGTTGTGTCAAGCATACTGAACCAAGCAAGAGGCTGGGCTTATCTGTACTGGAGCTTGTCACGTCAAAGGGGGCATCTACTAAACTACAGGGGTATCATGAAGGATCTACAAACTCTGCTTTTGGCTCTTTTTATAACTGGATGAGCTCTGCTCTACTGCAGCCCACTCCCTGAATCACAGGGGATGCTGTTTCTGCAGCACAATCCAATTTTTAGCATCTCCCTTTGCCACTCCAAAAATCCAATATGTTGTGAGTTTAACTTGATGAGATACGGATATACGGTGGCTAGATCTCTGTTTCTCAGGCCTAACAGAATCATTCTCGGACCTAACACTCCCATTTTAAGCGAACTGGAAAGCAATACAGATGCAATGCAAGCCATTAGACACGTGATCGACTCACTCCAGTGAAACCAAGCGATGCATTGTTAATATACTTACAAGCTTGGAGTCCATTATCCCAGCAACTTTAAGCTGATATTGGATGAGTCGTAAAATGTTTTGCAGATCATAATGCATCTTTTATAAATGGAAGACAAATCAATGTCTTGTGTTCAACCTCCGAAGGAGGAGAGGCTCACAATGGTGATTCTGTGTCGATTACGTTATGTCTCATTTCGAGGAAACCCATGCTGCCCTTACTCCATTTCTTCCCACTTAATGATCCTGCAGCCTCCTGAGAGATACGTTGGCCCTCCTTTTTATCCTCTGAGTACATTTGGAAATCTAACATCTGCCTCAGTTCTGGTGACGCAGCAGAATTTCTTGACATGGAAAAAAATCAGATTCTGCTGTTGTTTGATGTCCTTGCTGTAGCATTTGACTCTTGAGTTAACAAAAACTGGAAAGTTTTGTCACTATTTGTATCCGCCCAGTAAAGCAGATACAGTTGTTCATTGTCACACATCTGTGCTTGACCTCAACTCCAAAAAAGACGAGTGAAGTTAATCAGTGTTAGTCTTTGTACCCAATACTAGTAAAACTGAAGATTTCTCACTACACCTTTTGAATAACGCTGAGTGCCTCATACAATGCCATCCCCCTTCTTCTCACACGTCTGTACTTCAACTGTAACCAATAACCACGTATATTGGAAACAAGCCATAGAAACGGGGGCTATGTTCCTGGACTTACTCTCTTGTCCTACTAACAAAAAGCGCAGAAACCCAACCACTCTACTATCACTACAACAACAACAACAACCGAGGAGGGTTGAACTACGATGCCCTCCAGTCTCTGTGGACTTTTTAAGCCATGCGGAAAAGAATCAGAGGTTTAAAAACCTCTCAACATGATGTCATGGACTGGTTCATCAACCAAATGTGACTGCTTGATTTGATGTTCCCTTGGATGGAAATGTTGCACTCCTGTCTGCTGTTTGTGGGGAAAAGGGACATGAGGGTGAATGTTACCTTAACATTAAGGCCTAAGTATGTTCAGCCTAAGTATTACTTCACACAGGGTTCAATTACATCTTAAAAAAAAATAAAGAAGAGACTTTTTGGACTCCAACTTTCCAAGAAAGAGTTAAAAGAAAAATATCAAATCATTACCAAGTTCTTTATTATGCAAAAAAATGTTTGCTGTCATGAATGAGAATGGATACTTTTGTTAATAAGTAACACAAGATATAGAACATATTGGTCATTATTGCTATGTTTTTAACTAATAACATTATGGCCACTAATTTGTGTGGAAACAACACAAAAGTGATAATTAAAATTCAACCATTATATATATATATATATATACATATATATATACATACCTACATATATATGAATAACACTGGTTGGATTGGATTTACCTGCAGTCTACTAATGAGATTAAAACTTTAAAATTTTAAACTCTTGACAAATCAGTCGGGAGGATTTCCCTTCAGCTCTCCTCCTTTTAATCTATTCAAGCAAGAAGTGGAAACACTGCGAATGGATTCACACGACACACCGCACAGGAGTGTGTGTTCAGTGTGCAAGAGGGATGAAGATACCTCACAAGCTTGTCTGTCTCGTCTGATGAGGTCACTCATCTGTTTTAAATGATGTCAAGAGTAGGCTAGGCTTTAAATGTACCAGTGGACTGATGATGCTGACTTTGAATATCCTTTCTTTTAGTACAAAAAAACAATAAAAAATTATCCTGGAAATGTTCCCACCCTTCCTGTGAAAGTTCTGATCATTTTTTCCCCCCCAAGTGTCTTTGAATCTGACTGCACCACAGTGTGGAGTGTTATTGTAAAAGGGAGCATCCTACATGTGTAAAACTCCTTTTCACCCCTGTAATGTTAAATCATGTACATCAGTATTATATAAATCACTTTACTTTAAATCATTTACAATACAAAGAGTGTTTTTTCCTCTCCAAAGGCACTGACTGACCCTGATCACTTAACTTTGAATTAATGAGTGTATTACAAACACCTGCTGACTCTGCTAGGACGCCTTGATCACACAGTGAAGCTACGGATGGGACTGGAAACACGTCTGAAACAACAGGATCCAGCGGGATTCAGAGTAACACCTCATCTCTGATTCCCCTGGCTGAAGTGCATGGCGGATTACGCGGTAAATGCGCACCTCTGACTCAAACCCTTGGCACTGAGTGCACGGTCCCCGCGCTGTGTGAGGCTCCTCCATCAGAAGTGCTGCTGGGAGGATTTCCGCACCACTTGTAACTTCCTCGGCTGCCAACCTGCGTGCATCCAAACCTGCTGATCGACCATGAGCAGTCCGAGTGAGCCGAGTCCTTCTCCGGCTCGATGGTTCAAAGCGCTGCGGAGGTAAAGTAGCATGGACACAGGGACTAGTTTCCCTTCTTTGCGCGCTTTGGAGGGAGGTGAAGTTGTGCCAGAAGTCCATATTCTGCTTCTAAAGTGATATCAAGTAATGTTTTCTAAAAGTAATGATCCCGTTTTGGCTTTAAAATAATCAGAATTTGCACAAGAAGCTGCCAAATGAAGTCATTTTAATGTTTTTGTGTCACTGACTGGAGCCACCGTGTGAGATCAGTGTGCTGTCCCTGGTTCACCTCTACGTGATGCCTTGTGTCTGGGTAAAAGATTATTAGACTCCAGCTTTGTTAGTTTATTCTGTGCATCACCTGATTGGCTGGGGTTGTTTGGATTTCCACTATCCTCCTCATCAGTGGGGCTTTAACTGGTGCACAGGCTTAACTGCACACTAACTCCATTCACAAAGGCCAGCAGTGGAAGTTTCTTGACAGGACCAAACATGAGTGTAAAAATAAGGGCGTGCAATGCTTGTCAGAGGAACGGCCGGTTAACCTGCAGAAGGTAAAGTGGCAAGCCATGGGGTGATGTCTGTTTTATTGCCCTTGCGATGGTGAGACTTGCGATGTGGCTGCTGTTTCAGGACCAGGCTGGGGGAGCCGTGCTTGAAGACCTACCCTCTGGAGTGTGTGGATCTGCTGAAGAGGGCGAGAGTTGCCTTCAAAGCTGGACGCACCCTCAAGGAGGACTTCAGGCTGGCCCAGCTGGACGCCATGGTGCGGCTGCTGGAGGAACATGAGTGTGACTTTGTGGACGCCCTCGGAAGGGACCTTCATAAGGTGAGGGGTGAAACAGTCGCCTGGTCCAAATAGTCATTTCTTGGCACTTTTATCTTCATTCTTTATTTATTTATTTTTATTAACCAGCCACGGTTTGAGACAATCGTGTCAGAGCTGATTCTCATAAAGAATGAGGCTCTTCATGCCATCAACAACCTTAAGAAGTGGATGCAGCCGCAGCATGTGGAAAGAAACCTGGTGAGACAAAAACATCCTCCTACTATTAGCGTTGGGATTATTTTGGACTTGCACAACCTTTTTAGAGAGAACATTCTGTCTCGCTGCTACAAAGAAATGTATTGTGCCTCCAAAGCAGATTAAAACTTAAGTTGCCTTGCCCTTTGTGAAAGAATGAAGGGGGGTGGGCTGATGTTTTTTTCTTTTTCTTTTTGTTAGTCAACCGATTAGTCACCGATAAACTCTGCTCACTTCCACTCATGAGAATTCTGTTATAACCTAACTTTGAGCTTGACTAATTGGTGTAGTCCACCACACTGGACGAGTGTCTGGTGGTCAGTGAGCCGCTGGGAGTGGTGTTCATCATAGGGACCTGGTGTAGTCCTGTCCAAATGTGTCTGGTGCCGCTGGTAGGGGCCATCGCAGCAGGTGCACAGACTCACTCATTTGATCAGTTTTAAGTTTGCTATTATTTTCCCTCACGCAGACTCACTGATGATATTTTATGAACTTGTGTAGGAAACTGTGCATTCATCAGCCCCTCTGAGTGCACCGCTCACACAGCAGAGCTGCTTCATCGTCTCATCCCCTTCTACTTGGACAATGTGAGTAATTACATAGCACGGAGGATGGTTGGAGTATTTTCATTTGACAAGTCACAGCAGACTTTTTTTGTCTTGAAATTTCCCAAAGGTTGACTCATTGTGGGTTTTTTTCATTCAAATTGTGTGGTTGAGGAAATGCTTAGTATGTACTTTGACAGAAAAGATAACCTGGGAATATTACTCCCCTAACTCATTTGTATGAATGTACTTAAGAGGACAACTTTTGGTCTGGATGCTGCAAAAGAGGGCATTTGTTCAGACATGTGCATGGTTCATCAATAAGGCAGCTTGCCTGCTGGCCCAGGGCAAGTAAAATGCCACATTGGGCTAGTAAACCTAGCAACTCAATCTACCAATCAGGCGGGGTTTTTCACATGAAACCTGATTAATAGTTATTTATGATTTTAATAATTTTTTATTGTTATTTGATAACTGCTAATAAATACAAAAATATATAGGGGCAAGTAAAAGTTGACTAGGGGCAAGTGGATTTCTGACCCATCTGGAAAAAACCTTAACGTTGAACCTTGAACTTTAGAGGAGCATCAACCTTTTGGCTAAAGGCATGCTTCATTTATTGGTAGACAGTAAGGACTTACAACGCTACAGTTAAAATGTTATGATCTGATCTAAAATTCTTGTTTTCCTCAAGGAATGCTTCCATGTGATTCTTGCAGGCACGAATGACTTGCCTGAAGTTGTAGAACTTAAATTTGACCATGTCTTCTTTACAGGTAAAACCAAGCTTTACTATAAAATCACATTGTGGTTATTTATTGATTATTGTAATTAATGAATACATTCTTAAGTTTGTCTGTCAATTCCCAGGAAACAGGGAGGAGGGAATCAGAATTGCTCAGGCTGCAGCTCGCACACTCACACCTGTCACGCTGATTTTGGGTGGCAAGAACCCCTGTTATGTGGACAAACACTGTGAGATTACCACCACCGCACAGCGCATCACCTGGGCATGTTTTCACAATGCCGGCCAGAGCTTGGTGGCTCCCGACTACATCCTTTGCCACACAGATGTGAAGGCACGGCTGGTGCAGGCCCTGAAGTGCTGCCTGATGCAGTTCTACGGCTCAGATCCCAGAGAATCCCGCAGCTATGGCCGAATGGTCAACCTAGAGGTCTTCAACCGTACGAGAGACTTGCTGTGGAGATCTGGCAAGGTGGCCGTGGGTGGGCAAGTGATAGAAGCAGAGAAGTATATCGGTGAGCATCCTCTGTGGGTGGGGGTCTCTGAAACAAAGCCAACTGTGTCATGTGTGTTACACTTAATGCTGTTGTAAACTTTACTTTTCTGTCTGAAGCCCCAACAATTTTGACAGAGGTAGCAGAACAAGATCCCATCATGCACCAGGACATTTTTGGCCCAGTTCTTCCTATTCTGACTGTAAACAACCTCGATGAGGCAATTGCCTTCATTAACAAGCAAGAGAAACCGCTCTGTGTGTACGCATATTCTAGCAACAGCAAGGTACGTGAAAGTTAAGACACTCGTATTCGTGTGCACTCGTGTTCACTGCACAAGCCTGGTGAGGCCGCTGTGTATTCTGATCACGTTTTTGCCTTCCTGACAATGCAGGTCATCCAAAGGCTAATGAGTGAGACCTCCAGCGGAAGCTTTTGCTCCAATGACAGCGTCCTGCAGAGTCTGATGGTGAACCTGCCTTTCGGCGGAGTCGGTCAGTCAGTGGCAGCAGAGCACAAATTATGTCAATCATTGTGGGGTAATAACATTACCTATAATATCTCTCCTTACACTTCTATTTTTTCCTTTTTTGACAGGTGGCAGTGGAATGGGTTCCTACCATGGCCGCCACAGTTTTGACACCTTCTCTCACAGGAAATCATGCCTGCTAAGAGGCACACGGTTTGAGTGTGTAACATATCTGCGGTATCCGCCCTACGAGGACCGCAATCTGTCTCTAATGACATGGGCCAGTAGCCTGTCCCAGAAGAGCCAGGGCTGGTGCCAGATCCTGTGACTGTGTGGGTGGGTGACAACAGAGCCACGTTGGAAGAAAGCTGAGTGCCCCCTAAGTCCTGAACAGTCCTGACATGCAAATGTATTGTTAGTGTATTAAAAATGGATAAGAACAAAACCTACTGGGGCACAGCCACATGTAACAGAAGAACAATATTCATAGTAGTTGTTTAATCTCTGGGTGATGGCAATTGTAAAACAAGCAAGAGGTACTCTCCACATTTTATAGTTTCTCTGCTGCAGTATCAAATGTACTTCAGTTCGACTGAATGTATGTTCTTTGAAGTTTTGGCTGAATGGTTCAAGATTTAAGTTTATTACTGCCTATATTATCCAATATACTAAGAAGAAAGTGGCATCAAAATAAAACAGTTTTGGACCTCATTTATATTTATTAGTTTAGAATAAAAATTACATATCTGTATCATCAACCCCCCCCAAAAAACAAAACAAATTAAGCCTTTGTTGTCTTCTTCATGTAAGAATTTGGTCATTCCGGCCTTTTGTAGATTGTCTCCTGGTTGCCTTCTTTCTTGGCTGCATATCTGGCCACAGTGAACAGGTAGTCGCTCAATCTGAGTGAAAACGTTGGAAACGTTTAGCAGATGTGTGATGGATTAACCACGTTTGCATAATAGTTCTAAAGCACTGGACCGACCTGTTCAAAAACTTGGCAACATCTGGATCTGCCTCGCCTGACCGCACAATAGGAGCAACACTATGAAAAGAACACAGATCTGTCAAAACCAACCGTGCTGGAAAAACAAAGATAAAGGAAGGAGGTAATTTTACATCGTTCAAGGCAAGGAACGCTGCTTCTGACCTGCGCTCTGCTCTCCGACACACTGTCCGAGCTAAGTGCAAAGCCGCGCTGCTCTTCCCTCCAGACTGTGACATGCAAAGCACAAGCGTTAGTGCAACAGGAAAACCTGGACTCTCATAAGGGGTCGCTGTCATTCATATGCACAAATAGGCTTACAGGTAAAATGAAGTTGGTCAGTGGAGGGAGTTCTGCTGTAAATTCATCAATCCAAGTTTCCAGGTCTGTAATTGGCTGAGCAGTAAATTTAGTTCTCTCTTACAAAAAGAAACAGATAAAAATAAACCCAAGATATCCTCAAGCACACAAGGCAATATTTGACTGTAATTGTAGACTAGCCAGCTAGTGCATACTCATGTGACTTTCTCTTGCTGATGACCGAGGGGTGGCAATGTTGGAGCCCACGTCTTGTAAAATGCACTGTATCTGCAAGGAAAAAGCACACTGTCAGAAATCTTCTATCTGGCCAATGTAAAACCTCTGCAATGAAGGGGGTCAATAAATGCAACATGAAAATCAAACCTTATCCAGCTGATATATGAATGTGTGACCTTTATCCAGGCAAAACTCTCTGGCCAAGCTGTAACGTGCAGTTTAACATCGGTCACTCCAGGTGAAGCAGATTACACAACAACTGTGACATCTGAATAGTTAATTAGTTGTTAATTGTTTTTTTTACCCAATAACTGATGACAACTCATCTGTATTTCCTAAGGCTTCAAAAACATGATCTTCCTTTGGCCTCCTTTCTCCCGTAAATGTGCTGGAGAAACCTTTAAGGGGGCACAGCCAGAGTCAAGTCAACTTTAGTTCACATCTATTCACTGTTAAAGTGCTGTAACATGTCTTTGTCTCAATAAAACAACCTTTGTCTCCAGTTTTAGTGTATATTTTGGGTATCCTGTCGTCTCCCTCAGTGGCATAACTGTTGGGGGGAGAAGAAAGACAGTTAAAAAAGGGAATGACGTTAATAGTTGTTTTCAATATAAACTTCATACATACCAACAGAGCGTTAATGTATCCCTGTGTAGCAGCTACCTAGCCTACATTTAGCTGTTACATATGCAGTTACATGTATGACACTTTGACAATGAACACGGATGTACAACTACCTTCTTTCTAAACACAGTGTTTTCCTTGTCCGACACTCGCTTAGGAGCCTGCCCGTCCTTACAACACAGCGCAGGTGAGCAGGTTTGATGATAGACATGGCCATGTTTGATATTAGACGCTAGCAGCTAAAGGTGAAAAATATCGGGTAAAGTCTTTTGTCCCTCCGTGGGGTCCGTACTCAATGGGCGTTTCGTTTTCATCGCATGATTGGTCAACTCACCGAAAGGTGGGCGGGTACTTGACGCTGATTGGACAAAACAGTATATGTTCAACTTGCTGCGGCGCTGATTGGATACTGAAAGCTTAACCAATGTTCGTCACTCCTCCTGTGTGTCAGCTGTGTTTTTAACATGTTTTTATCACGCCGCGTGTTAGGCAGCCTGTCCCTCTACGTTGACCAAAAAATGCCTCGTTAAACTCTTTGTATCCTCCGAGTCTTCATGACAAGCGCGGAACCGTGGGGCCGCTTTGCTTGTAGTTGTTGCTGAGGATTAAGATTCGCTGAGGGTGGCTAAGCTAGCTAATAACTTAATAACACTGTCAGTGTCAACTCTGGAAACTGAGAAATGCAAGTCAAGGACTGCTTCGTGTCTGCTCCAGGGAAGGCGATCCTCCACGGAGAGCACGCAGTTGTGCACGGAAAGGTAACCTGAAAGATCATTCAACTGAATGTATGAGGCTTTAAAGTGGAGCTGGGTCAAGAGAAATCTTTTATGCATTCAGTTTTAAATGCAAGTTTTTCCATCTTCCAGAGGCAGTCATTACTTTGCATTCATTGAAGGACACTTCTGGTTGGGGTGATTTCCCCACTGTACTGTAAAAAACATTCAGTAGCCAGTAAGATATAGTGTTACTTGAAAAATTAATGTAAAATATACATACCTGTACACTAACTGGGCTACAACTTGAAGTCTTACCATTTAATCACCCTGTGCTCTCTGCTCCGTTACAGGTGGCTCTTGCTGTGAGTTTAAACCTGAGAACATATTTACGGTTGAAAGCCACCACGACTGGAAAAGTTTGCATCAACCTCCCAAATATTAACACATTCCTCTGCTGGGATCTGTCTGAACTGAAGCCGCTTGTCTCTTATTCCTGTGGTAAGGCATGATGCAGCACTGGGGACCATTAGCACCAACATACACTGTAATCTTTACTCTTGCATCTGTATCACATATCCCATAGTCCAGTTCATACAGGGACGATTCAGTGTTGGTACATTATGCATGTCGTGTCAACATATGTGACTTGTTGCCTATTGCAGCATTTCTCTCTATATACACTGGTCAAAATGTGTGTTTTGTGGTGTTATTTCAGTGATTTTGATGGTTGCCCTGTCTTGTTAACAGGCAAGAGTGAGGAGGTGAAACGTCTGGATGCTGAACTCGTGTGCAGGCTGCGTGAATTTGTCGGTGTAAACAATGGAGACTTGGATACTTGCAACATGGCCACCTTAGCCTTCCTCTATATCTACATCTCATTGTTTCGATCAGGGTGAGAAAGAACCACTGCTCTTCTCAGCATTTGTCCATTTTTATTATTGCAGCTAGTCGGCTCAAAGGTCCAGAGACCGGCCCCCGTGATTATCATCTGTTTGCAGACCTGCAGTTTCAGTCTGATCTAGGACGTGACAGCAGGGACACATGAGAAATACATTGGTAGACATGCCGATTTGTGTGGCACGTTCACCACCTGCAGGCAATGAGTGTTGGAGCCTCTTTTTATAGCTAATGTGAGTGTGTGTGTGTGTATTAAGGTTTAACATATTTAACTAACAGGTGGTACAAGTGTTAAACTATATAAAATCTCAAAGACACACTATCAAAAAATACAGTTTTTAAAAAAACTGCAGCTGTAACATTTAAAATGTCAGCAGCTGTTACTTTCGGTGCCTGTAGGTGGTGCACATCAAGTGTCTAAACTAGTCTGACAATGACAAAGCACTTCTATTTTGTGGAAAACTGAATTAAATCTGGCTTATTTAAGTTATTTATCATGTGTAGCATGGTGTACTGTACTGTGTCATGCTGGAGCTAACTTCCTTATGACATGTTAGCCTTGGCTCGGGGCAAATTCACATGCCTACACTGAAATACTGAGTGGTTCAGTTCTTGTCTCAACTAAATGCCGTAAATCTAAATGAAACGAGTTGAATGGAAGCTTGTTACATTAGTGCCTCTGCCTTACTGCTCTCATGAGGTAGAAAAGCAGAAGTCATTCCAGCTCTTTTGGAAATACTTTATCTGTAAAAACAGACTCGCTGTTGATGTAGACGTGTTCAGGGAGTTGAGGGCCATTTTCACTGCATCTGAAATATGTCCCTCTACCTTGAAATGAAGTTAGTAAAGAGAGGCAGACAGAAAGACCGGATGTTAGTTTTAGCAACTGCCGCAGCTGTGAACAGGGAAGATGCTCAGGAACATTAGCAGTGCAGGTTGTCGGGCGGTTTAATCGGCGTTGACACGGTGCTGCCGTGTCTGAGAGAGGTGATGGGTTCTGACAGGATGGCCACTAATGAGAGTCTGGCACTGGGCCACACTGCGGCCTTTAACAAGTCTGGATGTGTTTTTCCCTGGAGAGAAAAGCCGGACAATTAGTTTAGAGTATTCTCCTGTCTGCCCCAAAGCAGCTTCCCTGACAGACATCGACAGAAATGTCAAGCAAGTCTCTGTTGCATATAGGAGTGTATGCATTGCTATTTATACACTATAATTGAGCCAGTTAATGTGATTATAAACAAGGAGACATTATGTTTTTTTTGTTTTTGTTTTTTTTTATAAAAAATGCACAATAAGAGAGGAATTTTTTTTTTTTAACTCCAAATAGTAAGTCTCATAGGTTGTGTGTTTTTTCTAATTTTGGTACGGAGTTACTAATTCCTATGACCTGTGCAATAATCTTACCATCACAATCATCTGCAGTCACCTCTATGCAACTGTAATAAGTAAAAGATACAGTATTTAAGTGTTCATATGCAAAGAGAAGCTTAGTTTTTATGTGTCTTTTGTCAGCGAGCTGCCCAGCTTGACGGTATCTGTGTGGTCGGAGCTGCCGACCGGAGCAGGACTGGGGTCAAGTGCTGCCTACTCTGTGTGTTTGGCTGCAGCTCTGCTCTGTGCAAGTGGAACCATTCCCACTGCTCTCAAAGAGTGGGATCACACTGCCAGGTAACCGCACTATATTAAAGGATGGTTTATTTTATGAGCTGTGTGTTTAGATTTTGTTCACCACCGTCGGGCATAGACAAAATTATTCGGCCTGATGAGCTATAAAAGGGGTTGTTTGGTTTGAAGAGAGCATGAAAGACCCTAAATCTCAACATTATGCTTCTTAAACAGATGGTTTGGGTTCAGCACTATACCATGAATGTCCGTGTAATACGATCCAAAACAGTATCCTTCAATGCAATAAATAGATAAATAGTATCTTTGAGAGGTTTATGATGTTAGATTTTTGATGAACTTTTACAAAAACTATGTTTTTGCATGAGTGTTGAAGCTGAATAATTATGTCACACAAACCAACACAAAACAACCTACAGGGAAATGAGAGGAATAAAGAAAAGAGGGGGAAAAAAAACATTCTCAGAGATTAATCAAAATAATACACTTTCCCATTTCAGTCCTTTAATAGCCTGTAATTTTGAAATAATGCATATTAGTGATTTTAAATAATTGGAGCTCATTGTAAGTACATGGAGCTGCACACATGAATGCTCTTTTACCATGAACCACTGAGAGCAGAAAGTCCTGACCGCTTTAGTATGAAAACCCATCGCTTCTTGAGTTTTTATGTTAGATTGCATTTATGTTGGTATATCGTACCCCCTAGAATGACATTTTAGATACAGCCACACAGAAATTTGAAATATCTACTGAAGTATGAAATCTTCCTAAGACAAATCTGTCTGATGAAGAAACAGTTAGAGATGATCTACAAAGTTCTCCCTCAGCTTATGAATAATTGCAGGTGGTGTCAGGAGGAGCTGGAGCTGATCAATAGCTGGGCTTTCCAAGGGGAAATGATCATCCATGGCAATCCTTCAGGAGTAGACAACGCTGTAGGAACATGGGGTGAGGCCTGAAATTATCTGGCGTACGGTACCGTCCATATGGTGCCACTGTTTGTCTCTGTGGACACGGAGCACCCTGTAATGGAATCACCAGAGTATTGTACCACCACTGTTCATTATCATTTGATAATTATCTATTTGATGACTTACCTTTCCCTCTATGTAGGTGGCATGCTGAGATTCTTGGCCGGGAAGATCATACCACTGAGCAGGTATTGTCTCTTATTACTCACAGAAAACAAATGTCGTCCAGGCAATACAAACTTATACAGAATAGTGAACTCTGATTTGTCTCATTCACTTCCAGGGTGCCGTTATTAAGAATTCTCCTCACTAACACCAAAGTACCACGCAGCACCAAGGTTCTTGTTGCCAGGGTGAAGGACAAGATTAACAAGGTACTAAATGGTTTCTTCCTCCCCCGTGTGTTACTTGCAGACACTGTAATTAATATAATATGCGCCGCTTTTGCATGGCAGATACTCCAGAGCCTGGTGTTGAGTGCCTTCATAAAATATTGAAATTAAACTCTTAGCCAGCACCCCTGTGTGCTGTTGCCTTGGTGACACCAGCAGGTGTGCAGATTTCTGCCTCAGACATAGATAGGCCTGGGTGGTGTTGTGGCAGTGTTGTGATCAGGCTGGAGCACAACCAAAGTCAAACCTGTCATTTTACCATCTGCAGTTTTCAAACATGCGCACAAAGACACTTGTTGTCTCACACGATCTGCAGTAACGGCTTCGTGCAGAAACGCTGTCCACAAGTGACGTTGGTTCCTTTTGTTTTTGTTTTCCTCTCCTGTAGTTCCCTGCTATCATGACCCCAGTGCTGGACTCAGTTGATGGCATTTCCTGCACGTGTGAAAAAGTCCTCTCAGAGATGACCTGCGAGCCCATCACAGGAGAGCACTACAATATTCTAGAGGTACAAAATATCAGATTGCGTACCTCTAGTCTTCCATTATAAATGTATCAGTCAGATGTTACACAGATACGGTTGAATTCTTATTAAAATACACTACCATAGTTCTGTTGTAATATAAAATGTCTGAAACCACAGAGCCCATATTCACATCCATGTGACTAATTCTCTGTCAGTAGTAACAGGTGTTAACAACAGTTGTGTCATATCATTTGTAGGAGCTCATTGACATTAACCAGCACCACCTGAATGTGATGGGTGTGGGACACCCTGTCCTAGACACGCTGTGCCAGGTCACGTTGGCCAAAGGGCTCCACAGCAAGCTAACTGGTGCAGGTGGAGGAGGCTGTGGCATCACCCTTCTGAGACCAGGTACTGTAAGCCAGTTGTTCAACTGTGTATGTCACAACACTGTTCATTTAAAATGTTTTTGTAGTTAAGATTTTTTTGAAGCGGGATTGTATGAAGTACCTACCCATAGTCAGTCTATTATCTAAAATACAGTCAGCTTGCCCCCAGTTTTGAGAAGCAAGTCCCAGCACAGATGCTAAGCGATGTACTGCTGTGGACGGGGGCAGCAGAAAAATTTATTTTAGCCACCCAACAAAAAAATCAATATCAGACAAAAACAGTCCTTTTACCTTGCAGAACACTTGCATTCGCTGAGCTGCCGACACCTCATCCAGTGAAGTAATATGTTAGTTCTGATCCAAACTAACCATTTAAAACACCAAAGTCACACACTAACACAAGCAAACTAAACGATCAAGGCATCATTAGAGGAGCAGCTACTCTGGAATAAGGGCAGCGACCCAATTCGACACAGGTGTCAGATGGCCACAAGAGGCGAAGTGAGGGGTCAGAAATAGACACCCAGGCTTAGTGACTCAACAAACAAACAAATAAAAACAAAATACAAGAACATATTACAAGAATACAACCCACGCATCAAAATTCAAACACTACATGAAAGAATTAAAACTAAAACTATCATTAAGTGTTGAACCTTTTTACCAGTTATTAGATGTTTTAAGCTCTTAAAGTATTACATGGTGCGCACATCTTAAGTCACCTTTCAGAGAAGTAAGCCAATTTGAATGGTCAGTCTTGTGGAAAGATTTAAACAAATGATCTTTGACGAGAGGGTGACCTTCTGTAAGGGAATAGAGGTTTAAGTGATCTCCTGAAGCACAGCCTCAGCATACAGGATGTGCCAATGTTTCTGAGGTAGTTCCTAGTTTCTGCAGACCAGTGATTTAAGTCAATGACCAGTGGTTCATTTTGTTTCTCTGTCTTTTCATGGAGCAAACCTTCTCTTTCGCTTTTTTTTTGGCGCACTGAAAGGCAGCATCAGTCACCCTCTGTTTCTAAACTGCTCACACATATTTTATTTTGACATTAAGTCAGCAAAAGATGAGCAGTTTTTTAAGTAATCTTAAGAACTGGTATGAGTATGATCACTTGGTTTATGCTGGATAAAAGTTTGAATTGTTCTCCCCTAAAAATAATCTAACTTGGAACGCGCACTTGCTACCTTTTTTTGATAATTTATCTGCTGTTGTAATTAACTCTCCGGTTTCAATGACACGTATAATTGATTAATCTCTCTATTTGTCGAGGCTATGCTGCATCCTCCGTTGGATTTGTCTTATAATGAATTCAAAACGATGAGGGAAGTTTGATGAGCCAAACTGTCAGACTCCTGCTGACAATAAATGTTGCGTTTTCCACAATGCTCCCTTGCTCTTCCTCTCAGAAACAAGGCTTTGAGTGGCAGGAAATGATGAGAGGTCTTTGGTGTGCGGGTACTACCGCGCAGTTGGCTATAAGGAAACTTTCCATCAGCCACTCTTTAACAAAACAAACAAAGAACCTGCAAGTTCAGTTTCTGTTTATGCCTGCAGCCTGTAGCATGCTGAATTTTAATAAGTTAAAAATCCTCTAAATAGATTTCCAAATGCTCTCTATTTGTTTTCTTAGCAAGCATTTCTGTCCGTGTGAATTGCAGCACTATTGCAGCTCTGTCTGTCTCTCAGACGTGTGGAAGGGCCGCTCTGGCTGTAGAGACCTTATTTTCCTACATCTGTGAGATTACTGACTTAACTGACAAGGTTATGACAGCTGTCCCTTTTTTTTTTTTTTTTTTATGTCTCTGCATGACTGCCGTCCACCTTGATATGGCTTCTTTATTTTGTAGAATCCGACTCCTCCGTTATCCAGGCTACAGTGCAGGACTTGAGAGACTGCGGCTTTGACTGCTGGGAAACAAGTATTGGCGGGCCAGGCGTCCAGCAGCACTCTCCCCTCTCTGTTAAGGAGGAAGTTCTGGAGGCTTTAAACTATTACTGAGACTCACCTGTGGCTGAACAAGAGGACAGACGGGCTGTTGCTGTTGCTGTTGCTGTCGTCACCACACGACCTGAGACATGCTCAAATAACAGCGTGAGCCAAGTGGACCAAAGAGCGCTGGACAAAGCTCCTTAAAGTCCTATTGATTTTCATAACTGAAAAACACAATCCTAATCGGTTTGAAACTAACAACAAGGCAGCTGTGTTTTTGACAAATGACTGATTTTTATTTTGAACTGTGGGAAAATTAAGTGGATTTAATAATTTTGTGGAAGCATCCTCTTAAGTGTTTGCTTTTTCAACATACTCAAGCGTGCAATTATATGTGCTGAGCGCTTCGGCCACTAGATGGCATCAGAGTTGTACAAATGCTTTTTATGAAATAGGATTTGAGGTAAGAGGCTCTGACAAATTGTTTAATGTGTAAATGAAGCACTGGCAGAATTAATTTACAGTTTCATTAGTTTCATCCAAATGCATGAAGCGGTAGGGCCAAACTACCTTAATGGATAAAAGATGATCGTCAGACATTAATTGCTCACTCCCGGCATTGTAACATGCAAAGGTGTCGGATAAGAGCGGTCATCTGTCGAAATGATTTTTCAAAAATGAATTAAATAAGCAGAAAATGAAAATGGAGAAAAGGTTTGATGATTGATTGAATTGTTTTGTGGTTCTTTCACAAAACCCAGTGACTATTATTCAGATTGTTTTCTTTATTCTTCACAATTCTACAAAGAGGTTTATGAAAGTGATTTGTGTTTTAATATTTCTCTACATCATGAACAATGCTGGTGAGAATATGTCTGAGCACGGCATGGCCAGGAAATAGTAGCATCAAAAATATACTCTGAGGACTATTTGCATTTAATGTGACTCCGTGTTATTACAATGACAAATGTACAGTATGCTGCCTTTGATGCTGCAGCGCTCTTTTGTTGTACTCTACTTTTATCAGAAAGGTGCTTAAACGCAAAATGATGCTGAAACCAAAGGAAATTCTGTGATTTATTAATTGAATCCCTCAACGACTCATATAAAATATTTGCTAACAATGTTATTTCAGAGTACTGCACGCCATGCGCTGTTCATTTCTGCAGTTAAAGACCAACTGGCTGTGTTGTTTTGCTAACAGAGGATGGGGAGAGGGGGACAGCAGGAGTGTGTGGCCTCTCTGGAGCCTCTGGATTAGCGCCACTATAATGTGAATCAACAACAACCAGCGTCCTTCTGTGAGTCACACATTTGTGCTGACACATATGCACACACACACACACACACACACACCAGCTTTCCCAAATTCTTCTCCACCTAATTGCTCATCCTCCCTAAGCATTACAAAATATTCTGCGCATGCCGCAGATACAGAAGACTGATCTGTTTAGAATATCCCTGATTTGGGGAAAAGGTCATTGCGGGATTCGGTTGAGTCTGAATATCCATTTCATTTTCTGTTTTTTAAATGTCATGAAGATTGAGTAGTATGAATCTGGCAGTGTACGTGAATAAACAACATTTGTCACCCTCCCTCCTTTTCCGCCTGGCCCCTTCTGTCCTCTTGAATTGTGTCATCTTTATGTCAGGGCAGCCCCCCCGTCAGTGCGCCACACAGTTGCCCCTAACCCCTGCTGGAATTTAATTACCACTGCGCTTTTCAATTGAAATGGCATTGACGAGGGGGGACAAGAGGGAGACAACAGAGCCTGTTTCATTTGAAGCCCCTCTCTTTCTTTTCTGTCTCATTCTCTCTCACTCCTTTTACCCCTGCAAGGCACAGATGGTATTTTTTTTTATCAATGTCAGCGCCTGCTTCTTTCTGCTCTGATGAATAGAATCTAAAGAGGCCCTGAGATTATTTCAGATAACAGAGGGAGTGAAAAAAGGGGGTCAAGGATAGAGGGAGAATGTCAGAATCAGAGAGATTCGGTGAAAACCCTGTGCCATCCCAGCAGTGAGGAAGCAGACGTACAAATCATTTAACATTTAACGTTTAGGGAGTTTTGTCTGCATGGATCAATGTGGGAGAATCAAGGATGTATAATTCATTTTGTCCAAGCAGGAGGAATGAAATGTTAAATGTGAATTTGCTGAGTGGTCATGCTCAGTGTGGCACGTTCCCTCTGGTCTCTCAGTCGACTGGTGAAATGCTTGTCAGGAGCCATTACGTTTGAATACAGAATTAGACCTGACTGACAAGATATCATGCTGCTGTTGGCCACTGGTTTTACTAACAGGGATTCAGTGTATGACTTCCTACTGTGAGCATTTGCATTTACATACAGAGGCCTCTGGGTGACAATATGTCCGGGAAAGTTGCGTGTGCTTATTACAATTTATGTCATGATATTTGTGTCAAAAGGGGATGTGGGATTGGCCACAGCGGGGAAGATTTGTGCAACCATCCCCTCCCAACATTCATATCGGCACACTGACGGAGGCAACATCAACATCATGAGCTCTTCTCAGTCATGATGGGCTGTATGATCCTCCTGGGGGTGTTTGCCCTTTTGGTAAGTCGGAGGGTGGCGGACGGTGTTAGTAGCGGGGGTCCAATTAAGACAGCAGGGTACAAGGGTGCTGTCAAAGAACTTGCTGGATTTCGTTTTTCAGGGAGAAGACTGACTCGTTATTTTAGTCACAGCTCTTCATAATACATCTGTTTATCCAATGTAAAGGATAAACTGTCCTTGAAATATGCTGTTAGAATATAGGGTCATTATTTTATTTTTTTTAACCTGTTGTGTAGAATCCCCCCCCCCCGTTTTATTGAATTAATTTTTAGAAGCCTAAAGATGAAACATTATCCAGAAATGCATATATTCACAGGAAAACAAGACTACAGCTATGCTAGCTGCATAGCGAGGCTGCACCCAGGCATCGTCTTCGGAGCTAAATGTCAATGTGGTAAAATGCTCAAAATGACGGTGCTAACATGCTGATCCCCATCAGACTGTATGTCCACCTTGTCAGGCTAGCATGCTAACGGTTGCTAATTAGCACTAAACACAAAGGACAGCTGAGGCAGATGGGAATCATTCATTTAGGGTATTTGCTCATAAAGCGAAGTAAGAAGCACATGAATGTCTGTGCAATATTGTATGACACTCCATCTAATAGTTATGGTGACATTTCACTCACTAAAAATGTGAATCTGATGACGGCACTGGAAGAAAAGTCAGGGGATTCAGACCCGTCCTCTGGGGACCATGAATATTTGTGCTATAGATTTCACATACTTGAGTCTGGAAAAGTCTCAAAACAGTAACCTGATTTTGTGTGGCAGAATTTATTTATTTTTTTCTGCTTTCCTGTTCAGTTAATGATCTCATGACCTTTCATTTATTCTGCGACCCCCCCCGTGTGGCTCCCAGTCCTCAGAGTGGGAGCCTTTTCTTAACTTTCACCTTTTTAGACAAAACCTCTCAGCTGGGGTTTCCACCTGGGGGATCGGCTTGATCTGGAACTGGGCTTCATTCATGTTTATGTGATGGGCCCAAAGTGTATAGACCCGCTTGAGCTGTATTATTGTAAACATCTGAAACACATGACACAGAGCGACTCCCTGTCCACGTCCCATTTTCCATCATGGAATTGTATCATGTTATTGTATCGATCCTGTAATTGATTCTGTGAAGTCGAGGGCACCTACAACATACTCTGTCATTCCTCAGTGCCAGGAGTGCTCTTGTTTAATTGCAGGCTAAGGCCCTGTTTTTTCTTGTTGCCTTTGAAAAGCCTCATTGATTTTTATACCACCCTTCATTCTTGCTGTGCTCTGTTTTAAGAGCAAATCCCTTGTGTCGAAGTTGCCCAGAATGTAAAAGTATGAAATCTGTCAGCGCTTTTCACAAGGTTTCCAGGTGCAATACAGACACGTTAACACTGAAGTTTAAAAAAAAAAAAGCTTCTGTGGTTTTTTAAAATGTATGTTCACGCAGAAAATGGAAAAAGGGAGGCTGTGCTACATGCTGCTGGTCTCTGTCTCATATGAAACCAGCTGAATGTGAGGCTGCGTAGGAAACACCCTGATCAGACTGGGAAGGTCAAAGTTCATCGCTTAAGCTCTGCCTGATGATGGGAGAAAAAAAAGCCATATCCAGTATTATGGGATAAATAAGAAGTGTAGTAGTTTATTCCTTTTTTTTTTGTTTCCACAACAGTGTTAAATCAGTTTAATTCTGTTTTTTGCTTGTGTGATGTGTATGCATTCATGGCTCCTGTACAAGAAACACATTACACTTTGATAATACATTGCAGTTATTAATCTGAAGCCCGTAATCCAAACAGGGATTGCAAATTTTTTTTTTTCGTCAGGCTTTAAACTGCAGTTTAGAAACTGGCACAGAACTGTATTCAGTGCATTAGGGTCTATATAGAACAAAAATATCCTAAATGAAATTTGATTTGCATTAATTTGAGAAGCAGCTTATCTAACATTCATACATTGAACTTGCTTTGAATTAGAAATAGGTTTTCATCATTTCCCTGGGATAGCAGCCAATTTATTGGATTCAGTTTTTTTTTTTCCTCAGAGGCTCGGGGAGGAGGATGATCTCAAACTGTTATCACATGACACCACGTGATTGATGGACCATTAAAATGTCAGCCAGATGTACTTAAAACCACAGCTCTTAGGTTGATAAATCATGGCACAAATGGATACATAAAGCTGTTAGAAACAAATATTCCCATCTAGAGCTATCTGCAGTCAGATAGTAATGGATGTTCTATCTGTTTGTCTGTCTGTCTCTCTGTTTCTTTCTTCACATTTTCCCCCTCTCCCACTGCATCTCTCGACCACTGCAGTCATGTAATTACAATGGGACAGGTAGGAGTGTTCATATTTCATCTGCTGCATTCACGATAACATCTAATAATCCGAAAGCGTTGCAAAATTGGTATCTCGTTGCTCATGCATTATGAATGAGTCACTGATTGCTTTTTGCATAGATTAGCAATCATTTCACAGAAATCTTTCATATAAAAATGTGCCAGGAGGGTTCTATCTCTTTTTCTGAAGAGCTGAGGTGACACATCCCGCCGCTTTTTAAGATAAGACAGATCAGGTGATACCACTTTCCCCCCCTTGCCCCTCTGCTCCTTCTCTTGCTCTCCGACTTATTTCTCTATGCATATCATCATGGGGGGGATAAGTGTAATTTTCAGCCCACTTTGCAACTGATTGCTCACTTAGTGAATATATTCAGCATCTGCAGTGTTATTGTGTTTGGAGCCAAGTGGCTAAGTACCACCGAGATTCTCTGGCATCAAAGTAAACATTTGCAGACTCCAGAAGTGCATGGAGAGAGGCAAATCCTCTTCTTCAAAGCTCTAAGACTGTGCGCCCTACATATGGATTTCCGTGACCTCTGGTTGTCCTGACTTGTAGCCTCAGATTGGCATAGCACATAAGGGGCTCGTATGGTCTAGTGGTTAGGAAAATAGGCTGGTGACCAGGTCGCAGTGTAAAGTCCCCGGTGACGTTTACATACCACTTTTGTTTCCTGTCAGGCAAATACTGTTTCATAGATGCAATGATCTACAGCACATCATCCGATGAAATTTCAAGTCAAATGTATTAACTTCAAAAGAGTTTTACAAGCAGTGTGAGCAGAACCACTATGCCGCTCTGTTTCTGAGAGCGACATTTAGACGTAACATAAAACAGAAACTGAAAAGTTCTCATACGTAAAAAACCCTTAATAGCACTTATAATTAAAGCTTTTGTTCGTGTGGACGTGAATTTCAGCTGTGCTTTTGTGCTGATTGAATAGCGAAGGAGAAGTGTCAACAGTACAAGAGCGCATGAGGTGTGTGGATGTGTGGATGCCTGTGTTGCGTCTCCCATCGTAACCCCTGGCCTTTGCCCCCCTCCCCCAGATGGGCAGACTCTCAGCCAAGGCCCTGTGGAGGTTGGTGCCCTCTGCCTGACAGCCTGTCACTGTGCTATGGTGGTGATTTTTTTCTGCAGGAGATGGTGTCTGATTGGGAGCAGTGTGTGAATAGCCCTGTCACACTCGATAAGCCAGCAAGACGACCTGTGACGGGGACATATGGCATGTTTGACAGGGAGAGAGGGTGCGAATCGCACTGAATGATAAAATGGTGTTTTTCCCCCTTCGGCAATGTCATGCTTTCAGGCAAGCGTGTGGACCATCGCTCACTCAAGCGGCTGACTCCGGCCTCCTTGTGACATCTCCTTCAAGGTCCTGGGTTTCTCTGCCTCGTGTCTGGCCAACTCTGACACTGCAAGCCTATGCTGCTTACGGCTGCTCCGTTAACTTGTCGATGTGGGCAACATAATTGGATATCAGTTTAGTTTAGCGATGCAGACTGGGAAATTCATCTTAAGAGCCTGTTCGTCAGAGCTCCTCTTAAAGCTCTCTCACTGCAGCCCTTCATCCTGTCCCTTTTCAGCACGTCACACGCCTCACACTGTTGATTAATACACACACACAGTCTCATCAGACGACTCTAATTGATGGGTTCAGCCTCCTCGGGACCCTGATTTATTTAAAGGGCCATGAACACTGAAGAAAGGAGAAGAAAGAGAAAGGCGGAAGGAGACAAACAGGCTTGGATTTAAGTGTGTCGGGGAAATTATTGAGTTGAACTGCACGCCTCTCATCCTTACTGTCAGCTGGGTCTTGACTTCTGGTGTTGCAGCCTCAACTCCTATCCTGTCAAGTGTCACATTGTCTGTGTTTGTGGCCGTGACAGACAGCCCAGGTGTCACACTCAGGCTTCAGTGCACCATCAGGCACCTCTGCTCCAGTCCCCAGTGGCTCACAGTCAGAGAGACAGCACAGTCCAATAACCCCTCTCAAACCCAGCATGTCTCACTCCCCGGGGACTCCCCTGTGGAGTTTACTCTCTGTCCATTGGGCCAGAACTTAGAAACTCTGCCAATGGTCACATGGTCCCGCTTTCACTCTGAATGCTAATTATAGCACTCCAACTGCTACAGTGCAACTTCTCCCATTATCGTGGCTATTTCTGCTGCTTCTTTCTATTAGAAACAAAGAAGTAGGGCATGCCCCTGAATGCTGCGGTTGGCGTTGATGAGGGGCGGGGGGGGGGGGTCACAAGAAGTTTGGCATCAGCTGATTTTAGAGTGAGTCAGTTGGATGGGTCAGAGCAGCGAGCTCAAGTATTTTTAGAGCCTTCAGAAGGTATTTAAACATTTGATCAGCTGTTGAATTTATTCATGACCAAATATTAGTAATTAGTATTATTTTGAAGCAAAAAAAAAAAACTTTAATATTTAATCTTATCATGTTATTATTCTACAAATGTCTATTTTCCAAATTATTGATAAACTTTTATAGAGAGTCTGGTCTCATGTAATCTGTAATCTAAGCAATTAGGTGCATTTACTTCATTATTGTACTTCATTATAACTATACTTACATTTTCTGCCACTCTGTATTTCTATGCGACTAAATATCATCAGAGTTTTACTCCATTACCTTCAGCGATGTTTACTAATTTATTTGCAGGTAAACTTTTTACAGACAAGACACATTATCAACTTTTAAGATATGAGCCTTGCCTACAAATAAAACTATCCACCATGTTATAATGTAGTAAAAATCTGTACCTCCTTAACTTATTGTAACATCAAAATGCTACTTACCTCTGGATGCCTCAGAAATACAATACTCGGAAAGAGTGCTTTTATTTTTGAAATCTTAAGTTTGTTTTGCAGTAAAAGTCAATGGAGTCTTCGTTTCCACAATGTGATGCTACTTTTACTTTAGTGACATATCTGAATATAGTTCATTTCTTTGAATCAATTGGATTATTTCACATGTGATACTGCATACATGTACAATGTTGTAAATCAGAAGTTAACTTATTATTACCATATTGTGGTAATGGTTTTAACTATATTTCCCCGTCTTGGGTTTGTCAAATATGAAAACTGAAATTGCGGAAACATTTTTATTTGATTACTTATTTGATCAAATTCATATCTTTCTTTTTTGAAAGTAACTACAACGTATAAACACTCCCACTCCCTGTGAGCGTTTATATGTTTAGAGGGTGTTGTATAATTCAGTCACAGTTTGGCCTTGAGTCCTTGCATATCCATAAATTGTGTTGACGTTTTCCCATTTCTCAGAACTGCTGTCCGTGCCCGTGTGAGCACTTTGTGACAGCTGCTGTTCCACTGGACACAGTTTCAAGCTGAGCAGAGATAGGCCAGGACCTTCACTTACTGACCCCGCATCAAATTTTTTTGTTCTGGATTCCATCAATAAGGCTTGAGTGGCAGGCTGTTCTCTGTCGAATGCTAAAGCAGACTCAGCCTTGGAGCCAGAGATGACATCAGTGTTGTGATTGTAGCTCTGTACTGCCATCAGGGGACAAGAAGGGGTCTTCATCATCTGCTGCACATTAGTGGTGTGCCCTCTCTCAGTGTGATGATTGTTTGCCAGCCGTAAGGGTCCTTGCTCGTCAGAGGAACTTTAGTCAAGCGGCCATTTTAAGGATTACATCATGTTTTGTTTCATGCGTTTTCCTAGAGGATTATAGGTGGGGGCTGGCACTACAACAATATTCATAAATATGCATCAAACATTAGAAACACAAAAGTGGCCATTTTGCATGATTGCACTCACTTAGAAGAGGATAATACTGTGGTGGAAGCAAAGAATCGTGAAAGAAATCAGCTCTTTGATTAGCCAACAAAATCTGTGACTGTTATGAGAGAGAAGGTGGAAGGAAAGAAGACACTTTTCCGATGTAACAAATACACGAGTGTAACTGACGGAGGATGGCAAAGCAGTAATATAGAGTGTCGCTATATATAATATGGAGTCAGATTATAGTGCACAGATTATACACAAATAATGATGTGATTCTCCAATGTTAATGGAATGGTAGCAAGTCAAAAATGTGATTGTAGGAGATTTTCCGGATAACTGATAAACTTCTACTTAAGGAGAGACAGCGTGGTCATTTTGAATATCTTATTCCAATATATAATATTATTCCAATACATTTAAAATGATGCATTCATTGTCGTCTTATTGTAATTCATATTAAATGCCTTATAGCTACATCTATAAATGATTTAGCCTGCATTTAGATCTCATACTTGATGTCTCTCTCAGTTTATTTCATTGCAATGTATTTTGCTTTAAAATGTATTCATTTTTAAGGAAGTGATAATGAATTCAAATCACTTTAATACTTCAAGAGAGTATAACTGATTTTTGTTTTAAGCAGAAACTGATTCAGCACTCGCTGAACACATTTTAAAGTATCGTGTCCTTACTAATCACGTATTACATCCATATCAGGAAGCCAGTGATTACTTTTTTCTCCCTGGACTGATTTTCATGTACTTGTGATCTTTTCCATTAGATGTGTAGTAAGAAGGGGGGGAAAAAAATCACAAGTGCTGAGGATGAACACTAAAGTATTTAGTCCTCGTCTGTAGTCATGAGGGCAACAGCACTGATGAGCATGGTCAGGGTCACAGCACTTAACTCTCTAAAGGAGGACCAGTGCTTGTAATCACATAATATGTATGATCTCTCATTCAAGTGGAGCTGACATTCGGCAAATGCAAATGGTTCATGGGCTGTGGAGCTGTGAGAGTTTTGCTCTCTGTATGCTTGGTTTGACATGTAAATGCTCAATATGTGCGTGTGCCACATGTAGGCTATAATGCACAGGTTGGAAGAATGATTGACAAAATATTGACTATTATTTTTGGCGCACTGTGTGAACTGTTATGCTGCAGTAGATGTTCAATTTGCCTGTGTTCTGTAGTTAAGAAATTGAGCCCGGGGGGATCGTGCAGGAGCTGCAGCCCCTCACTGGGCTGTCTCTCCCCCTGTGTAATTAAGAACAACATTCTGTGTTAGATTATAGGGAGACCCATCGTGCCATTGAACTGGTCTGCCTGATTAATAAAAGGCAGCTAATTTCAGTGGAGGAAGGCAGCGCTCCAAAATGGCTCCTAATTACACATTAGGAGTGTGAAAGGCTCCTGCCGCTCCGGCCTCAATCCTCCACCCAATCCGCAACCCCTCCCCAGCCGGGGTGCATGTGCTGGCCCACCAGCACATTAACGCTGCTCCCAGGAGTGGCTAATTCCAGCCAACCCGTCGGCACAATCAGTGGCAGATGTCAGGAATCGAAGATGATGAATTATGAATATCCCGGAGATGTGGATAGGATACCAGCGTTGGGGGGGAAAAAAAAAAAGATTCCTTTTTTTTCTTTCAGCCAAATAAGCAGACAGATTCAGGAGGAGTGTGCAGTGGTTGGAGTGATTGATTTCTATTCGTCATTATAAATGGGGTCCGACTGAAATTGGATGTTTTAGTGAAGTCGTCAAGGACTTTATGAGTTGGAGGGGCTGTCTGGCAGTGTGGGGACTGTGCCTGACTGTGATAGCAGTAATGACTTCCTCTTCTCCCTCCCCTGGGTGGTCAACTCAAGGGCTCAGGCAGCTGGGAATGATGTCCCAGAGAGGGCAACATGAACCTCTTAGTGCACAGCATTTGCATGGCTACATGATTACAGCTGAAATGGAGGAGGTGTGGTGAGGGTCGGGCCGGGGCTGGAAGGTGGTGACAGTAACAGCTGCAGAGAAGAGGACAGGAAATGGAGAGCTGTTTTTTTTGTTGCCGTTGAGCTGCATTTACAGACACTAAATGGGAATGTTTTTATAAAAAAAAGAACTGATACCTCCGCTCCAGGGATTTAAAATGCAGAATGGTACTTGATGTAATTACATAACTCGTGGCTCTTTCCTCCTGATTAAGACTCAGTTTTAATAAAGACTGAGTTGAACTGAGCTTAGTTTTAATAGATAGTAGCAAACAATCAAAGGTATTTCTCTTAAGCAGGAGGCAGCTGCAGGTGCTTAAGCTGTGCCTGACCTTTAAACATACACTGTTTGTATGAGTGGAGAAGCAGTGGACACTATCTGCTGTATCCAGGGACCTTGAGACACACTGATGGAAATGGATTCCTTGTCAAAACAGATGTCAAACTGATGTTGTGGTCTATTAGTGACTGACCAGCCGACTGATGAGCTGGCTGCCGATATGTGAATGTACACCTGGACATCTGTGGGGGGTCACAACCACGGTGAGGTTCGAGCCTGGGGCAGGCTGCCAGGCCAGACTTCACCTTGCCACTTCCAATGAGCCCACAGCACATTTGCTCAGCCTTCCTGCCATTCATCACCACACCATGACAGGCAAATTCATCTGAGCAGGAAAGAGGAGCTAATCCTCTATATCTGAGACAGTGATAGACTTGCTGCTCCACAGGACCAATGAAATTAGGCTAAAACTGCTGTGGGGGTTCACAGGAAATTGGCCTTGCCAATCATTCGCAGCAACCCAGTGTTGTACCACAAGCTTCAAATTTAATGTCAATCTAGCCTGCATCTGTTCATTTACATTGCCCTATTTTCATAATGCAAATGTATCCATGTCTGACTTTGATTGCCCTCTCACTGAAAAGTTGCTGTTTTCCCTGGCGCGATGTAGAGATTAATGCAAAGAATGTTTTGATTGCATTATTTTGGACATCAGAGGTAAACAGTAGCCCTATGTCCATAGTAGGGGATCAAGTATATTTTATTTTAGATCTCTCCAACTCTCTATGTGGCTGTATTGATGTAATTTCAACCCATTTTCCTGATGAGTGCCTCAGTTCTGACGCCCCCACAGCTTCTCATAATCGCAGCGGTCAGCATATAAGTGGGCTCTCCACCAGCAACTCAGCAATATTGAAAAGTGAAAATCTATTCATCAACATGTTTTTCCGTTAACTACATCTGAATGCAGAGTGGAAGTCCCAATAGGGTTGAGTCATTACTTTCAATAAAATAACTCCATTAAATAAGAGCGAACACAAAACTGTCCCCCACACGCAGCCTCTACTTCTCCCCCGAGCTGTAGTCCCTCCTGCTGTCTCCCAGAGCTCTGGGCTCAGAAACACTAATACTGTCTGCCAGTTCAGTTCTACATAGATTTGTGAGGAGACCAGGGGTGATCATTTCTTCCCCCTTTTTTTTTTCCTCCCCTCAGGTGACACTCTGAAATATATTTTGTGTGCCCTTTCACTTCAGACGAGCTCAGTGTGGAGGAAGCCCAGAGGAGACTAATGAGAGAGCGCAGGGGTATGGCTCCGTCTGCCTCCATGCCTCATTTTTCTTGATTTCAGCCGCTCCAGTGTCGGCATGGGCTCCTGCTGGTCAGGTGATGGCGGTGCCAGCTGGTGCATCCAGCTCGGACGGACAGCGATTCATTTCCCCCAGCTGGTGATTTATGGCACGGCAAAGCAGAGAGAAGCTGGTGTGCATGGCACCAGGCAGCCTGAGTTAGTGCACTGTCCGGCCCCGTCATGCTTTACCACACAGCGGGCTGGACTGCCTAATTTACGCTGGCAGACAGTCACATATATCACACCCCGTCTGGCCAATGAAGATTGGTGGTGTTTGAAAGGGTCTGTATACACAGTCGATTTTACCCACGTGTTACTCCCTGCCCAGCATTGCACCAAGGAATATTGTTTTTCTTTTCCTCTCCTTCTTTGTCTATTTGATCTTTCATGCTTCATTTCTGCACCTCTTTTCGTTCTCTCTCATCTCCATCTTTCTCTGTCACCCCTCTCTCAGCGTGTGGACGTAATGTGAAGTGACTGTGTTGGAGGGAGGCCCTCTCTCACTGGACTGGCTCCTAAGGACTGTGCCCTTCTGTTCAGGGAAACTGGGGGAGGTCACAGTAGGTAGCTCCCTCGAGCCATGGCGTATTAATGCCTGGGCTGACCTCGGTGATAAGAAGGAAGCTTCGGGCGCATATTTGATTCATGAGTCCATCCTCAGTGGGCCCTGGGGGGCTTTTTCCACTGCTGTCCTTTTACTGGCAGGGTGGAGGGTTGCTGCAGGGGAGATCAGTCCTGTCTGTCACAGAGAGGTTGGGGTGTGATAAAGGCACAGGGGCTGGGAGTGGGCCAGAGCACACTGATCGGCCCCTGTGTCGGGCACAAGCAATGACTTAATGGTGGGTGGTGATGCGACAGCCAAGTGTTGAGGGATATTAGAACGGATATCAGCGATGGGGCCTGACATCATGAGCACCCCACCTGCCTGGAGGAGGGTTTGTTCAAGAGTGGAATGAGAAAGTGAGTTGAAGGGCACTTGGCAGCTCCACTACTGCTATCTTTTTTTCTTGTCTATATTTTACATTTTCTACCATCTCAAAATATTGGACGTGTCTGAGCGCTGGCAAAAAGGAGTTAGATGGCTCAGATGGGGTGGAAGATGGGGTTTGTGGGAGTAAGCCGACACAGTTTCAGTTCCAGCACATATCTCCAAATTACATCCTCTGGAGTTTGGTTAGGGATTACTCCTGTCTAATCCTGACAAATGCTGCAGAGTGAGACACATCTCTGACAACAGAGCAACTACACAGCCTGCGATGACCATGGTGATCGGTTTAAATAAGTGCAGGGTACAGGACGTACTCTCATGCACTCACAACATAAAAAGCTGCACGTGCTGTGATGAAAATTTGGACGTCGCCATTAACAAAATGAAAACGGCCAACAATGGAATCACAAATTCGACTTTTTGCCAAATTTTTGGGATTTTCTGCTCACTAAATGGTCAGTGAAACATTAGTCAGTGCAGACTGTGTGTTTTCTGGCCATGGTTGCATGCCTTCATAAGAAATGGTTTTTCTAAAAGCCCAGATCTGGGTAATTACAGTGCACAGAGAGAGAGAGAGAGAAAGAGAGAGAGAGAGAGAGGCACATCCTTGAACAACAGTATCTTGCCAGACACTTCAGAGCTCCTAATGCCAGCTGTTTGAATGTGGCTATGTAATACATAATCCTGATTTGTGTTCCTTTCAGTCACCAAAAGATCTGTACATGCCTCAAAGAAACTTGTCAAGGCTTTTCAGCGCACATTGCCTTCTCACAATCAAGTCGATGCTTGTCAAAGCTACTGCTATCAAAATAGTCACAGTAGGGAGGGGCAATCCACTTTTCACATATCCCATTGCTGTCACCTCCTTCTGCCCGTCACTAATCTTTAAAAGCTATTTGCAGTTTTAATATAGATCTCAAATCCTGTTTCCCTTTCTCTCCTCCGCTTGTACACACACGCACACACACACACACATTCATTGTTCTTCTTTTGTGGTTTTCTGAAGAGCTGGGTTTGGTGGTTAGTCCGAGCCTTCTCATTCCTTCATGCGTTCCCATGGTCGAGCTTTTGTTTTAGCTAAGCTGGTGCCCCCGGATTAAATTGAAAATAATCCTTCTCTCATTGTTGTTTTTGTTTTGAAAACCTGCTGAAAAGCGATCTGTTGATTTTTCTCTCATCTTTCACAGATTAAGTTTAAATTGAACGATGAAAGGAGAATTTACTGGTAATGTCGGTTTATGTTTGTGCGCGCTAAGGCGGGGGTAACATTGACTTTGTTTTTTCTGGTGATTTCATTTCAACGCGGTTGAGCGAGGGAGCTCTACAACCTTTTCCAATTTCACAATGTGTAATGCACATTTGCGGTGAAATGTGCTGTATGTTTAATTCATCCAATCTCTGATTCATATCCACTTGAATTATTGTCTGGCCCAGCAGCCAAACTACCCATTTGTGTCAGATGGCAGACTAATGGTGATATTAATGAAGTCATTGCTTTAGTCAGAAAATCAATAGTCACTCGAAACAGTCAATGCAAGCGAGTAGGCTTGAATGGTGACCTAGTTCCCATGTAATGACAGCTCCTAACCCATTCTGTATTGTTTGATGCACACAACATCTGCTACCATACGACCATACCATCATATTTATGCAATGAAACAGAGTAAAATATAACGCACAGCTCCGCAGAGTGTACCAACAGAAAATTGGGGCAACTGTAATGTCTTTGTTTGTATGTGGCAGTCAGCTGCCAAGAAAAAAACAAATTTGCTGATGCTTCACACGACTAGTAATACCAATATTATTCCACATCATTGGCTGTGAACAAATGACTCCAAGAAACATCAACCCAGCCTTCTTCTGGCCACAGAAGGCAGGGGCCAAGTGGGGCCAGGAGGTTAACCTGGATTTGGCATTAAACAGCCCGACTGTTATTGTCAGGTCTTCTGAGTCTGTAAAAGACCCAGCAGCGTTAGAGTTGGAGTGGGGCCACGCAGAGGTCAGCAGGCCTCAGTGGTCAACTGAGCAATGAGGCTAAGGTGAGGGGGGGGGGCCTGTATACCAGCTCTGGTTCCTGCTTACAGAAGCAGCCCTGTGCCTCACTGACATCAGTCAAAACTCATGACTGTGTTATTACTGTGTTCTGTTGTGCGCTCTGAGATGAATAGGCTCTGCATTCAGTCTAACAAAGAGCCTTGGCATGCATACAGGAGCAGGAAGTGGGAATTCTAATACTGCTTTATCATGGGCAGTAAAAGAAGACAATGCGAGCTGTCCCCTCTGAACTGGTTTAGCGAACACTCAAATCCCTATCTTCTGTAGAGAGACACTCCCTGCAAGTCATTTCACAGAGAGGACTTTTTTTTATTCCAAAATGGCTTACAATGGCATGAGCGCATACTTGTTCCAGTGCTGCTAGCTCCAGTGGGAGTCAGTCACCATAGCTGTAGCAGTGTCAAGTCTTATGTTATCCCTGGGGTTACCAAACAACAGTCACACTTTTCTGAACAGGACAATTATCTCTTTACACTCTTGTAACGGTTTATAATATGTTGTCATAAATTGCTCAACTTTCCGCTTTCCACATACGTATTATTTTCATGAAAACAGAAAATATACTTGATATTTGATGAAGGTTGAGTGGATGTTGACATCAAGCAGTCTATCGTGCATTTATACTATCAATACATCTATCCTACTCCACCAACCTTCGATTCCCACTTTCAGTTAAGCAAACAAAGATACGCTAAGGCTTTTCTCTCTTAAAATGCCTCTCTGCTGTGACCTTCAATGCCACTGCACTACCTCATAGTATCTTTTCATACAAATACTCTCTATACAGTTTCGGTATATTTATATATGTACGTAAATATGACTTGTATATACAACCATACTGCTCAAACCGGGTGAAATATAGTAAACATTGTTGCTCAAAACTGAAATTGTTCTGTAACAACGCTGAGGTTAAAATGTGAAGAGCTTAATAATAATGATTGTTTGTGCACAAAGGGCCATAATCTGTGTCTGTGGGGCTAACTGAGGAACAGCTACGCAAGTCAGCGTCTCCTCTGTGGGCTGCTGAGCAGATGCAACTAAAATGCTGTTACCAGAGACAGCCAGGTCCTCAGGCTAAGCTCAAATACCCAAATGCCAACCCCACACCCCCACCCCCTCACTCCCTTCAGCAAAACTTCCACATTTTAATCCAATAGTGTGCATAGAGCTCTGGGAAATGATATTTAGGAGACAATGAGTGCCCTGCAGAGAAAAAGAAGGGAGGGGGGATTAGAGTGTGTCTCTGAAGTGGCTTTGACTCCCCTACTGATGGAGAGTAATTAAAGCAGCCTACTGTGTTGTCGATGTAGCTAAAGGGGGATAATAATGAAACATCACAGCTCATAGAGTTCGGGCCTGCAGCACCTTACTTTACCCTAAAGCCCTGATTAGGAGCACAGCTACTATGTAGGTTGTTCCTAGACTCAGAACTTAAAACACACACCAACATGCTACTGCTTTCAAATGTTAGGTCTTGTTAGGTAAGCTAGATTCAATTAAAAAAAAAAATCTCAGTAAATTACTTGTAAGCAAAGGTAGTTGAAATGATCACAGGCTCCTGTGTTTCTGATTCATTTCGGATCAGATGATACCTCAGGCAAACGTACAGACTGTTTGGCCCCTTCATTTACTGCTGAGCTGAGTGGACATTAGTAAGTATTAACGTTTACTGTCACAGTTCCCTAAGGTCACTGTTTCCCCACAGGCCAATTACACACAAACTCTGTAAAGTCTGTGACTCATCCTCATTGTCAGATTCCTCTTATCTTCCTTTAAGATAATCTGGCAAGCCCTAAATGCCACTGCTTGCACCTTGAAAGATGTCAGTGGACTCAGCAAAGTGTATCTTTGATACAGCACGGAATAAAATGGATGACTGACTTACACATAAAGCCCAGACTGAGCTGTGGTGTCAACCAAACACCTGTGCTCTCCTGTCTTCTCTCTGCGGGTTACTGAGGGTCACGCCAGCTGAGGGGCCTGAAATCTTTACCGAAACCCATAAAACCCATATGGCCCTCAGACGCCTGACTACCGAAGTGACCATGTATGAATGTATTATTGAATTAGTAGTGTGTTTTTGTCAGGACATTGAGTCAGTCTGGGTGTCATCATTTTGCATTTGGCTCAAATCAATGTGTTGGTCATAGTGGATGTAAAGTTTGGATAAACAGACATTAAATCCACAAGACTTAAACTAAGAAATTTGTGCCTGAAATAATGATACTACTACTATTTGATTGATCATTCTATGAATAACACAACAACAGATCACAAAGCATATAATAGAATTGAAACAGTGGTCATAAAGAGATGTTAGAATAAGGTGAAACTTGTTGTTGTGAATTTGTTTTTCCCCTCTTTATAAGGGCACAGGGCCATTGTGAAACAGACAGGAGTCATAGCTGTTGCTGCTTTAATTCAACTGAAGTCAGCAACATTTAATTTCATTTGAGTTGAGCACAATATTACGATTCCAAGTTTGGAATAAAATGCATTCAATCCATTTATTCAAATGTATTCAGCCTTAGTGGTGTTTTTTTTGTTTTGGCTTGTCTCAGAGAAGAAATCCATATGTTCCATATTCATCAGGATCATGCTGATCAGGTCTGTACTTATGATTCTTTCTTTATTTTTATTTTTCAAATGAACCACAAAACAACACATTTTCTTTATCGCTTGTGGTGCTATTTGAATCATATAGATCAAACCAATGGAGCATGTAAAGGAAATATGCATTTGTTTCAAGATGAAAGCAAATATTCATATTCATAGGGCTGTCTCTAATTAGCATGTCTAATTTTGGACATTGTTTTCTATTTGCACCATGATATATTTTTTGTAGAATGTCATTAATTCACATTAGTCGGATCCTCTCTCATCTTTTGCACCTAGATGTTTGTCACTCTTGAGGCTCAAGGTAAAGGGTTAAATACAACATCTGAGCAGGAGGAGGAGGCCTGTTTCCTGTTGTAGTTTCCTCAATCTGTATAAAATATCTTTAGAAGATGATACCACACATTGTTGCACATGCATAGTTGTTCCCTGAAGGCATCTACTGTATGTGGATAAATGACAGATTCTATCAGTAGAGGCGGACTCAGCCAGAGTCTTCTCAACAGTGCAGTTTGGTTTGCGCATGGTTAAAGAGTGGAGAAGGGGATTGCAGATGAGAGACAATTGCAGATCTTTACCTAGACTATTTCCGTCAAGATCAACAGTTGCCTTCTCATCGTAAGTGGTTCAGTTCAAAGCGTGTTAAAGCAGAGATCACAGCTACAGAAAGGAACAGCTGGGATAGAGCTCACTCTGCCCAGACACATGTGGATAATGGATAATTTTCATTCCAACTCCCATGCGTTTACGCAAGTTAGGGGGCATAGAGCAGGGGTGGAGGAGTCAGCAGATGTTAAATTAAGCATGGAGTGAATACATAATGAGCTATTAAGGCTGGAAAACATGTTCTATATACGGTGGTATTTTGCACACAGATCCCAAATGGTCAAAGGACTCTATCTCAAAGCCTCAACCCCTGCGGTGGTCCTGGCAGGGGCGAGGATATGGGGAAGGTTGATTTTGAAGAGGGCAATTCTGGTGCTTTTTGAATTTTGAATTTCAGCATTTAGGTCAAACTTTACCTCGGGTCTTGCAACCATCTGCTCCTGGGATGCAGGCCAAGGCCATAGGGCAGGCTTCTGGTAGCAAGGAGGAAGCCAGCACCATCTCAGGCTCTATAAAGAGGCCCCATTGAGCTTAGCATATCCCTGTGATGTGCCCTCTCCCTACCCTGTGTTTCAGGTGTTTTCCCTTTTTAGCTGCATCCTCCAGGGAGCCAGCTTTAAAATGGATGATTGCCTGCGACCGTCGCATTAAAAGCATTAATCCCGCTCTTATCAAGCAGGGAATGATGAATTAGGAGCGTCAGCTCTGGGCTCACCTTTGTTGTCATTTGAACAGAATCAAAGCTTTAAATCACAGGGCTGCACCTGGTAATAGGAGGGGGGATGGCGTTATAATACTGTGTGTGACAGAGCTGCGCTGCTTCCAGCTGATTTAATAAGTCCAGAAGGAGGGGGTGGTGCTGGGCTAAATGAAAATTTGAGCAAGGTTTTAAAATATATGATTGCAGGATGAAATGACAGTTGCCCTCATTTCTCTTTGGTTAGTGTTCCTTTTCCCTTGCTGTGTTATACAAGTCAGCTGAATTTGAGCTGTCATTCAATCATTGTCAGGCCAGTTTTGATAAGGTTTGTAACAAAGCGGCACTGTGTGTGCTCAGGGTATGATACCTGCTCTGCCTTTTCTTGTTGGGGCCACTGGTAATTCAAGTCCTCTTTGAAAGATCAGACTGACTTGCTGATGTTTTTGACAGTTTTCCACCTGGAGAGGCCTTGTTATAATCAAGGTTGATTTGTTTAGTGTGTGACAGTGCAGGAGCAGAGAACACGCTCTACCAGGGGTTGGACATTCACTCCCAGTAGGGCTGAGCTGCTGCAACTATATTTGCAACTCACAACAAAAGCAGATTGAACTGCTCTTATAACACAGACTACTGATCTGATACAAAGGTGGTGTAAATTTTACTGATTGCATTTTATATTGAGGTGACAGAGTTCAGCTATTGAACATAACAAAATATATCAGCCCTCGCTTTTTATATGTACTTGTTTGCATATTTTAATGAAATTAAATTAATGTGTTTATGAGCAACATTTAAGCAGCTAACGGCTCGTGTTTGTGTAGTGCTGCCGTGTATTTATGATAAAAACATGTACGGAATTAAGCAAGTGCTTTAATGAGAAAAGACAATGCAACTCTATTATTAAAATTATTTTAGCACATTCATTTCTGTAAATTCCAACATCAAAGCAGCTCATTACATTTTGTTAATTAAACCTAGAATAATTGAACCTCACTTCAAAATGCAGGAGTATGAGAATAGATTTCTGTTGTTCATTGAAATATGGATTGAACTTCAGTAGCCTAGTTTTCTGCAACATCTGAGGCAGCTATAAGTGATTTTCCACTTTCTAAATTATATTATAATTCCCCTGTCCCCAACCTCTACTGTATACTCTTCCTATTTTTCCTCTTTTCTCTGGCTCTGTCATTTCTTTTCTGAACACCCACAAGGTCTGTAAAGCACTCAGCCAGCTCAATCCATACCCTTCAAGAAGCATGGAGACCACTCTCCTTTAAGTCTGTAAATGCTGCAGAGAAATATGTGAAAAGACAGTTATGTTGCAGTGAATATGAATGGCTCTTTGAGTGCTTGCTCCCTGGTAAACAGAAGGATTGAGTTGACATGTAGCCAAAGACATAATTTAAATCTGGGGAGGTCACAGGAAACATTAGCAAATTATCTACCCAATGCCTTCCAAGATCTCCCGGCAGATAATGGAAAAGCCAATCTATTTGGCTGATCGGTATCTTATCGGAATAGGCTGAGAAAAGCTCACAGTAATTTCACTTGATATGATAGAAGATTTCCCTTCACTTTGAGATTAGGTTTGCCTCGGGGGTCTGTGCTATAATTGTAAGCGTCTAACAAGGTGAAACATTGGTGGAATTCACAACTATATATCTCACGAAACATACAGAGGGAGGGCGGCTCTGTGTGAAATGTGCATGTGGAAATAAACAGGCACGTCTAAGGGACACGGCGGCTCGATGATTATTGTCCTTATGCCTCATTTAATGCAATGTAACATTTCATTTTCAATACTGGAACGCCACGTATATGTTTTATAATCATACTTTTCTAATTATTTTGACATTTTACAGTTATTACACTAATGAAGTAGACCCAGTACACGGGTTATTGAAAAGTTTCTTTAGTTATGATTATATACATATACATGACAGAAACATATATTTCGCTGAAGATAAGTTTTTGTCTTGCATCAGTCATAATGCCATAAGCTGTATAAAATAAGACTAAGGGCCCTATCTTACAGCCAGCGCAAACCGGCACACGGCACAGTGCAAGTGTCATTGCTAGTTTCCCACTGATGCAGATGTCTTTTTTTGTGGCCACATTGGATAAGAGGAAGATGCGCTTGCACCCATCTGTGTGCCCATGAGCATGCTGGTCTTAAAATGAGGTGTGGTCAGGGGTAATTCTGCAGAAAGCAAGAATTTGCAGCAGAGTGACTCTAAACACACCTATGGTTAAGAGACTAAATACAACCTCCATGCACCATTTAACAGTTGGGCACTCCCTAAATGCACTTATGGCACGCACTGTAGACCATGCGATATAAATATAATAATATCACCCCACGAGTTTGAGTGTTAACGTCAGCATGATAACACACTCACAATGACAATGCTTACATGCTGATGTTTAGCAGCTAAATTGTTACACTGTCACCATCTTAGTGTTACCGTGCTAACATTGCTAATTAGAATTAAACACAAAGTACAGCTGATGTTGATGTGAATTTCATTAGTTTTGCATGTGTTTGGTCATAAACCCAAGTTATTTGATCAAACGAGGTTTCTAGATGAAGGGGATCACCAAAGTCATACAGATTCTTCCTTTGGTGGGCATGGGTATTTGTACAAAATTTCACATCAATCCATCCAATAGCTGTTAAGATATTTCAGTCTGGACCAAAGTGGTGGACGGACCGACTGACAGCCAGACCAACATTCCCATCCATAGAACCATGTTAGCAAGGCTAAAAATTTCTAATCCAAAACAGATGGTTGCATAGATGGATGGATGAGAGGAGAGATGAATCATTAATTTAATCATAATGTTTTCCTTACTGTGGCCAAAATATCATACCAATCTGTCTAAATTATGTTTTACTACCATTATGGGGTCATTCATGGTGATAAATATTTCCAGTTGCTCTTGGTAAAAACTGCTGTCTACGACCTTAAAGATGTGGAAATGAGCCATCAGTGAACTTGAAGCCATCTGTTGCACATCTGCAGACTGTAGATCCATCCACTTCCAGAGGAAGAGCAGAAGAGAGAGGAAGACAGTGAGGCACAGACAGACAGAGGGGAATCTTACCTTAATCTTCTGTCTATCCAATCAGATTCCGTCAGAGTGGTTTCTGCAGCATATTGCTCTGCCCTCTAAGGTTTTGTTTTAGTTAAGCCCAGCTGAGCTTCCTTCAGAAACGGTGGTCCATCTTGATGGGAATGAGCTCTGACAGCTGTGGCTATAAAGTGGAAACAGATCTGAGGCCTTCTCTATGGCCTCTGGAATTCCAGAGCTCTCTGGAGCCAAATCAGCTGTCCTTTACACCTATCGATCCAAGACCATTGATTCCTCTGCCGATTTAATTTGCTTTCTGGTGTCTGATTAGTAATGATTTACAGAGGCCTTTGTTCTCTATGCAAAACCTTAAAACAATCCTTTTGATGAATTATCTATTTTTTCTGTGCCCTTTCATGTATGAACCTTAAAAATTCATAGGTTATGACCCCACCCACCAGAGAAGAGCGTGTTCTGCCCTCTGGTGAACAGTGGGAATTGGAGGAGCTTGTTTTCACCTCACCACAGTAAATCTAGTAGCAAAGGTCATCAACTCAAGTGACTCTCCCATGAAAAGGCAGGCGGACAGGTTTCTGCTGCTGGCCCACTAAACTATTGACAACCGCACAGGCTTAAAATGTGGGTAGAGACTGATTTATAATGACTATTTCTATTAATGTGTGTGGTGTATGTATGTCTGTCTCTGGTTGCTATTGAATGAGTAGCTATGGAACTGCATTTTAGTGAAAGGTGGTGTCAAGGAGTTGCCAGATATCCTGCAGTTTCAACAGCTCTGAATGTTTCTTATTGGTAAGAAATTACACACAATTTCATGCAGTTTCAAATTTTTCTTTTTTTTTTTTTTTTTTTTTTTTAAGCAAAGGGAGGTTTCTGGTCAGGTCATCTGACACATTTCAGTTATCTAGGTATGTAGGTAACCACTTACATTTTTACAAAAACAAATTAGCTATATATACAGTATGTTGACCTTAGGAATGCTAACCATATCTTCTTTACACACATACTCGAGGGGAAATGGTTCTCATTCCAAAAAGACATGTGCATAATGTCCATGATGTTGACAAGTACCATGATTTAAACTGGTGTCAGGAACATTATAGAATCATATTGGTGTCATTTCTGAAAAAACAGGGGCTGAAAGTATCATTGGTGAATGTACAAATATAGCCAACCAACCCTGCATGCCATGCTTTCCGCTCGGTGTAACCTCCTCCCACCATGGGGTGCAGAGAGACCTCTGAGGTCACAGCTGCAGCATGCGGGGGATGTTAGGGCAGGCTGGGTGGAAACCTGGGCCTGAGAGGAGAGGTTTTGTTGAAGGGAAGATTTAGAGACTCTCTCCTGCTGTCAGGATGGAGGGCAGGAAGTGAAACTTGTACCAGAGCTTCACAGCTGGAGCGCTCCCTCCAGCCCCCCCCACAGGGGCCTGGTGACTCTGCTGTGTTTACAGCCCAGTGATAAAACATGAGAACAACTTGCATAAGCAACAAAATATTGACATGAAAACTAGGAGCTACAGGTCCTGCACTCCTAGGAGAAGCTTTTACAGTGACCATGTTGGCATAAAGTCATTTTTCAGCAATTTTTTTTCAATTTGCGTCACAGTACTGATAAAGTTACTGACAAAGAGACCACATATTGTAAGAGATGAGTCGATACAGGTAATGAAATATAGTGAGATGAGGAGATGATATCAGTCATGTGTCTGTGCTTGAATTGTGGACCTGGAATCAGGAGGTTGGGCCTAGCATGAAGACTTGGGAAAACAGCCAACCAACACATCCTCCCTGAGAGCGCAAATTCTTGCTTTTGGAATTTCTCTTGGTGCATGAATTAAACAAACGGGCTAAGTGTTTTGAGTGAATTAGTTTTTTAGGTGCTGACAGGCCTTCTTTTTAGTGCTGTAGACGGGTTAGCTGTTAGCAAAGCCCTGTCTTTAAATATTGATACTCTTCGCAATATGATGTTGATGTTTGATTCAAAATGATAACATTGCCTTTAAAACCTAGCAGGTTTAATTAGATAACCACTGGATAGTAAAGAAAGTCTTTGTTTTATTCATATGCATTGTAATGATATCACCATTACAGTTTGAAAATTGGAGCTGACAGTGCTTTACCCAGCAGTGTGTAAGAGTCAGATTTCCATATGGAGCGTCGCTGATGTGAAATAAAGGAAAAGCACGTAACCTCTGGTGTGTAAATGTGAATGTTTGCCCCGAGTCATTTGCCTGCCAACAGACATGAAGACTCGGGGGAAATGAGGTGTGACACACGGGCCCACACACGCCAGGTTGTGGCAGTTGTTGCTTTGATGATCCTGCGAGCTTATGGGTCTCCAGGTGAAACGCAACTCCTTGTCCCAGACGTTGACTGTAAATATCCTACTGTTGTCTACACCACACAAGTAGGGGTTTGACTTTCCCTTCACACCCTTTCATGTTATTTCACCTTATGTGTTATTCACAGTCTTGCTGAGAACTTCCCAGATTTGTTGCATTACAAAGCAGCAGCTCAGTAGATTATTATCCTTTGTTTGGTGCGTTCTGGACTGTCTGCACGGAACAATGGTGGAAGATCATCTGTGATTATTTGCAGGCAGCTGATAATTGATTATGGTTTTTTGTGCCTCGTCTGCAGCAGCCCAGGAGACTGCAAACTCTGTTGAGCAACCGGCTTGATGATAACCCCACACCTGGCCTGATGGTGAGATAGAAGCAGAGGCATCCTTGATCAGCCCAAGATACCTTCAGATTATTTTTAAAATAATCTGAAGCACAACAGTTGAACAGTTGGGGAAAACAAACTTCGCAGAGATAAAAAACAGTCTGTGTTTGTGCATGCCTAAAATCAAAGACCACTTATGCCTCTTGGTATGTAAGATCATGTGCGGTGGCATTAGTAATAAAAACCAATTTGTTTTCAATCAAAGAGAACATCTTGTGCCGAGATTCCTCTGTGTTTCAGACACAGGCCTTGATTATTGTTCTGCCCTTGCCTTCAAAGATAGCTTCAATAACACTGCCTCACTCGCAGGTGTCAAAACTACAAGGCCTCCGAATACACACTGTCACATTCTCTCTTTCTGTCAAATGATCTCTCCCCGTCTTTGCACTTTGTTTGCCATCAAAAAAACATCAAGCAGCGACCGTGCTGTTTTCAGGCTTCAGTTTGTGTTTGTATATGTTATTGTGTGAGTGCATGCATTTTATTGTATGTGCACAGTTGGTGTGCACTCGAACACATAGCAAGCTGATGATGGTTTGTGACGGCCCAATTGATTTCTGTCCAAAATAAAGCAAGGCGAGGCTGTGCCGAGACAGCAGGTGGAGATTTCTGTTAATGGCAGAGCGGCCCAGCCAGACTCCACTGAGACACCTGGAGTGAGTGCAGCTCTCTTAAGGTCAGGGAACAACTGTGTGTGTGTGTGTATGTGTGTATTCTGCAAGTTGAAGACACACAAACAAAGAGATTTGCTAGAGCACGGCATAATGTTTGATAGAGGATGTGTTTCTCTGTGCTGTAGAAGGAGAGATACTAATTTTATCAAGAGTTCGGAGGGTGGTGTCTTTTTTCCAACCTCTCCAAAGCAAAAAAATCAAAGAGCGGGATTGGAAGGAATGGATTAAGCAGAGTTTGTGTGTTCTAACGCAAACGTAAATCTTGATTTGGTCCAGGATTTGGGGATGTTCACACTCCAGCAAACAGGTTATCTGAGACTGTTGCATTCACTAAACACATCGGTGAGTCCTCATCTTAACAGCCTTTCCTCTCTAATGACCAACTAGCGCTACACTGAAGAACAAGGGTGTTTCTTTATTGCAGACGATGGTGACTTTTTGACTGGGACTTTAGCTTCAGTTTTATTTGCCACTATATCATGTATGAAGCCATCATGAAGTTCTCATTTTAAAACTATCTACTGGAAACAACAAAAGAAATTCCAGCAAGACCAGAGAGGGCATTTTCAACTAACTCATGAAGCTATTGTTAAATATTTAGCTAGCTACAGCGAGGAAAGCCAGCGACAGTTGTCATTTCAGCCAACAAAATCGACAGTCATCTGATCAAATTACATTTGAAATTTGTGTGGTAAATCTGCCGCTGTTATCATAAACTCTATGTGTTGTGCGAGATCGGAAAACTTGGCGTGGTAACAGTAACTAAGACGGGGGTGGGTCTTAGCGAAGGTCAGATGTGTCTAAGAAGAACCCTTTGTGTCCTGTCTGTCTGCTGTGAAGCAGCTTCCTGCCTCCACCCATATTTTTCTCCCTTTTCCTCTCCCTTGCTGCGGTGGTTGTGGTCGGGTGTCCTCTCACCTCTCCTCCCCAGAGGGCCCTCTCCCTTATTCAGCTCCCCCTTATCTGCCACATCAAAGGATCTCATTACGAGCTGTGACACCAACCCCACCCTGAGCCAACCTGTTCCTACCATCACATTTAAATAGCATCACATTGTATTCATAATAGGTAATGTCATGCACTGCGGTCTCTGATGTCTCGCAGATCCCCGTTTCCTTTCCTTGCTTTTCTACTCCTCTCTCCCTATTTCAACCCTACATGCCCGACAGACGCCCCTCTATAAAATTCTCTTTTATTTATAGCTTGTTTGCTTTTTATAAGGCAGCTGTGTAGACCAAAGTCGCTCGTCTTGTTTGATGTGCACATCTCTCATCTGTGATTACGAAGTGAATCTTAAAAAAAAAGGACAGGCTGTTAAATGAAACGACTGGAGTGGAGCCTCCTTAGTGAAGATTATTCTGCATGCATTTTATTTGCCTTCTCTCCATCGACAGCACATAATTTGTGTCTGAGATCCTGTCTGAAGACCCCCAGCACTCTTTCCAGCAGACAGAGGAGCCTGGCTTGGCAGTCCCACCTGGAAACTTCAGTATCCCGGACCTTACCCGTGCTCATGAGTCCCAGAGCTGCAGCCGAGGCCATAATTAACAGGAGTGGGGTTCTACTCTTGTCACTTGCTGCCCTCATTTACCCACTTAATTTATTTACTAAACAGTGCAGTGCCATTGGCTCAGCTCCGCTCATGTTCCGGTTAACGCTCTCCACACCTGCAGGGCTGTTTAAGAACAGAGCTTTCCTTGTGTGTCGTAAATAATCTCCACGGCAGACTTTACTGGGGCCACTGAGCACAGCCAGAGATGAATCTGATTGTAATAGCGGATGGGGAGCTTTCGTGAGCAGCATTTATCATGACCGATGCGAAGACAATAGTGCCCAGCAGGAATGATGGATCTTTAACTTTGTCTCCTCTTTGTGCACACTAGTTTGACAGATATCACTCATTCGCCACCTACTGCCAGCCAATTAAATCGGTATACAGTGTAAGTTCTCACTCGACTGACCCAGCTACAGTATGCAGGTGTGTGCATGCACGCTGTGTGAGTACCGTATTGGTGGGGGAGAGGGCACATGCAGAGTTTAGGCAGAGAAAGCACAACTGCAAGGACAACTTCTCCATCTCTTCCAGACATTTATCTGACACTTGAGAGTAATAGATGAAGGTTGCAGCATTTTTGGAAGGGGATGCCAGAGTTTTATTTCACAGGATGTTTTGTTTTTCCCGTAGAGGATTTATTTTGGCAGGGCTGTTACTCAGAAGCGCTGCTCTTTCCTCCCTCCTCTCTTCCTCTCTATCTATCTCTGTCCTCTCTTCATCTCCATCCTTTATTTCTCTCTGAGGCGCTGTCTCTTTCTTACAGCCTCCCCTCCGTTTGATAAACTTTTGAGATTTTGTATAACAAAGCACACAAGAAACAGCAGCCACAAGAAAAAAAAAAGGACAATCACACTGTCAAGGTGCTTTGAAGAGCAGAGCACTGCAGCAGCAGATTAATGTCCTCATAAAGCGAGGGAGCTGATTTTGATGGAGGACTTTATAGATTTTGTAGGTGGACCACCTCCTTTGGGTGATATTTCTTTTCTCTTTTGTTCTACATACTTGAGGTAAAAGAGAGAGAGGGTGGGAGCGAGGACAGGGGTTGATGGTGACAGTGACAATAACCAGATCAGCAACACAGTCAGTCATGTATATGAAAATCTCCGCCTTGTGGGAGAATGGCATATTGTTTCAATGATTATTTCCTCTCAATAGAGAGCAACAATAGGCAGTATGTTTCGTCTTTAGCCTTGTCCTTCTAACAAGCACAGACTCTCTCTCTCTCTCTTTCTCTCTCACACACACACACACACACACACGCATAGACTGACTTTTCAGAAAGTTCAAAACTGCCACTGATATCGCACCATCAAGGGGCAATTGTCCAAGAATGATTGGCCCCTTACAAACAATGAATCACTAGTTACTATGGAAATGCAGTCCAGAAGAAAACAGCAGTGGCTATTGACGTGGGCAGGTAATGAAATGATAATACCCTGCAGATGGAACGGCTGTCAAGGAGTCATTGACCTTGATTCCTCCCAGAGTTCCTTTCTGTTCCCTCTGCTCAGGGTTGATAAGAGCAAACAAGAAATATCAAATCAATTGTCTCCTGGCACATTTAAAATATGATGCAAATGTAAGATGTTTCAGAATTTTACACACACTCGATGTGCCCAATCCTAACCTGGGAACCAAACGAATCTGCGAGCTCAAGTTTTATTTGCTCTGGCAGATACATCTGGTCCCCCAACCGTTCACACAGGTCTCAAGCCGTACTGGCCTGCGTTAAGCCAATCACACAACCTTTTACCTAATATGAAGCGGGCTTGATACTATTATAATGAAAGCATTTTCATAAACAATCAAGGTGGCTGTGTCTGGTGTGGAATATACTGTTAAATCCACTATCATGCCAGTATTAATCAAACTGGAAATTATATTTTTGTCTTAAAGATGAACAAACAACTGCATCAGCACTTTTGTAAGTGTAAGTGCAGTTGTAAGAAACAGTTGTTACAAAAGATATGTTTGCCATACTTCAGACAGGATTTGGTAAAAGTTTAATTTACACGCAGCACTATGTCACATGTTTTGTTGCTCTGATTGCGTCCGGAGGCATTTTGGGCTCTGTCCGTTGACAATGGCCCTTGGAAATCCAAAATTAGAAAGGTTCAAGACTAATTTGCATTTGCGAATAGTTCTGATGTTAGGCTCGGTCTATCCTCTACTGGTGAGCGAAGATCGTGTTTGCTTTTTATGAAATCAAAAGCAAACAGCAGCCTTAACATTTTTTATATGTGATTGCATGATTGTTTGGAGGGCAAGGAAAGAGTCTGTGGATTACAAAAGCTTTTTGCTATAAATCTTCCCTTTTCTGTTGAGACCTTTTAGATGAAATTCAATTTGATGGCCCAAACAGCAGTAAAAAGAGAGGCTTGATGGAGGAGAGTTGAGGCTGAGCCACGCTAGCCAGGGTAAGGAGACCTCCCTGTGGGCCTGGCAGCCCAATCCAGTTTATTGATTTTCTGTCCTCTCCTTCAACATCTGGAATGCGCCATACCCAATAGATTATGACAAACGTGCCCACCAGAGACCAACAATCCTCTAATTGAACTTGATGGAGTACAGTTGAGGATCAAAGGTTGGGAAAATTCAGTGACGTAGCAGGTTTCTGTACTCCTCCCAAAGACACTCCTTCAAAGTCTATAAAACAGACTGGGGTCTCAGGGAAAAATGGTGTGTCTTCCGTCCAACCGTCTCTCCTCTCTTGCCTCCTCTACGGCCGCGGACAGCTAGACTTTCACCGCACCGCTGAGCACAATGGAGTCAGTGCTTTACAATAACAACCTCCTGCCAAAAGCACAAAAAAACAAGGCAGGAGAAAAGCTCAGTGCTCTATTTTGATGAAAGTAACAAGCACAGCTTGTTGTAAATAGGCTTTCTGAAGCCTGAGGCAGCTTTTCTCCCCAGGGGACGTGCTTTCTGCATCTCTCCCAGGGTTGCTGTCGCCAAAAGGTTCTCTCTGTAAGGGAAAAAGGAGGCACAAACAAGAAGTTGCTTCAGCTCTTCTGGCAAGAGGAAACCATCCTCAGTAGGGCACGCTAGCTGGGATTTACCATCCATTCAGATTAAGAATAAGATGTTTGGGTTACAACGCACGATTGGGTATGGACCTTTCTGTTAGCTGCATTGTTAGGATTACAGTCCAGGTGCACAGTGAGACACATTGTTAGCTGAGTGTGTCGAGGTGTTGAGCTACTGAGGAAAGAGGTAGCGCCCTGTCTGCCTGTGAGCTCTTCCTCCTGATCCCTGATAACTCGGATGTGTGCTTATTCAAATGGGTTTTGCTCCGGGCACCCTCTTGCAAATCAGGTGCCATCCGCTCTGGCATTGTCACACAAATTAGAAACGGATGTTTTGGGCAGAGCAGAGGTGCAGAGTCTGTGGACATAGTTAGCTCTGGTTTCTTTGACGTGTTAGTGTCTCTCTTCACACCTCCACAGGAAGCTCAACCACAGGACCTAGTCTCTCTCTCTCACCTCTTCCTCCCTTAAAGAGGGTGAGGGGACGTAAAAGATGATTGTCTCCAACCTGCCACCCACATTAGAGAGAGTTTTTTTTTTTTCTTTTAATAAATCTCCTCAAACCTCTCTCTTCAGTTACCTTTCTCCCCAATGCCTATAAGCCCCTCTGATCCTTTCCAATAATAATGGCATTGCCAGCCAATCTCTCTGAAAATGGGTTCAGCGCATACCTAATCCCATTTAATTACTTAGACACACAGGGCTCAGGACACACTCCTCAGGCGGCGGCCCCCCCCTCTGTAAGCATGCCCTGTTTGCACCCCATCCACCTCTTCTCATGAATTATGGATCCCTGGCTGCAAGGCGAGGGGTGATCATTCTGCCTGCTCTGTCATAAGGCTCAGGGAGAGCCTTAGCTCAGTGTAAATATGGTGCCTGTCTGGGGTTGAGGTGCCCTATTGTGCATGGTATTAAAAGCTCACCACTCTCCCTCTCAGTCCCTCTACCGCTGCACTGCTCACAGCAGGGGGGCAGGGGTAATCGCACAGGCCTTCCAGCACTCTGCTCAACTGCAGCCCGGCTCACGCTGACCGGCATTATGGCTGACAGTCATCATACCTGAGAGGAGGGGAGAAATGAAAAGGAGATGGAAGCTGAAAACTGGAGAAATGGGCTGAATCAGCCCGGTTTTGCTGTTGATTTGTCAGCACAAATGCCGGTTTACACAGTGAGAAAACATCAACACTTTTAGTGTGATCGAATGTCAAAGTCCGCCCGACGCTGTGCTCTGGGTGATGTAATGGTGATATGACTTGAACAGACAGTCCCTGAATGATAAGGGTTTTTGAATGCCAAGCAGTGGCTGTTTGCTTTTTTAACAGGGGTATCTGTATGCTATCTGAACACTCTGAGTTGGTGCTGTTGATTCCAGTTGCTCCCACAACATTAGCAGCTGAGTACAGCAGAGGAGCACGCTGGATAAATCATGTTGTCCACTCCACATGTGCTCAGCTGACAGGATCAGACCTGCTATCAGATGCTTCAGCTACACACACTTCTGGGCATGAAAAACCATTAACTTGTGTCACTACTAGGTTGGAAACATGATGACATGTTTATTGAGAAGAAATGTCTATAAGAGCCTCCAACAGGATTGTATACATTCACAGAAATCACTAAATAAAGTGCAAGATGGCCACCTAAGGACTCTATAATTGGCAATGTCACAGTTCTATCCTTGCCCTAGGAAAAGAAAAGAAAGATGATGTCTGTGTCAGGTCTGAGATGGTTCGATGCTGTCTGTCAGGGCCCTGAGCACATTTCCCTGAGCTTGATACAGACAGGGCTTGTCTCGCTGCCCTCAGCAGCAGACAGACGTCTCATCTTTATCTCTCCAGATTTCTACCTAATCTGTTTCTCTCCCCTTGGCCTCTCTTCATGAATCTGTCATAAATCATTTTTGGATTCTGGCCCCGTTTGCACAGACGGTTTCATAAAGGGAGAGGAATGGGCATCAGATATCCAGACTAAATAGTGATCAAATTACACGGGATATGAAATGCTGTAGTTTGGAATCCATTATACTACTCAATAAGAATCTTCTCACTGTAATATGTCAGCTCTGGCCCTGAAGGGACAAAAGCACAGATGGTACTGTATATGTGCAATATGCATATGACTGAACAGTCTAATAACTATGGTTGACAGCTGAGTGAACAACATACAAGCTTAGTGTACACAACTTGTTCAAAATACAAGCCTGCCTCTGTATTAGTTTTACCGTATGTACATTAAAATTTGCCTGAAATGTATTTTGTATGTTCGACAAAGAAGCTGAGAAACACAAAAAGTTGGGGACCTTGAAAATTAGTTTGTGGTTGTTTTTAAAACGCCCACACCAGGTGCTCTTATCCACAAATGAGAGTTCAGTTAGCCTTCATCAGTGGTTACATTGATTCTGCAGGTTAATAACAATAACAATGTTTTTTTTTTCTTTTCTGATATTTTTCCATAATGAGGTTCACATGAAAACAAGTAATTAAATTCAATAACAAGCTAAAGTGATGATCGCACTAAATGGACTGGACCTATCTTCCTCCATCTGTTAAAGCGACTGGCTTTTTTAAAAGGGCTCTTCATTTTGACAAGTATCATTGAAAAAATCCATCGTCATGGCAACGACAGACTCATTACATTTAATCCACTAATTGCTAAGTAGCTCCACAATTGGCTGTAATTGCTTTGGGGACACAGTTAACCCCTTGGTTGGTATGCAGTGCAAGGCTACTTCTGCCAGCGTCTGACAAAGGCCAGAAATGAAAGATGGTGCAGTGGAAACTCCACCCGCGAAAATCCTACCCCCACCCCGCTGCGTGGATCCCCCCCCCCCCTCCTCCACAAGACAAAAAAATCTGTGCAGACTCCATCCTCATCATCCAAGCATTCCTAAATCTCCTAGCGCAATATTAATTAATGGGGATGGTTGCCATGGTGATTGATCACCATATTCACTGTCAGCAGTATTTAGTCAAATGGGCCCTAATGTTTGTTTGTTAATGGAGCAGTAAACAATACTGCTGGAAGTCTTTTATTACCTCCTCAGCAGCTCTGCTAGCACCTGGGCCATTCAACAGCACACACTGTACACCCGACATCAAGAGAAAGCGAGGAAATCTACTCGCTCTGATAAATTGCAATTCTTTTGGCTCTCATGGTTAGTGAGACTGTGAAACAGAGACTGATAGCTACCTAACAGGACTATTTTGTAATATGTCCAACAATATGGAAGCCATTACAGACCAGAAAAATCCCTGCCACGTGTGAAGACAAGCTACATTATAAAGGACATGGGAGTGCACGTGTCTGCCAGGCCAAACAAAGGATTCTTTTATGAGATCAGTCATCTTTCTATTTATTTCGGTAATGTCTTTGATGGTATCAGTGGCATCATTAAAATGAGTCCCACTTTGTGATGCTGAAAACATATAGGGTGACCAATTTGAGACTACTTTTAGGTTTGTGTGTGTGTGTGTGTGCGTTCACGTGTCGGTGTTAGAGTATGTTTTAGTGTGTGTGTATGAGTCAGGGCACTGAACAAACCCAAACCCCTTTGAAGAGCGAAAGGCTCAAAGGATGGAGAGGCAATCCGAGAACTTCACAGGCACAGAGGGGAAATTGCCTTGAACCTTGAGGTGTATGAAAGTGCAATTTGTGTCCCATCTGTTCTGCTTCCCTTCCATTAGGAGGAAGGGTGCTCTAAGGCCACCGAGGAGAAAATGCCCCTGTGAGGGTCTCTGGGTACACAGAGGCTCTCGTAGATTTAATTTGCCAGACTAGTCATTCCCTTTTCCACTCTGTACTATTAGAGCGTTGAATGTTATTACCTTCGTCCTCTTTGTAATTTAAAAAAGATAGAAAGAACAATACGTTTTGGTTTTGGACAATTTAAAATGTGTCTGACAAAAGTTGCTTTTGGATTCATGTCTTTGTGTGAGCCAATAAGTGATTTGGACTGTAATACTTCCACGCCATATTTGACCACCTTTCCAGAAGAGATGGGAACATTGGAGAGGAGAGAATGAAATGAGAGTGAGACAACCCTGCAGCTCTATTGTGAGAGGAGTCTCTTCACCTTCACTGACGGCGGTCTCTGTCGTACCACACTGCAAAGTGGCTGTATCGGCTTCCTTAACTTTTTGCCCTTTCTTCAGAGGGATTTGCATGACAGAAGCCAGCAGAGAACTTTGTTGCCCGGGCAACGGCTTGCCTCCATTTGCTGTTGGAGCAGAGGTGTTACTAGCGGAGTTGGAAACCATGGCATCAGAGATTAGATTAGAGGGATACATGCTTGTCAGAGCTAAGGTAGTGGAGTGCATTACTGGCACCAGAAAGAGCCGCTATCATCGATTCACATTTTAAATATAGCTTTGGAGAAGAGAATCTTTGAAGTATTGCTGGTGCATTAGGTCAACTGTTGACCGCTTTGGCTCGCAGGGACCAGCACAGACATTTACATTTCAATAGATATATCGACAGCTTTTACTTTAAATGGCATAAACTGGGAAATTTAGGAGATTATCTCTGAACAATGGGTGACCCGAAGGTTTGAGATTGGTCATAACAGTGAGTTTCAGTTAGTCCACATGATGCAGAACTGTTAGTTGTATAAACCAATTTAAAAAGACATCTAAATGGAGGATTGATTATTGTAGGAATTGTACTCAATTCTCTCTTTTGAATTCGGGAATCGGGAATCATAAAGATCTGCAATGAACTTGAAGTGGCCTCAATTGACCCATTAGTCATTTCTATGTCATTGTAGTCTACAATAATTTTTTTCCTGAGCAGCTATAACATGCCCAAGATACCGGAAACATACTTGAAATTGTATTTATTGATTAACAAATGAAAACAAGATAGAGAGTACATCCATTTCCTCTGAAAATTGGGCTCTTGCATACCAAACCAAGTCTCTGCTCTATTTATTTTGTCGTTAATGTTCTATTTAAATCAAAGTAAAGTCTTTAAAAATGCTTATTTCAATCAACATCTTCCTGTACATCATTCAGAAAACTTTTTCCGTAGACAGCACGGTGTGGTGCCTTTGGATGAACTCATTTAAAAGGAGTGAGGCCGAGGGTGCAGACACCTCAACCCCTTCCCTGCTGATATAGCGAATCCTAATGGCACCTTTCAGCGAAACGCTCGTCTCGACAAATTGATTTCCATGTGTGAAACAGAGAGTTGTCCCCGGAGACAACAAGCTCCTAAAACCCTCTTCACACTTATATGCTGCTAATTTAGAGGAAAAGGGCTCAAAATGAATGTGAAATAGAAATGGGGTTGCATTGTGAGGGAATATTAGCAGTCGAATGGGCGAGGGGGTGCGTATAGTTGACGATTAGAACCACAGTGTATACAGAGGAGAGTGCACACAGTCCCTATTGCCAACTGTGAAACAAATGGCATCTAAATTGAATAATTCAGTCTGGGGGAGAAAGACGTGGGATTTGCACACAAAGACTGACTGACAGATAGAGTGAGAGGAGAGGCAGCCAACCTTTAACAGAGCTGGAGAGAAAAGACAGTAAATGGCAAGTTAGATTAATAGATTGGCAAGGTCTCACAGAAGATGGGATAATAATTCACCAAGCAAAAGAAAGGCAGCTTTTTTGAGGTCAGAGTTGAGTGAAGAGGAATTATGAAGATGGAAATATGAATATTGAATGATGCAGATCCTTCCTTGAAACAAAAAAGGGATTAAGCGAGGTAGGAAGTGTCAAAGGTTAGAAGCAATTGCGGAGAAAGATAGAAATGAGTCAGGTGGGTGTGGAAGAAAAATCTGTGAAGGAAGTGAAGCATAGTGGAGACAGACCAGCTGGGGAAAGAAGAGCTTGCAGCACTAGACAGAGGTCAAAGTGTTTTTATAATCCACATTCAGAATCCATCATCTAGTTTGAGGGTTCACCTCTGCCTGTGCTCCTTTTAACCAGCGGCTGACGTGCAGACATGATGCGGCAAACGGACATGTAAATGAACACCTGGATTTCTGAGGGCTTCTTTGGATCCAGTCTCTTGCAGAGTAATTTTAGCTGAGCAAATACAAATCACGCTAAGAGTAATTTATGTCATGGTGAAATGGGAAATGGACTATTTAATTTTTACAAAGCAACCTCTAACTCTGGCTAATTGCAAGCAGCTTATTTCAGCTGCTTTCTCTTCCCATGTGAGGTGACTGCATGTTTCTGTCCTGCTCTGGCTCTCTGCCCCCAGCTTCTTGTTCTAAGATTTTCTTTGATCTCATTCATACTTTGTACTTTGAGATAAAATGTCCTGATGGGGTTGTTAACCACCTTCCAGGACTGACATTTAACATGTTGTCCAAACCCTTTATTTTCTACTCTGTCTTCTTTGTCTGCTTTTTTCTTGTCTGACAGTGTAGTCTGTGAACCAGCCCCTTAACTCACTCTGACATTTTTATCTTTAAAGCTATAATCAATATTTTTATATTATACCAAAGGATCACATGACTACTTCTATGTGAAAGGGGTCGCTGGTAGTGATTATGCAGTTTTTTAAGCACCTTTCAGCTCATTGTTTTGATTTTATGGCCCTTAACTTTACTGTTTTTGTTGACTCTCAGAGTTCTTGTAGTGTCGTTTCCAGTGAAAAAAAAACACGCTACTTGCTACTTGCGACTAGCTGATGAGCACAGTGGGGTATTTCCCTCAGGAGTAGGTGACCAAAACAGAGCTAAAAGCGAGTGAATGCAGATGCACAAATTCAAATGAGTGCTGATGGGTGTTGAAATAAATTGCTGCTAAAACGTTTGCAATGTCAACTTAACGGTTATATGTCAGTGTTATGTTTATAGCTTGTTTTCACTGTTTGTATGAAAAAAACATCCTAATTTTTAAGTGAGACTATGTGACAGTAGTGGATTGACAGTAAATGCTAGAACGTAGCGTAACGGTAACACAACCACAAGTAAAGAAAAGTCTTGAAGTCGTCCAGTGATTCACTCATGTCAGTCTCACAGCAATATCTATCATAGGTTTGCTAATATTAACTAACATTACCCACCATATTGGTCATACCAGACCAAGTAGAAATATAACAGCAAAACCTCTGAGTGTATTAAGTTAAACTAAGCAGAGTTTGACATTTTATAAACTTAACTTGTCATTTGTTAGAGACTGTGTTATTTCTTCTCGCTCTAAGTAACAATGACTTGTTCCATCTTTTCTGTATTTAATATTTTCCCAGTGAGAAACTGATTGAGGAAAAAAGGGTAAAAGGGCAAATGCATTCATAAAGGCTAAAAGTAACAAACTCGGAAAGCTAACACCGCCATGGTCATCATTATCATTATTATAATGATTGTCATCATTGTTATTATCATCATGTTTATGCCTCCTGCAGTTAGAACTTCTCAATTTATAGCATAAATGTCTTGTAATCATTTCAGCTTCTCAATTCAGTTGCATCGAGGATGATTTGTATGGAGTTAAGTAATTGGACCAAGAATCCAATGAGACAGTTTCAGCATGGTGATTGCTTCCAAGAGACAGCGGTGCTCGAGTGTTGTGGAGAGGTTGTCTCTAATGTGATTAGCTGTCTGTTTCAAATTAAACACAAGCCAATAATGAAACTAGGGACAAAGTATCCCATTGTCCTTATCATCCCTACAGATATCCCCACTTCTCTGCTTCTTTCTTTACTTTGACAGCTTTTGTTCCGCCTTTCATTTCCAGCCCTTGTCCTTTCAAAAGACAGACAGTAGGGAAGAGGTGAGTGTGTGTGTGTGTGTGTGTGTGTGTGTGTGTGTGTGTGTGTGTGTGTGTGTGTGTGTGTGTGTGTGTGTGTGTTTTGGGGGTGCTGGGTGGGTGAAAGGAGGGAGCACTCAAATCCCAGTGGCTCTGGGGAGCTGTCAGAACTGATAGTGCTCTATCACTTGCGAACGGAGGTGCAAAATTGGGCAGAGCTGAGCACTGCGCAAAGCAGAGGATGATGGTCCCTCTGTCCACTGGAGCCTGACTGACTGAGATGGAGAGACATGGAAAGTGTTCAACCAGCTGCCTCACAACTTGAAATGAACAAGCCTAAGCAATTCAAAATGCAACATAAGGAATTCACAATACAGTAACTGGCAACAGGGACAGCAAAATCCTTTCCATTTTCTATCTTTAATGCAAAAACTGCCTGCAAATAAGACTACTTTACAGTACGTATAATATTAATGCAACACTTGAACATTTTGTGAAATACACTTACTAATTTTCTTGCTGAGAGTTTAATGAGAAGATCGATAGCACTCTCATTTTTGTTGGGTAAATATGTAGCTGGAGCCAGGAGATGGTTAGCATAGCCTAACACAAAGACTGGAAACGGGAAACAGCGAGCTTGGATCTGTACCCGAATCCAGTTTTTATGCTAAGCTAAGATAACAGTCACCCTCCTCCATCTTCATTCAGTCAAGAATTACCTTTCAAATGTGCTGTGGGTGAAATCATAACAGGTACTGAACTCACATGTCAGCGGATTCATTTACACGACAACTGACCAAATGCCATTCACTGATTTAATACGACTGAAAACACCAGAAAAAGACTAGTAAGAACACAATGCTCCAGGGACAAGGGGAGGCAGACTCTGTGCTTACATCAGTGATGCTTGGTGCACGAATGTAGTCAAAGTTGATGGACAATGTTTCCCAGATGTCAAGCTTCTAGTGTCAGACTGATATGTTATCATCACTATCCTTTTGCAGCTTGCAACAAATTGTATGTATGTATCTGAATAACTGTATTTTATTTCTTATTTTAAGTTGTGTCATGTATATATGTTCTAGATGTGTAGCATGAAGGGACTCCAACCTTCATTTTGTTGTGAAATCCTGTGTTGTAAATAACACATAAATACAATATAATTACCTTGAGACTTTGATTTGCCTCGTCAAACCATTTTCCCAAAGGTTGAATACACTTTTTGTTTTTCAAGAAGACTTTGCAGCTCTCTCACTGCCATTCATAATTGACTTGATTTTTATTTTCCAGCTGTGAGAAGCTCCTTCAGATTTGTTTTGCATTACATTGTGGGACAATATTGTCCTTCAACACATTCGCAAATCGAGCGATTCAATATTTTTTGAGAATACTTCATTTTATCACCTTTCTAGAATGAACACATTACATACTTGAAACCCGGTTAGAATAAGTATATAGTGTGAAACTGGGACACAGTGAAGGACTTTAATCAACTTCTATTAAAATTACTGTCACATTTTCACAAGATTAAGGTATCTAATTAGTGCCGAGATCATCACAATCCTTCTTCGCTACACAGGGGAAATGTAAGTCAAGAGTTTGGGTGGAAATCTGGGATTTAAAAAGGACTTTCTTTTAGGTTTTATTATGTTACACACATGCATGTTTTAGCTGTTCTCTTGGGTGCATCACGTTAAAGTAGATCTTAACTAAAACAAAGTGCATTCAGTGGCCCCTCACCTGTCACAGGCACCAGTGCTGAGCTGACTCTGCAGTGTATGGAGAGAGGGGAGATGCAACATGTGAAGCTCTCAAACAACAGGAAGAAAAGCTGTGTTCTTGGCAGACCTGCCTGAACCAGCTGCTGTTCAGAGGAAAGACAACAGCATAAAAACACTGTGTGTGTGTGTGTGTGTGTGTGTGGTCACACAAAGACATCCTTCACAGACAAATGCAACAATGAAGTTATTGATACACTCACATATTATATATTTAGCATATTTACATTACTTGATTACTAAAAGAATATGGGTCTTTTTTTATTTGCTGCCGGGAGCTGCAGCTTGCATAAAGGTGTTGGTGAACGCTAGGAAGAGGTGTTAAAAAGTGCTGTAGTTTCTTACAGGATAGTGACAGCTAGATGTAAGAACTTCTGCTTCAAAAGCTTTTCAATTACTGGAACATAATTTCCTACATTTGATGTGGGTAATTCAAAGAGTCCGGGTGTCTCCACCCATGTGTCTCCAGTTTATATGAGGAGGAAGAGCTGCCGTGAGACTTAACAGGCCCAGGTGTGACAGAGGTCGTGCTGCGCCTGACCTCCCCCTGATCACTTTTATGAAATGGAGACATGTAAAGTCCTGCCAATGTGAGATTAACAACATTTCATTTCTGATCATCTGCATGTTTTGTCTGAAGTAAGTTTTATGTTTGAAATCAATGTTGCTCTTTCTTGTTTTCCGGTTCTGCTTTTCATCCCCTTGTGCAATGTAATTTTGCTATTTTTCTATGAAATTTGGGCCCGTAAATGGCAAGAGCAGTCACCACCTAAAAGCATACTAATCCCAAACATGAATTGCACCACATACCCTCAACTCAGCCAGTCTGCAAACAGTTTCCTGTGTGTGCGTCGAGGCTCCGGGTGGTGTCTCTGCAAGACATCTCTGACTGGTCACAGACAGGAAACCAGATGCTTTTGAGGGTTGAACCAAAACACTGTTGAAGAAAACAGCCTTCTAAGACATTAACATGTGACAATTGTTGTGTCAAGGCAAGTCAGCTTCACTTAAACTGCACCTCGAATAAAAAACACAAGGTTACAAAGCACTTCACAGAGAATCACTCTCAACTAAAACTCCTCAGGAACACCTTGTCCTTTTTAAACGTAAGCAAGACATGGACTTCCTGTCAACAACTACATTTCTATCACACGTTTAACATACACATGACTTGATAAAGTTAAGTGAAACATGAACAAAAACACTGAAAACAGAAAAGTGACCTCGCGACGGTGGTGTAGTACTGGTTTCAGTACTGGTCTTTGGGTTCAGTCAGTGTGTGTACCGAACGAATGCAGCGTTGCTTTAAATACTGCATGTGCAGGACTTTTTTTGTGCGGGCAGAATATAATTTAAAACCTTTACCACTGAATGTGTGTTTTCCCCACGTAAATTGGACATTTTCAGTAGTAGGTTGCAGTCAGACGTTTTTATTATTTAAGAAATAAAGTGTCACAGTTTGTTCACTAAACCACAGATTAATACCCATGCTGCACTAAAAACATATTGACGTACATACCGAATTGTGTTTTTTTTGTACCGTCTTACCTCAAGTGTTCACGATAGCAAGGCCATAGGAGAGAATATGTCTTTCACTAAAGGAGTTTGTCTGAAAAGGTTGCTCCACACCACGGGACCTCAACAGCAAACACAAGGTTCTCCCATAGTTTCAGTGTGGATGTGAGACTGCCAACAGACACAAAGGAGACAGAGAGATGTTGTAAAAATACCAAAGTTCAGGACTAACACTTCTTCGTCTGGGTCTGTGTGGCTGCTCTGGCCTCTGATCTCTGTCCTGACTTCCCCCTCTTCTCAACAACATTTGGCTGTCAGTATAAAGTCTCTGGGGAGACATCTATTTGCCAATTGCTGAGACTTAAAATATTGCAAAAGATGCTTGTCCTGTCAAGCACTTGCAACGGCAGGATTTGATATATGCTTACTCGTACTGTATTATTGTAGCCAACAGCTTTTGACTTCACACTGAATCAACTGGAGTTGGCCTACTGTTGTGCTTCTAAGTGTTGAAATAGGGGTCAGCTATGTTATGTTCTTTTAAGATGTTGATACTGTCAACAGGACAGATAAGTCTTGGTTTTAACTGGTGTCTTGGTTTATATGATGGTTTCAGCTTCAGGCCTTTAGCTCTTTCACTCAGCCCTCCGCTTTGATGCTGATTTCCTTTTGCTTCTGTCAAAGTCATTAAACGCAACACTATGGAGACTCAGCCTGGATGACTGGTGGTGTCATCCGCGCAACATTATCCCCTCTTATCAAGCCTTTCGTCTACCGCCTTCTTCTGTTTGATATTTCATGCCCTTGCTCCTTCTCCAGTCTACTCTTCCTCTCCTGCCACCTCTGGCTGCCCCCGATCTCATCCTCCACCTCTGTGTCCTCTAACCACTTGACACCTTTTCAGATTCATCCCCATCAGTTGGCAGACAGCGTGCATTTCACCCGGAGGGCACAATGCAGCGATCCTCGCGAATCAATGGCAGATAAATCAATGCTATCTCTTTTTTCCATGCCTCTGCTGCCATTGATTTTTTTTCTGTTACTTTGCTGTTTGTGGAGACTTGAACTTTGCTCAATTAAACTGAGTTCACTTTCAGGAACAAATTGTAACAGCGTAAGGCTTTCAGCTCAGAGACAGACACTAATGTTTGGTCTGGATGGAGTGCACAAGAGCTTTATTTATGAGATGCTCCATTCAAACAGAAGCTGCAGTGGTTTTTACTGAACTGAACCTGGATTTATTGGTATTGTGAACCCTCTTTCAGATGAGCCATGCTAAAGGCTTGCCTTGATACTGAGGTCTTTCATTTTGAACCAGAACTATCGTTTAAAATAAAGACAAAGCAAATATCCTTTGATCATATTTACCAAGAAAGAAGGAGGCCCAATTAGCATGTGAATAACCCTTGCTTTGGTGTTTTAGTAAAATGGTCATAGGCTTCTTGGCAGGGAAATATCTCATGTGATTTCATATCCAGTCTCCAGGCTCTGGATCCTGTCATTGGAAATGATTTCAGGGAAATGCACAGACTCAGACATATTATTTTGAAAACTACATTTAATATAGCCCACAGAAAATTATCCACTGTGATATTTCGCTAGTCTCCCCCATAAATAATTCATTGTTTTTATGTGCCCTCATGCTGCCTTGGGGATTGGAACAGCTGAGTGTTTTCACAACGTATTTGTGTCCAATCTTCTGCGTATTGGGCGCACTCTAATCAAACCACAGTAAACATGCCTTGAATGTTTGTTGAGTCATCTGCTTATCAGCTAATCAAATGGCTTATTTGCCTGCCTGCCTGCCTCACTGGAGCACAACACAGCTCTGGTTGAATATTTTTCAATTAATTGTTCATCTGTTTGATTGACTATGCAGCCGCTCGGCATAGGTGATATGATTGAACTCCACAGGCTTTAATGTATGCTCTATAGGTCCACTGAGGGGGAGATGTGATTGCGGCGAATAAATTTGAGGTTTTGACTAAGTCAGGCGCTCTATTGCTCTGGAAATTTTACCTCCCCAGGCACACTTTTCACTGTTTTATTTTTTGGTCATGTAAGTGTAAGGCCACATAAAAGAAGCAATATGTGAGTACAGTATGTACCTATTTTTCTGTGAAAGAACTAGCATGAAAGTGCAAGTCATAGAGAGAATTTCAAAAGCAGAAGCCAGGACAGCGACATGGAGCTGCCAGGGATTGGTGAGCAATCAGATAGGGCAGAATTGATGACCTGGCTCAGGATGGATTTCTTGGAGCGGGCTGCCAGACCGAGGTAATACTTTCAGGCTCTTATCAGCACTGGCATAAGCTGAGTGCTGCATCACCCACTTCCCAGCGTCAGCTTATTATGAGAGTCCATGATGTGTGATTGCTTGTACTGCCTTTGTGTGTCCCGGGGTCTGTGTGCACCGGACACAGTTGGCAAAAAGGAGAAGGAGAATAGGCCTACTAAGGGCGTCTGTCAATGTAAACCCTCCACTTCCCCACTGTTGTAATGACATTTTGCAAAAATAGGTGCTTTGTAAGGTTGTAAGGTTCCTGTGACTCATATAAGCTGGAGGTGTAAGCGAAGAAATTCTGCAAAGTTAAGTAGACGGTCACATACGTGCCATACTTTTTAAAAGATTGCCTTGCTGAAATATATTTAGGTAATTTCACATTTAGAGGAAGTCGCTGGATTCAAAGTAGACACTGTATGTGCATCCCTAGAACATTATAACCGTAGGGAAAAGGGCATCCTACAGTATAAGTAACTTACTAAATCTGAGCTTGTAAAGGACAATAAACTCTGTGTCTCTGAGGGTGTACCTGACAAACTGATTATTGCGAGGCCTAACTAATATGCACTATATGGAATGTTTGTCCTGTAGGAATTTCAGAACAATTAAGTTAAATAGCATTTTACAGTCTCCAATTCATAAACAGTAGATTCATTTTGCATGGCAATTACATCTAATTGCATTCTGGTTGCATAATAATACTTTATTTCTCCCTGTAGACCTGCCACAGAGCAGCTTTCCTGCAGTTTGAAGTGATTCGGTGTCTTGCTCGTGGGCACGTCTGAAGACTGCAAGTTTGAGCCCCGCTCTTCCCATCATGGGATGATGCCTTTGACCTTTAACTAGGATGCTGATAAGGACAAAAGAGTGATTAAAGATCTCAATCTGCATTCTGCCACGGCAATTTATATCAGACGGTTTTTTTCTTTTTCCGCGAATAAACAACGTGGTTTCAGACGCTTGGACGCCGAGCATCTCTATGGTAACAGTCCTCAATTACCGATGATTGGCTAACCCGTGGGAATGTTTCTATTCCCTCAGTGCAGTGATTGGTCGGTGGGCGGTCTGTGCAGCCTGACAGTCTGCAGCGTTCCGGGTTATTGTCAGTCTCGGCAGCTCGGCACAAGGGCAGGACCGCATCCCGGAGCTGCCTGAAGCAGCTAGCTCTTTATTCAGACGTAACCATTTCTTTTTTGGTTAATACACCAAAGAGAACATCTCGGAGCTTTGCTATCGAGGTTACCCCACAGCCTCAGCTGGAAATCTGAGTGTGAATCGGGAGGCAAGACATCTCGGAGAGGCTGCCGACACCACGGAGAAAGTGACGGACGGAGCAGAGTCTGATCACCGGGATTTTACATCGCACCAGTTTAGGATATTTCAGGCAGCTGCTTTGGCCCAGCCTTGATTTCTTTCAGGGTACCTTCACACAATATTGCCTAGATAATATTACTAACATTTGAATGAAAGATTTCACCTAAGGTCGTCTACGGTGAGCAGTCGGACCACTTTAAACCCATGCGTAACAGCGGTGGATTTTGGAGTACTGCGTAGCAGTTCAAGCATCCAGTCTTTCGACCAACAGATCTGTTATTTGGAGATACCTACAAGCAGGAAGAAGAGCAACCAGGAGCTTTTACTGTGTTCCGGAGGCTAAACGGTGAAAACCCGAAGCGCACTTGGTGCGCAATCCTTCCGAGGACGCTCCTGAAATTGCCGACCTGCGCTTTTGCCCTCGACAAAAATTGGCAGCCGAGTCGAGAAAAAAGGCAAAGCTTATTAACTTTGCATGCTAGAGGCTAGAGTGTGGAATCTAATTCGCAGGGTTACCGGTATATTTGCATACCATCGGAAGAGGAGGATAAACTTAATCAACATTTGACATCGACAAAGCGGCTGCTGGATGTTGGAGAACAGAATGAATCCTTTTTAATTTGGACCACAGAAGTATGAGGCAGATTGCTCAGTGAATACTACAATCTGCATGGAGTTCTAGTCTGCACTACGGAGCAATTTATGGTAAATATATTTCCTTGTAAATCCCTCTTTCTGTAAGTCTTGCAGATTCCGAATGGTCTGGGTCATTCTCTGTACCCATTAACGTGGTTACTGCCAGAGCCTCTCAGAATCCCTTTGGGATGATAAAGAGAGGAGCAGCAGAAAATAACGAATGTTTGTAAATGCCTCCCTTTTTTTCCCAGGATGCTGCTCACATAACGATGTCTCAGATTTAAACCCCTTTGTTTCCATGCGTGACCCACAATAAAGGAAGTGTTGTAAAAATCGACTTGTTAGAGAGCCGCTCCCGAATGGCTTCAGGAACTGCTTTGATGTGTAATATTGGTCTTTTCAAGTACGGGTAGCAATTAAGTGTATTGTCGAGGGTATCGCACCGCAGGCACCACAGGCAGGAATATGTGGCACTAGAGGAGTTGCGGCTCTGAGCAAAAGGTGCGAATTTTTCATCTGTACGCCCCCGTGCGTCACTGCGTGTGGGGAGGGCGATTATATTGTCTGCTGCAATTAGTGATTTTTCACCCCGGAGTGTTAAAGATATACAGTCCCCTTTTTATGGTGTGCCTGCATATTGTGACAGGCTTTTATCACGGAGCTCATAAAATTCATGGAGATGTGTGCGTAACACTGTAAAAGTTTTCACTTCGGGCTCGGCGACATGGATGATGCTCTTGTGCTGCATTCAGATGTGGAGGCTATTCGTCATTGTCCTATGGATTCTTCAGCAAATGTGTCCTCTACAGCCCTGGCCTTGCATGCAAATACACAAGTGTGATTATCTCGAATGCAACTGAAGTCCACGTTTTATTTGAATATGGCTGATAAACACTGGGCTGTTTCTGCTCCTGTGAACTTTGAGCCCTGTGGGTTGCTGAGGTTGCTTTGCAATATTTAGCTTCATCGCTCACACCGCACATAAATGAGCCTTGCACATTATGCTGACTGTGCAGTGAAAAAGCTGCACACAGTATGTTTTATCATTAGACTACAAGCGTCCTCAAAATTCATCTTCCTCACTGGCTCCAGTCATTCTCTCTCCAGCAGCCCCGCAGACAGGCAGTTCGCTGAATGTAATATGGGCCCCTACAGCAGGGCAGGCGCCCCCACAGTCAGGGCACCTGCCATAGAGCCTTCCTGGCTGTATTGAATAAAACATCCAGTGATGTATGAGGCAGGGGCTGCACCCGAGGGGGCAGAACTGCCTCATTTACTTCCTCCACTCTGCGCCTGTGACCTGCTGAGCAAATTGTGCCCATATTAGCTCTGCGGCTGCTCCTCACCTAAACAAATAGTCTCCCCAGCATAATGCTTGCCTTAACTCAACATGATGGTTGGACAAGGCAGGGGAGAACGGAATGGCAGAAAAAGCTTTAATATCTAGGTCACTGAATTACCTTTTGGAGTTTGTAGCTCTTGTTTTGCCTCTTTATTCTCTGGTTTGCTGTTAGATCTTTTTTTTTTTTCCTGTAACGTTGGACCTTCAAGTGTCCTGCTGCAAGACTTTACTCGCATTTCATCTTCCTCTGGCTTTCACAATGTTTCCTGTTGCTCCCTATTGTCAACTGTCTGACAAAGGCAAATTCAGCCAAATAAATTTGGAAAATATTAGCGCTTTGTAGGCGGAAAACTTGACTTGTAAAAATTCTGATCACACCAACAATGTATTATACTCTAGTGAAATAGGTTTTCACACTTTTATCAGAAAGTAAAGTAAAATCTGATCTCCTGTACTCATTTATGCTGCCAACAGTTGAAAGGTGGAGAGCATATTTTGGTATCATAATATTAAAAGTAATGCCCTGAAAGAAGCCTGACATTTTTATCAATTTGCAACTCAAATTGCATATCAGTTTGGTTGATTGATAGCGTTTGGGCCTTACTGTATTCTTTGCTTATTAAAGTGCCTGCCTGAAGTGAATAAGTGAGCTCCTCTCATGAATATCGTTAAAGTCGCTGAAGTTTAATTTCCTGCGCTGTGTATTAATCTTTTTTAATCCCTGCATGGTTTGATTGTCTCAACACCTACCCAGAGGCAGCAAAACTCATTTTGGCACTTATGATGACTAAAATAGTAGATACAGATGTGTGTGTGTGTGTGTGTGTGTGAGAGAGAGAGAGAGAGAGAGAGTGAGAGAGGTGTGTGTGTGTTACTTAAGACCTGCCCACCCCTGAAGTATTTAAGCCATGCATGTCCATTCTTGTGTGGACTCTATTAATGAAAGTGCTTCCTTTTATTCATGCAAATGAAGTAACATTTATGAAACAGATTTACCGTCCATTTATAGAAAAATATACTGCAGGTGTAAATAATCATGAAAAACATTTTCTTTTCATATCAAAGAAAAGAAAACACAACTGTTCCTAGAGTAGCTGACATCCTAGAAAGGGAAGAAGCTTCTTACTTGGAAATATCATTGGACACATGAACATTTCCTCTCAAAGCCATGTCAAAAGCAACTCAGGAGATAGCTGATCAAAGTGTTTCATCTCGGGAAAACATTCCTTGTTTTAACACTTTTCATGTGCAGGCAAACAAAAGAGAAGTGCCCTCTCTTGTACTTGAACAGTGTTACATGATTTAATAGAAACTCCATTGTCCTGGCAGCGAGATTTGTCTTGCACATCAGTACTCTGGATGTGGGGAGAGAGCATGAAAATGCAACAAACAAAAAGATTGCACACAAATGATTGTGGAGAAACCGACAGACCCTTTCAGGCAGCCAGTGCGAGTGAATAGAGGTGAAAGCCATGTTCAGTTTCCAGCACAGATTATGGTGATGATGGGATTTGGCATAAAATGTTCAGGCAGGATTAGCAGGGTTGGTTTTGGGTTTTTTTTATTTGGCGTTAGTGTTTGCAGGTAGAACTACAAATTCTTTATGCTTGACATTATTCTCTTGTTACATAGTTAGCTGCTACAATACATCAAACTGCACACTAGATCTGTTTTACTGCTGGAGGATTGACCCTCAGTCTGACAAAGTCAGCTCTCATTTTCTTCTGGTCTGTTTCCACAGTCTCAGGGTCAAATAATCAAACACAGTCTCTTTTAAATGGTTCAGGGTCACTGCTGGCAAAGGATTGGTTCTCAGTTTTCAAATGGTCTTTGTATGATACATCTGTAAATCAGCTTCTCTCACGTTATTGACCTTGTGCCAATGAGCAATATCATAGCACTTAAGTACAGTTTCATGAATAACTGTTCAGCCATGTGATGAGATTCCACTTGTACTGTATAACATAAAATTCATATCACACAAATGAATACAGAAATGTTGCGTAGACTGACTGAGATGTGTCAGTAATAGCACACAGTTCTAAATACAGTGCCCGGTACAAGCATTTCACTTCAAGCATGTTTTTGTTTGATGTTGAGTAGCTACACAAAAATAAACTACAGGCATGTGATTGCATAAATATACACCCCTGTGTTTCTGATGAGTGGTACATGTTAGCGGGACGCTGTGTGGTTCCTTGCTCGTTACTCCGCTGATGTTTTCCTGTTATTTTGGCTGCAGTAAAAGGTTCACTTGACCACCGCTCTGCTCATGTGATCTGATCTGCTGTGATGGTAGACGATGGCAGCTGTTCGTCAGGGTTATCTGCAGCCACTTAGTGCATGACGGACAGCGATGATCCTCTGACCTCTTCCCTCTCTTCCTGTCTCACCCCCCGTCAGACTGAATGGAAGTCACGTCTCACCAACCCCAGAGGTTAATGTATAGCTTTTAATTTGGAAAGGTTAGGGCGGTTACTCTATCTTTTTTTGTTTGAAAAATACTCTTGGGCATGTGAAATATAGTCAACAGGAACGGTGCAGTTTATCTGTGGTTAATGAGTACAGTAGTATAAAGGGGCTGACTGCTGTGCAGTTCATAGTTTGCTCCATAACCCAGCCAGAAAAGTGAGGGGAGGCATGCTCCTTCCAAAGTGTTCTTGGGGGAAGAAAGAGAATAAAGCAAATCTGACAAGCTCTCCAACAGCGAATTTGCTCTCCTTAAAAACAATGCCGCTCTTGCCTTCCTCATGGTCACATTGATTTGTTCTGGGTGACAGTGCAGGCTGCTGTGAAATCACCCCAGCGCCATTGATCTCAAGGAGAGGAGGAGGAGAGGGAATGAGAGCCTGGCGACAGTGAGCAACATGGGAAAATCCTCAGTGTGCCCTCTTCAACCTTAACCAGTAATAAAATGAAGGCCATGGTTACTATCAGATCAGCCCCTGCTGTACTTCTTCAGCCACTATATCGCAGTCTAGTCGGCGCTTTGATTTGTTTTGGAGGCCCGTACATGCTGTTTGATTTGCTATTGTGCCTCACCATGTTTCACATTATCAGCTGAACTCTTTATTGCCACTGTTTTCCATGCCAGAAGCAAGACTGTTTTTATCTCATGCAGGCCTCTGATTAATCTCTCCCTCTATGCTGGTGTACTTTAATCTTGAATGGAAGATATCTGATTCTCCTCGGCTATTGAGGAAGATCAAACTTTAATGGAACAAGGAACTGCACATCATCCTAATCTCCATCTCACTGCATTTTGGTTGACTGCTCTCCCTCGGGCTTTGTAGCTTTCTGCAGAAGCAGGAAATACATCAGACAGATAAGGTGTTTTCTCTGCATGCTTTGGTAATTTATTCCCTGTTGACAATGGCCACCACTTTACATCTCTGCTGTTTGATTACCTGGTTGAAGGAACAGCGGGTAAAAAGCAGGGGAGTTGACTGACAATTACAAATGGCTATCCTGGTTGACCCAACACGAGAAACTTTTCTAGAATCTTTAATTGGGGTCTCTTCACAATTCAGCCAGTCCACAGGAAAACATCCTATCCCTCTCTCTATTTATTGACATGTGAGAGACGGGACCATGTGTGACCTACGTCATCTGTCTATAATAGCCCGAGGAGCGAGATACGTTAGCTGCATGGATCTATTCACTGCGTTTGATTACACACTACAGTCAATCCAGGAATTAGCTGCTGACCACTATTTTCTCTATCCAGTTCCTCCATATCACTGAATAACAGTGCACATTATGCTGACCAGCATCCAAATTGTTACTGGATGGATGCATATTGTTGCAAATGGATAACACTTATGGGGTGTCACACCTCCCACAGACGGTTTGTGTCTGTGACAAAAAGAGGCTATTACCCAATTCTAAGGTGGTTGCTGCAAGGTAATGAAATTTCCACTGACTGGAGAAAACAATGTTGTCTGGTCTGGATTGTAATTGTAGAAGCCACCTCACCATTTTCCTGAGTTCAGCGTGAATGCAACACGATTTAATAAAACTCTGGAGATTTTTATCATTTATTGCCAGGCCTGGCAGCCGCATCAGGGAGAGTAAGCCGAGGCTTGCACAGATAAAACTCATTCAATTTACTTGTTGAATTTTAACCAAGCTGGAGACCATTTACACAAGAGCAGGCATATGACCCATAGGGAAACGTTTATGTGTTTGTGTAGGGCTGGTGCAGGTCAGATATATTATTAATATATAGCCACCATTTCCTTAATCTAAAAGGAGGAGTAGCCTGGAATTTCCGTCATTTTCTTCTGTGTTATTATTTGTGTCAAGAAAGGGTTGAAAATCCGTGGGATATTAGGCCCTGAGGCCAAAGAGCTTCTGTGTGCCTGCCTCCACTCACATACAAAAACATAGGAACATTGACATGAGGACATGTATGGACACACACACACACTCTCAGAGAAACACACACACACACGCACGCACAGACACACACACACTCCTAGCCCTGTTTTATTACCTCCTGCCTGCTGCTGGAATTGCTTTCCTCCCTCGAGTGAGCCAGGCAAAGCCGGCTTTATTGTGTTAACCTATTTGTGTGTCAAGAGCGATTGCAGCGTTCTTTATCTCTGTTTGTATTCGGACGGGGAGACGGCAGAGAGAGAGCGAGGAAGAGGGAGAGAGAGTGGTGGAGGAACAGAGAGAGGGGGGGGTGGGGGGTTTGCACAGGAGCCAGGCAAGCCACCGGAGTTAGACGGATGGCCGGTCACCTCGCTCCACTCTGGAGGATAATGACTGGTTGCTTAGCAATAACCTACCCCCACCCACTTTCAGACTTGCATCCAGAGTAATCACTTTTTTCCTCTAAAAGATTTCATATATAATTATAAGCCCACTGCCGGCATTTGAAATCTGCCTAATGGGTCTTTTCATTTATTTAGCTATTTAGCAGAGTGGGTTGTGCGAGCTGGAAATTTCGTTTGGAGGGGTGGGGGTGCGAGGGGCTTACCAGCTCCTGGTTTTTGTAAGTTGCAGTGTGTGTGTTTGTCAGCATGTGTTTATATCTGCTTTGTGTTGAGCAGTTGGTGGAGTTTGACCGGGATTACGACGAGGCCAAAGATATATTTCCTGCTAGATAGCTGCTGCTGTACAACCTTTGACCTGTGTAATGCTGCAGTGGCAACGCTGAATTCAAATACGTGCATCCACACAAGCTCACACATTCATATATTCCCGTTTTTTTGATGGGCGACCAGAGGCTATGAGTGCTTCTCCTTGTGAGCTCTTAGTTTTATTAACATTTTTATTGAGTTGAACAAATTGCTGACCTTTTGTGGCATAATGAATAGCCCGGCCTGCTAAAGAAAAATGAGAGTTTTGGCAGAAGTGACTGGCGTCAATCCAAAGCTGTTTAACTCATGATTTGCAGCGTGTTTATTCAGCAGGTGACAACATTTAATACTGCTGAGTGTTTTCCAACATTTCAGTTCTTTTTCAACTGTTTTTTTCAAATCTTACTCCTCAATCAGGACATTAATCTATAGGCTGTCTTTAATCTGCACTGCTCTGCAGTAGGTCTCTATAATTCTAGGTAACTGTGTTTTTAAGTGGCAGGATGAAGGTATAATATCTGAACATGACCCCAATTCAAAGAGCCTTTAATCACCAGCAGCCTCTTAATGTTGGGACAATGTCCAGAGTCAATTTAATGCCCAGCCAATTATCCTCTCTGCTTTTGAAAATAGTATTTTTTCCCCACCACTCTCTTATGAAGAAGTAAAAAATTTATTTGAAATTCCCTGTGAAGTTAATTTTAAACTTTTAGTTGTTCATGATGTTAAGAAAAAAAAGTTGCGGCTGCTCAAACAGACCTCATGGATCAAATTAAATCTTTTGACTTATGCCAGTGTAACCATTTGGTGTTGTGTTAGATTGTTCATTTGTGGATCCACAGACTACAGTTCACAAAAAAAAAAAACTTTTTTGTTATTGGAGCTTCTTCAAATAATGTCAGCCGTGTCTGATAGTTACCCATCTGTGCTTCCTCTCCATATCCTGTTCCATGCCATCTTTCCTTATCCAGGCTCATGCACCATTGCTAAAGCTGACAGCTATGCACGTCCTGGGAACTTCATACAGATAAACTAAACATACAGCACTATCCCCCACCCCCATCTCCGTGGCATGCTTCTGTGGCTGCGTCTATAGGAACAGCTGTCCAGCTGTCACCGCAGCCAGCCAGTCAGCCGCTCTCCAAGGCAACATCTGTAGAGACTGAACGCACAAGGGCAGCCTGCCGTTCTCTGCTCGTCCCCAAAGACCATGGAAGTGTGTCAGGCCTTTTGGCTGCACATTACCACTGACCACATCAACCGTATCACTGGGTTTTGATTGAACGTTATCTGCTCCTGTGCCACTTAAAAAAGCTCTGTGAGGCATCAAACTGTTACTTTTTATCATCGACTAACAGTGATCTGCTACTGAAGTGATTCATATCATTATCACAACAGTTCTTAAAAACATAACATGTGCTGCCAAAAAAAAGAACACAGCACATTATCGTGTCCATTAATAGTTGTCTACCTCTGCGCCTGTGTGTGTGTGTGTGTACGTACGTGTGTGTAAACAAAATCCCAGCGAGCAAGGTGCAATGGCCTGGAACTGACGAGAACCCACTGGGAGAGTCTCTCCTTGATGTAGCCCCCCGCTCCCTTTCCCTCACACACACACACACACACACACACACACACACCATATTTTCCTCCTGGCAGCGGAGTGACGGTGAGGTGGGTGGCGGGGGGGCACAGAGCCATGTGAGTGGGGATGTGAACAGAGCTGCGGTCCCCTCTGTCAGCCACAAACTAGGATCAGGGAGATCACATGGGACCCTCTCCTAGGATGAGCAGAGGGAAGAAGGGAGAAAGCAGCTGTTCAGTGTTTTTCTCTTACTACTTCACTGGATCACTTGTGGTTTTTTTCTTTTTTTCTTTTACACTCTCTGTCGCCATCTCTGAGGCTGTCTTTTTTGGTAGATTTGACTTTAAAGGAGGAAATGCTTTGAGTGCTGCCGTAGACATTATTAATCCTCTGCCTCTTGTTGTTGTGTTAAGGAACTTTTACTTTTGATTTCTTCATCAGTCCTCTTGGTAGCTGAAGGTCTCCCAGGCATACTGCGCCTCTCCCCACAGACAGCTGCACACTCATACGGGCTCTGGGCGAAGTTTGATGGATCCTGTTTACTGGAGCTGAGAGAATGCCTGGGTATCTCAAATTAAGTGTCACTTAAAGCTTGTCTTTTAGTCAGCTTTCCATTTGTTCCCCCATCTCTAGTGACAGCGCTGTGCTGCCAATTGTAACAGGGATTGAGAGGAAGACATTTGGTGATTACACATTCTGTCATGATTGAGGGGTGAAGCCAGCAACTCGAGGCAAAACCAAATTCCATATGGCTGTAGTGAAATTTCTCCACCCATAGTGAGTTACACTCAAACAGCCCCTGTCCTGATGACAGCAAAATCGCTTGCTCATGACTTATCGTTTTATCATTCAAATTTACCCCATTGATGCCTGCTGCTGTGATTGACAGCTGGGCTTGAAAGCCACAGCTATCTCAATTGAGCTGCGGCAGCCAGTTGGTAACCGTGACAATGGTCTCTCCTCTTTGCCTTGTTTTCACACTTTTTCTGCTGTCACAGAAACCTCACTGATTGCTTCTCTGCCAAGACAGCATCCTATTAATCTTTTAAATAAGGGCCACAGCCGAGCAGTATTGTTTGCAGAAAACCAAAAGGACCTTGTGAGACCACACTGAAAAGGAAAAAAGGGGCAACTGGGGCTGAATCTGTCTCATTGTGGTCAGAAAGCCGAGTCTCCTTAAAACCAACAATATTAGAAATCTAATAGCTGCTCTGGAGATGGATGGCGCTGAGGTCTGAATATAGCCAGCGCTCTCTGGCCCCTCCTGATAACTCTGTGGGCTCTCTTGTCTTCTGCCGCTCTCAGCCTTGCTCTCCAGGTGCATTCTGTGCTTTCATCTGCATCGTGGCACTCTGAATAAAAGCCTCTATGTTTATGGCCATTTTATTTTTCCATGCTCTTATTGATCCCTTTCAGCATGGTTGGAATAGGCTTTTTTTTTTTTCAATTCTGGGCTCAAACTGCATAACAGCGGCATATTCTGAAATGGCAAACCATTGATGTTTTGTGATGTGACCTAGGGAAGGAAGAAAAGTGTCTCAACCCTTCATCCCCCTGTAGTTAGCTGACAATTTGTTTAAGGGAAACACAAACATGAACGAAATAATGATGTGCTTGAACAAACATATGTTCTCATAACCTAGAAAAACCAAGCTCGCCTCCTCTTTGAAAAGGCACTCTGATTTCATGGACTAGGTTTTTGTTTTTAATCAGGTGTGATTTGTGAACATTTCCCAAGTGGTAGGAAGTTTTCTTTGAGTCTCTATACTTTCTTGTCAAGTGGTTGTTAATGGAGGATTGCTGCAATGCTGCCGATACCTTCAGCTTTGTAATGAGTGCCTTCCTGGGCAAAATTGCCCCATAAACCAAATCTTTCAAGTATGAGGAACATGTGGCGGCAGTATTCGGCATCTCAGTAGTTGGAGGTGTTTGCATCGTGTAAAGGTACTGAAGTTATTGGATAATTGTATACCTTCCTCATGTCTTTGTCCTGTCTCTGGCCATGGAAACCCAGTGAGGCAGGACAACCTAGATGACTAATTGACTCCCAGGTCAGAGCCACATGATAGCAGGACTGCTGGTCAATGGAAATTGATATACTTTCCCCTACAGGGAGCTACGACTGCTTTGTGATCATCTGCGCGATCATGCACCCGTGCATGCATCCTAGCATGAGAGTTGTTCATCCTCTGTGGCTCACAGTTGTTCCTTCACTTTGAAAATGCTGCAAATGAATCCAGTAATAACTACATCAGAGCGATATAACACTGCTATTTATATAGGTGTAGTCTGGCACTTCCTTTTAATCTCACAGTATGCTGCTGGGAGAATATTGTGGTAACAACAAGGAATATGAAGCATTTAAAAAAAATGATGTATCTTAATGACTTGAACAATTTTGGCCTGCTTGTGTAACATTTGACGCCAATTTTAAGTGTATACACTTCAGTATTTTATGAAAAAAATGTCCTCAGGACATAGCAACAGCTTTGCAGTGATAAAGGTTTTCTCTACACTCTGTGTATGTAGTGCCGCCGCAGTGCTTTTTATCAACATTAAAGATCTCTTTGCTTCACGTGGATCTTTTTTGTGCACAAAGATGAGCGAGTGTTTGTAACAGTTGGTCCTTGAAATGTGCGTTAAACCGCAAGTCTTTGTTTCCTCTGAACATGCAAATATGTGCACGCAGGGATGTCTTTTTGTTCTTGTTTGCAGGTTAAACACAAACACTGCTGTCCCAGTTTCACACACAAGCCCCCTCCACCTGAGTCTGATCTCCGGCAACGAGCCCGAGCGCCTCGCTTGCAGCCACGAGCCTCCTCCCCTCTGCCCGTCATCCAGAAAAGATTCTCTCAGTTCCTCCAGTTTCAAAGCGCTCGCATAGCTTGACTGTGTCGAAGCACGCCCCTCCTCCCTGACCCCTCCTCCTGGAGACAGCACTCTTGACCTGCTGCCCCATTGTTTCCAGCAGGGATGGATGAGGAGCCGCCTCTGCCGGCGCGATCCTTCACTCAATAGCTGCTCCATCTGTTGACTGCGTGACTCTGGGTTACAAGCGGGGATTTTGCTCCGTCTGTGCAGGGTGTGAAAGGAGCTATCTCAGGGGGCTTCCTGAATAGGGTTTTAAAACTGCAGTAGCAGGGCGTTGTGATGCCCCTCACACACCACCCCTCTCCCCTCCACCCGTCATCAGCCCAACACAGCCGGTTGGGTGTGTGCAGGATGAGAGGCCTGCATTGTGCCTGTTCACAGGCCCCTAGGCAACAGGGTCACCTTGTCCCCAAACAAATGCTGCCCTCAGTGGGATTGTTGGCACTGCATGTCTGTGTTTCTGTGTCTGCCTGTGTGTGTGTGTGTGTGTGTGTGTGTGTGTGAAGGGGGAGTGGGTATTTGAGTGTAAGAATGCATCATCAGGAAGAGGGCAGAGGCCTCGGCTGTGAGGACATTTATCTAACATCTCTGCCTTTCACATCAAGGCCTATTCAGGCAACCCGTCTGCGTCAGGCTTTCAAAGGACATCACAGACAGAGAAACACTCTGGGCTGCTTTACAGGTCAAACTGCTCTCACTGAGCATTTAGTCCAACAAAGCTGCTGATGTCATTTTCTATTCCTCTTGTACATTCAGCTTAGTTAGGGGAAAAAAAAGCATTTTGAAAACATTATCTGTATTTTGTCTCTCATTAATTTGAGTTCCCATCTCTTGGAATAGTGGAAGAGCAGAGGCTTAGGCTTTTGCGGCTGGTCTGTTCTCTGGTTCGTCCTCTTTAACAGAGCATTTGTTAAAAGAAAAATCTGTGGCTGTTTTGACTGCTGATTCACCGTCAGTAATAAATGTTGAAATTGCAGTGTGCCAGACATTTATGCTGAGGTCCTCTGTCTATCTGTGTGGGAGCTGTTATTTAGCAATTCTTCTTCAGAGGAAATAAGCAGGTTCCTGCCCTCTAGGATCCTCTCTGTCCTGAATAAACTAAAAGAAAAACCTATATTTGGGATTTATTTATTGCCATACAGGTTCAAATATTTGCACATATTTATCATTCCTAGGTTTTTATAATCTTTTTATAGTCTGAACTTGCTTTTGACAGCGTAAATCATTCAACTGCTATTCAATTCCTCGTTTTATTTCTATCAAATGGGGTGGTCCTCCTGGTTTGCTTCTTCTTGCCAGGAGCATAGTACTAAAGAGGCATAGCCAAGCACCCTCCGCCTTGTTTCCTGTTCTTTTCCTTTATCATAGAGCCACAGTCAGGCTCACTACTGCGGCCCGAACCCCGCAGCTGTCACAGGATGCCCCCAACGCATCTCAACCTCAGTTAAAGTGATTAAAGTAGCAGAATCAGCCCTCCTCATGTCTTTCACACACGTGTTTCACCTTCACCTTTCTCCTCAGGCTAAGAAAAGACAAAGTGAGCAACAGTATCAGACAGAGAATCAGGCGGTTGGTTCAGGCATGGAGCCCCCTCAACAGACGAGACAGAGTTAAAGGAGGAGGGGGATGTTGAGTGGAATGAGTGGAGGTAAAAAACTGCAGTGACAGCAGAATGAATAAATTGAAAAACTCTCTCATTGTAAATTGTCTTTCGCTTGTGACAAACGATCTGATAGGCGAGCGGCCCGGGTTTCCGACGCATCCGTCCCAATAGAGCTGTGAATAACTGGTCTATCTCCACACTGCTTAGCACTGGCCCCGCACTTAATAATTCATACAGTGTGAAATATTTTCCCCGGTACAGATATGCCAAAGAGCTGCCGCCAGCAGGCGGGGGCGGTGAGGGGGGTGTCCCTGCGGTGCTAATTTGGGGGATGGTGACGTGCATAGATTTCCAAGGGGTCTCTAGTTTAGAGGAGATGCCTCAGACACATTTGCTCTCCTGTATGCTCTGTCTGCTACTGGAAAGAGCTGAGCTGGAGATGCAGAGAGTGAGACTGAGAGAGTGCAGATGACATTTAACTCACGGCTGATCTGCCTGGAACCGGGAACAGAGAAGGAAAATACATTTCCATTTAAGCTGACTGAACACAGTTATCAGTGACTGTGGGGACAAAGGGAGGCTGTAAAGCCGCTAAGTAGTTTTTGCTGTTTGCCCCGGTGAGTGCTGTGGTCGCAGTTGACATCAGTGGCAGCAGGTGTCTGTGGACACCTGGTTTATGTCTCTTGTTTCCATCAGGTGACTCCTCCTGCCTCAGGCTCCTGCAGGAGCTCTGCAGCCAAAAGCGACTCTCATGGTCCCTGACCTTATTGTCCCCTTCATTCACAGTGCTGAGCGCACACCACCTTATTCCCCACAGTAATAAACCCAAAGCTATAATGGCCGTGCTCGCATGTACACGCACAAGCGCGTGCAAACGTGTGCTCCTCCGTGATATTGTCACGCCACGTGTGTCAGTTTTGTACAGTTGTGCTGTGTGGTTTTGTCTGGCTCGTTCCGCAGCGCAGTCCTGTACAAACTGAGTTTTTATGGTTCGCATTCAGGCCCTGATACCAATTATGCAAACTATTAAAAATTTAAGGAGGACAGTCTTTTATAATTTAATCCTAAAGTAATAGATTCTATTAAAAATGCATGAGAGGAGCTTTATAGATGGAGCTAGAATTAGTGTCTATCAAAGACTCCAGTCAAGGATGCAGGGGGAATGGGCGGCAGGAGTGGTGCTATTGCCTCATTATTCAAATAGGATATGATTACCATAGAGTAGGAGTTCCTCAGCGCTGAAGCAGAGCTAGATGGCCACTGTGATCACAAACAGGAGGAGCCTAGCTGGGCTCCTCAGGGGACAGGTCTCCCCTTTTCTGGTGAAATGAAACTAGTTTTAGATTTCCTGTTTTAACTTTCACAAATGGGATTTGAGGCGACGTGTGATTTGTTGTGGTTTAAAGCATTCTGTCGTTGAATTACTCTGTCTTCTCGGGTTGCTCCTCCCTGGTGTTTCACTTGAGATTGTTTAGTCTTGTCCTTGCTGAAAGCATGTAGTAGGTGTTCAAGCATGAAAACAGGAAGCCTGCAGTGTTGTAACTTAATGGCTCATGCAGCAAGCGAGCAGCAGACCTTTTGCTGGCCTCGGCACTCCTTGGCTTACCCCACAGAGTTTCCTGGACAGGTGGAAAGCAGAGTGACGACTTTTCACAGCATGAGTGGTGTTTTTAACAAACCAACCATATTTTCACTGTTTTTATTTTTGAACGTTTTAGTCATTTTGTACTCCACTTTATCCTACTCTGGCAGGGGAGGGAGCTAAACAGTTTTTCTGCATCACAGATTTTATGGAGCACAGATAGCAGTTGAATTTCACTCTGTTGTCATTGTGACTTGCTTCAGTAATCACAGGTAGAAAACTGCCATTCAGATACCATAACAGCCTCTGAAAGTGCTCTGTGCTTATTAATGTGCTGCAAGAAGTGGATTGAAAAAGCCAATAAAAATTGGAACCTTCATGAAGCTTATATGGATAGTAAGTTCTGCCTCGGAGGTAAATTCCTCGCCTTTTTGATGTAATGGTTCCCTGTTTATGGTATAAATCCAATGGGTTTAATCGATCATCTCCATGGAAAGGTCAAGAGGAGATTCTCTGGTGTTTGAAGTGCTTATCCCATGGAGGAGTGCCAGAAATGTGACACCTCCTTATGAGCGGGTGGAGGCAGGCAGATTAGTGACGGACAGGGTGGCCCGGGGGGATGATTTAGGGAGATTCAACTCTAAATACTCTGTGTATATCAGAGAGAGAGAGAAAATATAAGCCACCTTCCCCCAATCCCTATTTTCAACAGAAAAGCATATTAGTAGATTAAAAAGAAAAATTCCAAAAAGTATTAAGGAAAACAAGGGGGTCGCAGCTGGCGGTGAAAGGTGAACAAAAGTTTATTGGTTTTAACCTCCTGTCCACACTTTTTTGTTTAATGTTGCTTGAAGTTACCGGTCGGTTTCATCCCTCCACAGTCTAATCTAATCTGGAGTGGGTGGCGGTGGGCAGCATCTGTGCTCGGAGTTGAAATAGGGCTTTCTCTCTGCCTAATCCTCTATCCAGGGATCACTCAGTAGGGTGAAGACAATTACCAGCCTGCTTTCTCATGCTAATGGAATCTCTAACTAGATCTTACAGAAAGAGGAAAAAATAGATGGAGGAAGAAGAGAAGCAGGGACAATGGTGCAGAAAGATGACCCAACTAAAATGGGTTTTTAGATTACCATTTAATTATTGATAGAGACCCAGTTGTAAGGCCTAAGGTCAGGATTTGGAGAGCATTTTCTGACAATGAGATAGATTATCAAGTAAGTTTGGTGTGCGAGTGTGTCTGTGTGTGTGTGTGTGTGTGTGTGTGTATATGTTGGGGGTGTTGTGTCAGGAAGTTGCTGAGACAGGACTGATGTCACCGACATATCAGCAGCTGTGTGCCAGGTCTGCCTTTCACCTTTTTATCACCTGCCTCCAGCAAGGTGTCTGGAGTGGTTTTAAATTGCATTAATATGCAGGAATTTATAGATTGCCTCCCTTGGCATTTCTGCAGGGAGGGGAAGAGAGTATTACAGTCTCCATCTGCACTAATTACTGGGTCTTGGCAGTGTTACCTGTCTCTTGTGAAGGACAAACTAAGGCACAGAGCAGTAACACGCAGAGCAGAAGGAGCTCATCTGCTGGGGAGTCTTCAGGAAGAGGGATGTCTCCGGGGCATTTTTACCCTGATATGTTTGATGTGTTGAGAGCCTTGACTACCATAAAAAAAATCTCTGCTAGCAACATCAATAAACTAAATGACTTCGTCCAACTTCCTTCATCTGGAGCTCAGACAGAAAAGCTAACAGGCTTTGCACCTGATTTCAGTGACAGTGACTGTTGTAGTTAAATGTATCAGCGTATATCTTCTGTTAATCCTGGTGGAAACTTAAATTGACTGTCTCCAGTGTGTCAGAAGATTTAAAGTCATGGCAGCTCAAGAGTAAATCTTAACAGGTGCACACCAACCGTGTTCTCCTTGAAGTGTAGTTCTGAGACCTGAAACAGAAAGCACGTTGGTCTACCAAATAAATCACAGGAGCAACGAAATGTATCAAAAATCCTTGAGAGGGAAAAGATAATCAGTCTGCACATATTCTGTTATCTTGGCGATGACCTCGCCTCTCAATTCTCTCCCTGGCTGGTCAAACTCACTGATAACAGGAGCCCTTATCAGGTTTCTTTTGTCATGGAAAGCATCTACCATTTGAAATCATTACAACCTGCCCTCTTTTTCACTTTCCCCAATCACTGAGCAGTGACACCAAGACCTTGTCTGTGAAAACAAGCGATCAATGCTTTAACTCTTTGCACTACAGGTAGCTCACTGGCTGCCAGGCTGCCAGGTTTCTGCATCCAATCTGCATGTGGTAATTCCTCAGCTCGCTGTGGGTTTCTCGGGTTTCTGTGTTTGTCTGTCGGCCTGTCAGAAAGACTTCTTGGATTGCTGCTGCATGAACATCTTGCTGGTGTTTGTGCCATCTGTGCCTTTAGCCAGCAGGTGATTACCAACCACAGCCTCACCTCCCACTCTGTCCAATTGGATTCCCTCTGCTGGCATGGTCAGGGCCAGCTTTCAGAGGGAGCAGGATGACAACAGCTGGATAGCAAACATTACAGAGTAAAGGGATAGGCTGCTGAGTCTGAGCAATGGAAACTGCACTGAGGAGAAAATGTGTGGAGAAAAATGCCTGCTTCCTCTCCCAACTAGCTTAGCTGTGAGCATTTGTGTCATCCTCTCTTTTATAGTTGTTAATATCCAGCAGAGCAAAAATGGCTTTGTCACACTTCAAATATATCAAATGAGATCAGTGTCAACTTTTCGACAGTACACCGTTTGATTGCCTTGTGGGCTTCATAACACACTAATGATATGCATGACTGGCTATTGGATCTATGACACCCTCCAGTGAAAGACGGCGGAGTTGTCCCTTGGACCATGGGAACTGGGGTCACCTTAGGCCCTTGCAGAGAGTGTTGTTTGGAGTCAGGGCTCTGCAAGTGAGAGAAGAAATCACATTGTTTGAATTTAATTATATTCCATTGATTTATTGAACACCCATTAATAAGCATACATTTCTAGGCAGGGCCATTCTGCGTAAAGGTTTTTCTCTCTCTCTCTCTCTCTCTCTCTCTCTCTCTCTCCATCTTTTCACTCGCCTGCTCACTCCATTTCATCATAAATTGACATAAGCCTTTCTTTGAAGTTCAGGAGCCAAGCTGAGGAATGACAGCACAACAAACAATGAACAAAACACAAAAAAGACAATGAACACTGTTTGAATATTCAAGTGAGCCACCGAAGGATGGGTAGAGGGAAAAAAAAGAACCCTTGTTTTATTCTTGTTGTGTTAAGCCATGAATGGACCTGTCTGGGACAATAAAGGATTGTGTCACATTGGGATAAGAAATTTTGCTATATCAACAATGCTTTACAAATGGTGTGTAATAAGGTTTACTGTGAAAAATATAAATCCTAGCATGAAACTGAGGAAAGCACAGCTCATTTTTCACATTTGGCTGAAGTTGGTGTGGAGGTTTTGTGATTTATGCTTGGAAGCCCTGCCCGGTGAGGCTGCAACTGCAGCAAAAAGCTTAAAAATCTGTTTTTCAGTGGGAAATTTAGCTTTTATTGCAGCTAGATTTGTGGTCAATTAATTTTTGATTGTCTTTTGCAGTGGTCCTTTCTCAACAGCAGTCCTCTGGTGTATCTGTGAACAGTTTTGTATAAATTCCGCAGCTACTCTCCACATCGGTTCAGTATGTCACAACATTCACAGGGTTCTGTGTGAAAGTGGTGGTGAAAGATGACAATTGATGCCGCTGCCGTACAAAACAGTACAACAAAGGCTGAGGCAATAAGAGGAGAAGAGGATGTGTTTCCCCTGTGGTTTGTCTGACAATCTTAAGCCACGCTCTCATTGCTCAAAGTCCCTCGCTGGCATCAGCAGGAGCGCAGAGGCTCAGTCATGTTGTAAGAGCACCTTGGTTGTGCTGGAAATGAACGGATTTTTCTGAGGGGACTCCCAGCATGGGATTGCAAGCATGTGTTGTGTTTCGGCCGGGTGATTTGTGCACAGGATACACAACTTTTCAAATTTAAATCAGAAATACAAGGCTGCAAGGCAGTTATGACTTGTGGATTTTCTTTTGCACCTCATTGCTCTTCGCTCAATGTTAATTATGGTGCACTCAGGAAAGTGTTTGCTTGTTGAAGCTACAATTGAAAATGGGATTTTTTTTTTTTATGGTGCACTGTCTTGTTGAGCTTGAATGAGTTTAAAGTTGGTTTTGAATCAACATTGTTTGTCATACTCATTTTAGCTTCTTTTATTGTGAATAGATCTCATTTTTCAGCCTCTATTGGACCCTTCTGAAATAGTTTCTTTCCCACAGTCCTGGCATCTTCCTCCTCTTTCAAGTCTGTAGTATAACACATAAACATTTCTGAATGGCACTTTGATCATGATCGTATAGGTGGTGCTTTTAGGTGCTCGAGTCAGGAAAGTGCAATAAAAGAACACATAGATACTCATAAATAGTCAGAGTTTTTTATTTTGCATGTGTCAAGGTCAAGCTAATCGGTGCTTGGCTTAGTGTATACCCCTGCACAGTACTCACGTTCAGTGTAGGTGTAAAAAGAGCAGTATGCAGAGACTTACATAACTGATCCTTTGGTAAACCTAAAAGCTGCACATGTAATACTTCAGAGAATTTCCATCTCAGGTTGTTTCCTAGGATTGCAGTGGAAGATTGTTTTACTCACTAGCTTGAGTAGCCACGGTGTGCTACAGTGTTTCCAATATGTGGAGACCTTTTATTTATTTCAAAATCATACCACGAAGCAGAGCAGGTGCCAGGGAGTGGACAGAACCATTTGAGCTGGACCACATTAAGGGACCCCGTCTTACTCACTGGAATTGACAGACCCTAAATCAAACAAGAGCTCAATCCACCATAACCACCTACAGGCCAGTACACATTTATTTGATGTGGTGGGCTTTCTGCTCTAAATAACTTGCAGCACTACGTAAATACTATCTCTCTGGCTTAAATTTCACCCTCAGACTGATGCTCAGATATTGGCTGATAATTTATAGTTAAATTCAGTATAATATTCTCAATTTTTCTAAGAACCTTCAACAGTCCTCATCGCAGTATTTGTACACATCCACCCAAACTGAGTTTGGTTTACAGGTTCTGAGAATTGTGTCTATGTGAATCAACATTGGATTCATTTTCATTTAATTCAGCTCTTTGCATTTTCTATGTTTTGAATGTGGTTGCCACATAGTTCTAATGGCTCATATCTTTGGAGCCTGATATTTACCATTAATGAAACCTAGCCCAGCACAAAGATGCAGCAGTTGGCTGTGAAGTCAATTAGTCCTCATTGCTATTACAGGGTTGACATTAGTCTATGCAGGCGTGTTTTGATTAGAGATGACAGACGACTCGCTGCTATTGGATTGCCAGACATTCCTCACCCTTCATCCCATGGGTGAAGCTATTGAAGCTGACTGGAATATGGAGAGCTAACAGCTGACTGTTTTTGCCAAGATGCCCTTCATCTCCGGAGAAACCTCTTATAAACACGACTGTGCGGCCTACGAGGCTGTATAAGCCCCAATAACAGTGACATGCTGCATCGTATATATAAGAATCAGCTGCCAATATGTTATTCCAACACTGTATATCATGGCAATAATGTCTGAACTGTAGGCTTTTACACACAATGGCCTTTTGTTGTGCAGGTTATTTATTGTGCTGGTGTGAGGTTGTGCAGAGCTGGTGGGTGAGTGCATCCAGGGGCTTGTATTGTTAGGGAATCAGTGGCTCTTGTTTGTGGAGCTGGGAGGGTTTGTTAACAATGGCTTTTTTATGTCCCAGAGTGCGTGCCTGTCGGCAAACGTCCCCTCAGAATTTTTGTTTGTGTGTTGGTTTGTTGTTGCTGTGTTTGTATGTGGATCAGGGTCGGCGAACATAACCCTCTCATTGTGTGCCATGTCCACCCAGACCAGTTTTATATCAGATACATGTGAGCATTAGTGTGTGTGTTTTGAATATACTGTATGAGTGCAAATTATTTAGTGCGGGTGTGTGGAAAGTGCCGAGCTGAAGGGGTTTACTGCCAGTCCTTCCTAATGGAGCCTTTCACTCTCCCTCCATTCATGTGACGGCATGGTGACGGAGAAGGGGGAGCCGGGGATTAAGGGGGTAGAGGCAGTGCCTTGTTAAAGAAAAAGAAAGGGTTTGAGTGTGTCGATTGGATTAACTTGTTTGGGCTTATTAAGAGGGGAGACACAGCAGCTTGTTAAAAGCACTGCATGGGGCGTCCCACAGTGAGACGGCAGGGTCACCATTCAATTAGGCTGAAGCCCCACCTCCGCTCATTGTGGCGTCTGTCTGCCAGGCTCCTGAACCACGGCTGGTCCTACTCTGGGAGGGGGAGTTTCATAGGAGACACTCAGACAGTCAAACCTCTGTAGAAGCTTGATGATTGGTTTTCTATAAAAATCACTCAGGGATAATATTAGCCAGGGCTGGGGGCTGTGGGAACTAATGCTGGTACAGTACTTGAGTTTCAATTTCTATATCAAAATTATACCTTTACCAATCCGTTTATTTTAAGAAACATTAGTATGTTTTTAATACCAAACATCGCCAGACAAGTATGCCGATATGAGGAGATTCTTAGATTCTAGTATAAACGTAGATTACAAGATTTATGGCACTTGATTCTATTTAATGCTAACTTCTTGATTCTTTCTTTCTGCACGTGACAACTACAGTACGGTTAAAGCTACTTCCTGCATTAGTACTGTACATTGGCAGTGAATGGAAATCGCTAGGCACAACTTCATCTAAAATGAACATAATTCCTAGGATACTGGGCTTGTTTTTCTACAAAACCTATTTTTATGCGACAAAAGATGCCAAAGTCCACAAATGTTAACTGTTGTTGCAGCCACACAAGGACGTTATCAAGATAAAAGAGTACAGAATTGGCAAAATTTAGCTTTAAATCAGCACCATCTGATCAAGGACAAAGCAAACGAGACAATGAATCTGACCAAACGTTCAATACCAACTTTTGGTACTTAACAGTTTTTGTCGTTTTCAGCCCATTTCAAAAAAGTATTGAAGCTCAATACCCAGCCCCAGTATCAGCTGCCTCGCTCTGTTTTTCACCTGAAACATGTGTAGCTCAAAACGCACACATACACTCCGTTTATTCACCCATGACCACCCTGTTACACCCCGCACTTGGCAGGATGCTTATCTGGGCAGACAGCTTTGGGCGCGGGGAGCCATCTTCTCTGATCTCCTCTGCAGTTTAAGAACCTTTTAACTTAGAAATAGCCCTCTGCCAAGCCCACCGCCTCTTGATTCCGGCTTATTCCCTCATCTCATGGGACTGATCTTCCGCCCCCTTTGCAAACCCTGCAGCAGCGTTAGCAGAACGGGAAAGAGCCGATAGACATCCTGGCTTTTGAGATATCCCCACACTGGTGTAATAGGAGACCTGTGAGTGGATTTGATGAGTGAGTGAAGTGCAGGTGGTTTTTCTAGCAGTGTGTAGGGTAGTCTGTGTGTGTGTGTGTGTGTGTGTGTGTGTGTGTGTGTGTTCACACACATTCTCCAGTACCTCCACAGGCATTGACCTGGGCATGACGGGCTGTTTTAGGCCAGCTGAATGATGGGTCACAGCGTTTTGGTTGGGAGAATAATTTCCTGCCACTGATGGACATCTGCTAAGTAGTACAATAACCTAATAGGAGTTGAGGGGAAAGGGGGACATGACAAACAAGCCAAAGACTTGCTCCTTCTGCCTTGCTCTTAAAGGTAATAATGGGAGAAAATTGGTTCTTGAAATTGAATTGAAAAAAGTGGGTCTCTTTCAGCGAAGTATAATGCCTCAGAATACATTTGGTGAGCAGCAAATGGAGAAAAATGGAGGGTAGTTACACGATTGTCTTTCATTTCAGAAAGGGGAAAACTGTGGCGGTATCCCCTGTTAAGACTAGCTTTTAGTCCCTTTCCTCTCTCTCAACCACTATCTTTTAACAAATGGGCTGTGAGGATGGGCTTGTTGTGAAATTAGTATCCTCACAGAGAGGACACAGAGAAAGGATTATGTGAATAGCCAGTAATGAGCTCAAAGTGCCAGTGTCTTTGGGCCAGGCCTGCCTGTGTGTGAGAGGAAATGGCACTGCAAGCGACCTTTTTTACTCAAGCACCTGGCGAGAAATAGAGTGGCCCCTCTCTTCCATCTGCAGTGTGTGTGTTAGTGTGTTAGTGTGCATGTGTGTGTGTGTGAGAGAGGGAGAGAGAGACAGTGAACAAGAAATTCTAAAGATTTAATTTACTTACTTTTATTATTAGGTTTGTTGTGAACGCCATGTCTACACTGTCAGGTTTGTGCTAAAAGTGTTGTTTTGTGCTGCTTCTGGCAGGTTTTAATATGACACATTTGACTTAGAGTGTTAAGTGTGCTACACAAGCCTCGGGGTCTGAGGTCAAATTTAATGTCTTGTGAAAAATGCTTTATTTAAAAATGTTTTTTCCAAGTGAAAGACTGAATTCTCTGCAGGGATGGAGCATTTTTTTTGTAACACCTGCTTCTAATCTTTAAGTATTCAAACCAGGAAACTCATTCTGCCTTAATTATAGGCAGTAAATTGTGTTGTGTTTGTCCGTCATTCTTCCTCCCTCCATTTCTCAATCCATACTTTAATCAGGTTTTACTTTATCTGCGAGAAATGTTTTTTCTTCTTTAGTCGTGACAAACAGTGCAACTACAACAGTGGGAGCAAACATGGATCAGCTGCACTAAGTTCTGTTTTAAGAAGCTAGATTCTGTGCAAGGAGGGCTGTTAAAGTTTATACAAATACACCTATTAATGAAAATCTAGTAAGCTCTGATTTGAATTATATTTAAAATGGTAGAAGCTACTTTTTTATGCGCCCATCAACATTTAGTGAGTGCGGAATGTGAGCCATCGAACTCCTCTCAAACCAGTGACTGTATTTTATTTCATTTTCAGAAGATTTGTTGGCCAAGATCAGATGATTTAGCATGGTCTGAGTAGGCAGCCAATTCAATTTATCATATCAAAATAACTATGAGCTGGAGTGGATGTGGTTTCCTTGCTTCTGTTAAACATTCTTAGCACTAGCATACCACATATAAATATATTGTGTTTAGATCTATTAATTTAACTTAGTTTTGAATCATGGTTTTCCACTTTGATCAAATATTGCAATTGCATTTTGTCTTTTGTAAAGGTTGGCTTGATTGAATGTTTCTATTAGTGGTTTAATGTTTTGATGCTTTTCACTGTTTATCTATATTTTGCTTTATTCCTTAAATGAGCGAGCTGGCGCTCTATGGGCTGCCATTAATTTATCTCGTAATCATTGTAATTGCTTTCTTTCATATTAAAATGATAATCTATACAACTAAGTAATGGACTGATGGCAGGTGGCTAAATGTTCATTTAGTGATTCACTGAGAAAATAAATAACAGGGACAAGCCTGTGACAGGCGCATGAAAAATCATTTTTCAATAATCTGCCACGCATCATGGCAGGAGACGCTGGCGCTGACAGCATAGATGAAATATTTGCCTCTGCTCTTTGTTTTAATATGGAAGGAGACCGGCCCAGATGGAAATGATAGTGTTTCATATCGATGCATTTTGGACGAGACTCGTACACATGTCGAGCTAAGATAAAGGCCACAATGGCTTCTGTGCTTCTGCAGTTTTATACTCAGTACAGTAAGAGCACATTTTTCTTGGAAATCAAAGAATATCCGCAAAGTGAACTATGGAGGAGTGAATCTTGATCCTTATCATATAAAAACACTTTCTGGACGTAAATGGTTTGCTTCAGCTGTTCTCATCTGGAGCATAATGCAAGTAGAAGACTTTGTAATCAGTCATCATTGTGCTATGTGACACTGGTATGTTGCTGATGAATGATAGCCTCCATGCTACTCGATTGTTGAGGGTTCCTAGTGAGGGAGCTGTGGGTTTTCTTTTATATATATATATACATATATATATATATATATATACATGCTGTATATATAACTGTGTCCTGTGTCTCGACTGGGGCTGTGATGGGCTTTTTGAGAGGAAACTAGCAGCAACTCCCTCCCTGTTCCTGAGTGAAGGTGGCTGTAGGGAAAAGGGGGTGTGTAGAACTGGAGATTTATAGCCTAGAGGGAGATTGATTAGTGCCGTCACTAGCCCTGATGTACGGTTGGCAGTCTCCCCCTCCCAACACATCGCATTTGCTCACACACACACACATGCAACCATACGGTTCAACACACTGCTACACATACATCCAGACACCGCTCAGTCTCCCAGGCCTTTTCTGACAGTCCCCCAGAGCTGTTGCATGTTAAGTTGTAGCAGACAGACTGCTGTTTTCCCAGCATTACCATTTTTTTGCTGTCCATAGATAACGCCATCAATCACCACATACACACTGCCCTGGAAGGAATGTGCCTGAGTGTTGCTACTTTCTGTGTGTGCCTGTGTATTTGTTTGGAGGATGGTTTCATAGACAGGAGATGCGGTTGAATGGCTGAGTGGATGTGCTGTTTGAAGCTGCAGAGTGACTGGCCTGGACTGTGCTCTGAACCCGTGTCAACCGTGCTGCCCCAGTGCAGGTGTGTGTTTGTCATTCAGCACACAGAGCTGAGAGGCAGGCAGCTGTAGGCATGCTTTCCCCATTAAATCCTGGTTGAGAAACCTAGCCCATCTAGCCCAGAGCCAGCTCCTGACGGCTTACAGGACACGGCCATGGAGCTTTGACCTCGAATCATCCTGCTTAACTCACTCAATGTTCTTTCCTTCCTCTTTTTCTTGCTCTTGTTCTGCTCCAGGTTGGCCGCAGAACTCCCCCGGCTGTACTACTGTGCCCACCTCGCCATGCTGGCCTGTCTGCAGAGGAGGCAAAACCCTCCACCCCAGCACCCAGTGTGTGCCAGCAAGACCCTGGAGCCCCCACAAGCCCTTGGACGGAAATGTGAGTTAACAAAGTGACAGGGAGCGATGGAGGTCAGGAGTTCAGCTCGCCCAAAGCTAAGGAATGAGAGAGGCTTGTGTTTGTCATTTGTATTTAATCTGTCGCTCATGGTGAATGATGGAAATGGGTAGTTAACCCTGACTGTGAATAAGTGAAGGAAAATAGACTTTCCGGTTTCTGTTGTTTGTCACTGTGTTCCCTTCTTACTCGGAGGAATTCTAAACAGTTTCATTCGCTCTGCACTTAGACCTTGGATTGCCATGTTGTTTGGCTACTCATTGTGAGGGGGCTGTTTAGCTGTGCTGATTGTGCAGTCGTGGCAACAGGGCTGAACAGACAGTGTTTAACGTGCCTCACTGGCCCTGGGTGACCCTGAGGGTCTGTAAACATTTACAGTGTCTGGCCCTGGCTGTGCCGGCCGCCTGTAAAGCATGACAGCTGCTCTGTTTGCTCCCCGAGCACCACCCTCTGTCCACTCACAAAATGGTGTAAAGGGACAGAGATGAGCCAGGGCTGAAAACTGTTACAGAGCTGGCAAAACTAGTTCTAACCAGTTTGGGATTAGAGAGAGCTGTGGCAGTCGGGCATCTGGAAGGTGAATATTTCCGTAATTTTGTTGAAGTTTTCGAATAAGCCTTTTACAGTGAGTTTTCTGATGAGGGGAAAAAGTTCTTTCCTCCTCACTGAATGCTCCTAGAGCCTGTATTGGTCTTTGTTTACATGGCAGGGCTACGAGCTAGCTCAAGACGATTAAAAGGACCGGCGTATAGAGAGCAAGGGAAGCTCTAACCTACCAGTTTTTACCTCAGCTTAGAGAGGCTTAGTGGGAATAGCTGGTTCTGTGCTTCTTCATCAGAGGGACATTGTACCAGGCCTGTAACCAGCCCAGTGAAAGGCTTTAAAGAGACTCTGATTGGCTCTAGGTGAAGACATGAAGCACTGCCTGTGTTCTTTCTCAGCTCTTCACTGGCCAATTAGCTACTTCTCAACTCAACATCACACTCCAGTCGCATTCTACAGAGGAGAGAGTCACAAACAACTAGGTGACCGGGCGCTCGTCGTCCTCAGATCTGAAGTCGTTTTTGCTGGTCTGTATGGATGTTTCATATGGAGCTCTATAGGTATCTGCGAAACAAAGAGGGAGCGAGAGAGAGAAACAGAGCGACGGGTGCATTTGGAAGGGGCCGCTCTTCAGCTGAGCGGAGTTCAACTGGGCTCACTAATGAGGTTTCAGTGAGGGGTGAAGTGAAAGGGAGGACAAAGAGGAAATGTGCAAAATAGAATTAGAGAAGGTAAAGATGGAGAGGAAGGGAGAGAAATGGAGGGAGTCCTCAACAGTCGTCTTAATCGATTCCCTCCTTCCAATTTCGCAGGATTAGCCCACTTCCTCTCAGGGTCCTTTATTGAGGAGCAGCCAGTGGGAGTCAGGACTCAGATCAATAGAGAAAAAGAACAGTCTCCAGTCTTCCCTTTGCCCTCCCTCTTACTGACCCTCTCTGTCTGACTCTCCCTCTCTCCATCTCTCCCTCTCCCTCTCTTTCTTCACCTGTTAAACCCTTTGATTGAAAGACTACCACAGCGACTGACTTGAGGTTCATAATGAGGATGTTTGAACATAATAGTCTCCTTTCTGTCCTTGGAGGGGGAGGGGGAGCAAGTGTTGGATTTCCACCACTGTGCAGCTCTTGGCCTCAATAAGGCAATTGTTCGTCCAGGCCCAGAAGGGGTGCAGAAAGGCAGACAGTGGGTCTGGCTGCAGAAGTGGGCACACTCAGGTCACCATGCTGAGCAGGTCCCCATGATTGATTGTTTGTGGCTCAGTTTGTGCCAACATGGAAGGGGGTTGTGGGTAAGGTGACCTGGGCTCTCAACAGGAGGCTGAATACCAGAATACACCCCTCAAAGAGACAGAGTGAGTGAGAGCACTGGAGGGGGATTACCTGGCAGTGAGGTAGAGGTGAGCTGTGTCATTTGCATCTTCTGTCCTTTACATAAAAATTGTGTGTGAGTTTGTGTGTGTGTGTGTGAGTACTGGGGTGGTAGAGCAGTTGGGATGAGAGGGCGAGGAGGGTCTTAGAAAAAGCCCCTGCATGCAGATGCCGAGTGGCTGCACAGTTCATTGATGCGACTCCCATTAAAAATCCCTCATACCCTCAATAAAAAAGGACTTAACTGGCTCTACCATCAGCTGGAAGCGTTCAGATCGGCTCGCCAGACAATCAATTTCCCCCAAGCGCACAGAGCTTAGCGGGAGAAACGGGAGGCGGAGAGCGGGATGTTTCCATTATCACAGCCCGCTCTGTGTCTGGACTCGGGGGGGTTGGGGCGGGGTGAGGTACTGTAGAGTGGGGAGTGCAGGGGAGAGAAAGGAGGGAGCGGCAGAGGGAGGTGGGGAAAGACAGACAAGTAGAGAAGAGAGGGAGAAGCAGAAAGGGAGACAGAGAAGCTGGCTTTTCAAAAAGCCATTGACCGCCTGCCCTTAAAAATATCATATTGGATTAGCCTCACAGAGACGGCCTTTTGAAATTTTTTTTCTTTGGCCGTAGAATTAAAAGGAGTGCAGAGCATTACTTGAATTATAAATCATAGGCACTTGCTTTCACTGCGCCCAAATTCCGCGCATATGTGGCTGCACTCTCCAGCGCCAGCCCCTGTCATTTTTAATTAAATCCCCCCTTATGGGTGACATTTGTAGCTTGCCCCCTCCTCCGCCCTCCCCTCCACGTCTCTCTACCACTGCCCTAGATGGAGACATGAAAGGCAGAGACGGCAGCGGAGCCAGGGCCTCTCATCGTGTTGTGCCCCAGAGAGAGGGCACCCATCCAGACAGATGAGAGAGAAAGGCCCTGAAAGGGGAGAGGGGTGAAGGGATGCCGCTGACCCTGGCCACCCTCGGGCAGTTGCGACCTCCCTGACTACCCATCCCTCTCCTTGATCATCGTCCTCTACTGTGGCTCTGAAGGTAGCAGGGGTGAGTGCAACAGCCCTGCTCCTGGAGGGGAAAGAGAGTGGCACCAGTCCTGTGATGAGTAACACCGAGATAGCTGGACAGGAGGCCCAGCAGCCTCCCCCACTACCCTTCCTCCTCCCTGGCCCAGACAGCAATTACTCTGCCGCATGTCAGCTAAAGAATAACAGGTCCAGAATCCCTCAATTGAGAGGTTGATGGGGATATTTCTGCCTGGCTACTTTCCAAAATAATATCCTTTCAGATTTCAGCAGGTTTTCATTTGTTTATTCATGACTTAGCAGTTACATTTGTGTCATGGCATGATTCTAAGAATGCGACTGTCAAAGAGGGTGCGCACGTTTGTGTTCTTTATCCAGGCCTGCTGTAAATTCTCTCATTAACCACACAGCTGACTGCCACTCCCATATTTGTCCTGTGATTGGCTCAGACTTTGGGCTAAACCTGGGTGTTCCCTCCTGTATCTAACCCCAGCGGGGCCTGGCTGAAACTCATATGCGCACACGGTGATCTAGCATACTTTTGGCTACATTGCAATGACTTATGTAACCCTAATTAAGACAGGAACTATTTCACGTCATATTGAATGCATCTTCAGTGAAATCAAACTCAATCAATAGGTGTCCAGAATTTGTCTCCAAATGTGAGTTATAACGGAAACGTGCACACATGTACTCATTGATTCACGCAAGCACACCTGCAGCTGTAGCCCTCTGTCACAACACCCAGGAGGCCCGAGGTGCCAATCAGCCAGGTGTAGATGAAAAATTCCCAGAAGGCCTGATATCCGAGGTTCATGCCCTGCCAGACCAGGTTCAGCCTTTTTCCAGCTTGATCGACAGAGACAACCCGGCCATGTCACACACAGCCTTAGGACATGACATGGAGGTTCGCCTGGGGATTGTAGTTTTCCTAATAGCTCTGTGCCTCTACAGGCAGAGCTGCCAGAGCCATTAGTTTGCTTTGCTTTTAGCAGCTTCTCTTCCTAAGCCACACTTCCAGCGAGAGGGAACGTGCTCAGGTAATGACCTCCAGCCACCTCTCCTTCCCTGTTGTCTGAGGCAGAGTGAGATATAACAGGGGAATTAGCTGGCCATATCAAATTGCAGCACGTTACTGCAGTAGTTGTTATGCGGGTAAAAGAAATGGGGATAGCGTTTTCAGTTGAATATTTAAAAGTGGTCATGAGCAGCAGCAGAAATAACAACCTTTTTTCCTGATTGCCTCAGTACCCTGGAGGTGGGGGCATGAAGTGGAACTGGGGGAAAAGGAATGGAGACAGAGCGAGGGAGAGAGAATCTGCATGCACTTGACCTTTTCCCACTGATTGAACTACTTCGTTTCAAACTCCCATTTGGAATTCCACAGAGTGCCCACAGAGACTGTCATTATTCCACAGTTTGCTGCAGGGAAGCAGAGGTCATGAGGTATTTTTCATACTGAAAGGTGACTGACAGCTATCCACGGCGTGCCTCCTCCCGGATGCCTACTTATGCAATCTGATTTTGAGGATTACTGGGTTTGCATCGCCACATGAAATGTGTCATTCACACTTTCATCCCATTGTGATATTGCAAATAAAATGAAGAGGATTAGCAGAGTTTCGCTTTATTTAAGAGGGACAGCCATGTGATATAGGTTGTACTAGCCTTACCTCATGCAAACTGCAGGCTCTTCTGTCATGTTGGCGTCTCAGCGCTGGCACACAGAGGATCATTTCCGGCTGGCGACGTCCCACAGAGCCATGCCTTCCCTCTGCCCTCTGCCTTCTGCTGTGAACACAGGGGGCGAAGCAATCTTATTGCCTTGGGAGGTGAGCTTGAGGAAGAGGGGCTCTGCTTTAGTTTTGGTCACAGCGGGATTTGGGTTGAAAAACAGGTTCCTGGTTCCAAAGCCTCAGAGTTGGCATTTGGGCGTCCCAGGTGCAAGGCATCGACACCCTCTGTCTTCGCCTGCCAGAGAGTAAGGAAGGGTTGGGGGATGTGAGCGAGGGTACAGAGAGCGTCCAAAGTCCCTTGCTGTCCCACAGGAAATGACACGCATCCTGTGCCATCACAGAGCTGAGCCCACCACAGACTGACCGTGAGAGGCATTCAGGAGGTGCTGCTGCATGCTCCTGGCACGCTCATACTGTTTTTGTGTGGTCTCTTCATTACAAAATTTAAGATAAATATGTAATTTGGGTCCTGTGTGTGGGTGGGTGGGTGTGTGGGTGTGTGGGTGTGTGTGTGTGTGTAGGAGGAAAGGTTTCATTATCCTTTTAAATAGATTTTCAGCCTTTTATTATTCTACTCAGTCCAGTCACTCCATCCAAATCATCAAATCACCATGTTTCTTTCTGTATTTGATTTGTGGTCACACTGAGTTACAAATTGGTAAATTTGCCCACACATTGTAACCTCTGGGTCATGATTGAAATTCGCAGAAATTAAATATTGATGAGTAGGTTGTCTCCTGTAAAGAGTGCCATTAAGATGGAAAAATTCCTAAGAAGTGTTGCGTGAGTAAATTAGAATTACAGAGCCAACAACAGTAGACTTTGGTGTTTTGGTCTCAAACAGTTGTGTATTTCCACCAAATTTTAATACCATCCCTGGCTGTGGTTTTCCAGTCCACTCTAATAGTGTAGAGCGTTTGGCGGAGAAGGCATGGGAGTGCAAACTGGCCACAGCACAATGTTGAAATCATCGCTCCTGTGAGACTATTTACTACACTTTCTGTGGTTTGCTCGCCAGGCTCATTCTCATGAAGGCCATCTTCACATGCATCAGTTGTAGCATCATTTTAGGTTTGAGAATTTATTAATCACATTTGCGTGGGAATAGATTTTAGACCTTTGGCTGTTAGGTCTAACTCTGGACTTCTAGTCCTTTGGACAGACTTTCAACCGCTAACTTTTCACTAACCGTAACCTTCGAGGGAAATCTATAAACCCTGGCCTGTATTTCTAGCTCCACCACGGTCCAATACATGGATAAAATGAAAGTACATTAATTAAGAAACATTACAGATTTTAGCTTTAAGCAATACTTAAAATAAAACACATTGCTTCTGTTAAATCCCTGCCTCCACAACTCCATTGACATTAATTCTTTCAAAATCTTTTTTCATCTTACTTATAATGTACCCATCTCCTCTCCTCTCCTCTCCTCTCCTCTCCTCTCGTTGGCATGTGTACTGCAGCCCAGTGCCTTGTTGTCTGTGCAGTGTTAAATATTAATTGGGAATCAGTGGAGGACTTGTCTCCTAAATGATAGAACAGAAGGGCCCAGGCTTGCCTCAGGCAGCCTGCAGGCGCCTTTCTTCTTCCATTTACCTGCAGGCCCGCGCACCAGCACTTTCTCCAGTCTGACAGGCCTGCCCAGGCGCCTCCAGCCTCCCCTCATCTCTCCCACACTCTCCTTTTCTTCCTCCTTCTCTGCTCTCTGCACTGGTTCCTTTTCTTATCTCTGTGTGTGCTTACAATCTCTACCTCTGGGGTCCTTTACTCCAAACCTGTGTGTGCGTTTGTGTTATTGCTGTGTCCATTTGAGTTTGTGCATGGCTGTGAATGCTGCTAGCTCTTGGCTGTACATGTAGCCCTTTGAGAAAATAATGTCACAACGTGACATATTCTCTTAAAGACAGGACGGGGAGGGCACGGCATAAATCTTTCAGGTCAGGATTTTAGCTCGTTGTATTTCTCTCTTGGCACTGTGTCCTGTGCTGCTCTCTGCCTCATCACTGAATAGTTTAATCTCTGTTTCTTCTTCCTGATGTTTCCCCATAACTGGCCTCACAGTCTGTCTTTCTTTCTTCTGTGAGCCAATCTTTGTTCCTTTTTATCAGCCTTGTCATCTGTAGAGGTGTACCAAGACAAAACAACCGGCACCAGCTGCTTCTCGGTGCACTGGCTAGCTCTAACTTGTGGATGACCCTCCTGCACTGAGCTAATTAAGCTGCGGAGGCTTGTTTTGGAAATCATACCAGTCTAACCTGTTGTTGTATTTCGACTCTATCTGTTTGCACTGGAGCAAAGCTTTCCATAGTGTTCAGTGAGGGTATATTGTAAAGTGGCAGGGCTGAATGTAAAATGGAAAAAGCTAGAGAAGGAGGAAAGGGGAGCAGAGAGGCAGGGATATAACTGGAGGAGAGTAGGGGGTGGGGTTGACTTTGATGCCATAGGAATGAGTTCACAGGCTCATGAACATAGGCCTAATCGCACATGACAATATCGGCTGGTGTGCCAGTCGCAACGCATAACCACCCCGTTGCTTGTGCTGACTCGGGGTATTTGCTGATAAAGCTCTGCTTTCTAGACCATGCTGTATGCACAATGAGGGTGGCCCAGGCAGGCCTCAGGGTTGGCTCGTCACAGGCAGCCCACAAACCAGGGGCTAGGTCCCCTCATCTATACAGAACCATGCACTCTATTAAGCCCTTTGGCCAGACTTGATTATTAAACAGAGAGCAGTTTTGTGATGAATATAGTTATTTTTTCCATTTATAATCCATTATGTTGCCCATCCAGGGCCATAAATTATTGCAAATGGAAAGAGCCTGGTGAAATGAGGTCGTGGTGGGCTCTGTTCATGGTGTGAAATATTCAGGATTGATATTTTTCTATTCAAATGCCTTTTTTTTTTTTGGTCTGTCATGGGAACAAACATGGAGGCCGTTCCTTTTGTTTAGCCGTTTTGCTTATGGAGTGCACTGTGTAGTGTGCGGTAAACATGTTGCCCCAGTTTCTGTATTTGTTTGGTGCACGAGTGTCTGACTTGGCTGCTGCTGGCCTGCATTCCTTTGTGGCTCAAAGTGGACATAAACTACCCACTGGTGTTGTTTTTGCTGGACAGTCAGCTAGATCGTCAGTAATTAACACGTGCAGTGATCTTTGAATTAAAGGGGGATCCGATGCTCTGTGGTCTTTCATGCACGTTTTCTTGCATTAAACTCAATATAAGGCCAACAATGTAAGATATCTGCTTAAGTATTTCTGTTGTTTATTTTTGTCTTTTCAAATGCTATCCTCCCAAAGGTTAGTGTTGAAAATAACACTTTTAATTCCAGAGAGACGCAGTAGGTCTGTTGTAGTGCCTGTGGTGTTAATGGGGCAGGAATGCAGGACGAGTGCTTTCCCACGCTGTTAGTTTTCTTCTGTCGGGCGTGTTTGAGACGAGGCTCTGGGCTGGCTAGGCTCTGCTAATGCAGCCAGAGTGCAGACAAATGGAAAGTGACACTTGTGTGTGTAGAATGGTATTTGTGGTGACGCTTTGACTACAGATAATAAAGTGTTCGCCCTGAGGTGATTTCACCCGGCAAGCACCCCAGATGAAACTCACTTACTCAGAGAGGGAGACGGAAGAGACAGAGAAGGGGGATGAAGAGAGAGGGGGGAGGTGGAGAGACAGAGAGGGAGGATGAGGAGACAGAGAGAGGCGATGGAGTGAGAGAGGAGACAAAGAAAATATAGAGATGAGGTAAAGAGGATGAAGAAGATGAACAAAGCAGCAACAAGATTGCGAAGACATTCAGAGGGAAATCCAATGCACTAGGGGTCAGGAGGTCAGAGGTGTTTCCCTTTGACTCCACCTGGCTTTTTTATATTTCTTAATTTTGATGACGGTTATTGATGTAGCCCTAAAAAGAGAAAGGATGTCAGGTTCAACTGGAGGCTAAAATGTTTGGATCAACTGTTGTTAGCAAGATCTGTGTGTGTGTGTGTGTGTGTGTGTGTGTGTGTGTGTGAGTGTGTGTGAGTGTGTGTGAGTGTGTGTGAGTGTGTGTGAGTGTGTGTGAGTGTGTGTGAGTGTGTGTGTGTGGCCATGTGTACAGAGGAGTCCTTCAGGATCAATCAATTCTCAGTAATTTCCCCTACAGCCCATAAAAGCCAGGTCTGTCTGGAAGGAGCATGAGGTTGCCACATCAAACCAGCTAATTAATTTTCATGGCTGATTCAGTAACATCTGGCTTTAGAGATAAATTCTAACGAGAAAATGTAAACATGACAGTGTCCTGGTGGTATAATATTTCACATTTCATGGGAGAAAACCTCCATATTAGAAATCTAATTAGCTGTTTTGATCTGAGACATTGTCAGCCATTACATTATGCACATATGTGGAACTATATAAGAATTATAATAATAATAGATAAACATTTTGTGCGGGAAGTGAAAACGGATCTTGGTTTTCTTCTGCTCCTTCCTGGTGTTATCTATACCTGCGGAGCTCATCTGCGTCTCAGCGTACTGTATTAACTGCACACGTGTACCGCTCACTGCAGACTAACTAAATGACCTCATGCTTCAGTCTGGGTGAGGAGGAAGCCCAAATTAGGCTCTCAATTTGGTATTTCTTCCATCTGCTTGTGCAGGAAATAGATAGATTAAATCTAAGATGAGATTGGGTTTAATGAAATGAAAGATTAGATTTGGGAGTTTTGTCCAAGTTTTTTTTTTTTTTTTTTTTTTTTAAATCTCTTTTAATGATTAAATCCATTTTTGACATTGTGCCATGTCTGCGTGCTTGTGAAGGATCAGCGTACAGATTGCTTTAACATTCTCATTATCCTCTTTGCTATTTGTGAAACATGCTGGCAGGTTAAAAACCCAATATGTGGTTGCAGTATGGCACCCCCTATTGAAAAATGTAGTCCAACCACTGATTTTGTTTACACAGTTTTCCATTTGATTAAATAATTTTCTTGCTATTTAGTGTTTGACAGTTAACTGTGAAGTGCAAGGTGTGTTTACTTCTTATAATACAGATTTTTGATTTTAAAGGTTGCACCAAAAATTTCAACCAATAAGTCATCCTCCTCAAAAATAAATGTGAAGAATTAAGAGAAGACAGAGAGTTAGGACCACATTTTCTTTTCCACTGTCTTACAACATGCATTTGCTTGATGATTATGATGACACAAGCAGCCGTGAATTCAGACAGCTCTATCCTCTGAGAAATCATTGCAGTTTGATTTTATCTTTGCAATTATAGATAGCAAAGGCCTGGCAAATAATTGCCTTGATTTTTTTTTCTCTCTGTGTCTTGTTGCACAGAAAAACAACCTTGAGATGAACAGAGGGAGATGAGTGTTCCTAAAAATGGCTTTTCTGATATCAAGAAAGCAGCAGGGTTCCCTTTCCCCAACGTGCACTTGAATTGATTAGTACTCTAGCTGAGGGCATATTCAACATGTCTGCCCCCTGCAAGGCTGCTCTACCCTGTTGATCACTGACTCATACATGTGCTTCCCCTGCTCTCGCTCTCCTCAGGAAGCTCCTGTGGGGCACAGAGTCTTTGATTGACTGGCGGCCGAGTCCACAGGACGCCTCTATTATTATCATCTCTACCTCTGCGGAGGGGCGGGGGCTACGTCCAGGGGGTCTGGCCAACAGCCCCTGCTTTGTGTGCCCGATAGTCAATTAGAGGCATCGCACTGCCGGAGACGAGTGGGATGCAGGGTTAATTGCAGAGGACCAAACAGCTGGCTCTATCAGGGCCCATTGTGTTTGCAGCAGTTGTCACGGCAATTGAGGCCTGGCTGTAATCGCTGACTAATCAGCCCTGTGCCAGATGACACCTCCATTAGCACAAGGCAGGTATTGTTCAGGACGCAAAGCTGCCTCTGGCTTCCCCCCGCCTGCCCATCCTTTTAAAGCAGGCTAACAGAGGTGGGGAGAGGATGTCATAGACCCTGATCCTATCTGCTAAGAGCTAAACAATAGCCGCAAGTCAAGGGTTCCTCCATGGAACAATGCTGTTGAATCTGCCCTTTCTAGGCCGCCACACATTTGACCTGTCAAACTCCTTCCAGGCTGAGGGATTCTGACGTGAAACATTTGAAGAGTGTTTTAGCCATGAATTATTAATTTGAATAACTTCATTACAATTAGGGCGAAGTGTCCATTAGTGGTGGAATGTAGTGAGAGTCTGTGGGGAAAAAAAGGGGCACTCTGATGGCCCAGTGGTCTATAACGTGTACCACATAATTGAAGAATTTTGCTTTGAATCCTTTGTTGCATGCAACTCCTCACCAAAATAACGAAGAAGGGACCCGTAGCGGCATGTAAGTTAAAAGGACACACGATCAGCACAGCAGCTAATGTTCCCTGTTGGCTCACACACATTTAACAGGGACTGTCCCTCTCAGGGGAAATGGCTCCCAATGACCGTGGTTGATGTTGGACTGAATCTGACCCCATGTTTTCTTTCATCTCTCTGGTAATCTCTGCTCGTGTTGTTTGCCCTAACCTCATCACAGACGGCTCTTGTTTGTTTGTCCAAAGTTAATGTGCACTATGCACTCGGTGGTCTGTGAAAACTTAATTGCAGTTCACCCAATCAGGCCTCTCCCTTCATTTAAACAAGCACTTTTTTCCTCAGCTCACCAATGTACATGGTCAGAGGGGATCAAAGCGTGTGGTAAGTAGGGATACAGGCTTGCAGGAGTGAGTGAGAAGCCGTCGAGGGCTTTTTGATGTGTTGGAGCGTTTTCTCCACTAATAAGAAGAAACTTCTCCAACCTGCTCATAATTTTACAACACTTGGAACACTAATAAATGGGAGCAAGGGCATCTCAGGCAGTTCTCTCAGACTTTTTCCTCTGCTTATTCATTTAAACCTCTAATTAAAATGCAAAGCATTCTCATGGTCCTCTGGATTTGGTGCTGCTCTCTCACACAGCCTCTGACTCCCTATCTCCTCTCCCTTTTTCTCCATTCCCCTGATCCCCACCCCACCCCACCCCCCTCTTTCCACCTCACCTAACTCCCTACTCTCATACTCCCTCTGTCTGCCTTTGCTTCTAGTGATCAACACAATTTGACCTCTCACTTGGAAGAAGTGCACAGAATTTAATGGATTTTTTACAGTCTAATCTAACCAGTTCCCTCTTTATTGCTGTTTTGTACCCAGTGGACCTCATCTTTACCAGGCCTCCCCCTCCACCACCTCTTCCACCCTCACACCAAGAAAATTAGTTCATCAGAATTCAAAATGTACTGCTCGCTAATTAAAGGAGTGTTAATTGAGTGTTCAGAATTGGGTACCCCCTTCACCAAATGCACACAGACACATTCACACACACACAGACTCACACACACACACACACACACACACACACACAAGCACACAAGCATGCATGCACACGAGCACACATGCAATCACAGTGACAGCACGGGGTACACCAAGGACGTTGCGCTTGGGGAGTTTCATGCCAATCAAAAATGGAGAGAAAGGAGAGTGCCCATCCTCCAAGTGAAATGGGATTTTGAGATCATATCATGGCCTACTGCAGCTAAGTCCAGCTCTGTGCTGCCATGTTATCCTATCCCATCCTTGCTATCTCTGTCTGACCGCTGGAGAGTGTAACACTACACAGATAGCCTCTCTCACTGCGTGCATCGTGCTAATGAGGGGTGGCATTTAGAGATGTGCTTCTCTGACACATGGGCATTGTGTGCCAGGCACTGGGTGATTAAGGACGAAGGTCAGCCCATTAATTGCCTCCCTGCCATCTTCTCTCCCTGGCGCGTGAGCTCTCAGAACTAATGCATGCGTTTGCCTGAGCTTTTATGTCATCTCCAGTGCAGTTCATTCATGTGCTTGCTTTGTTTACATTCTTTTTATATGAAAGTTTTTTTCTTACTTATTGTAAAAGGAGTGCTAGCCCAGGTTTCCCTGTTCATTTACTACAGGCTGTTTCATGTGCTTGTGAGTGCACATAGCCTCCTGCTCACAGGAAGGGAAAAGGCATATTCTTCCATCCCCAGGGGAAATAATTAATCCTTACAAGGCTGTCGCATGTCGAAATGAAGCGAGTGTGAAGCATTTAGCCCAGGAGGCATTGCAGGCTGTCGCCCGCACAGGCACCTGTTGTTGTCCCTGCCCTACATTTCATGAGAGAGCGCTGAGCAGAGGATAACAACATGCTCCACTGATGGCAAGTGAGACACACAACTGCAGTTGCAGGTTTGTGTGTGTGTATGCATGTGTGAGCGTATGTTTTTTGCCTTTTTCCCCTTGTTATCATACATTGTGTTTTCATGCACGACCACGCTGCTAAAGACTGTGCACAGGTGCAGGAAACCCCCTACCTTATGAGGAGGTGAGGGCTCACACAAAGGAGGCAGTGTTGGCTGCCTCAGAGGGTGTTTATCAGCCAGCACCATCTGTACGCTGCTGCTCATAGCTATGATCTACTGCAGCCTAAACCAATAAGTCACAGAGCACCAGCCTAAAAAGAGACTCTCTCCTTTAACCTCCATGTCCTCACTTATAGACTTACTGCTCTGAAGGAGAGAGATGTGGAGACCCTGCACATCAAACACACAGTGTGTATAACAGTGTGTGTATGAGAGTGAAATTACACCCCGGTTTGTGGCCATACTTACTGTAATCAACTTTGCTATAAAATTTATACCATGGAACTTTTTAAAGAGGAAGCTGGAATCAGAAGCATCCAGATGCTCATTTGCCTCCTCCTCCTCTTCTTCCTTTATGCCCGTGGGTTCTAATAACCGGAAGCCTTTGTGGAGCTGAGATGGGTTTTGTAGGCCTGAAAGGCCTCTAATCCCTGTGGCCTGTGAAGTGTGAAACCCTTTGATGCCAGGTTGGTGTGCCAAAGGCTCTGCCTATTGACAAACAAGGGCCAAGCTGGGAAAAGACGGAGGGAGAGGGCTTTCGCGTCTCTCTCAGAAGAAATGCAGGCTCAGGCATGGAAAATATGGACTCAGTCAGTGAGAAGGAATAGAATTAGCCACCCTTTAATGAATTGCCTGGCTGTTTTTATAGTTTTTTTTCCTCATGTGGCAGTAATTAGGTGGAATGATGGGCATATTGCAGCTGGGGGCTCATAGGGGCGGCAGGGCACAGGCCCTTGATATGCCTGAAAGCCAAGTATCTTTCCTCATTTAGACCATGTGATGATCAAAGACTTTTTTTTTGCCCTTATGTAAAGAAGATCAGAAAAAATGCTGCCATTCCATTTGCATGTGGATCAGCAATGTGCTTTGAAATGAGCATGTTTTTCTCTTCTGAGCAAATGAAATAAGTCTTCTGTCAGTTTTCCACTGCAAGTCAGAACATCAAAGCAAATGGCACTGCTGTCACCAGGGAAGCAGAGTTTTGCCTCAGTAAGGTTGGTTAGATCTTAGATAGACTGGACTGGCACCCTCAGCCGAGCCCATTAGGATGGCACCAGGTCGCCTCAGTCTGATTATAACTAAGTCATTAAAGCTCGGACCTGTTTACTAATTTAAATCCAAATTTGAATTATATTGTTTCTGATTTAGAAAGCATGTTGTCTGCAGGATGAACCTAACTGACTTGAATAGGTCTTGTACAGTATTTGGCTTGGGATTTTCACAGTCTCTTCCCTCCGCTGTTAAATTCCCAATTTATTTCTTTTATGATATGGATCTTGTAGATTTAATCATTTTCACAGTTGGAGACCCATAGGGTTGTTGAAATGAACTCCTCATGCTATCTGTAATGGGAGCAAAGAAATGAGAATTGTGACTACTTGGCTGTGGAGTCTCTTTAAAATGATTTTGCAATCGGAAAGGAAATGGAGTGAGTCCTAGTCACAGCCCGCACCCTGCAGACTCCTTAGGTCGCCAGGACATTTGCTGACGGCACAGTTATGGCAGTTAATTTTTGTGCATTTTGTTAGCTTTTGCATAAAAATGTCATTTTTGAAGGGGCTGCAAGTCATTTGTGGCAGCTGATATATTGCTTGTAAATTGAGTTCTTTTCCCCAACCCCCCACCCTTTTTGTTACACTGAGCTAAGTAGCCATGAAATTGCCTGAATAATGTCGTTTAAATCCAATCTCACCGCGGCCCCTCACCTCCATGCCCAGCCCCCAAACAATGACACATGGTGGGATTTTAAGAAATTGCCATTTTCCTGTTTGCCACCTCAATTCACAATGGCCAAGCCGTGGCTCATTGAGCGAGGACCATTGCTAGACTCACTCGCCACGTTTACTGCCGAATTGAATTTTGGGCATTGTAGTGGTTTCATATGGTGGCACAGAGCATTTACATTGAGATGTATATTCATCTTTGTACCTGCCTTTTGTCTGTTCTGTCATCTTATTTTGTAAATGTAAAGGCGCATAATAACAATCTACAGTACATGAACAACACATAAAAGTACACAAACATAAAAGCCATCTTTTTGCTGCTCTTTACCAATCATTGAGGTATTTCATAGTCAGACAAGGTCAAATCATAATTGATTTATTTGATCTCAATATTGGTGTGTTTCTGTCTTTTTAAGTAATTTTCAGCATGCGCTCAACTGCAAACCAATTTTTCAGTTTTATCCTTGACCAAATTGCAAATAGCAATGCTCTAGCATTCTTGACTCGGCTCTGGTCGGATATAGTTCACCTTAACCAGGCTACTAATTCCCCTGAGATGTTTAATTGGGTTTTTTTTTTTTGAGAGGGCCTCTTCGCGTACTCTTGGACTGAATAAATGTGGAAATTCTGTGGCCAAGGGTAAGACCCAGTAAGTGATACCACTTATAAATCTCAAATGTGCCACTGCAATTAAACAAGCTTTTATCCCCTCCCCTCCGTCCCTCCTTGCCTAGTATCCAAGGCTAACCCAATTCAATGCTAAAGAGAGTCCGAATTAATTTCACAATGGACTGATTTAACAGCGCCTAAGGTACCAGGCTTTGACAGAATGAGTTTTTAAAAAGATCCATTTGTCTAGGGATGAACTTCCACAGGAGGGTGTGAAAATGAGATGGGAAGAAAACTGAAATGGAGGAGGGGAGTGATGGAACATAAATGAATGCCAGTCCTGATTTACAATTTGAAAACTCTGTTTTCTGTTTGAGTCTTTTTCTGCTGTGTGTCTGCTCTTTACATCTGGTTTTATTCACCTGCTCTTGTAGGACACTGACATTTTTTAGTCCGTTTTAAATGTAGTCGCTGCTGCCAGGTTTTACTCTTGTAGCAGAGTGGTGGTTACTGCAATTGATTGATTGATCTGACTTTGTGGCTGCCATAGCTGTCGGCTCCTTCAGTATTCCTTGTTATTAAACCCCTCGTCTGCTATTCTGTTCCTCTGCACATGCAGCCATCTGTGTTTTCTTTTATTGCAATTGCTCATTTCAGTCATACTTTTTTTTTTCTGTCTTGTAGGTGAGCTGGTGGTGCCCATACATTCCCCACGCTACCCCACAGCAGCAGAGCTTGATGCTTATGCTCAGAAGACGGCCAACAGCCCTCTGTCCATCAAGATCTTCCCCACCAACATCAGGGTTCCTCAGCACAAGCACCTTAACCGGACTGTGAATGGATATGACACCACAGGGCAACGCTACAGTCCCTACCCGCATGTTCACACAGGGGGCTACCAAGGCCTGCTCGCCATCGTCAAGGCCTCCTCTTCATCATCATCATCGATATCCAACTTTGGCCCTTCAAAAGGTGTTCTCAAGAATTCTGAAGGCAGACGGACTAAGCTCTCGCCAGCCCACATAGCTGTTGCTCCATACCCACCCCCAAGTAGTAGCACTTTAGCCAGTGGCCATGGCCAAATGGTATACCATACTGGGCCCTCAAAGCCTCCAGAAGGACCCGGACTGTCGGTTCCCCCAAATGTCACTGTAGCTGGCTCAGTGATTCCTGTAACAGGGGGCCGAGGCCTGGCCCTGCCCGCACAGTCCAACCTCCCCTCCATCCAGAGCATCATCTACCAGATCAACCAGCATTGCCAGGCCCAGGCTCTGCAGCAGGTGTGCCAAGGGGCTGCCACTGCACCATCAAATTCCAGCCCCTCCAAGCAGGGCACAACTGTCATGGGGCTCTCTTCTAGCTCCTCAGGTGGAGGCTATGTGGTAGGAATGGGTCCCCAGGCTAATTTGGTGTACACAGGGCCTGGGCTGCCAGCTCAAAATGTAGATGGGATGAAGACTGGTGTGTACGCAGATGGTATGGACTATATCCTGTGGCAGAAGCAACAGCAGCAGCAGCAGCAGCAACAACAACAACAACACCAACAACACCAACAGCAGCAGCAGCAGGCTGTGCTCCGCATGTACAGCGGAGGTAGTGGAGGTGGGGGCGCCATCAGCAAATCCCCTGAAACTTGTGTTCCAGGGGGAGGGATTATGGCAGCCCAAATGTCCTCCTCTTCTTCCAGGCCTTACCACCTGACAGCGAGTGCCAGTGGAGGAGGCGGAATGGACAAAGTCAGCTCTTCCCCTTTGAACTGTATGGGTATGCATGGAAATTTCTCAGTGGGTCAATACTTTGCCCCACCGTGGAACAGTGTGCTAGTGACTCCCGACAGTGACTGCTACAACCCCCAGGAGCTTTTGGGTAGCTCCACAGGAGGGCCAGCCACAGGGCACAGAGAGATGGGCTATCCCCACCATCACCACCACTACCACCACCATCATCACCCCGCTATAGACAGCGGGGGAGGTTTGTGCTGCAGCCTGCCCAGTAAGAGCATGTGCAACACGTCGGTGCTGAGCAGCAGCTTACAGTCTCTGGAGTACCTGATCAACGACATCCACCCACCCTGCATCAAGGAGCAGATGCTTGGCAAAGGCTACGAGACTGTATCTGTGCCACGTCTGTTAGACCACCAGCATGCACACATCCGCCTCCCTGTTTACAGATAGAGGGGGAAGAAGAGGAGGAAGAGAATCAAGAGTTGGGAATTTGTGAAGAAAATCAAAGTTAAAGAACAGAGATGTTTTCCTGGGTACAGATTGTCAAGTGTGGCACTGCTTTAACTAGCGTGGGAGCTTAGAGAAGAGCAGTTGTTGTGCTGTGTGACCCTAGATTTGGTGGTTTCAAGGCAGGCTGTGGGAATCCCAAATATGAAAAGGTGGTAGTGAATGCCAGTGGGAGAGAAAAGGGATTTCAAGATTCTCCAGATGTTCCATTGTGTGGTTTGCCAATAGGAATTTTGGATTGATTTATTTTTTTCTTCAGTTTTTTTGTTGTTTTAATTGCCTGAAATTTTGTGATGAGAATCAATAGGTTGACATGAAGTGCATACGCCACTTGTATTCCCCCTCCAAATACTATGGATGAAGCTACTGTGTAGGTTGTCACTGAAATGGTCTCAAAAGGGCCAGAGTTTAGGGCTGCTCTCAAAATCCAAAACTCTGTAACACACATAAACACACGCATAGACAAACGCATACAGATATGCAGAGGTACTGATACAAGAGGAAACTAAAATTATAGGCAGTACTCAGATGGGTATGTACAAGGATCATAAGGTTGAATTTAAAAGGATAGTACAATATTAGTTATTATTGCTGTTATAATTGATACATAAATTGCACTGCTTGAATCTTGTTAACTTTGAAGTTTGGAATTGGGTAGTTTGGATATGATATATTTAAGAAACTTGAAAAACTTGAACCTATTTTTTGTTGTTTTATATATTTGTAGGTATATTATATGCATCGGCTGCTATGGGGAAAAGTGTCTCAAATGCTCTTTTTATTTTATTTTTTTCCCACTTTTGTTTTTATGGTTTAATAATTCCTCCTCAAGCTGATGTGCAGTTTCTTATGTCCTGGTGTGAGGCATAGTCGCTGCTTTGGTTCTGTAAGAACCTGGTCGGAGAGCTCTTTTTCCTAACCAACACTGGAATCTACAATAAATCTTGAAATACTTATTTAAAAAGAAAATGTTGCAAAAAAATACAAGAAAAAGAAATGTTACAATGAAGAATGTGATTGGGAGGTTATCTACATAACCTTACGTGTATGTTTATGCGTGTATGTGGCTGAGTGCATGCGCACGTGTGCATTTTAGTTTGTGTTCTTCAAAATCCTCAGACTTTTTTTTTTTTTTTTTTTTTACTGTGTCATTACAATATTTTTACCACCAAGACTGAAAAGCTGATTCACCAGTCCCATGAACATTATATCAGAGTAATATACAGGAGATATTTTGTGCTCCTGTTTTGGAGGCTTTAGATATTCTCTGGAGCTAGAGATCAAGTTCTCACATGACTCCTGTAGTTACAGTGCTACATCCCCTACTTCTGTCAAATGTTATCATAATGACAGCGAGAGGTGGGAATAAATGGGAAGTCCTATTTTGGGGGTACTGTTCACCCCTAATCCTTCAAACTAAAACAAAATGAAAACAATCATGCCCTGTCCTCTGGTGCAGATGAAATGCGACAAAGCTCACTGCTTTTCCTTGTCCATTTCAGCCCCTGGTTGGGATGCATTTGGCCCAGGCCAGGCTTAACTTGATGATTCAGAGCAGTGAAATATTTATTATGACTGTGAGATTCCCTTGAATGTACTGCACTTAAATTACTGCAATGTTTTATTGCCTTGTGGGACTCAAGTGAAAGAGAAAAACTGGATCAGTGCAGCAGTCCTCTGGTCTTAAATTAACATTTCTTTTGTCCGTCAAATTTCAGTGGTAAATTGAATTTAGTAACTGGAGAAAGAGAGCCGGAGCTTTGTTGTGGGGAAATACTGGCATCAGTCTAGATTTATGAAGTGCAATTATTATGACTGTATTAACATTTTTTCTCTGAGCTTACACCAAAAAAATGTAAACTACAGTTGTCAATACATTCCCAATGTACCACATCCCTAATCCCTATCCTTTTTTGTTTTGAGGTGTAAAATAAATTTCTTTAAGAATATATTCAGAAGCCACATCTTGGCTTTGAAGTCTGTCATTATTTTTTAACATATGTCCTCTAGAAGTCAGTCGGAAATTGGGCCCTTGTTTCAGCAGCTCTGTGAGATGCAGAGTGGAGCGTGATGTGTGATGTAGATGCTTTACTGTACTGGAGCTATAAAACCTCTGCCACTGAGAAAATCAAGTATGTTTAATTGATCATCTTTTAATGTTTACACTTTGGCCATCCAAAGATAAAGGGCAGGCAGCATTGTTGAAAAGCAGGAAATAATGTTCCTTTGGTCACTGGCACTCCATAAATAGATCTGTCTTTCTCTTCAGATAACCCTTGCTTAATCTTAACTATGAGCCTTAAATTTTGAGCTGATGGCGTTTGTAGACATGCCACTGTCTTTGAAGGCTGACAAAGATTTCAGTCGAAAGAATACCAAGCCCCTTGGCTTAAATTTGCACAGTAAGCCTCCTTAACATTCCAGCGAAAATTTTTCATGTTGTTTCAACAGCTTAATACCCTAGCCACAGTGTGATCCCAGCATATTTTCTGTCTTGTAGAAATATTTTGACAGATTTACAGATACATCCCGTCCCTAAATCCCCTCCGTTTGGCTTCTGCATCCAAGCATTAAACCCTGTCACATGATGTTGAAGTGAAGAGAAGACACTTGAGGCAGTGGAGTTTCTGGTGTCTGGCCTTTCCCACCAGTGGAGGTCTAAGGCACCAGGCCTCTTTGCTAATGGGAATATTGGGTGACGCCTGGCTGCTGGACACCGCCAGTGGAGAGTATTCATTCGCTCAAAAGGGTTGAAATCAAACCCTTTTCAAATAGCAAGGGATTTCCTATTAGGTAGTGAGAGGAATCTGGCCATTTTGAGCCAAGTTCAACTGGAACAGGGAAAGGATGATAAGAAACAATCTCAGTTTTTTTGCAGAAATGTTTGACTTGATTCCCATGTTGGATTAAATTTAAGGTGGTATTTAGCTGCTTTTATAAGCTTTATGGCTACATTTTCTACTGTACAGGCTCCAAACTGTCTGCCCCCCTGGTCCCTTACACACATTAATGAGCTCCTATTGATGGGATGCATCTTTCCACAATTCCCGATTTGGACAATGGACGCTTAGCCCATATTAGGATAATAGAATTAAATTTCAAATAGATTTGTGCCTGAGCTGATCCATGCACGGCTCACTCAGCTGCAGAGGCAGAGTGGCATATGGCATGTCATTATCTAAGCCCACCCTCCCCCTGTCCGGGGCCAACAGGGTTCAGCAGTGCTTAAACAAACTGAAGGTTAGGACTGGCTGGCTGGCGTTGAAGGGGAGGACAGCGGGGTTTGTAGAAGGGGGGTTGGTGGGGGGGTTGGTTGCTAAATCACAGCCTCCACAACGTCTCAGAGGGCCTCGGCACCGCACCATGGCGCCTGTGCTCAGAGGCCTGCTTTAAAAGCTGGGCTGTGTTTGATCGAGGGGATTTGTTTTCTGTTGGATTATACATGGTTGCTCCCTGCCTGGCTGAGGGGCCCTGTGCAATGTGACAGATCTTAGCAAAAGACAGAGAGAGAGAGAGAGCGAGAGAGAGAGATACAGGGAGGGATTTTGGGGTCAGAGAAGCCTCGAAGCATCAGTAATCAGGATAATTGCCATGTTCCTGGTGCTGGTTTGAGCCTCCCCTCTTTGGCTCTGTGGCCTCATATTCAGATTCAAGCTCTGAGGAAATCACATTCCTCACCCGAAAAACTTATTGTGCCTCAATTTCTAAGTTCTAGTAGGTGAAATCTTCATTTGTTTTTAATGCTTGGAAAAATATGTGAAGTTTTTTTCCCCAGGAAATGATGAATTACACCATCCAACCGCCCTCTGAATGAAGACATTTAAATCTATAACTTATCTCTGTGGCAACTGACTATCGACTGTTAACACATTTTCAAGGGCAATGAGACGCTCACGAGAATGGCTGGAGGGCAAAGTGGAGGGGAATTGACTTATGCAGGTTGTAAAAATCCCTTAGTAAATCCCAATAAGTCCATGAAGACCTTTACCCAGTGCAAAGGTCTAGTCGCATATTATGCACCTTAAATACTGCTGAGAAGGAAGGAGAGCAGAGGGACCCGATCAAAGCAGGGTCAGCTCTTTCACTCTCACAACAGAGGGGACGGGAGGGATAGAGAAAATAAAGGCAGCTGCTCTCTCTGTAGAGTCTTGGCGCTGCTTCTCTAACCTACAGATGACAGAGGGCTGTGGGTGGGGGGAGTGATGTCCCCTCCGCACCGCCTTGGTCAACCTCAGTCCTGTCCCCTGGCTGCCCTTGGGCCCCTGGGGCTCTCATCTTAGAGTCCTTCCCAGCATCCCTCTTTAACGTCTGCAGAAGATAAAGTCATGAGGCCTGTCCTCGCCATTTGGCTCCTTCCTAGCAAGAAAATACTTAAATCAATAATAGTGATGGTCCAGAGAAGGCTTTTATAGTTAACCCATCAGCCTCATAACTGTATTGCACAATTTCATTTAATAAAATGCTGTCTTTTGCCACAGAGTTGGAGCAAATCGCCATCTCTTTAGTGCTCCCAAATAAAACACAACGGGTCACATGTGAGCACCGTACAATTTAAATGTTGTTTTAAGACTTCATTAAATGCAACACAAGGTAAAAATCAGCACAGATCACAAAATATGTGAGGATCTTCTTCCAAAGGCACAGCCCCAGAGCCCTTTTCTAAAAGGCAATGCAGCAGGTTGTAACTCCAGGAGCTTACAGCTTTTTATTTCTTCAGCGTCACAACTATGTATGTTCAGCTGAAAAAGCTTATGGCCTCCAAATATTCATCAAGTTTATGTGGTGGGTATATTTCTGTATCCAATCTAAACACAAAAGTCTGGGGATTTTGCTTTCTTTTTCCTTCCTGTTTCCTTTTAATGTTTGTGTGGCTCTCAGAATGTTCCTGTGGACAAACAGGGCTGTTTTTCCCAAATGATCTCAAATGCACCAACGCTGCCAAAGTCTGAGGGTGCCGCAACCTTGAGAAAATCATATATATGGAAATGGGAAATCTATAAAGCATCTCTCTTATTGTTCTCCCTGCAGTGTTGTATTTATGTTTAAAAAATGATTTTGTCTCCTCAGGATGAAAAAATGTAAAGAATACCTTGCTTTTTTTGAAAATGATAATATATGAGTCTTAGATTTCGAAATAAGAAGTCTGAATATAAAAAAAGCTGTAAAATCCTTTAGTCGTGGGGTTTTCAACTTTTGAATGTGCCTACAGCCAAGCATCCCAGTGATTGCTTACCTTCTACCCCCTCTCCAGTTCCGCAATCTCCCCCTAATCTCCCCACAACCATCATCTTCAATTTGCTGAAACTGCCACTGTCCCCCCTCCATTCCAACGACCACGGTAGATATTTTGTCTGTTCCCTGCTTTTTGTCAATCTCAGGACTGAAGTTTCTTTATTTTAATGTAGATGGTTGGTTTTCATTTGATCTCTCCTCTCTTATGTATTATTGTTTGACATAAGTAAATAAAGCAGATGACTTCTATGCCTGTCTTGTTGCTATACTTATTCATAGTAAATATCTCTTTCTGTCTTTCTTCTCTCTCTCTCCTGCTGTAAACATCTTCTTAAACTATTTTTTTAAGACTCTGGACGAGACCTTACTGTAATGAAGGTAAGCATATTAGTCTTAGGATTCACTTTGCACATCACCGCCATATGCCAGCCTCCACAATCCTGTTGTTCACTTGACCTTTTTCACCTTTGCAGCAGTATATTGTGGCACCACTGACTGTAGGCCTCATAGTTTATGAAAGATGTGTCCTCCGTGCTACCACTGCAAAACAACCTCATCTTAGGTAATCAAAAAACCAAGAAAGAAAGAAAAAAGGGGACAGGACCCTTTTATACTGTGTTTTTTTTTGTTTTTGTTTTTTTTTGGATGAAGACTTATAGAAACTGTTCACAAGCAGAAGCAAGCTAAGTCTATTTACCTGCAATTTACCAAAGTGGCCAAGACAAGGTGTCCTCCTCTAAAGTCAGGACGTTGAAGCCATATAATATGCTGTCTCAAATAACCATCAAAACGCAGCCTCTGATCTTTGTCTCTTAGTGCCGGCCCTTTGCTCCCTACGCCTCCTCCAAAAACACAGAAAAATGACAAACATTAGTGCTTTAGGTCTGCGTTATATCTTAATTTAATTGTTGATTCTAATGCCAAGCCACTAAAAGAAATGATTTTCATGTCATGAGGGATTTTTCCAATAACACATGGTCCTACTCTTAGTCCACTTTCTGAAGATAAGGAACAAATCATACACCCAATTTAAATGTTTAACAACACAGCTACCTTCAAGAACTCAATATTGACGCTTTTTCCTCCTGCCTCTCCTCACTCCCAACCTCTCCACCCACCTAAAACATCAGATAAGCCTTAGACTGATGAGCCAGCTGCCTCCACCAGAGCGTGTGGTACTGGGAGACTGCACACTGATTTCATACACGCTCGCTCAGACAGAAAAAGAGCTCTGTGGAGCAGAAATGCTTCTCTTATTAGCAAAACTCATTCACCTGCACGCCACATTGAGTCCATGGCAATTTCACAATAAATCATGAGAGATGCCTATAGAGGCTGGGCAGCAGGCTGGCGCTGTGCCGTGGCCGTGCCCTCGGCTGTCAGTTTAGACACTCAGAATCATTTCGGGTTCAGCAGCCTCGTTTCATCTTAGATGAACTGAAAGGTCATCACACACGCCAACCAACTAATATGTCTCCGGCTCCTCATCTCCCAGTGATTCCAGTGGTTGCTCATTCCATTTAGAAATACCACACCTTGGTGAAATATTTCACTGGGGATTATGGAATGAATTTCAAGGAATTATTTCAAGGAAGAAAATTAGCACTGACATAAAACTGTGAGAAGGCTGCTCCTGGAGTTTAAGTCTTTTAGGTCTTAACCTGACTGTATCTATTAGCCTAGACAAAGATTCAGTGATGATCCAGCCACCATTTTTGCAATAATAGTTGGTAAAATGATAAGTGCGTGTGTGACCAGTACGTAGGGAGGCTTCCCCCTCTGTATCAGGTTTCTGCACATCAGGCAGACAGTGAACGTTGTACTTGAAGTCATCAGATTGTCTCGAGTGTTGTTTAGTGAATAAAGAATTGAGCTGGCCCAAGTCCAGCCCAGTGTCCGCTTGAGACTCATCAGCCTAAACACCTTAAAGCTTAACTGGCTGGACAATAGCTGAACAATTTGTGCTGCCAATATCTAAGCTAGTTAGTTTACTTAAGACCTTCGGCTGAGACTGTCAACTTTCCCTTATGTGTAGTTACTAAATGAGGGCCGTTACAACATGATCCTGCTTGGCTGTCGCTTGGTTTGTTGAAACACATTTGTGACAGCGAGCACACACATGCTGCAAGCAAGCGAGCCATTTTGTTAACAGCTCACACTTCCTCTGCAAGTGTGCGGTTCCAGAGTTGCTGACAGTGACACTTGCAGGACCAAGTCCTGCCCTACTTAACAGGCTGCAGGGAGGAGGGCAGGCCAAGTTGTCAGCAGCGCTAGGTGCTCACTGCTTAGATAAACCTGGAGGATTAGTGGCCCAGTTAAAGTTGGGGCAAAGAGGATTAGCCTCTTCTCTGAGGTGGTGAGAGATTCCCTGTGTCCTTCAGCACTGCCGGCCTCAGAGAGGAGGAGGAGGAGGAGGAGAAGGAGGAGGAGGAGGAGGAGGAGGAGGGAGGGGGGCAGGAGGAGGATGGGAGGTTAAGGGTGAGGGCATAGTTATCATAAGTGAGAATCATGACTATAACATTTTAAAGAGGAAAAGGGAAGGTGAGATGTAATGTTGAAAGGTGAAGGGAAATGAATCAGTTCATAAATTGTTGCCAGCTTGTGGTTTCATTAGGAAGGCAAAAGCCCATAATTACTGACCACAGTTACAGCGAGGTCAACGAGACCTGAGATCCACAGGATAAAATATTTCAAAAGTGGACTTCATTCCACAAACTATATCTTATTATAGCAATGACATGCAATATTTACGCCCATAATTTAAAATTATATTTGTGCCCTACAGTAACTGCCTGTGAAGACATGGCCAACACTTGTCTGCCTCAGCTGGGATCTCCACATGCAGCACAGCAGAGGAATCCAGAGCTCTGCAGCCATCAGCAGGCAAGAGAAGGAACTGCAGACAAAGATCCAACAAAACTCAAAATCCTTGTAATGAGTTTTTGAGAATTAGGTTTAATGTGGAGTGTAAAGAATTTACATTTTGTAGGAAATACTCTGAAAATCAAAAACAACATGTTTTTCACCTGTAATGTTAAAACCTGCTGGGAAGGATTGTGTTGATAGTCACCAAAAATGTAATTCTTTACAGAACAATATTGTGATATTAGTGGTAGTATAGTACATTTTCCACATGAAACTATTCTTTCTTTATTTCATTTTAATGGCTAATATTTTCAGCACCTCCCCAAATTTGACCTTTCCTCCCAAATTCATATGGGACACTGTGTCTATTCAATCATCAAATAATAAAATCATATTAACAAAAGTTACATTTCTGGTTGACAATGCTCATGAGCAATTGTCTAAGGATAAAATAATTCCATTAATAACTTAAGAACTGATAGGAAAACATCTGAAAAAATGGACATCATAGATATGCAGAACTACTGTACAGACTGCTGTAAGGTTTATAAAAACAAATTCAGTGTTTATTGTTCTGTGCAGCAATGTACAAACAATATAAAAATGGAAAGACATGTCTCTTTATGAACGCAATGTAAACAGTGAACAATGACCTGCGACCTTCAACGGTAATGAATCAGTGAAGATGAATTGTATGGTCTATCTGCTCTTAATCAAACGCTCTCATGTAGTACAATAATACAAATATATGCATACATACAATAGTCGCGCATGAACAACATTCTATATAGGGCAAGGAGCCAATTGCAATGAGAACACTGCAGCACATAATGGCAAGGCCTGAGAGTTGATTATGCAAATTCCCCAGCTGCAAAGGAACAATAACTCTGGAAATTCAAAGACAAACCATAACACGGAAAGCTATTGTCTTGCATTTGCATATTTGCTTGACAACTATAACCTGCTCATCAGGCCCATCTTGTTCATAACAATGTCTTTGTGTTCTTACAATAATGCACACATCAGAAATTGTCATAGTGCATTGTTTCAATTTAAATGAAAGCAGAGCTGCCTGTGCTGGCAGTCCAACACTAACACTTTCATAGTTTTTGAAACTATGTGATTATGGTATAGAAAATGTAGAGAAAATACACTTTATAAAATAGATATATCCTGTTTCTATACACTGAAGCCCCATGGCCTGAGCAAAAAACATTCAAATCAGCATATACAATATAATCTTTATGATACATCATATAGGGACCTCTTCAATATAAAGCAAGCAAATAAAAGCTGACTATTCTAGACGTCTTGAAAAATGTATTACAATATTTTCTTGAAGGAATATCTCCCATTGTGATTATATCTGTAGATGGCATTTCAATCAAAGCTTTTGTTTACACTACTAATGTATTAATACAGTAATTATGCCTCTGCTAGCTATTAAAGAACCCATGACTCTGTTTTCTGTAACACTGTAATGAGTCTGGAAAAGCTGAAATATTTTGACTCTATAAAAGTAAATCCCTGAGTGATCAGCTGCTGATTACTGTGCATTTATAATACGTTTTCTATTTTTCTGTGACACAATTAAAAAATTATAGCTAATTTTGACATTACTTTTATCTCAGGGTTAGTGTTTTTTTTTTTTTTTACTTTATTTGGTGATTTAAACTGTTCAGACATTGTATATCCAGTGTCTCTATGTGCTCAGTACTGTACTATTTACTATATTTTCTGTGGATAAAAGACACATGAGATCTGTGCAAATTAGTTCACTTATTGGTCAAATGGTACCCTGAAGAGTGATCTCACTGATGCTGATTGCTCTCTGCTGTCCTCCTGCTGCTGCAGCACTAGTCATCTGCAGGCGTCAGTGCCTAGGCGTCAGTGCCTAGGCGTCAGTGCCTAGGCGTCAGTGCCTAGGCGTCAGTGCCTAGGCGTCAGTGGCTCCATCTCTAACACCAGATCACGAGGCCGTGGACCCTTACTTAACTCCACCACCCGAGGAACCACTGTGGACCAGCGGTCTGGAGGGGGATAAAAAAAAAAGAAGGATTTTCTTTTATCTGTATGAATAAGTAAGAGTGTGATCCATATGAATTAGTATTTATTTGTCTATGCATTTATTCATGAGAGCACAGTGAGCCTCACCTCGTCTCAAGCCTCTGACGCTCTGCTGCAGCCCGTTGGCTTGGCAGATCTCGTTCTTGCCTGGATCCTCGTTGATTATCGCCAGGTTCTGATTCCAGTGGCACCAGTTCACCTCATCCACCCTGATACAACAAGACACCATTGGCATGGGCATTTTTCTACAAGTAACTGCGATTACGTGTCATGCAAAATACCTGAAGCACCAGCGTCGATCGGGTGTGCCATCCCAGCTCTTTCCCACAGTCACCATCTCCCCGACTCGAAAAGACCTACGCAGGCAGACTGGGAAAGAGCGCTCGATGTCCAGGATGGTCGTTGCCCACTGAAAGTGTACATGGTGTAAACACGTTTTAAGTCACTCAAATAACTAAAATGCATTTCCTCACTCAGCCATGTAGGTAGTTTTATTTTTACAGGTTGCGAGACATCTGTTTTTGAGATTTCATCCTTCACCCAAAATTTAAAAAAAAGCCTTTCAGCAACATCTAAATGCACTGCTTTGAAATTTGGTACATCCATGGTGCTTGGAGGAAGAATCCTGATGACTGATGTGATCCCCTTGCTTTTTATATAGCACCATCAAGAAGTCACATTTTTAATTTGTCCATTACTTTGGTTTATGACCACATACTGAGCTGCCCCTCTGGAGGAAAAAGGAAAAAAAGACAAATAAAAATAATAACAATAGTTTGATTTTTAAATGTTTTATACTGAATGTGATTTGTCCCGCATTTTTTTTTGTGCACTGCCTACTGTAACGCATACACTCATTTTTCACATGCTTGGAATGACATAAGAAATAACAAAACCAAAAGAGTTTCATGACACACAGCTGAGACGTATTAAATCAGAGTGACTAGCAAGCTGTCTGCCATTCATCGCCATCGTTGCCCTGGTCGCAGATACTCAGATGCATAGTTTTTTCTTTAAATTGTCGGCGAGTAGGCCTACCTCCAGCTGAAGTCGGCTCGTAAAAAGAAAGAGGCTGCCCCGAAACAGATCAAAGTGGCAGAGGGACCACAAATGGATCACTCCTGTCAGTGGGAATTAATAGTGTACGAGGCAAACATAGTACAGTACAATCAGTTTCCATTTTTGAAGCAATATTCAGCAGGGGACTACCACATCTGAGCAGTGCAAGGGCAGAGGATGCAGATAGAAATGCCGAATGCAGAAAACGATGCATCTGATGCTTAAAATCTCATTGAGGAGGACTTGATTCGTGCCCCCCCAGGTCACAGAGCAACAGCCCCCCCAAATGTCTGTGCATGTACATGCAAATGTTAGCATGCTAACACATTTAACTGAGATGGTTAACATTGTAAATATTAGACCTGCTAACATCAGCAAGTTAGCACGCTGATGCAGTACAGCCTCACAGAGCTGTGAGCATGGCAGGGGGCAAATGTAAGTTTTCTAAACTAGCAAAATGGGATGGACCTCTAAACCTGGCAAACTTAAACCAAAATTATCTGCATGAGTATCACAAGAGGTAATCAGACACAATGTGTTTTCATAATTTGTGACAATCGACCCTTTAAAGCCTTAGACGATGTTTGATTGACACTGTCAACACAAAGGCACTTCCAGCTCACCTGAAGCTTCCAGATCTTCTTGCTCTCCTTCGACACCTCTCCCACCGTCTCCCCCATCAGAGCGATCAACATGTTCAACAGCAGCACAAAGGTGAGGATGATGTAGGTAACCAACAGGATGAGGAAGACCGCAGGGTACTGTGCACTGTGGATCATGTCCAGTTCTCCCATCCCAATAGTCAGCTTAAAGAGGTCTAGTAGGAAAGTGCTGAAGGTGTCTGGGTCCCTGCACTTGGGGTAGGTGGGACAGCCCCCGTCACACTCTGTGCCCGGCGGAGGACACACTGTCAGCAGGGACACCAGGGCTGTGGGGTGGAAACAGAGGAAGTTGGCTTAAGTGTCTAAGTTAAAGTAAGCTAAGCTATGCCAAGATAAGCTACGCATCCCCTGGCTGTAGTTTTATATTTACTTTAATGGACAGATGTGAGAGCTTGGCCAAAAAGTGAATAAGCATATTTCCCAAAAAGCTGAACTATCTTTTTAAGTTATGCTGATGCATATCCCACCTGATGCATATCCAATCATGAAGAGCACGTACACCAGCAGAAATCTGAAAAGGTCTTTGTAAAGAATCTGAGATCCAAAAATAAAAGGAGTGTTAAGACACATAGATGGTGATGTTTAAGGTTAATTCATTTTCTGCTCATTTTCTCCATTATCTAACCTTCTGTATCATGATGCTGTAGGTGCCAGTGAGCTTCAGGCCTCTGGTGAAGTAGAGAGTGTTCATCCAGCCCAGGACAAGTGCAAACACCATCACGGACACGTAGGCCTCGATGCCAGACAGGTAAAGAGCAGCGGTGACTACAATCAGTACAGAGTAGATGAGGCTAGAAATGATAAACAAAAAGTTTGTCAAGGAACTGGTTCCAGTGCAAAAGTCTGTGATACTGAAGTGATACATGAAGGCGGGAGCATGTGATTACTGGTGTTTGGCATTTTTAACAGAATGTAGACATCACAGCCATGTTACTAAATGATTTAAATCAACACAGTTCAAAGAGGTGCTCGACATCCTCTGCTCTTTATTTGTATCATGGGTTTAATTAAAGATGTAAACTATAAAAACATGCCAGGGAGGCAGCAGAGGAATTAATTAGATGACTCAATTAAGAGGATGCAAAATTTGCCTCAGGTAAAAATCATCAAGAGCAGCGGCAGAGGTGAGGAAGAGGGGTAACAAGGACGGAGAAGGGAGACTTACTACAGCAGTTGAAAGGATCCGTCAATAAATAAAGACTTCACCCCGGGGCAATTCTTCAAGAAGAGGTCCTTAATCTGCAAAGAACAGGGGGAACATTTCCGTAATGACAGCAACACTGTTGCTACATGTTTTAGTTTGTTGCAAGAGACTGGGAGACCGCAGAGAGCAGCCAATGATCAAAACCAAAGAGAGGCGAAGTTACTCACATTGGTGAGGAAGAAGAAGATCCCTGATGCCAAGGTGAGGATCTCCCCCGCCATACGCAGGTAGTCAGAGGATGTTGTGTAGGGGTACGGAGGCTGGAAGGAAGGAAGACGAGATTTAGCAGTGACATTCAATTAATCCAGATTCAGTTACATCTGAATACCTAGAGCAATCAAACATAAAACAGCCCACATCACATGGAGAAATATCAGTCGACAAAACCAAACAATAGGTTAAACAAAGGGTTAGTTCAACATTTTGGGAACTACACCTATTGCCGGTCTTGAGTTAGATGAGAGGACAAACACAATAGAATGTGTACAGTGCGTGCGTACACTAATGTACAGTACACGTGACCTATATAAAAAAATGCTGATCATATATACTAAATGGGCAAAGAGTTAAATGCCCGCCATGGTAAAAACAACATGTAATGTCCTGAAAATTCAGCGCCGCATGGGCAGCTTCAACAATTTCACATCATGAAGCGCTGATCATTTCCGATGCAATCTGGTCACGCTGTACTTTTTCAGTAGTTTCACACCCACCGTTCCCTGTGTTGGGTGGTAATAGGCCACTAGGGTGAAGATGATCATGGTGATGAGGTAGGAAACCACGCTGATGTAAAAGGTGACAGCAGCGAACTTCTGCCATTTGGCCCTCAGCAGCTCATTGATGGGCTCCACTGCCAGCATCTCATGTCGGTTCTGAACACAGGAGCAGAAACATGACGAGGATACGATGTAATAAAAATGAAATGAAATAAAAATATCATAATCTTTTCACATTAAGAGAATCTTATATTGCAGTCAGGTTTTTAATGCACCCATGCGTGTTCTGCCTTGTGTTTTGTTGCTCTTGATACTTTGATCTGCACAAAAATAATATTCAATTTCAGCTGTGTTTTGCACAGTTAGAGTGACATTTAACTTTACTTATTCACCTCGTTGCGACTGTTGTAGACGAGGATTTCCAGCACAGACGGCTCCTCTCCACATGTGTCCAGTGACGACAGATCGTAGAGGGAGGAGTACACTGGCCCATAAGCCCAGTCCTTAAACTTACGGGACAAATGACGAACCTCCTCATACTTGATCTCACGTCGGATAATGTGCTGAAAAACCTGTGGAAAGATGGACAAGCTAATGACTTACTGACCTTTGACTTGGTCTTAATACAGTGAGAGGAATGCGATGATGAGCGCTTCGTTATCCATACCCCTATCTTGCCCAGCTTGGCGGCCATCATGAGGGGTGACATGCCGTCGTTGTTGAGCACCGTCTCCAGGGTGTAGTCTGGGTAGAGCTTGGCACTCTTGATTAGCAGAAGGTCGTACATCTTTGTGAGGAAACGTGTGTTGTCCTTGGTGTTGTCCGCGATGTGCACAAGGGCGTGCAGCACCGTGTTTCCACGTGAATCTTGGCGCCGCAGGTCGGCCTTCTTGTGTGGATTCTCAGTCAGATAGTGCACTATGTCAGGCTGGTTAGTGCATGCAGCCAAAGAGAGAGGAAGCTCACCTGGGCAAACAGAGGGAGAGAGAGTGCACTGACTTCATACTGAATTCACAGGAGATTAAATGAACTGTATTTGAGATTAGAAACAAGCAAATCAACAGGAGGGTTAATTAAGAACTGTAGCTGGCGTCTGTATGTTTTAGCAAGGCAGACTAAACATGGATCAAAGATTTGACTTAAATCCCCACTATGAAAACAGCACAATTAGCAGTTGTTTGAGGGAGGGGCGCAATGGGGCCACAGTGCCAAAAGCAGCTGCTGAAAATGAGCCGTTGCCATGGGTGACAGATTACTTTGTCACCTCACATGGAAACGCTCCTCTTCATGGATTTGCACGGGTGCATGCAGAGTGTTAGCGTGAGTCTAAATCCCATTAGCCATCAGCCCTGCCAGGTTCCTGTTCACCTCTTTGCAAAGCTCCGCAGCAAATTACTCACACTGTGCCTGGACACGCTGAGATTTGGGAATGACAACCATGCTAAGTGCAAATAGAAATCATCTCCTCTGTGATGGGTAAGGAATATAATGCAGGAATATAATCAAATAATCAATTCTTTAAATTTGGTTGGGTGAAAAATAAAGTCCATGAGGAGCCAGGTCTACCTTTCTCTACCTTTCTTTCTTATCAATTGTATCCAGCATAATTATCACAAGAAGGTTAAAAGGACTGTTATATATAAAAACATATCATTTTCTGGGTACCACATACTGTGATGTAGGATGTTGGGCCTCAACACACCCCAGCAGAGGGCAGTGTTGAGTTAAGTTCACAGGCTCTGATTTAACCATCTACTCTTAGAGGTCAGTGAAGGCCAAAGGTATGGAGGATTTGAAGGGCCAAAACTAAATAGAAATAAATACATAAATAATTTAAAAAATGTATAAATAAATACACAATTAAATGTATAAATAAATGAATACATGTATAATTGTATGATTAAATGTGCACATAAATGTATTTATCAATGTATGTTGTATAATGTATACAAAATATATGATGTATTTATGTTTGTGATTTACTTGTGATAATTATGCTAGATGGCATTGATTTTAATGTGGCTCTCCAAAAACCCTGAAATAAATAAATAAATATACATATGTATGAATGTATAAATAAATGTATAAATAAATACATTAAGAAAATGAATTATTCATTTATTTGCAAATTATACATGTATTCATGTATGTAAATATTTAATTAGTTATTTATTGATACATTTATTTAATTAATCAAGTATTTATATATTTTGTTTTGGTCCTTAAAACCCTCCATACAGCACAGGATGTTGACTTTTCTTAACTGCTGAACACTGACACCTTTCACTGGACACGCCTTTTGAATGTATGACATAATGCTTGTCTTTTCATGTGTTTTCGAAGCACCACTAATGATGTTTTCTCGTACGATACTTCAAATACCATTTTGGTGTAAGGTGGACCACAGTAGCATCCTGACTTTGTTTACTCAGCCAAAACCTGCCACGTTAAAAAAGTGTCTTTATTAACTATTTTATCTTGGCAGCTGCTCTAGAACACATGACAAAACTTTGATGTCATCTCTGCGTTGTAAAAGGCAGAATAAAGTGAAGCAGAAACTCAGAGCCAGTCTGGAAACTGAAAGAGTGAGCAGTGAAGTCATAGAAACCACAGACGCAACACATCATTACCACCATATGAGGCAGAAAATGCGCTAACAGTTTTCCAGAAACTCTTTGTGCAACCGTCTGCCTGCAAGTGTTTCATCATCCAAGGATAGAGAATAGGGTTTGCTAAAGACAGAAATGCAAAAGCACAATGAGCTCTTTAGTTGCCAGACTAGATTTATATGGTGTCAAAGGTCATTACCAAAGTAGAAATAGCCCCCCTCGTCCCTGGGCTGGAAGAAGCGTCCCCTCGCCTGGGCATGGACATCAGCTCCCTGCTCCACCAGCAGCTCCACATACTGCTTACAGCGTCGCTCTATAGCAATGTGCAGCGCTGTCTGGCCTGACAACGGAAAAAAAAAAAAAAACAGAAACATATAGAAACACTTCATGTTTTTAGTATTCCAATCTGCTTTGCTCTGTGTGAACAAATATCAGTGGAAGAAATAGTTTTCCAAATGGTAATTACTGAACTGAGGTGTAAGGAGATAATCATGCTGACAGCCATTCAGTATGCAAAAAAAGCTCTTTCTGCCATTTGTCTACACGATTTCTTCTTTTGAGAACCTCATCCCCAATTATGAGCTCCAGGGTAATAAACAAGTTTCTATGGGGTCAAAACTCATAGAAACCAACCCCTTAAACATTTTTATGCTGTCACATAAAAAGTGTTTCCTGCATGAACAAAAGAAGCTGTGAATGTTTTTTTTTTTAAAGCAGGCTACTTGCCTATTTAGCAAATCAGGTAAACCATGGAGAAAACAATAAAGAGCAGCACCACATTTTGTGTTATGAGTCTTAAAAACTATTTTCGGCAAAGGCGAAAAGACTTCACTGTTTACATCACAACAATATCAGGGATGAAAGCTAAACAAATGAGGTCCTCTTATTTACAGAGCAGTAAACGGTTGCTGCAGCCATACATACTATAAAGACAGTCCTGTTCCCCATAACTGGGCCTCAAGCTGCAGTAACTCAACAAAACACTGTCTCTGACAGCTTCAGCTCAGTGGAAGTTGAAGGGATCACTACGGTGGCCGGGAGGTGCAAAACAATTTTACAATACGAGAAACACTTTTACAAAGCTGGAGACAAATTTACATTTTAGAAAACATTTTTACAAGACGTGAAACACTTTTACAAACGCAGAGACAAATTTACAAGTAACTTTTTCAACCGGAAAGGGAATGTACCGCGTTAATCGGCTCATATGTTCGCCACAAAACGGGCAAAAGACCACTTGACTGCCGTCCATCGTGGGTCACCATGAACTCCTTATCACTTCCGGTTCTACTCGACAGTTGGTACATTCCCTTTCCGGTTGAAAAAGTTACTTGTAAATTTGTTTCGGCCGCTTGTAAAAGTGTTTCACGTCTTGTAAATTTGTTTTCTGAAATGTAAATTTGTCTCAGGACTTGTAAATGTGTTATGGCAATGTAATTTTGTTTTCTGATTTGTAAAAATGTTTTCTAAAATGTAAATTTGTCTCCAGCTTTGTAAAAGTGTTTCTCGTATTGTAAAATTGTTTTGCACCTCCCGGCCACCACAGATCACAGCCTTGAAAATTAAAATTAGACGCCTGTTTCTTCAAACAAGTAATGGGTTTTATGTAACTGCATGTTATCACTATAAGGCAATTTCCATACCTCTGTAGTAGACGTCCCTGAAGGGCGTATTTATGAACTCTCTGAGGTTTCCGGTCTTCTCTGCTATGTCTACCAGCAGCGGGATGGTGACATTCTGCCCACCGAAAAGGTTCAACAGGGCTTTAGGCAGACATGTCTTACCCGTGGATGGCTCTACTCAGGAAATGAAATCAAAACAGAGAATGGTTTTAGGTTAAGTACACCCATTTATTTATTCATCAACAATACTCAGCATGTTCCAAGTGTGTTCATTTTAATAACTTTTAACCACAATCAACTGTATAGAGGTGGATATTGTTAGAACACTTTTTTCATACCGTCGAGCTGTCACTGTGTAAGCTGGTGTGATCCAGTTTGCATTCATACTAATAATGGCAGACGCTGACATCTAAGCCATTGATCCAATACGAAATTATTTCAACCATTAATCCAATACTTTTAATTAACTATTTCAAACATTTATTCATTACTTTTAGCTGAATTCAACTGCCAAAACGTCTCTCCCTGGAGGTTAGGTGTTACAGCTGAAGCAACATGAGGATATATATATATCTTTAAATCTAATGTCACTGAGCTGGTCCACATCCTCTCCTCCTCTTGGATCCTGGCAGCTGAAGCTGATAGATTGGTCATATAAAATATGACTTCCTGGCGTGTTCCCCTAAGTGTACTGGGTTTGAGTACATACCACAATGAGATAGCCAGAGTTTTGGGAAATGTCACATACAAATAATTAAGTATTCTGGGTTTATAAGATCAAACTGTAAACGACAGGGGTCAAGTGAGCCCTTCAGTATTTTTAGTCCCTCTGTTTAAAAAAAAAAAAAAAAAAAGACTGTAAAGCCCTGTTTAACTCTCTGAAGGAGTTTACAGTTTGCTGTGATTTTTCTCTGCTTCTTGTTATAAGCCTAAAAAAAACTTCTCAGACACACAGAGGAAGCCTTCCTTGGATCGGCCTTTGGCAGGACAAAGGATCTGACATTACTCCACCTTTTCCCTCTCACATCCTCTGAGGCAAAAACAGCAGAGCGAGAGAGAAGGGCAGGGGATTACAAAAGGTCAAGGAATACATCACAAAAGTTTCCACTTTAGAGCAAAGGCAGGTTGGAGATTGAAGAGAGAGGGAATTTTGAGAGACAGACTTAAACTCTGTCATCTGCGACATAAAAATGTCCCTTTTAGTTCCCTTGTAGTACACCTTTCAGTGCTTGTTTTAGGCCAAAAAGCCGTACAGAGATATCTGTTGCGAGGGACAACCTACAGCTTTTAGTCTCACCTCTGAACTCCTCATCAGTTAACCTCTTTTCGTGACTTTGCAGGTACTCCAACAGGCCCTCAAGGGCCCCAGCATCTCCACGTGACACACAGTCGAAGAGGAGAGAGCGGTTGAATATTTTCATTAGTTTTGGTGGGTCTGAGCTTTGTGCATCATCACAGGACGTCTCAGTTTTACTACGGAGACACAAAAACATGACATTCACTGGACAATACAAACTGACTTTCACGTTGAATACATGGATTCTTTTTACATTTCTCTGACAGAAAATCAAGAATTGAATCGGTGTTTGATGCACAAACCCACAATTAAGTGATCGCCTACATTCTCGGGTGCTCCAGTAAATAGACCTCTCTGTGTGTGTATGGGACAGGTAGAGCAGCCAGGAACAGGCAGTAGCCTAAATATTACCTCAACGGCTACAGAGCACCAACAACATGCTCTCTGTTAGATCAGTGAATGAATGGGCTGAATGAGGGACTGCTTAGCTCACAGTGTGTGTGTGTGAGTGTGTGTGTGTGTGTGTGTGTGTGTGTGTGTGTGCATACTTCCTCATGTGGCACACCTCTGTCTACAGAGTGGCAGTTGTAAGAGGTTTTCGTTTTATGATTTTTTTCCAAACCAGCCTATTTGTAGGTTCACTTCTGTTAAAGACAGAAAAGTAAACCAAACTAAGAAGTCTAAATGAGCGCACAGTTATTAGAAACACGTATCCACTGTAGTTTAGAGACAGCGAGGCCCCTTCTCACCCTCTTGGGAGCTTCTTCCTGCGTCGCTTCTGGTTGCTAGTGTTCCTGTAGGTACCATAGTCAAAAAGCGAGTCCATGGGTGCTTTTTTGGGGTTGGGAACCACATTTGACTCATATATGGTTGATTCCAATAGGTCCATAGGGTTGGAAATGCCCTTTTTGAAAGCACCCTGGAACTTCATCCGCAGGTTCTGTCTGCCATCAGCAGGCTGGCCAGGCTGAGCCAGCTCAGAGGCCGAATTCTGACTCGTGTCGTGAGTTGACGGGGTGCCATCCTCGCTCTCAAACAGGTCTGAGATCTCACACAGTGGAAACGCTGCATCGCTCTCAGGCTGAGCGGCCCCGCCATCGCCCGAGTCCATAGAGAGGGCAGCCCTGGCAGGAACAGAGCCAAGGGTGTCGGCCTTGGACAAGGCAAGGTGGCACCTTCTGAAGAGAGCAGAGCGGCCCTGGAATAAAAACCATGACAAAATGTTCTGAGTGAGCTGCATGGCCTTTAGGTAGTCAGGAAACTCGTGTACAAATGGAAAAAGAAGCGTGAAGTGGAGTTTTCTTGTCAACAAACAGAATTTATGATTCTGACAAATGTGTTTCCTTCCTCATGAGACACTTATTTTTTATGTCCAAAATTGTTTACGTTCATGCCAACTGTCTTCTTCTTATCTGCCTTTACTGGTAAAATGCATTAATTTTGAAGCTGTTAGAAGAGGCGGCCTTTGCTCCAAGCAAGGCCCACCTGAGCTACTGCACATAAATCCTGGTTTTTGTAAGCAAACCACTACGATAAGGGCAAGTTGAAGAAAATAATGAAACAATTCAACTAATGAGACAATGTATTAAGACTACAGTCACCAAAGGCATGAAGTAGATTTTCAAGTACACATTTGAGATTTAACTCCTCAGTACCTCATTCATCCCTTCTGTCACAACGATGTGCCAAATTCCTCTTCAGGGGAAACTGGAAATGATGCTGAAACATGTGGGCGTCCTGTAGAAACAAAAAGAGAGTAACCATCGTGTGAATAACTGGCAGACAAAAAGATATCTGTAGGTCCAGGGGACATAAAAAGTGCTCTGTCGTTTGGGGTTGGGATATATGGAAAAGCTAAAAAAGGACTGATGCCAACACCAATAACATGACTGTGAGCCCGGCCTCTCATTGGTCAGAAGGGTATGTTTTCTCTGGGAGGCAGAATCACACCACCTGTGCATTTAACACAGCACACACACACAAACAGTAAATCAGTGCCCTTCAGGTTTACTCACTGGTGTATAATTTTAAGTTTCCCAGCTGTACAACGCGACATCCTCATGTCCCCCCGCAGCTTCCTTTCAAATCCTACGAGTTTGTTCATGACACTGACAACCTATCTAAGCCAGACTGTGCTGCAAAGGAGCAACACAAACAGAGGAGCAGGGGTCCCGATAAGGGAGAGGCATGACTCACAAAACCTATCTAACACTCAGGATTATCATGCCTTTACACTTCAGTGGGCATGGGATGGTAAAAAGACGGAGGAACAAAGAGAGGCTGCCTTTGAAAAACTATTAGAACAGATTGGGAGCAAAGGATTGAGCTGTTTAGTGGAGGTGTGTGAAGGCAGAGAGGACAGGATCATAAGATATCAAATAGACCCACAGCTCACATATTATTCACTTATTGGGTCAGGGAATGGATTTCTACCAGTGAAAGTTTCTAAATGTGGGTGACCCTGATGTACCCTCAGAGATGAGGGACTTCCTGGTTTGTCACTGCTGATGTGACATTATCCAGAGCCACAGAGGCTGGGGGCTCAGCCTGGAGCCAAATGGCTACTGGGAAACAGATTTTATATTATAGATTGAAAAAAAATAATCAAATAAAATAAACTGGATTTACTGGGCATATTTAAAAAGAGACATACAAATTAAATAATAACAGATCCTGGCACACAACAAAACAAAATCTGTGTTAGCAGTGTTCTCGACCAAATTCTTCACTAATCAATAACAAATACTACGGTCAGTCAAATATTTTGCATTCATACTAATTGGTTAGATCTAATAGTGTAATGGAGAATAAGGATCAGAGGTGTGACTTACCTTGAACTAAACTGTCGATCTTATCTTGTGTTCCTTAAAAAAATCAACTACTTCGCAGCTTTTCTCCAAAGTTTCCAAGCCTCTAAACTTATTCTCTCTCGAGTGTTGAGGGCTCCCCCGCTGCCTCCACAGGTTTACTGTCACTTCTGCCAGGTGACACAAAATGCTTTCTTTCTAAATCACGGTGTCCCTCGGATCCATGTGTCGGCGAGGTCCACCAGAACAACGGGTGCTTTCACACAGATTTTGGGTGGGACAAAGTGGCTGCTCCCCGAGCTGCAGTACCAGTGATGGCCGCCAGGTGCCGGCTCCTAAAACCCCTGCATTAGAGGCCTGTTCAGTTCAACAAGGTGTCCAGTGATGACAAGCCTCTCACCTCTTCCTGGAAATACAGGGACGGGTTTGTCAGGATGTAAAGGTCTGAGCTGGATGTTTCCCTTCTGCTAGTGAGTGTGTTGGATTAGTCATTTCAACTGTTGCTCCATTCATAATAGAGAAGAGCTGATGACTTTTAGTCAGTTTAAGTATCCCTGTACTGCCACACTGCAAAAATACTGCACTGCAGAAACATGACCCTATAAATGTCATGCTGTAATATTTTATGTCATTATATTAATGTTACTCATGCATTGGTGTAAAAGCAGCTTTACTGTTGTAGTTAGTGGAGTTAGTGGAGCTCGTTTTGACATAATTCACAACAAAACACCTATTTTCTAAGCTCTTTGTATGTTTTGTGTGCAAAAATGTAATTTGTTTAGTAATCAAAGCAGTCAGATTCAGTACTTTGAATGTAGTGAAGGAAACAATGTGGTGTAGTAGAACAAGAAAGTGGCACGAGAGGAAAAGAGTACTTGCTTAAATGTACTTTATTATATTCCGCCACTGCTTGTGCGTGACCTGTTGCTGCCCTTTCCCCTTTTTTCCTTAGATAGAAATGGAGGCCGTCCATCGTAACAGTCAAAGTCGAGGAAAGAATCCCACCAGAGGGTCCGTTGAGTAGCTGTTCTGGAGCTTTCTATCATATCACAGGATCTTCCTCAGAGGACCAGTTCTCCCTCTTGACATGGAACTGCAGTTGTTCAAATATTTATTTTTCTAATCACCTTAAAGCCTTCTCTTCATGTTGACTCAAAGCTGAGAGTGAAGGTTCATTCGTTTACTTGTTTTCTATCCCATTCATTGCCGAATAAACTCGCCTGCTGGGAATAACATTTCACAAATACTGACACATTTTTCAGCTATTCAAAAACACACAATTAAGGGGAGTAACATTACAGTTAAATTAGCCTCTGGAAGTAAGGAGTGGTGAAGCCACTGAAGTGAGAAATGATGGTAACTTTAACTATCTTATATACTATCAGGTAGTGTAATTTATAATGATGAATGAAATTACCCCATGAGTTATATATAAAATGCTGATCTTCAAATACATAACAACTTTTATATATAACAAACTTTAGAGGGAAAGAAAAAAGGAAATCAATGTTGAACACATTAATTGTTGCATATATTTTTATTGCAAATAATGGGTTACGTTACTGAAAATCAGGATTTGTTGTGTACACACACTGCAATATAGTTTCAGCCACAAGAGACATCAGCCAGTCATTTTAAAACACACACTCAAAACAGTATTGATTAACCTAAGGCCACCAACATAACCTCTTTTCAAGTTTGGTTGTCAAAATATCACATTTGACATCTAAACTAACTTTGCCAGTCATCTGAATTTCTGTGTAACAACCGTGTAGAAGGCAAAAGGTCATAATGTAACACTTGATATCCCCTCGACAATGAAGTTTAAAGAAAATACACGTTCAGTTTGACATTAGCACCTGAGAGCAGAGACAGACGAGCTTCAGAAGAATATAAAGATGTATATCTAAGTCCTGCATAGCACAGAAGTATAAAGTAAGTAAAGAAGGTAGATCACACCCTCCATTATAATTAACATTTTGTTCTTAATTAGTTTTCCTGGTTTACACAAAATGACTGACATGTAAAAAAAAAAAAAAGAATAAGATAAAGGACTAAAGGCAGAAAAGCTGGCATGGTCATTTAAATCCTCTGTACCTTCAGCTTAAGGCACAGACGGGTGTGCAGTGTTAGAGGCAAGCAATGTGCATACATCTTCTATTGTGTGAGTTTTCCCAAAACAGTTAAAGCAGCAATAAGTCAGAGAAGTCACGTTGATAGATAAAATTTATAATAAATAACTTAGGACAATGTGATAACTTAAAAGTAAAAACCTCTAATCCTCAGAAAACCTGGACAATTATACAGTATTTGCTGTGTAAGATTAAAACATATGGCTTAATTTCCAATGCATTTGTAAATCATGTAAATTGTATGTTTTGAGTTTTGATTATTGATATCACTATAAGCCATGATTGTTTATTTGTATCGCATCTTTATAGGTCATTTTGCAATTGCTTGTATGATTGCAAATAAACACAACACTAATTGTTCCATAATTTCAAATTTAAGAAATTCAATATCTATGGCATTAATGTGGTTGAAGCAAAAATCACTATACAAATGATCATAGCAATGACTGGATTTTTGCATTATATTAAGTTTTGATAGTGATATGGCTGATTAAATGAAAGTAGCACTTTGATTCTTAGAGTAATTATCACACAATTGTTAGAGTATTTATGCACACGTGGAAATACTATTGTTTTTAAACACAACATGTTTTCATGTGAAGAAACATATCTCTTCAAATGATGACCAAAGAAATACAGTTTAAGTGATCGTTTAAAAATCAATTTAAAAAAATCGAGTTTAAAAATCGGCACCTGCGTTGCCCCTGAATCAGACATCAGCGTGAAAAAAGTGAAAAAGTGACAGAGAAAGCCACAACAGGCACACAGACGACTCGGAGTGCACAAATGTGATATGTAACAACGGTGCAGAGTATTATAAATACACTCCGACTGTGAGCTGTCATGTGACCTGAGGGGAGCATACCAAGATGTAGACTGCAGAGCTGCGGACTGTAAAATGTAAATGTAAACTAAGTGGATCACTAGAGGAAAGAGGAACGTCCTGCAGTCACACTTTATAATCAAGATCAGCATTCATCTTATTGTACATCTCATAAATAGCATCAACAGTGGCAGAGAAGTTGATGAGGAATTTTCTGATTTTTTCCAAGCATTCCTCCTCCTTGACATCCCGACCCTTGGAGAGGGCCTTCAGAAAATCTGTCTTATATGGAGCAGCATAAAGAGCTGCCTGAAAGGGCAAATACAAAGGCAAAAGTTACACACAACTCTATGCATTTTATATGCTCAGTTGTATATTTCTTTACAAATAACAAAGACTCGTGCATCTGCACTCTTAAAAATGCATCTCTTATAAAAGACCCTGAACTTACCCTGAAGAGCTGTTGCACCAACCAGCCGTGATACCTCTTCAGGGCTATTTCATAGGCTTTGGTGACATTGACTCGAATGAGGTTTGGGTTGCTGTCGTCCTTTTCGCCGTCCACCAGGCTCTGAAGGAAGACCTGAATAAATCGCAGACCCCTGGTAAAGAAGACTTGCACAGTCAGTGTGGCAGCAGACCTTGGTCACATCTAATGAACACACACAACCCAAGAATCTATAAAAACCTGAAATGAAAATGTTCTCAAACCTTTTTAGCCACATCAGAGCCAACGTCGCTCCAACTTTGGGCCATTCTGCTCCATACATTTCCTTCTCTGCTTCCACAATCTGGTGGAGTGTCTTGAACCGTCCTGGGTTGGTATCATAAACTGCCTTGATTTTCTATTAGAAAAAACACTACATCTTATTGTATTATAATGTTACTGAGAAGCAGAAGAATACACTAACTGACTGAATTCCTACTTACTGTGATGTTACCAGATATGTCGGCCTTTATTGGTGCAAAAATGGTAGAGCCCAGGCAGTCTGAGGAGGAAGATGTGCACAGGGTAAGACTGATATTTTACACATAGGACATGTAGAGAAAAACCTTTGAGCCTATAGCGAATACCGGCATTCTTTAGAGCCTCTCGTGGTGATCATCAACCTCTACCAATTAACACCGAAGCTAAAATCTGTGAAGACTTGACATGATTGCAGGTCTGTATTCGCCTGGAAGCGTTTTAAATTGCTTTTATAAACGTACAATCATGAAACTGTTAATATTTAAACTTGTCAATGACCCATGAAAATTTTTCCATTTTAAGCACCACTGAATTGAATGAACCATGAATTGAATTTTCAGTAGTTACAGGTTCACTTAATGCATAAATGTGCTACATACAGAAAAACCACATTTCAAAAGTAATGACTATGATAATCTTGACAATTGTAAATGCGACTACACATTGAACTGGAGCACAAAGCTCTTGACATTTTTAAACCTCACAGGCTCTTGTTCTGCATGTTGGCTGAATTAAAGTATAAAATTATGGATTTAGATGTATTCTTTTTTTTTTTTCCAATTGATGAAATTGTGCAGCTATAAAATTGCATCCTAGATCTGAATATTTGAATTTGTTTGCATTATGCATGATATGTTTTTAGTTAAGTGCTGGATCAAGCATATAGGAAAGCACTGTAAATTTAATGTTGTCAATAAGATCTCCAGCTTGTTAAGTTAAGTGACTATTAAAGTGGAATACTTGGATCGTACTAAAATGGTTAAAACACTCTTTTGGCCTACAATAACTTTACAATACTTAAGCAAATCCACCTGAACCAGGCCTCCAGTACCAGTCCTGTTTTCAGAGGCACATCATCACAGTATTATCCTTGGGTGTCCTTTAATTAGGCTACCAGACGACTTGAGTATTTGGTGACGAGACAGCGAACAATGAGACCACACATGGCTCCCGGTTGACCCACTGACACAGACAGACAGCTTTCAGCTCCTGAGAACTGTTAGAGGAAACTGCTCATGACAAAGTCGACTCTATTGTGCTGATGTGATGCATCGCCACGACTCTGACGGCAACATATCCTGTGTCTGAGACATCTTCGTCCTCATGTGTGTCTCTGTCTATCTTTTCCATTCTTCACAAGATTTTTGTTACAAATACACACAGGAAACAACAGGCAATCAAACAACTCGTGAAAAAGTCAAATCTATTTAACAAAAACACCGAAACACAACTAAAATATATATATTTCTAAACAGAATGAGTGCTCGAACAGCATCATTTTCATCAGTTCTTGGCTCATTAAATACACACACAGGTGTTAATTATTCTGGCTAATTAGAACTCTTCTCAGGTTGAAGCCGGGCAGAGGCATGCTGGGACTTCACTGAGGTCACTAAACCACTTATACTTAAAAGAATCATAAAAATACGGGCTGTGCTGCCGAAACAGGTGTAAAACCATCAGGAGAGTCAGGAAGTATTACCCACGCCGTCCTGAAGAGGAGGTCTAATGAGGCAAAATAATTTAAAACACCTGTGTGAATGTACTATGAGAGTGTGCAGGACTTTAATGGCTTGTAGGAAAGTTGGCCAAGAAATTTCTAGGTCAGGAAAAACAATGGCGACAAGGAGGAAAGAGCTTAATATCGACATCGGACTTGGTTCCTCTCAAGGGTTTCACATGGCAAATTCAATAGAGGGCCTTTGGCATATTAATACAGAATGAAGTTGCACAAAGATGCCCTGGTGCACCGTGCCGCTGCTGAATGGGCAAGGGGAACTCAACACCGTACTAATCAATTTTCACAACTTAAAATCCAGGCCAGTGGATTAAATTATGCATGCTAAATGATTGTGGACAGCTTGATGGAGAGAAACACGATCCAAAAAAGATTATCATTTGGAAAGAGCAAGATCATTCCATTAGGCTTGACCGAAGTGTTGTGACAGATTTCCCTCACAACAAGTTTTGTGTTTATTAATCAAAGTTGAACAAATCCTACATGTTAAAAGAAGGAGCGTGGGTAAAAAGTCCATTTCAGGGGACCTCTGTCAGGTAAAATCCTACATTTTTGTGCGTGGTCAGCCAATTTAACACCATACGGCACTATAAATCTATGTGCTTAAAACACATTGATACCGCTTTGTCTGGCCATTAGCGTAACTATGACAACTCAGATATAATAAGCAGTGTGCATAGGGCTATCCCTTTGCTCAGCAGACACTCACATCTGAGAACTGTGTTTTTACATTTATTTCCACATTACTTCATATCCAAGAGTGTCAGTGGTACCTACACACACACTGTGTCACACTGGAAAGTTCACTTACCAAAGAAGGGTGGAAGGTATGACACAGCCTCCAGAAACGGTCTCGTTTCCACCTGCCTGTCAGCTGGCAGCTGTCTGAACTGGTGCTCCATTAGCAAAGCCATCTCTTTAATCCGGACACACTCTTACCTCTGAAAAGATAGTAACAGGCTGTCAGCCCTCTGCTGCAGATTTACAGTGACACCAGGGGAAGCTGTGTGTGTGCGTGTGTGTGTGTGTGTGTGGGGGGGGGGGTGTTTATGTGTGCCATACCCCACCCCGAGAGAACCAACACACACTCACACACACACACCCCCACACAGAGAGAGAGAGAGAGAGAGAGAGAGAGAGAGAGAGAGAGAGACCTACATTGAACCCAGGTGGTGGTGGAATATCCAGCCGACGGCTCGTGTGATCGACCTGTTACTGATAGATCCGGGTCATCGCCACCTGTCGGGTAAAAGGGCCGATAAACGGCGCTTAGACAGAAGTCCAGAACAGGCCAGAGAGCGGCAGCTGATGTGCTCTAATCAGCTGACACCAGTGCTCCTCTGGGTTTAATCACATGTGCCGCTTTACTGCCGACTAACGGAGTTTTGTGGAATATCTCGAAATGCACCGTTAACAATGGGCTGGTGGTCGCCTGATATTCACACTGAGTTGTCCTGTAGTTACTATATAATAACAATAAGAAGAAGAAGAAGAATACGTATAGGTATTCAGATATGTAACTCGAATAGTGAATAATAATAATGATAATAATGAATAAGTATGTATTCAGGTATGTAACTTGAATACACTTTAAAACCAAAAAACATTTTGACACCAAGATATAGATTACCACAAGTGAAAATCATTATGCAGAATGGCCGATTTCAGAATTTTATGTATCTAACAGGTGATGTATTAATATGTATTCATCACTTTAATGTTGCAGCTGGTAATGTGGTAAAGCTCATTTTAATTACTTTATACTGCTGAGTAGTTTAATCTATATAATATTACAGAATCATTCACTTGCTGATATATACTTTATACTAATAATCTAAATATGCAAAGTAATGACAGATAAATGTAGTGGAGCAAAAAGCATAATTGTGGCTTCCAAAATGTAGTGGAGTAAAGGTTTGACAAACCAAATTATACTCAAGTGCAATATTTGAAAAATTGTCCTTTTAGTGTCTATGAAATAAATGTAAAAGCTTCGTAAACTAAACAACGAAGAATACATTATCAGCTTAAAACACCAAAAAACGTATTTGTATACAGATGTTCAAGGAAATACGTTTCGCGTTTTCACCTGAAAGCAATTTTGACCTTTACTTCATCCCGTAGCGTGGGAGTAACTAGGAAGTGTCTCTGTAACTAAGGAAAGTTGAGGGGTTGAATAAAGACGATTTTTCTGTGTAATAATGCAAAACGTGGACTTATTTTAACAAACATCAAGAGAAGGCAATCCACTTAACCGTCGAAAGGGTAAGTACGTAATATTCATGGAGCTATAAAGGTCTTAAACCACGCAGTTAAGTGTTTCTAGGTAGTTAGCGGTGTAACATTGAGGCTTTGTTCATACTGTTTTGATTTTCCTTCATTATTGTCCTAAAATGATAAACACTGCATGGCCGACAACACATATTACATTAGCAAAGGTAGCATAAAGGTAGCTAGACACTTTCTTTTTGCGTGAATAACTGGGCTTTAGCATCGACTTGACACACACGAACAGTGTTTGGTTTAGACTGTGTTAAGTTGTCCAGGTTGATAAACCAGCAGCTTTAGTTAAGAGTAGGTTATGGTAAATGCTGCTTATAGTGTATTTTAATAGTTTTATTACTGTGATCAGGACTATGGCTCTGCCGACCCTCTCGGCCCATGTGCCCAGTCGGTCCCGGGTGCTGGCCGGTCAGCTGGCCCGGCAGCGGGAGCAGGAGGCCCGGTGTCGGCAGCAGTGGGAGCTGCATGCTCGGTACTTCAGAGAGCAGAGTGTCCGCAGCCAGAGGCAGGCGGTGTGGAGCTCCCGGCACTCCTACCAGCAGAGGTAACTTCTTCTCATCCACCGGAGCTGCACTGACACGGTTACCACATGAATTCACCAACAACTTCAGAAAGTCAAAGTACACTTATTATTACTTTATATTGTTTATGGTGGTATTTTTTTGTGCTTTAAGTAATATAAAGGGTCAGAGGCTATATATACACAAGGTATATCACAAGATCACAAGAAAGGTGGTTTTCAGATTGTTTACTTAAATACTGAGGTGAAAGACACTGTTGGTGCACAGAATATCATTGGGTCTTTCCCATGTATTGTCCAATATTGTCCATTTACAAAGTTCTCTTTTGAAGCTCTCTGCTCTCTGCCCCACATCTCTTCTACCATTTCAATCCACTAGCTTCAGTACACGATCCAGTGCATAGCTAACTTTATTTATCCCTTCTGTCCACAAATGTAACAAACTGCAATCTGACCTCAAACTTGAGTCATTGATAAACTTTGGAGACTTTAAAGCCTTCTTACCTGATGTCTTCATTGATTCTTGTAACTGTTCCTTTTAAGTCCCTCTTTAATTCTTGTTATAGTGTAATTGTATATTGTCTAAATTCTGACTGTCTTTGTGAATATTGCTTATTCTCAGGTCTTGAAGTGAGAGATCTTAATATCAAAGTGATTGCCTGACTAAATAAAGATCAATAAAATTAGTATATAAATAAACAAAGAAGACACCGTACAGGCATAATCTTGTTGTACTTTATCTCTAGCATATCCTCTGTCTTCTGCCAGTTTCATCAGCGGACTAATGGCAGAGAAAGATGCCGGAGAAAGACAAATCATGTTTTTTTCCCACTATTTTGTCAGTATGTCAGCGTACCACAAACAGAGACTGAAAGAGGAAAAGAAGGCCAGCCTGGAGCAGCGCAGGAATCGGCTCAGGGCCATGCTTCAAGAGGAGCAAGACCGGCTGGAGGCAGAGCTCAGGGACATTGTCCCAAACAGAGGGACGTTGGCAAATCAGCTGGTGCAAAAAACTGAAGAGCTTCGTACAGCAAGAGAGGAAAGGAGAAAAAAGGTGATTGTATGGAATTAGATGGATATTTTCTTTTCAATACTGCTTCATGGTGGCTCCGCTGTAAGTGTATAACTTTTTTTTCATTCCTAGCTTGCACAAGAGCTGCTGAGGGAACACTGGAAGAAAAACAACCCAGCGTTGCGAGAGGTAGCTTTGTTTAAACTATTAATGCAAAAGTAACAAAGTGCTAGACCTCTTACCTCAAAGTCTGACTGTTGATGAAGCGATAAAGGGCCTCAGGAATCTTGTGACCATCCTGTGCGTCTGAAGAGCTCTGCAAGTAGAGAAAACAGACACTTTTTGTTAAGACAACCACTTGATCTGGAAACTAATAGGGCTTGTGATGCAGATATTCCATGACTTTCTGTTAACCTGAGTCCAGTGTTGACTTAAGAAAATAAAACGTTGTGGTATCCCTTCCGCTAAGGGTCAAGTTCATCAGTATCTTTGTTTCCTCTGTGTCACTACTCACTCTTTTAATCTGTCCATAGGTCGAGTCGACATTACATAAAGATCATGTTGTCAGTCAATGGCAGGAGCAGATATCTGAGAGGAAGCAGGTAAGACGGGTACTTTTCATGTTTTAGTAACCATCAAGGGATAAGAAGTTTTGAGACCTTGATGAGTTGGTGTTCAAAACTCAATTTTATTCAAACCACATCATTCTGTCTATGACCCTATCACCTCCATCAAGCCACTGATGACACAAGGGACCCACAAGGTGTTAAACTTTGTCATTATCCTTTTACATGACAAATTATTTATGTAACAGATACATTTTTAATGAAATGGTGCTTATGTCATCTGTGAGCACAGTATCAAGTCTGAAATCTACTAGTCAATCCCCTCAACATGGTACATAATTGAGAAAGTTTAGACACCTACTGTAAGTGACCCATCTCTCTAAACATGTAGCAAGAAGTGGCTGAGCAGAAGGAGAAGAGGCGCTTTGAGAATGAGTACGAGAGGACCCGAAAAGAGGCTCTGGAGAGGATGAAGCAAGAGGAGGAGAAAAAGAACATGGAGGAACGGAAGAGGGCGGAAGAACTTTGCAAGCAAATGGAAGAGCTGAAGCTGAAGGAAGAGGAGGTATTTTGAACTTGGACAAAATATTTCTACTGTGAAAAAAAAGTGATATCGCAGATGGGTTTTTAAAGCCTTTTTTTCATCTCTCAGGCAACTCGTCTAAAGAAAGAGCAAGAGGCTCTGCTGATCGAGCAATGGGAGCTGGAGAAGATGGAGGAGGAAAGGAGAGAGGCGGAGGAGAGGCAAAGGAAGAATAAGATGGGGTAAGGGAAGCTCTCTCTGCAGATAACTGATTGAAGTGAGATGATACGCTGCTCTGGTGAGGCACTGGGTTCATTGGATTTGTGCTCCACCAGGCATTTCTTGATTCGTCAGTATCGTGCTCAGCTCAAGAGGAGAGCCCAGCAAGTGCAGAAGGAACTGGTTAGTCTACTGCAGCTTGTTTTCATACAATATATTTATCTACATCTAATCCAACTTGCGTGGCTTTAACACACTCCTTGTGCTCCTCTGCACCCATCAGGAGGCCGACCGGAAGATCCTGGCTGCACTGCTGGAGGGAGAGCAAGAGGACGAGAGGATGCAGACTGCACGAAAGGAAAGGGCCATCGCTGATGCTGCCTGGATGAAACAGGTGATTGAGGAGCAGCTTCAACTGGAGCGGGAGAGGGAGACTGAGTTTGAGATCCTGCACAGGTGAGCACCAAGATTCAGCAAGTTCTGACTCTGCAGGAGGGGACTCCAGCATCTCCTTAACTACAAACCAAAGTATCTCGTTCATTTTAGAGAAGAAGCTCAACGCATGTGGGAGAAGCGAGAAGCACAGTGGGAGAAGGAGAGGAAAGCCAGAGAACGGCTAATGCAAGAGGTGAGTTGGTTTCAAATCTAAACGAAACTTTACTTGAGTGTAATTGAAAAGACAGGACTCTGTAACAACAGCTCCCTTTTTCTTCCTTTTTGCGAAGGTGCTTGCGGGGAGACAGCAGCAGCTGGAGACGAAGATGCAGAAGAACCGCAAGGCCCAGGAGGAATCCCTGAGAAGAAGAGAAGAGCTGATCCAGGAGCTAGAGCTGGAGAAGGAGATGAGACGCCGGGAAATGGAACAAGAAGAGGGCCGTAGGACAGCAAGGATGCAAGAGATAAACGTTCAGGTTAGCACACTGTATTTGTGTTTTCATCACACATATTTTTATTTAGAACTTGTCTCCAGCATGATGCCACAATAGCAGCTTCCTTGCTGCAAATACATTTTAAACTGTTTGTATGTGTGCGTATGTCTGAAGGTGGAGCAGCAGCGCCAAGAGCAGTGGGAGGAGCAGTGCAGGATAGAGCAGGAGGAGGAGGAGGACAGGGAGGCTCTTCAAATCCAGGAAGAGGAGCTGAGGCTGGAGATGCAAAGGATGGCCAAGAAAGGTTACCAGGAGAAGGTAAAAGATGAAAATCGACCCGCAGGAAAACTTATGATCATGAATGTGCATATTCCAGGTTCCAAAATGCTAAAACGTGATCTAAACGGTCTCTTTCAGATTCACAGCAGACCTCGATCAGCCTGGACATGAGCAACATACAAGACTGAAATCACAACAGGATTGCCTATTTTTCTACAAGTGATTAACTTTATAATTAGCTCATATTTCTTCATGCGTCATAAAACTGTACTCACATGCTCACATGCATATATGGTCACTGTAGTTGGTCCCCTCCTAACGTGATTGCAATGTCATAGATGGGGGTAAAAGTTCACATGTAAAAATGTGTTCTTAAGTTCAGCCAACGTTAATATGAGGCATCAGCTGTCTGAGTTGATCAAATCACGCGGGTACTTTGGAATTTACACACTTGATTTGAGTAACGCGTATTATCTTTGTTAAACCTTTTAAAATGCATTTTTACAATGATAGAGGACTGATTTTTTTCCCATCTGTCTCACTGGAGCCGCGTTGTGAAGGGATCTTCTCACAATCAGTATGGAGAGGGTGAAGCATTTCATCAACCAGTAATTCTTTAAATGTACATGTGGACGTCTCAGTATTGTTTTAAGATTGATTTGAAAAAATGTGAACCTATCCTTAAATGCCTTTTAAAGACTGAAGCATTCATGTAGTTTATGAGGACATATATTGTGCCATCTTGATGTTAATTTAATGTCGGTTGTTTGCATATGTAGAAAAGAATTTATGGATTTTTTTTTAGAGCTGCATATTTTCTATCCTGAATCTATAGACATTTTAAATAAAATAAATACAACAAATTATTTCAGTATTTTGTATAAAGGCAACAAAAAGTGAAATGTGATGAATACACAATGTAGACAAAAAAAAACCCACAACAGGCTATAGTTATAAATTAAGTTTATTTAGAAAATAATTATTTTTCTGAAGTGCAACTTAACAGCTGCATCACATACATCCCTGCACTCCTTTCAAGTACAGAGAGGGACATTATCTTAATCAGATTTCAACATGACAATGAACTCTGAAACACTTGGTGAGGATGAACGTGGGGCTGCACAGTTATACAGGAGACGACTAGAGTTCTATCCCATATGATGCACATTAAATACAAAACTAGCAGCAACGGAACAGAGCACAAAACGCATGGACATACATACTATATGGCTATTAGCTCTGAATAACATCAACACTGCAATGGCAAAAGAAGACCACAGAATACAGTGCAGTGTGGAGCCTGTTAGAAACACTACAAATCAGCTCAACTTAAAACGACGTCTTGCCGCTGGTGAGGAATATAACTTGGCCCCTGAACAAGTGTTATTTGCAATCACTGACTTGACAAATGGGCATACACAAATAGCTGCAATAAGTGCACCGCAGACTGGGTTACACTTGGACAGGGGACAAACCATATAAATAGCTTGTTCGATGCAACAATCATTAGCATTGCAGAGCTACAAAGTGTGCACAAATGAAGTTCCCGACATTTAATGGAAGTCAACTAAATGGTCAATTTGTTTTTGAAGATTACACTTAACAGTCTGATGATGCTTGCACTGTGCAATTAATGAGAGGAAGCCCCATTAGCTACAAGAGTGTTAGCAATAGCATTCAATGACAGTGGATTCATGACTCATTTATGGCTTTTCAGCATCCATGTCTGGCTTTGGACTGATAACATTAATCGACATCATCGTGTGGATTTACTGTACTGTGCTTAATTCCTTCCCTCGATAAAAGGTATTTACATTATGGACTGATTCCAGATCATGTGTAACCAAGAATGAGCTTTACTCTAATTGTTAAGAGTAATCTAGAAACCTTTACAGTTCCATCCTAGCTGCTGCCTTTTGTCTAAACATAACTTATGGAAGTTATTTCACCTCGAGAGAAATTGTGCAATTACAACAGCTGGGTATCCCTAAGTAAAGTTGCTTTACCCTTAACACTCGGATTTTGTCCAGAACTGGCTTTAAATATATTGTCAATATTTATTCATAAATTAAAAAAAACAAACAATGCATGCATATACCACAAATACAAAAATCAAGAGAAGTATTAAAAAATATGAACAAAACTGAGATGCTGATGGCTTTGCAGCCCTATAAGTGCTGTTAGTTGGTATTCTCCTTTGTGGTGATGGTGACAAGCTGCTTGGCTGCCTTGGCAATGTCATAAGCACATTGGATGACCTGCTGGGTGACCAGCTGCATGTCCGGTCCTGGGCAGCCCTCCGAAGGCACCGCCTTCCTGCACTCGCTCTGAAGCCGGTACGCGCTGGAGGTCAACAAGCGCAGAGAGCCTCTCACAGTCTCTGAGCGTGGCTTCTGCAGAGGAAGGTTCAAACATCTTATTACGAACGGACAGTGTCTGTGCAAAAGTCAACAGATTTGTGCAAAGAGAGGCGGTTTAGTGCAGATCCTTTAGGGCCACATTGATCTCTGCTGGCCTTGGAATGAATCTGGCCAGAATCTACTTTGTTCAGTCTACTACACGGTCTCCTCTTTTCACAGTTAGACACACTTTAGAATATTCAAAGTGTTTATTGTCATGTATACAGTGTAGAAACAAGTTTCCCTGTACAATGAAAATCTTGCTTTGCCATCCGCACCGAATGCCAAAGAGTGAAAAAGGAGAGGATAGAATAGAATATAAAACATATAAATATAAACTGTAAATATAAACTGCTATTGCTAAATATAAATATATTTACATGTGTGATAAATATATTTACATGTTTAGAATATGTATATTTAACACACAAAAATATACAAATTTAAAAGTAATTCGTTGCTTTTTAATGTGAGAAAAGAACCAAGTAAATAATACATCAGGAACTTGAAAATTATGCTGTATTTGGACCTTGAAACTCAGGTATTTTGTGCCTGTAATACCTTCAAAATAACAAATATAAAACTAATCCGACGGATTATTCTCTTCAAGCTAATTATATACAAACTTGTTTCCATACCTTTGGAAAGAGGGCAGCCATTTCCGTTACAGCCACATGTATTCTTTCTGAGCAGGGTATGAAGCTGTGAGAAGGGATTTGTCGATGAGTTCAACATATTGATGTCACATTCATATAAATCTCAAAATGACACAATACATTTTGCTAAAATATGAATTAACCAAAAGCTCTAACATGCAAGTTAACCAACAGGTTGTGGCAATATGTATTATTCCAAACACACCGTGCATCATCTTCAACTTCAGGTCAACATCAACTACCAACAAGCTATTTAATACACATTTTTATCATTTGAGTGTTAAAAAATGATGGAGACACAAACCCATCAACCTGAAAAAAAACTGTCTTCTAAATGTCAAAGGCAAGTCACATTCACATTGCATAGATTTAACTTCAACTAGCTGAAGCAAGTTCAGTCAGTGCTTGAGGAGACCAAAATAAATGAAGGCAAGTTTTGAACAGAAAATTCAAGCACTTAGTAGAACATTAAGGAAAAAGAGCTTGTTAGTGGGTGAGACAGGAGAAAACGGTTAAGACAGAAACTGTGTGAGGGAGAGGAAAATAAAACTGTGCCTGGGAGGCAGGGACAGAGGCCAGAGTACCAGGAGGTGGGGTCAGGGGACCGGAGGCTGAGCGGCTGAAGGGGAGGGGGGGCCTTCTCGGCCCAGGGCACCAGAGTGCTGAAACATCCCAGGCTGTGCCTGAGCCGACGCACACCTTCACGCTCACACGGTCTGCTCACAGGTGTGAGGGACGGGGATACCGCACCACCCAAACAACATGATAACAGCAGAGCAGTGGAAGTGGAACAAAGGGGAAGAGTGAAGATAACGAAAAAGGGGAAATGATAGGACATGAATGCAACTAAATATATCAGAATAGTGATGAATGTAAGAGGAACTCAGAGTTTAAAATGGCAAAAAGGAAATGAAAGCTAAAACTGAAAGAGCCTTTTCTCTTCGGCTTCTGACCTGTCATGTTTGTTCTCCTGAGCAGCTCGCAGCAGCTCTTGGATATTCTTGGTGATCTGCTCGGTCTTGCGGATGACGTCCTCTGTGCTGGGAAGCGCGGGGTCTGACTCCATCTCCAGATCATCCAGCTCAGGGATAGAGCTGCCCTCCCCCAGCCAGCCACTGCTCCTCAGCCTCCCTCTCCTGCATAAACTGCAGAGGAAAAAAATGTCAGCAGCCAAAATTCAAGTTTGTTTTTACTCCAAAAACAAAAAAAAAACAATCACTGTTTCACATGCTTTTTCACTTTCCCTTTTTAACAGTAATCAGGAGTCAGAAAACTTTTTTTCTTTTCGCCTTCATTTAGTACAAACCATCATTCTGAGTGAGTCCGAGTGATGCTCTTACCCTGAATCATCCAGCTCAGAGTCATTGAATGTGTTGTCATAGTCGCTTTCTGGCATGCTGCTTTGCTTCTCTAACTTTGAAGCCTAGAAGGAGGAGAGAAGGCAAAGAACTGATGTGTGTGTCTCAAGATGTCCCACGCCGCTGACGGTGTAATTAAGCTGCGGTTGAATTACAATTTTAATGCTACAAAAAACAAAAAGATACATTGGAAAGGTACTCTTTCTGTTTGGTGTACGATAATAACAATTAATAATTAAAATAATATAAACAAGTCAAAGTGATGCAGATGACTCTGAGACAAGGCAATAAAGCTGTGAAGCAAGAGCACATCATCATGTTAAAGCGTTCAATACGGGATTAGTAAAACAGATTATCAAGAGTTTAGATTCACATCAGGATGACATAATCACTAATGCTGACTTGCTTACTCGAAATTGACCGTAACTTCTTGACTTTTGTGCCTGAAAATGTCTGAACTCCCAAAGTAAGGATGGATTCATGGATGACATTTATCAAAAACACTCTATGTTCATACCCAGAAACATATGGCTCGAAACATTACAACAGAACCATGACACGCAGGCTTTACTCATCCTCCAAACTAAAGGGAAGTAGACCCCAGAGGGTCATTGACGCTCTCTGAGGCCGGGAGGTCGAGGTTCAGATGACTTCATAAATAAAACTAGATCACATGGAACACAAGTGCATCATACAAAATAGGAATGGCCTTAATCTCCACACTAGATAGCGTTAGCTGCGACTTTATCAGCCTCAAAGCAACATTAATGAACATTAATGAACAGGAAGCAGAGACAAATAAGGACACTCGAGCCAAACAGAACTTTTTAAAAATGTTCTCCCCCTTTCAATCTAGGACCAAGAATCTTCCTCCTGTGTGCAGGACAAAATGCCACACAGCACACGAGCTTGTCTCAGAAAAGGCGATTAGCTCATACATGTTTAGATAAATCTTTGTTCTGCTGTAACACAAGATCAATCTTTTTACACAATAAGCAACTCCCGGATCACTACAATGTTTGTGTTACTAGAGGACAGCTGCTGGACGCTCAATGTGTGTAAAGGCCGAGCGCTTGTTAGAGACAAAGGACAACTGAAAAGAACTTCATACTGAGTGTTTGAAATGAAAAACATGATGAGTTTAACAAGTCCAGAGGTATAAAATATACATTTAACAAATCTAAATCACAAAATACACAATTTATTCCCCATCTTTTTACTGACAGGTGATTGTTTTATAAAAACGAAACAAGCACTGCCAACAACTTTGAACAATGACACATTTTTGACATCATCTGCTACACAGCTTTCTGGAGCAAAGACTGAAAGCATTAAAATTAGCATGTGCTGCATCGCAAGCGCAACTTTCAGCTCAGAGTTCAGCGGTCAGCGGTCAGGCAGAGGTTTCGCCTTCACAAAACTACACAGTTCCAGTTGTTTAGTCGCGCAATGAGGACGATGCTGATGAAGGCAGGTATGTGACAGTCGGGGCGGTCGATGGAGGGGTGGCTCATGCAGCAGGGCGGATAAGGAGCAGCATATGCGGGATAGAGGAAGAGTGAGGAGGGGGCGGGGAAGAAGTAGAAATGGTAAAGGGCTCCGAGTGGATTTGCTTCGTCCCACAAGAGGTGAAGCGAGTGAGGATGTACTTAACCTTTTGAGCACTTTCGTCCTTCGACCAAGACAGGGTGGATGGAAATGAGGGGAGAGATGAAGAGGTGGTCACAAAAGCGCCCCTTTCCGTCTAAAGACAGGGTTCAAATCACATTTAAAGGACACAGATTCCTTGAATTAAAAGAGAAATGTTTATACAAACTAAAACGTGAGATGGAGATTATTGTCTCAAAAGTGTCTTCAAGCCAATTGTGGCTACTGCATGCTGAGAATGGAGTTGTGCAATGACCATGACCATTAAGTTCAGGATTAAAAAGTTGTATTATTTAAGAGGTGAGCCTGAGATAAATCAATGCTATATAGACAACTTATAAGAGCTTAGTTGTTTTTACAGATCATCCTTCTACATTTAGTCCCCGAGATCATGAATATTTCCATTCTGAGCTCAGTGTCCTAGAAAAAAAATGACTGGGAGTTAATCCATCGAGAGAAAAGTACCACAAAACCATGATTCATGTGCTCAAATCTAACTGCATGAATGTCTTATTTGAATCAAAGAGAGGATCCAAACATATGAGAAGATACGGTGAGTTGGTGAAAATGTCATGCATTACAAAAACACAGAGTATTTGTATGGTAGTTTTAATGCTTCATCAACATAAAACACAGTACAAACCTTCAAAGTATATCATAGTAACAGCATCTCCTTGCATGTACAACTACGTTTTGTCTGACAAACAAGCAGCACTCCAGTAAACAACAGATATATGCAGATATAAGCTTTGAATATGTATCTGGACAATAGGAGTGTGTTTAAATGCATGGCATTGTGCTTTTTGATGACTCTCTTTGATACTGCAAAAACCTACCCAGTGGCAAGGAAAGAAAGGAGGAAGGAAAAACAAAAAAAGAGGCAGAGAGAAAGGATGAGGATTGCAGACAGGATGAAGACATGAGGGACAGTTGTGGAAACAGGGCAGTGGAGAGGAAATGGCAAAGGAGAGCAGGGAGCGGGTCTTACTTACATGAGGTGGGAAGGGTTGCAGGGTGGGGATACCCTCCTCTGGGTAGGGAGTTTCCCCTTTAGGGAGATAGGGCTTCAGGCCTGAGCCGGTCTCATACATAGACATGGGCCGACTGGCCCGCGCAGACTGACGGCGTTTCAGGGCTGAGGGGCTGGAGGGGTCAGGGTAGTCTGAACCGCTGGGGATCTGATAGATATTGGTTGTGACCTGCCGCCTGAGAGAGATGTTCTCGCTTTGCAGAGATTGCAGCTGGAAGACACGGTCAGCAACACACTAAGAGGTGCTCTCAGCAAAGCAAGCTATGCTCCATATTCTGATCCACTCTGTCTTTATAGCATGACATTTCAGCTTTCATCCCACTATTGCTCAGAATATTCAAATTATATGCTTAGAGTTTTCAACTCTGCCAAAGTATTCATTTGTCAGGAATAAAACACATCTTTGTGGGTATCATATTATAAAATTTGCAACGCTACCCTTTGAGTTGTTATTCCCATGATATAGAAAGTTCAGTTAATATTTAGATAGCGCTCTCACAAAAATAGAAGCCAGAGTACATAGTTTCAAATATGTCACCGACAAAAAAAAAAAAAAAACACTGAATGAGACTGTATTACACAGAAACTCGTGTCTCATGATTATGAGCTTACAGAACGCCTACTGGAGCTCAAGTATTAGCAGTCAGACCATCAGGGTGATTGTTAACAAACCTCCTAAAATCAAGGGAATAACACGAATTTTGCTTTAGGAGGGATTTTCTCTTGGTCTAAAAAAAAAAAAAAACGCAAAGCAAGTGATAAGCAAGCAAAAGATTGTTGCATAGGTGCAGTTTAAGTCAAAGATGTAGCCACAGTACAGACGGAGCGACTCAAGACTTATAGGAGGATAAGAGGCATTAAAGAATGAACAAAATCAAAAAGATTTTGCCGAGGACAAAACAGTTTGGGTGAAGAAATACTGGTGTTAATCAATGCAACTACTTGCATTTAGTGCAATGTAAATCTGGTCAGTACTGATCAGAACAAGGAGTAGTATGGTTTAGTTACTGCCATGAAGACTGACTAACAATGTTTGGTAAAGGCCGTCACTCCAATTAAAGTTAAAAGACATCTACGTTCACATTATGCTGTGTCCGCTCTTTGAAATGATCGTTTTTGAAAGACTACTACAATATCTCATGACGAGCCACCTGCCACGTTTTCTCCACATCTTTATCTTAATGTGGTCTCTTTTTTTTTTTTTTTAATAATCAGTTCAAACACAAACCTAAATCACATCATCAAAAACAGTACAGTACGCTACAGAGCAGTATGTTTACTGCAGGGGGAAGTCACAATGACCTTGTGAGAGCAACCGAGAGTCACACAAATAGAATTAAGAGAGACAAATGATCTGAGTGCTACTTCCAAACAGCCAAATTAAAGCAAAAAAAATAAATCAACCTGAAAATAGTTTGGGTTTAGCAAAATATAGATTGCTGAATTGAAGCACATTGCATACATTAGGGCAGAATCTCAAACTTAACAGTGTCGCATCTATAAATCAGCAGTTTGAAGTAGCAACGTAACAGTATTCCAGCTTGGTGTCAGCTGAGGAGTGTGCTTTCTATGAAATGTGACCACTAAGAAAACATGTCAAACAATAAATTCATAAAGAAATCATCCAAAAACATTCTATGCAGTAAACACAGTATATGTGATGAAGCAAGGCACGCACATACAATTTCAGTTAGTCACTATGTGCTATGAAGGGATTAAAACAAAACCCTGTCAATTATTTCATGCTTTTTCTTATACCATGCTTGTTAGTAACATTAGACAGCAGAGCTTTCAGTCTAATCTATTTATTACAAAAAGGGAGACTAGACTGTTTTTGTTATCAACTGAAGCAAGGGTGCATTTCTTCTCGAATCCAGAAAACAAACCAAAAAAAGAAAAAGGATCTCCAGTTTACACTCAAGCTTTGAAATTGAGCATGCTGGCCAAAACAGAGGGTGGACCAGCAGGGTGTCGCAGCAGCCTTATCTTGCAACAGAGCGTCCCTACTCAGATAGCTCGGCCCTCTTTATAACCCACAGGCTGGGCCTCCGCGCCAGACAGCGATCACGCTGGGCAGGAGAAGAGCTCTGCTGACCACTGTGGCCCCCCCTCAGTCCGGCCCCCGGTGTTAGTGATCTTATTGGTGGAGCGCGGGGGATACCTTTTTCTGCATCAGCCTCAGCTCATCACTCAGGCTGTTGTTGGCTTTCATGAGGTGCTGGATCTTGGCTTCAGACATAGAGAGTGCGTTTTTCACCTCCATGTATTCTTGCATAGTGATGGGGCCGTCTGAGAGGTCAGAGTCCAGGCTCTGGAGGAGAGGAAACAAAACAGTAAAGCGACCTAGGGAGAGAGAGTGACTGTCTTTCAGTGTTTTCATTTGGGAAATTGGCGCCACTATACCTTGGTCCTATCTCCTTTGCTGGACGGGAGCTCTTGATCTGTATCCTCATCAGACGCCACACTATCGTAGTCGGGCTGGTCATTGTCCTGGCTATCACTACAATGCCTGACAGCCACATTCTTCAGGATAAATTCAACATTGTCTGGAACAAAGGGACACAAAGTTTAAAAGTTCCTGTATATCTGCGCTGCACGACGGAGTCCATGAGATTCTGGGATAAGTAACAACAGAGGGTGCTGACCTTTGGGACTGGCTATCGAATTCCCTTGTTGTCTGCGCTTAGCATCACTTAATATGTCAATCACAAGAGTTGCAAACTCATGTGCATTAAATCGTGCAAGCTTCTGTCGTCCCTAAATAAGAAAAGCAAGGTCACATCAGCAGTGTCCAATCTAACTTCAGAGTTAATGTGTACAGAGGGAAATAATGCAGTGTTTGGATGGGAGTTCTGTAAAGCAGACTTGCCTGGTTTCGTGTTGATGAATACTCTGGATTCACGGGGAGGAAGGGCACCACAGTTGTCTCTGTCACCAGGGTGCTGTGATTCTGTGTAGCCAACCACACTACAAATAGTAGGAGGAGAATGAGATCAGTAGAGTCCGGTTTAGAGGTGTGTGTACAGCTGCAGCACCAGCTGAGGTTTTGATGCATCAGCGTGAGGGGACATCCCAAGACACATGTCCTCTCTGGATACAAGACGCAGATTCTGCCGGATGACTGTACTGTACCTGAGTCAGTCTCTCGTCTGTCCACCTCATCGTACACGTCCATGGCCAGCTCCTCAAATAAATGATTACTGAGCTGCATGAAAATCAGGAAATTGTACACAATCAGACTTAAGCAAAAGGAGAAAAGCGAAGTCAGTACATTGACTCTGCAAAAGCACTTACAGACTGCAGTTTCTTCTTCGCTGCCTTGGCCAGTTCTGATAAGTCTAAACTGCTACGAACAGAAAATAACTGTTATAAACATATACTGATGAACTGTTAGATCAACATAATGCACACCTCAGTCTGATAGATACTTACATGTTCCTTATCCATCGAAAGAGAGCAATAAAAAAGATAAAATGTGTCATTTCAATTGGAAAAACACAAGTAATTGTGTTACAGTGGCCGCTCTGCGTTTTTAGAGTTGGGGTTGAAAGTTGTTTGGAATAACATTTTGACTATTCAGAGCTTTTTTTGGTATGTCAAGTAATCCACTGGGTCTGTTTCCTCTAACACGGATAATGAATGCTGCAGTGATCTCATCAGCGTGTCCGAACAGGCCGCAGAGCAAAAGAAAACAACCATAAACAACCGCCTCGCTCGCTCGCTCGCTCACTCACTCACTCACTCACTCACTCACTCACTCACTCACTCACTCACTCACTCACTCACTGTGGCTCCATTCAAGTTAAACCCACTCACTTGGTTACGTTAATTCAAAGACAAATCACTTCTTACCTGTCAGCCATTTGTGGAACGATGAAGTGCTGGCCGTTTTTATGATCTGAAAGGAACGACGGGAACGATCTGGATGACTGCCAACAGCATCATCAATACTTATGGAAAATGTAAAACACTTTCTATTGATCATGGTTTAAGAACAGAACATAATCTGCATTTACAAAGCTGATTAAAGTTGTTTTTGTGCGCCCGAAGCGCCACATGACTGAAATCTGTCATCAGGTATGAGGTCACTTGCCAATCACACAGAAGCGTACCAACTTAAACACACAGTCATTTTAAAAGCAGATCTGTCTCACTGCATACCTGGCTTCCTTCCGCACAGGTAGAACGCCAGTCGATCAGTTAGTTCATACTGAACCTCCACCAATCTGTCTGCCAGGTCATGGTGGCCAGCTTCCCTACAGAGGCACATTTAAAAAAAGCAACACTATATAATAACTCAAAGGGTGAAATTACAGGTCCGTAATATTTTGTGTTTGTACTGTAAAAGATTAAAATGGCTAACCTTGCATAGTCAGTGGGAGTTTTGCCGTTGCTGTCTGGTGCTCCGGGATCTGCCCCATAAACAGTTAACAGCTCAGCCTGAGATACTTGTCCTGCCTTTGCAGCTACATGCAAAGGAGTGTTTCCTTTCTCCTACAGGAGAGGTTGATTAATATGACAAACCATTATGATGATGATGTGAGATAAAGAAAAGTAAATGCAAAAGATGAAAATTCGGGTTTTAAGCACAGACAGTGAATCTCACTGGATGAAAGAAATTAGCTTGTGCTCCCAGCGATAGCAACCTCAGACAAGTCTCGAGGTTCCCGGTGCGTACACTTGAGTGAAGTTGCTAAAAGAAAGAAAACATACAAACGACTATTACTATGATTTGATGAAGCTGAACAACAGGGCTTTTCAGCTTTCAGCTTTCTCTTGATCACTGTGAGCAGCTGTTTCCCCCTCACCTTGCTTAAATCCTTGGCGGTCAAGCTGTCATCCTCCCGACAAGGCATGCGATGGACAAATGCCAGCATTTGATATTTGGCTTTTATAAACTCTGATTTGTTTGGGCTTTTGAGAGAACGTGAACCATTGAAGTTCAAGCAGAAAGAAAGAGGAAAATAAGTCAGTGGCACATACTAAACTACGAAGCTCAGAAAGTTTCTTTTATCAAATTAACGTCTAGTGAAGAATTATCATTAATTCAGTCATTATTTGATGACTCACTGTAGTTTGTCCTGAGGGTTGGCCTTGCGTTTTCCACTCATCACAGATGCAGGGTCCAGAAGAGAATGCTCCCATATTGAATTTGCACCATTGCTGTATAACATCTGAACCATCTAGGGTGAAATGAAAAAGAAACCTGTTAAAAGTGTCCCGTTGAGTTGGACTGCAGAGTGCTGACTGGCTGTTAGCAGCTCCCTTCCTGAACAAACGCTTTCTATATCTGGACAAAATCAATACACCTTAGTGGGATCTGATGTTGTCTGACTGTTGTCTACACTTTGCCGACTTTAAAACTGCAGTAATACGTATTCTGTGCAAGAATAATTTAGACTATTCAGATTTTGTGTGCTCATAAGCTACAAAAAACACTTTCAGAGCCAAAATACAGAGATATGTAGATTTTCACAGACAAATATAAACTTTAAAATGTTCCTGTTTGGGTTTACTACCTGTAGCTGCGTCGAAGGCCATGGTGTGTGCGTCAGGTGGCGGACTTGGGAGCTGTGTCTGCCCAGACTGCGATGAACGCTGCAGCACTCATCGCAAATCAACACGCCCCTGTTCACCGAGGCCCAGCGAGGTTCTGAGAGAGAAGAGAAAACCACAGTGAGAATCGACATTTACAGAAACTGGGTCGGGACCCACCCCGGGGTCACAGGAGATTTTATTTGGGTAGCCAAATACATTTCCAACATTTCTTCCAAAATCTTATATTTAAGATTTATATCTTTTGAGCCATATGGGAAAGCTTGTTGGCGTTTCTACTAACGTTACGTTTCACAGCTCCTGCGGCTGCCGTCCTGCAGATGAGTGCCTTCAAACTGCACCTAAATGCTCTTATTTTGTCTCAGTTATTAAGTCTATAAAATGTGTGTTGTTTTACTGATGAGAAGAAACAACAACAACGCGACAGCCTGTTCACACTGCCTACATGCATTTACTTTGTCTCAAATATAAAGTAAACCACATGTATAAACACATGTGGAATTTTCTTCAGAATAGCCAGTTTACCTATTCGAGATGATATGAGGGTTCCTGTATTGGTAGAAAAAAAAATATTGGGTCAAGAACGTTCATTTATGCACAAATTCGCTCTTCTCATAACTTACAGATAAGGCCTGTTGAGCATTGTATCATAATGGTTTATCATTTTTCAAAAGAGGGTCTTCAGGAAAAAAAAAAAGTTTGGGAAACAATTTAAGGAGCTCCAGAAAATCCAATATTGTATCTTATGGCTATCATAGGTTTGATTTGCCTTAACTTTATCTGTGGATAGTCTAAGCTGAGTCAGATCGAAATGCACCACAAATCATCTTCTCTCTCCACGTTCGGTACCACTATTCAAATCACTGACGGGCTTGGTCGCACCACCACTTCTCCTTTTTCTCTCTGTTCCTCACTGACAGGACCCTGCACAACTCTTACTTTTGGTTTGCTCTCTCTAAAGGAGAAGGCTGGCAAAATAAATATATATATATATATCGATAATTAATAGATCCTAATATTGTCTGATCCAACTTTGTTCTGTACCGTAGACCTCCACTGTTATCCAAAAACTCTTAAAAGCACATCAGAGAGCCACACCGCTGTACTCGGTGAGCTATCATTAGATGACGGACTAGGGCATTGTAGTTCACTTAGAGTTAATCCCACATAAAGCTTTCCTCTACTAGAAATACCCAGTAGTTTGAGTAACATTTGCTAAAAACTACAGTGTCCCGCTGTATTGGGAAACTGTTCATACATTTGATCTGATTTTAAAGATTTAGGTCTTCATGAAGATCAAATGGCCTTGAGGCTGAGTGCCACAGACAGAGATGGAAAAATAGAAAATCCTGAAAGATGGACCAACAACCTGTTTTTTTAACAACAAGGAAAAAATAGACTGATGCCAGTGTTTCCTTTAAAGCCCCAGTGTCCAACTCAGACTGCTGGATGCGTGATTCAGGCTACTGTCACCTGAACACAACGCAGGGTACAAATATTACTCGAAGAAGGGAAGAAAAAAGCCGAGCTCGAGAGGGCCTTCAGAGCCTTTTTGATCCCATGTTTAGGAAAGCCATGCATTGTGCAAAAGGGAAATAAAGACTGGCAGTTGCAGGTTGAAGCACCTCAAGCTCATTGTTGAGCAACAGAGCAGCTTCCTCTTTCAAAACATAGTGAAAAATACCAGACGAATGCCATCAACAGCTTTAGTGCTGCATATTCAGTAAACGCACGATGTTAGCAATGACAGAGTGCGCTTACAAGATATAGTATACAGTGTGACCAAAATAAACACGTTTACTTAACCTTGACCTATTTTCTACCCTTCATCCAGTAGGTCACAGAGCTGTGATGTCCTCCGTTTACACTGAGACTCTTCCGACAACAAACATCGCAAGACTAAAAATACTATAAATTCATTTGACACTCCGATAGCCAATAAACTGTTAAGCAGATTGAGTGTCTGGCGCTGAGACAGGACAGACAGTGCAGGCTGTCGCTGTCTTAGCAGCAGCTGAGGTGAAGGAGGAACAGCTGCAGGGGTTGCTGGTCAAATCCTGGCACCTGGTCCCCAGGCTCTCCTCCTTACTTATCCTCCACCAAGACCTGAGAGGTGGTGATGACATGCCTGTTTTACCCTTTCCTCAACAAGTGCTGCTAAATTTAATACCACATCTTGAAACTCTAAAAATATTCACACCCAACAACTGGTAGCAGTTGCATGGAAGAGCAATCCAGGCCAGCTGCTGTGGACACCGGATGGGTTTAACTAGCCTGGATGACACGATGAGAAGCAACGTACTAAATCTTCAGTCATACTGAATATTTAGCAAACCTGATATTGTTTTTCTGGGTTTATTTTATTTTTTTTGTGCAACAGACGAGTAACCAGATTTTTAAAAATATATTTGTTGACCATTTTAAACTATCCATGTTCTACTCTTACAGTATGTCACATTTACAATACCGTGTGGCGCCACAATAGGGAAAAAAAAAAATCTACTTTGCATTGAAAGCATGCGGTCAATTCACTCAGCATCCTGTTTTGCTTCCTGTGCCTGCCGAAAAACATCACGTCATTTCTATATAAATGGGACTTCTGAAAGTACCTCACACACACTAACTATCACTCGTTCAACTTTCACAAGAATGTTTTCTTGTAAAAGCTTCATCCTCAGAACAAAAGATATACTGCTCTGATCTCAAGCAGTGGACACTGGAATGAGTTTTTCCATCAAGATTCAATAATTCGTCTGGATTAATAAATCTACAGCTAAATAATGCGGATGTCTTACAAAAATGCACTTGGATTCAGGATGTAAAGATGTTTTGCAAACTCTTTTCACCAATCAATATTCAAAAAACACTTATTTTTCTATAATTTAGGGTAAGAACCAGTGGAGGAACAATCCAGACCATTAAAAGTCCCTTCGATCCGTCATTCCTCATCAACACAGTTAGTTAAGTCCAGTCACACGACAAGTCGACATGAGGCTTCCCCTTCACCAGTATCCCAGTGTGGTGTACAAAAGCACCACGACAGGAGACGACTGTGCCCACTGACTTTGTCATGAATGAGGCAGTCATCCTAATTGTACTTCAGACATGACAGGGAGCTCACAGGGTAGTTTCCTGCTGATCTAGGGTGACATTTCATTAAGGGTGATTACATTTCAAATTAGCCGGAAACTTATAACTCATAGCATTATTTTCAAATACACACATTGTTTGCTAACTATGCAAACAATGCAGCCACACTGACACACATCATGAATACAAGCCTGATTATTGGTAGTATTGGAAACATTTAAAAAAAAAAAAAAAAACACAGCTGCCTGGGGTCTAACTTGATCCTCAACGTGGTGACCTATCAACAAACCTGCCCCGTCTAAACAACCCCATACCCCACATATCCCACTCACTGTGAAGAAGAAAGCAGCGTGGGCCAGCACACATAATCTGACTTAAGCCACAACACTGAAGTGCACTGATCTTTGAGGGACCAAATAAGAGCAAACAGATCAACACTGCAGGGATGGTCTGAGTTTGCTTACCCGGAACACTGCAGTCAGCGCAGAGCTCAGTGTTTCGCAGGCGCTTCGACATCCTTTACTCAGGAAGAGACGCCTTTTAAAACGAGCAGACTATTTTATGTCCGTTATGTTATGCTAACCATTGATTACTCTGCTGGGGGTGCCTTCCGCGTTAGCCAGACCTAGCTAATTAAAAACAACCCCAACCTGCTACTTCATCTAACTGTTGTTAGCCTTTTCGTCTGGGCGACGTTACAACCATTATAACGTTATAACCACAGGAGGAAGGTACAATGCTGCTTGCCTGCGAGTTAGCTGACTTAGCCCCTGATTAGCTACCTAGCCTGTGTCCGGTTGGTAGCTCCTCGGTCTGTGGCAGGCAGACGGCGGGGCAGCACGGAGCTACAGCATCCCCAGTGGCAGCTGCCACCGATGGTCTGAGCGTCCTGTGCCCAGAGTTTAGCCTCTCAGGAGGTTTAACTCATCCCCGCCGGCATTGAAATAACATCTTATTGTCTTCTTTCGCAAATCCAAAACGTGGTTCTGCTTTTTTCAGCCACAGTTAAGAATGAAACCTATATAAAACACAAATGTTTGGTTGAGTTCGCTGTGGATTTGTGTGGTACACAACCTTATAGTCTAAACTGGGGGCAAAAATTCACACCCCTCTTGACTCTGGAGGTGAGTTTGATCTATGCACCTTCGTGACGCGGCACAAAAAGATCAATGACGCTTACTGGACCTCTCGTGAGCTCACCACTGTGCTGTTATACTACACAAACTGACGACAGAGCAATAAATAAGTAATGTTACAAAACGAATTGAGTCAACAGACCCCGTGGGACGTTGTTGTGCTAAAAAAAAAAAAAAAAGTTTATCCGCAGAACATAAACAGTCACCATGCAAACATTTATACAGCAAACCGCCGTGTGTTATGTAATATAACCTGTGATCACCAGTTTAAAACTACTGAGTGTACATTTAAGACAAAACTGTGATCTGGCAGCAAAGTTTCACATTTTCAACCTCCCCGAAACGTAAAGGGGACGATCTCATTTTGACGTTGTTGGCATAACGGTCATATTGTCTAGATGTGATATTTTGTGTTGTCGATGTTTGTAGTGATAAATTGCGTTAAAAGTAAGTCATGTAATACAATCAATCTAAAGTGTGACACGGGCTGACATTTACATAGAGGTTATATATTGATTTAAAGGTTTTACAACCCCCCCGTTGGGGACACGATGAATGGTTTCGTCCAAGTGGAACCGTCTATCTTTTCCCCTCGAGGCGATGTCAAGATTTTATTTACAAAACATGTTTCTGTCGAGCATTAATTGAGGAAATACTTTGATTTACACAACCAAAAAGGTCCAATTTAAATGGGCTTGGAAAGCAGTTTTAGTTAGATGGTATAACTTGGACTGTGAATCAATTTCTACAGAGGACACCCCCGTCGTTACTGGGTACTTTTCCTGGCACTTCCTTGTTCAAAAGTTTTATTTACTGGAAGGCTCGGAGAAAGTTAGACAGCGGTTTCCATATATCTACGTTGCCGTTGTGAAAAATTAAGAGTATGGGTCATGTTCATCGCACATAAAGTAGCGTGTAGGTGTCGCAGTTTTTCCCATGGCTGTATTTGTTAGGAGCAGGCTAACGTTGCACTGAGCGGCTCCACAAAGAGGAAGATGTCCACGGCTAACGTTAGCGAAGACACCAGGGTGAAGTTTCCCCTTCACTCCGCGGTGTGGGAGAATGACTACAGGAAACTGGAAGAGCAAATAACATTACCACAGGTTGGTGAAACACCGAATAGCTTGTAAACATACACACTTAACGCTTGCTAGCTGGCTGAAGCCAGGAGCGAGATGTTAAATCTCCGTAGCCACCCAGTTAAAGTAGGCCAGTCGTGTTGACAGATGCGCCGCAGTGTCACACACAGATACTGTTTGGAGAATAAAAACAAAAAACATCTCTGAGGACACAGTGATCAACAGGTCTGGAGGTTTACTTTAAAAAGATGGTTTCTAGCACAGATGGTTTATTACAAGGCCACGCTCTTTTGTTCATATAACATACTGTCATGTCAGTACTGCAGTATTTAGCCTAATTGCGTGTGTAGATTTATCTACACAAATGAAAGTGCAAGAGTGTGGGTTTCTCCTTGTTTTTCTCAGAATGACATCGAGGTTGTGGATCCCAGAGGTCGAACACCTCTGCACCTGGCGGTGTCGCTCGGACACCTGGAGTCAGTGAGGGTCCTCCTAAGACACGGTGCCGAAGTGACTAAAGAAAATGCCAACAATTGGACAGGTGTGTTACAAAACTGACTGTATGACAGACAACCAATGTTATGATACCGCAGATGTTTCCTTCACTTGTTTTGTAGATGTGCTTTTGTTTTTTGTGGATCTGTGGGTTGTTTGATTACTTAGGAGCCTTCTCACATTAACCTACTTGTCCTCTGCTGTTAATGGGGATTCTGGTACAAATGCATGTCCACTCTTCTGACAGTCCTACTGTCTGCAGTAAAACACTATCACTTTCCTCGGTTAGTGTCGTAATTGATGAGGTTTTTCTAATGGATAGTTGCCCCTCCTGGGGAACAGATGCTGTAACCTTAAAAGGTTTAGTGGTTTGTTCATACGTGTCTGTCTCTGTTTAGTGCTGCAGGAGGCAGTCAGCACCGGAGACCCAGAGATGGTTCAGTTAGTGCTTCAACGCAGGGACTACCTCAAAGCTTCCACCGCTTTGGGAGGAGTGCCTGAGCTGCTGGCTAAGATCCGAGAGGTTTTACTTTTTACAATTCCCTCTTGTGCTGTCATCCGTCTGCATATGTGCCTGGAAATATTTACCTGCAAAGGAAATGATTACTTGGCCTGTCTTTTCATCCACAGTCTCCAGACTTCTATATGGAAATGAAGTGGGAATTCACCAGTTGGAGTAAGTTTGTTTGTTTGTGTGTGTAGATCATATCATGAAACAGTGTGTGCATGCTAACCTGTTTAGTGCAGGCTAGTTATCAAGAAGAAGTGTTTTCTAACTGCAATTAAATGTCCACGTAAAATACATGGTCTTAGTCGGCCAAAAGGTTTCACCTGCTCATACAGGAAAAACCACATACCTGGCTATTTTAAGATGAAACATTTGTTTTGGTTTTGTAATGTGTCACATAGTTGTTTTTTTTTAATGTGCTGATTCATTTCCTTCCGTTGTAAGACATTCATGTGCTGTTGCTTCACAGTCCCTCTTCTGTCCCGGGTTTGTCCAAGTGATGTTTGTCGCATTTGGAAAAGTGGCGCCAGCCTGCGAGTGGACGCCACTCTTCTCGGCTTTGAAAACATGACTTGGATCAGAGGCCGTCGAAGCTACATCTTCAGAGGCGACGGTGAGTGTTGTTAACTCTCTTACACACTCAAAAGGTTTGCTGAGTTCTCTCTACGGTTTGCACAATCTCTGTAAAATGATTAAAGTCTATTCCTGTCTAATCAGATTCATATGCAGAGTTGATGGAGGTGAACCATGATGATGAGGTAGTGGACACTGAACGCTTCAACATATCCCAAGAAATGGAGGATGTCACCCTAGAGTCAATGCAGCCAGCTGAGCAGGAAGTTGCTAAAAGGTTGACGACTTCTATCGTCAACACCTACTTGGACACCAAGGATATTGCTTTTGAGAGGCAAGAGTCACAACTTTCTCTTCTGTCCCTTTTCTCACGGCATGCAGACATGTTAAGTCCTTTGATCATCCAAGAACGAACTGCACAGCGACAGCATTACATGAGGGCTGACGTCTCATGGCGTTTTCACACTTGTTTAAATGTCATTACTCCCTGAGTGAGGTTACTGTGTGAACAGTTATTCCATTAGGCCCGTTAATCATCATTCTGCACTGAACTCTCGGTGATATTTGCAGGATCATTCTAGCATTGCTAATTGTGTAAAATGCCATATCACACTGACATATTCATTCAAGGGTTGTCTGACCGTAAATGATCACTTTAAAACAAGTGTGGCGTGCAACCCCACAAACTAACAACTTCAAGTAACAACAGATATTAATAACGTTAACAAATGTAATGAGGCGTGTCAGTCAATAGCATGAGGTAATATATCGCCATCATATTATTTAGCTACGCTTCATCTGGATAATTCCTCAAACACAGGTGTCAGTTTCACTTCACAGATAACTGTGATTATAGTTGTCTTGTCAAACACAGCTATAACTAACAACACTAATGACGGCCGAACTCCATTTAGCTCTTCAGTGGCACAGCCTTGATGTACTGTGTAGTGGCTCAGCTGCATAACTGATTGGACCACTTAAAGGGAACTGAGACATTGTTGATGTTATTGATGATAGCTGTGTTTTTCCTGCCTACCATGTCACCATGGCTGATGAGAGGATATATTTCTTAAGATGAGAAATGGTTAACTGAGGAACATGTGCAACACTGCTAAAGCCTCTAAAATAAGAGAACAATCACAGATTAGTGCCAATGATTGAGATACATTTACAGGCTACTTAAAACATCCCATACCTGTAGCTTGTATCGCGTCATGTGTTCTCTGTGCTGTGGAAGTTCAAGCTAAAGGATGTGATGGAGGATTTTGCCTGTAATGATGCTTTTGTTTTCACAGGAGCAAGTCTGGGATTTGGGGCTGGAGAAGTGACAAAACCGAAGTGGTCAACGGATTTGACGCAAAGGTTCACAGATGTTATACATTTTGTTTTTATTATAACTAAAGTGTAGTGCTCCTGAAAACTACGGGGCCCATTCATCATGACGCATGACATCAGGTGCTGGTTTGTTTGTTTTTTCAGGTTTTCAGTGTGAACAATGTAAACGTTGTCATCAGGACACGGACTGAGCATCTTACAGATGAGGAGAAAGAGAGGATAAAAAGTAGGTGGAAAATGTTCATCATGTATACTTTTTGTCCTTCAGTATAGATGTTTTCAGCATATATATAAATGGTAGATTTTTGTCCATATGAGTAACACATCTACATTTGATTGAAACTGAATCAGAGTACTGAGGTTATGCTTTTTGTTCTAAGGTGAAAGAAACATCTTGGAGTCTCTGCTGGGGACTGTGGAGCAGCACATAAGCGCACAAGGGGTAATCAGTTCAGCAATTACGTTAAAATGATCTACGTTCACTCTTATCTAGTAGCTGATTTCATGCGAGTGCTCGATTTAATTTTTTTTTTTTTTTTTCAGGATCTGACACTTGAGTATGCAACTGCCACCAATCCCACTGCCATCACTCCAGATGAATATTTTGATCCTGACTTTGACCTGGGGAACAGAGACATCGGCCGACCCATTGAACTGAGCATTCGAACACAGAAGTACAACACATAGCTTTACGTCTTTAGAAATCTCATACCTAATCCCTCACAGTTGTGCGCATTTTTACCACATTTTTCTTTCATCTTGTCTCACACAGATTCAAAGGTACATTGTGGATGAGCGAGGAGCATCCTCTGTCCCTGGTGGAGCAGGTGACCCCCATTATCGACCTCATGGCTCGGACCAGTTCCCATTTTGCACGACTGCGAGACTTTGTGACGCTGAAGTTCCCTCCTGGATTTCCTGTTAAAATAGGTATGTGTGACATTCCCGTCAAGCTTTATGGAAACTACAATCAAGTACAAGTATGTTTTTACAACTAATCCGTTGTGGTTTCTTCTCTCTTGCAGAGATCCCTCTGTTTCATGTGCTGAATGCCAGGATCACATTTGGTAATGTCAATAAATGCAGTACTGAAGAGGCGGCGAACACAACGCCAGCAGCCACACCAACATCCTCAGGAGAAGATGACGAAGCTGCAGGTAGGAATGCAGCCAGTTTAGCCACCAAATGTGACCATATGTTGAAATAGTTACACGTCTGTGACTTCTAAACCAATTTCTCTTTCGGCCTCCATCTGCCCAGCACCGCCTCCGTTTCAAGTGTGTCCTTCAGTGTTTGAGGTGCCAGTCAGTTACCACCGCCGAGGAGGCAGCCGACACACACACATGTCCAACAACGACGAGGAGCTTTTGCAGTACGCCATCCATCAGAGTCTCCTGGAGTCCCACAGGGTCCCAGGCCAGGTCAGAGCAGTTGTCACTTAATCCGCTCACAAGCACACAAATGTGTCGTCATCATTCTCCCATGTCCAAATGGCTGCACCCCTTAAATGCTCCTGATGTTTGTGTCATTACAGGAGGGCAGTTGGGATGATGCTGATGCGGATTCCACTGATGTAATGCACAGTAGCCAGAGCGACAGGTAGGAACACCGGTTAAGGTTGCTGGCGCAGCAGTTTCATAACTACATGTGGTAGAGGGAACAGCAAGTTGCTCATCCTACGGGGATTTAGATGACGCTGCACGTGTCTTCACCTCTCAGTCAGTAAAGCTGGTTCTCACTTTCTCCTGTCCATGTCATTCTAGGAGCATCCCAGAGGGGGTGCTAGTGGAATATGGAGACACCCCCAGCCCTGCCAGCTCTCCCCCTGTCTCCAGCCCCGACTCAGACCTCCGTCTGGCCATGGAGCTCTCTGCGCAAGCTCAATTAGAAGAGGAGAGGATAAGGAAGCAGGAGGAAGAGGAGCTGGAGATGATATTGCAGCTATCGCTCACTGAGAAGTAAAAGGAATAAGAGGGAATAATAATAATAATAATAATAATAATAATAATACAACCTTTCCAGATCCAGAAGCAACCACCACACCTCAATTTTCCTTCCTAACCACTGTAGTCATCTATGCAAGCGCAGATTTCGTTCTGAAACGGCTCATTCTTGCACAGGCAATATCAAACTGTCAGTATCCAATATTTTCCAGAAGGTATTTTTGGTAAGAGCATACTCCTTTATATATTTCTATCTCAGCATTGCGTGTCTCCATCCTCAAGCATAATTCATAGACTCTTTGAGATCATTTTGGGTCGGTTCTTCTTCTTCTTATTTATTTATTTTCTTCTTTTCCAAATCAGAATCGCAGCAACATCCAACATGTGTTGATCACATTGTTGTCTGGAGTGGGGTCAAATCTGTGTAATTAACGTTCTATGACTAAAAATGATGAAACTATTTAAGGTGACTTCACATAGTGGTAGCACTCAAATGTGGCACTTAAGGTCCAGAGCACTGTTTCTACTTTCGCGTCAGCCCCTGATTATTAGAAGGCTCGAATGAAAACAGCCGCGCTCAATGGAAAGCTACTTGTACCTTAGACCTGAAGAGACGTATTTGAATGTTTCCACTGTGAAGTCTCCCTACAGAGTCACTTTGTCGAGGACCATGGGCTCACTGAAAAACAGAAATCTCAGGGTTCCAATTTTACACGTTTCCCTTCACTTTGCAGTTAGTTTGTTAATCCGTTGTAAAAACAGTTGGAAATTGTAGCCTGGTAAATATTTCTTTAGTGAAAAAATGGTATCGCTCATTCATATCTATGTCATATCAATATTAGTTCAGAAAGTTGGGTTGATTGAGTCAAAAATGCATAAGTAAATACATTTTCTTGTACTCTGAATGTACACTCTACAGATGGGCAAACAAAAGCATGTTCCTGTGAGAGAAACTTAAAATCAGCTGCATGGCAACATTATCTCTTTGCTGCAACAAGGTCGGGGGTGGGGGATCTTTTTTTATTGAACATTTTGTCAGATTTCGCAGTGAGGAGGGATGTTTTGTCGTTAGCCATCACTGAGCAACTTCATCACCTCAGTTCAAAAACGCAATAGCAGAGACCAGTCTGTCTGTGGATTTACAGCTGTCACGCAGTTAAGGAGCAGTCGCACAACCAGTGCTGCAGAGATTATTCAGATTCCTAAAGGCAGTCGGTTTGCCTTCCGTAGCCACGAACAACTCTAGACCTCTGAGCAGAAGAAAAGACAGCACAGCCTCAAAGATCAAGCACGTCTGCCATATGTAGGATTAGTTTCTTCAGCATGTGCCAAGGGATTGCTTTGCTCTGACAAGACTTTGTCCGAGCAAGAGGTTGTCACAATTTTCTGTGGTGCCACTTAGACTAAACTTTTGAACAGATTTTGTAACATTTTGTAACTTTAAAAACAAGACGAAGAGGTTACAGTTGTACTACGGTGATGCTGAGACACGTGCATTAACCACTATAGTTGATTTCACTGACAAACGACAGCGAATCAAATATTCTCTCTGTGTTGCCGCATCTGACTGTCAGGGGCTTCAGCTGAAAAACTACTAATTATAACAGTCAAGTTTCCACACTTAAAAAAAAGGCTAGCTTTGATTGATTTAATGCAGATCTTTGTAATGCACCGTTCCAGCTGCAAAGGTTTTGTTTTTTTTGTTTTTTTAAGGTTAAAATTTTAAGAAAATGTGTTGGTTTGACAAAGTTTGTAAAATAAAAGCACTTTATATCCATGAGGATTAAACATGACTTTGTTAATTCGCTTTATTTACTGAAAAACACAGCTGATAACAAAGACGACACCTTTTATGTGCTTTTCTATCATGTGATGAGTTTGATTTGTCCGTGTTTAAAACCAGAGAGTTTCTCTACATTGTTTTCACCACAGTCATTCTTGTCCTAACGTCTGCACTCTGGATACAGAACATAATCCAAGTATACTTTTGGTCCATTGAATCATTCAGGATACAATAGTACTTCCTAGTAAGACTGCTCTAAAATGAGATATTATTGTCTAAATTATTACATTTAGAATAAAAAGATTTCAAAAGCCAGCCCTACTGCCCCCCATCTAATAGTACAGTATTTTTATTTGGCAGTTCCTTTGTAGAGCTCCTTTACCACAAAATCAAGTGCAAAGTATGCAGTGCCCACCTACATCAGACTAATCAATCACAGAACAAAATGATGATAGAAACCCAGTTTTATTTCAGTCAATTTAAACAGATTTCCAGAGTAATTTCTCAGCATCACTTGATTTAATCTGCACAGAAGCTCTCGCCAGCATTATTTCCACTTGTTTAATACTGGCAGGGCTCTGTGCTTGTTAACAAAGTTTCTTATAAAAAGGCTAAGATGACAAAAACTCAGCTTTAAAAACCAGCATGTCCTTTAGAAGTCCTTCTGTGTCACAAAGTGAAATAAATAGATTTTATTTTTTAAAAGCACACAGACCTGCAATTAATTTCAGAACATTGACGAGCAGATTCCCACATTTAGAGAAATGAACAATGTGAGCAGAGGTTTAACTGATGTATATTTCAGTAATGACAGCTCACATCTATTCTCCTTTATCACTATAATTTATTAAATCCAGATAGATAAATAAAAAACACAACATGAGGCACCTATAACACAGACTATGTAATAGCAGTGATCACTGGGAGGGCAAGGTAAACATATCAATACTGATAAGCAGTGTAACCCATAAATAAGATGGATTCAAATTACCCCCCCCCCCCCCCCCCCCCGCCCTCCCTTGTAGCTCCTCGGTGCTCACGTGTGTCCCCCTGCACCGGGAGGCTTTGTCTCTCCGCACAGTTTTCACCGACGAGGCAGCGGCTTGTAGACACAGACAGCCATGATGATCATCAGCACCAGCAGGACTCCGAGGACACTCCCCAGAGTGACTGTGAGGACAAAAGCACACCAGCTGATCACAGTCAGAAACACACACACACACACACAGAGGCAGTCCGACATGGTGGATTTATTAGTAATTACTTGTCTCTCTAGAATAACAACTACAAAAACGCCTCGTGTGTCAGCAGCATCCCTGCCCACACAGAGAGGCCTTCATCACTCTCCAGTCCAGCATCACTTCTTACCCAAATTCTGCTTCAGTAAAACCACATAGGCCCTCTCGCCCAGCCTGGAGTCCTCCAGCTGCCCGCTCACTAACACGCTAAAACACAGCAGTAGGGCCGGTGGGGTGAGAGGCAGCATCATAGCGGTGGATGTGGAGGAGGAGGAGGAGGAGGATGGTGGTGGTGATGATGAGAGCGAGGCGTTCCTTCTTCCGCTGTGCGATCTGGGTCCTAAAGCCGCCGGGTTATTGTATTGAGTCTCATAGCTGGAAAAAAAAATTAGCCGATTAATCGATTTGTCAGTTCACAGAAAGTTAATGGACAACTGAGAGGAACCAGTTTAAGGTGATTTGGGAAAAAACTTTTTTACTACTATTTTACTGCTCGATGTTTTTCTCCAAAGAACTGTATATGTTGCTAGTTATAGAGTGAAATAAAGAGGTAAAATAAAAGTAAATATTTATCAATTTATGATTGGACGTTATATTCTTTATGAATATTGAATTATGTCACTTTTGTTACCATCTTCAGCTGGTCTACTGACTACCTGGACTGAGATGCTTAGTATTAAATAGAAGTCTACCCACTGGACACGGTGTCTATTTACTCTAATTACTTCCAAATATATAGTTATTTTCAGAAAACGTCCTTTAGGGAAATGCTTCTGAAGTCAGGAACTTGTAGAATAAAATGTTTTATAAGGCAGAAAAGCAGAAAAGCACTAGTTCTGACTTCTATGATTATTTGTAAAACCTAAAGATATTCAGTTAACTATTAGAGGATTAAGAAAACAGGAATAGTCACTTTTGTGAAGCTTAAACCAGTGAATTTCTTTGACATTTTTGCTCGAGAGATGACAATTATTTTATAAAAATTGCCGCAGATCATTTTTCTGACGATTGACAAATGATTAATGACTTCAGCTCCAGCTGGTTGATGATTATACTGCTGGCTGCTGAAGTAAAATGTGAGGGCCTCTCTGCAGCCTTGACTGCACTGAAACCTCCAGGTGTTTTCTGGTGGTTTAACTGTGCAAAAAACAAAGTGCATGAAATGAAATCTCTTCTCTTACTGGTAACCATCAAACAAGTGCGAGGCCTTCATCACATTTCCCATTTCTGAAATGTCAAAGAGCAATGAAGAATAGATATAAAGGTCAAGCTCCTTGGGGTTATCTTCTTATGTAATTACTCTGCATGACTGATGTATATGGCCTTTACCTTCATCCTCTATAGAACTTAAGAGTGCACACCATTACAAACACTTACTGCTCTTAATTATATGCCAAAGAAGCTTAATGAGCATCAGGAAATGTCACTCACGATGACTGAAATTAAAAATGGAGGCTTCCTGGATCACAACAAGAAAGCATTTCATTACAGCATGAACTCAATGATTCTGTTTTAATTGGACATCCGACGGCATTTAAATGGAATTAGGCAGATTTTTTTATGTCAGAGTCTGAGTAAGCAATAGTTTGTACAGAAGCTCATTAAGAAAATGCACTCATTTTTGTGATAATCTTATAATGACTATGATTCTATTCCTGGTCAGTGATGGCAGCAGATATAAGAAAGCATTATATAATCACAGTTTAACTAACTGCTCGATGTATGATGTCACTACATCAGGTACAGCACACTGACTTGAAGGGCATTTATTAACACATCAGCGACAAAACTGTTTTCCAGGTCTCAGCCCAACAACTGGTTCTGCAGTCTGACTGACTGTGGTTCCTGACTGATTGACTAATGACAAAGAGTGACAATTTCTGCACGGAGGGTGATTTTGCTTCCTTCCATCGTTTATGCAGGTTTGCTGTTTCTCCAAGACTCCATGCTGTGAACATTAGCATCTTTCGTACAGTTTGTACTGACATATACTGACATTTTTTGAGACTGATATTGAAATTTTAGAGTTTTGAAAATAACAACATATTGGCCAGTTGTGATTTTTCTTAATAAACTCAAACAACCATTCTTAATGCAACGTCAAAGAACTGTGACAAAGACATACAAACTAAATTACTTCTAACCTATCGCTTTGCTCTGTACTATAGGGGTGGTTGATAAAGATATCTGTTGATTTTTGATCTTTATTTTATCTATAAAGTGTTAGGATGATGTATTTTTACAACATAAAAAGCACAATGTGTGACACTTCCAGATACTGTATATTGAAGGGAGAGATACCATCGCATAAACGTTATGGAAAAATCTCTGTTGTTTTTTTCTACAAGGTACATTTTCATATATGTGTGACAGACTGACAACCAAAAAACACATCTGGCAACATGTGCACAATTTGAGGCCTGAATGTGAATAAGAGGGTTAAAGAAACAACAGTTCTTCCTGCTCTCTGCTGTGAGCGGATTTCACAGGAGTAAATAATCATTCATATGCAGAGTAAAGCATCCCTGCAGGTGCACGTGTAGCCGAGGTCAATCTAAAATGGAGCCTGTTGCCTGCAAGGGAGCTCCTTCATAAACTTCTGACAGAGAATGTCAGCACATTGAGCCATAACGTACACAGTATCTGTGCACTTACCTTGTCCATAATGCACTACTGCTGAAGCTGTTTATGTCAGGTATAGGAGAAATCGGCTATTTAGCAGCGTCTCTTTTATGTGCATCCTTTGCTTGCCTGTTCTCTACTTCAATAGCAGTCAGTGACACAAAGGGACTTTGATGTGCCATGTCCATTAACCAGCAGCTCAATACGGAAACATATGTCCCAAATCACTTTCTTCTCTCGTATACATACATACCTGTTGTCCTTGAAGTGATTGGGCCTGGTTTAAAAATCAGTTGAATAAGTAAAGAACTCAAGGGTTTGTGTGTGTGTGTGTGTGTGTGTGTGAAAGAGGCTGCTCTATTCCCTTGTATGTTGATGGGTTCTGGATATTGCAAATTAGCTTGTTAATTAAAATATCTAATAGAGGTGAGCAGCAGCAGCCAACAGCCATTACAAAGACATGAAGATCACCATATGGAGATTTACAAGAACAAATCTCTCATATGATTTCCTACATATACACAATTCAGAAACAAAAATCACTTTTAATTAATTAGTTTTAATACGGACAGTGGAATTTAACTGCCTAAAAGATTGTATGACACTTTGTTTGTCCGCTCATATTCATGTTTAATCCCCAGGAATGAAAAGAAGCACAAAGACGAAATATTCATGGTATACTGCAATCGATTTATACACATCTGACAATTACATAAACTAGGTTGAAAGGGACTGAAATCGCACAACAATCGTCACCTTATTCTCTGAATATAAAGAAAGTATAAAGCGCTTTAGATAGATTTAACACATGTGATATTATGCTGTGTGTTTGCAAAAACAGTTGAACAGTCTTAAATTGGAGAGTGAAAACATTGGAGAGGCACAATATCAATACAACCTTTACAATTTTTGTAGATGCAGTGTAATATTCAGGCAGATTAAGGCAAAACGGGCTATCTGGAGTTAGATTAATCCATTAGATGAAGACTAGAAAAAAACAGTTGTACCTGTGCACATTGTACTACATCTCCAGGAAGTACACAGGTTCTACTTTCTATAATGTCAATACTAAAACAACACTAAATTCTAAGATTTATGAATGATTTCTGAAAACACTGATGCGGTCTTCATCTGAGTGCCTCATTTATCTCCATTACAAACACTTGTAGGGAAAAACAGAACATTTTTAGCGGATATGTCCAGCAGCTGGCATGAAACCATGTATAAGCACTGGTTGCAGTATAGATCTACTCTATAAATATTAAATACAGCATTGACAAAGAAAAGGAGGGACTGTAATTTACTGTCAAGCTGATTAAGGTTTGGTCCCATTTGATCTCCTCGTGGGCAGAGAAGTTCTGTTAAAAAATAAATAAATAAATGTCCAAAAAATGTCAACATATGTCCAACACCAACATCACACAATATCTGTTAAATTGCCACAAAAATACAGCAGAGCTGATAACACTTGTGACAAACATTAGCTGACATACTGTTGAGTGAATTAATTTTTATTACATGAAATTACATGCAGAACACTGTTGCCATGATTCTTCTATCGGTGAAAATTGCGTTAACCTCACTGTTGCTCCTCTGGTGCAACTCTGGTGTTTCCATTGTTGCTATAGCTGAGCATGCAGAGCTGATGTCATTTTAACTTTAACAAACTACAGAAAATACACAACTTAACAAGAGAAAATGGCCCCACACAACAGAAATGCAGCAGATGTGCTGAATGTTACATACGGAAATACATGTTTTTATTTTCCTTGGCATATTGTTCTGATGAGATGGAGACAGCTGATTAAGGTATAAGATATATAAATATGACTCGTACAACCGCACTAATGCAACATCTGAAAATGGCAATATGTGAGAGCTACATACTGTCCTGGTGACGCAGGTAGATCTGGATACACACAGACCGTGTGTAAGGTATGAGTATTGCTATCTCAGCTCCTCTTGGAATAAAACATTTAGCAGCATTTACCATTTTACAGAGTGTGCATGTGCACTGAGACTTGACACGTTCAATATCATAGATAGTAGCAGGTAACAGTCATGATGTCAGATTATGTTCAGATCCGGTCACAAGTAACTTAAAACTGTGGTTTGAATAGAAAAACTACAAGCAGGGGATGAGTGTGTTTTTCATGTGATTTTCCCTCTATGGCACAGTGGCCATGTTGAGGCTGTCAGGGTGGATGTCCGGTATGGTCCTCTCTGGTCTGAGACACACCGCCAACCTCTGTGGGAACAAGACAATTGGAGAAGAAGGCTCATTTAAAGGAAAATGTGTTGAAAAATTCATGTTTTCTCTCTCTGTTCATCCACTGACCTGCTTGAGAGATCCAGGAGTCCACACCAGCTTATAGACCATGTAGATGGGGATCCACATGAAGGAGGAGAAGCCAATGATGTATCCCACTGTGATGCTCCAGTCAGGGTACTTATAGTCAAACAGCGTGAGGGGCGGTGCTTTCAGCAGGGAGCTCACTATAATATACTGAGAACAGTTCGGATACATAACATTTCCAGATTTGATATTTCCATATATGCTAATGTAACTTTTGCATTCTTGCATAAGACATCATATTGGGGAAGGGTAATACACCTGTCACACTACAAAAGAAATATATAAAAGAAGTCATGATGTCAAAAGGGAAAGAGAGATGGATCCAAGTAAGAGCAAGGATATTAAAATACATGTAAAGGAGTGTTTAATAAACGTGCAGTAGAAAAGGGTTTGAGTGAAACATCTCAGATAGGGGTGGGGGTCAGCTGTTTGGTGACTGTGGCCTTCAAAGGCCACTGGTCCAGTCATATTTAATCCTTAGTCCAGTCTTCCTTTGATCTTACACCAAGCTTTCTGTCGCAGTCGACTACTGCCCAATGATCGGACTTAAGTGGATGACACTCATTTGATCTTTTTCAGGAACATGTTCAAATATTTTTATTGCACTTTATTGCAAATGTCAGTCAGAATATTTCATATCTTACCGCTAAAAATGCTGGACTGATGGCAACCCAGCACACCTTCCAGAATAATCCCGGAGCTTTGCCCAACATGGCCTGAACATCACTGCTAAATCTGTTGATACCTGAAAGCAACAAAATAAACACTTGCTGGTAACATGATTGATTCAAAGGGACTTCACATTACATTGCAGGTAGAAGAAACCAGTCAATCAATAATAATCTCTTGTTTACCGTAGAACCATGAAACCGCAATGGCCTCTAGGAAACCCACAGCTATGATGGAGCATCCTACCCCGAATTCCTCCAGCAGCTTCACCACATAGGCGCCACCCTGTCAATAATATTTTACACTGACTCATAACATCGTCAATCATCACTCATTTTTGTCATTCATGTTAGCAACAATGAATTCAGAAGTACCTAAACCTTACAGCAAATGTGATTGAGGATAGCTGTTTGAACTCACGAGGCTCTGAATCTTTTTCCTCTTTGGATAACAGATTTAACAGTGAAAAACTTACATTTGTAAGGGTGCTTAGAGAGCCCAAAAAGCAGACAACAACCAAGCACAGCACAAAAATTTCCCGCCTGTGAGAGAAATGATCTGGGTATTCGTCCAGTACAGCAGTGATGATTGCCTCCAGCCCACCAAACTGAAAACACACAGAGAAAGTTCAAAGTATGGAGCATTACGTTGTAGCCTGTAATGTTTCAGTCAGCATAAGTTATTTAATTGATCTGGACATTACTACAGAAATGTATACAAGCCTACATTTGCAAATTTGATGTTAATAAAGAAACAAGAAGATGATGTTTTTGTAGAAATGAATTTTGTAGAAATTATGAGCCTTACATGAGTGTTTCTGCTATTAGTCACTACTGACTTTATAGTATTTAATCAGTTTGTACCGTGCTGTCCAGTCCCAGCGTGATCATCATCACAAAAAAGATGATTGCAAAAAAGGTTGAGCCCATCATGTTTGCAATGGCCTCTGGGTAGGTGATGAAGAGTAAACTTGGTCCTGAAAGCATGAGAAGATTGATTATAAAGGGACTGTTTTCTGTCCTTTTCATGATTTGTAATTATAAAAAGCTAACCTTTATCCCTTGCTACATCCTCAACCTCCACATTCCTCATCTCCGCCATGTGTCCCAGCACCGTGAAGATTACGAACCCGGACACAAAGCTGGTCAGACAGTTCACCAAACTGGTAACAATGGCGTCACTGTTTAGGAAGAAATTAAAACCTGTTGGAGGACATGCAGTGTAATAAATGCCATTCATATTGCTTCCACCCTAATTTTTCATTTCTGTGACCCTTCTGACCTTTGTTTAATGGGTTTCTTTGTATTTCAGGTCTTCAGGTTTGTGGACACAGCTACTGTAGCAACCATAGACATACTGCAACAATACTAATGAGGAATACTGACGGATGTGTGTTCATTAGAGATATCTAGCAAATGTAAACAGTCTTGGAGTGATTACCAAGTGTCCGTCAGCAGAATGCTTTTAGTAACGAAAAATCTTCCATCTCCAGGAAGGCTCCACAGAATTAGCCATCAATGATTTTAATACATAAATATCTAAACATCTAACATTAACACTCATTCTCGTAAAGGACTTGCAGCACTAACATATGTTTCTGCTAAGTACTTCTTCTTCTTTACATTAGAAAACACACTGATTTGAGGCAGAATTGGCAGTTTGTCAGGTACTTTGCACTGCAGTTGTAATGCAATAAAAAGGAACATTTAATGGTAAAGATACATGTACTATTTATTTCGTCTTCCAAAACAAAATCCCTCACTAATAACTGTAAAACAACTGAGGCATTTATCTGGAAGTCTGTATTGAAAAACATTGTTATCACCCACAGGAAGAGGCACATTATTTCATTATTCAATTTTGTTTTTTTTTATATGTCTGTGGAATATTTTTAATGGGTCTCAGAGCGAAGAAACAGCAGCATTCACTTCCATTCATGATCTGCGTGTTTACTACTGTTTCCTCACATGCCACTCTGCTCCACTAATGTCATCAGCCGCTCACACTATTAGTCATACTGGGAGTGTACATTTCAATTCCTCCTGTGTGCAGCTTGGCATTTATATCCACCATGTACTATTCACCACTCCTGCCTCTGATATCACTGTCTGACCACACCATCTCATTTCATACATGAGCAATAAATCCCACAGCTGCTCTTAGAGAGTTTTGACCACAAACTGGACGCTCAAGTCATTCAATCCAATACTGAAATTCAACAGGAGGTGTGATTTCTTATCACACAGTGCAAAGAGTGAACAAAGGTCTTAGCCGTTTTATTTTGGACCCTTGGCCTCCTCTCGTGTTCAAGCCACAAACGCAGGTTCGCATGATTCAGCGAGTCGTAGGTCCACATTAAAGCTCAGTTCTCACCGATAGCAGTTATTTGTGAAAGGGTTGTAGCTGGAGAGAGCCAGGAGCACCCCGAATCCGGGCCCCAGAGAGAAGAATATCTGAGCGGCAGCATCCACCCACACCTGGAAAAGACAGAGAGAGAGAGAGAGAAATAGACTTTACCTGGCTGGAACTCTAAACTGTACTTCTGGGATACTATAGTTTACTATGGGCATATACACAGCATCAGAATTCAGTGTTCTTATACAGATTAGAATACATGTTTTCCGATGAGTGATTTAACGTCACCCCCCAAATCACATTAATAAGACCTCTAAATTTTCATTTTCTAATTTGTGTTCTAATCCCTCAGCATTAAATTTCCCAAGCAGAGAGGTGTTGTATCAGTCGTATAGAAATCTAGTTGCCACGCAGCTGTACGCAGGGAGATCTGAAGAGGAGCATGCGTTCGGCATTAAAAAGGAGAGGGCAGCGCTGGATATTGGTGAGTGAGACAGAAAGGGAGGCCTTTGTTAATGGGCAGAAAATCTAAACCAATTATGCATCTTATTATCCTGCTCTGTGGCTTATTTATGCATCTCATTTCATCTCATCCATATTCCCCTCCAACCAAAGCACTCAAACAGGTTTAGCAAACAACCGCAGTGAGCCAGAGAGAAGGATGAGGACGTTTAATAGATCTGAAAATATATATATATATATAGGCAGACTCTCAAGGGACTGGTGGGTAGAAATTAATGAAGGCGTATATCAAACACATCTAGATCTGCTGACATCCAGACCTACAGCAGTATAGTAATCAGGAACATATAAATGTTGGCAGCCAGAGTTGCATTAACCATACATTTGTACTTTTGGGAGAATTCACTGAGAGGAATGGTGGACAGAAGAGATCAGTGAATGTAACGAACATTAAAAGTAACTGCTTTTTGAAAAGGATTACAAAGACATGGATTTACACATCTGTCAAAATAGGTAAGAATAACAACAACTCAACTATGGAAAAAATAACATACAAGCATGTCTTTGTTGTTAAATCAACATGCAGTGATAAACTATTTCCCCACCGGTTCTTTTATATCCGTATGTATATCTGTGTCTGTGTCTTTTCTCTCATCTTCTTTCATTTCTATCTTTTCTTTTCATATGATTGATCTACATGTCGGGCGGAGCACCTCTCACGACTGAAAAACGATTCTGTAATTATGCACATTGCTTTTAAATGAATGATTTGGATGATTTAGATTAAGAATACAAAGTAAGATTCTCAAGGCACCAAACGTGTGGGGCATGTTTTTTCTTGTTAGAGATGAATGGGCTGTGTCCTTTTCTCACAAACAAGCTGACTGGCCAACTTTGTACAACTCACACTGGTCTCCAGCAGCTTCCCCCACTGTGGTTTTAGGTAAAACACAACACCTCTCCAGGCTCCACGCAGAGTGGCGCCTCGAATCAGCAGGATGAAAAGCACAATGTAGGGCAAAGTGGCGGTCACCCAAACTACCTGGTGTGGAAACAGAGAGATGGGAGAACTAGAGATTATGAATATGTGATTAAAGTAAAGAGGATACGCAATAATCTTCTTTCATTGTTATGGTATTAAAGCAGCTCCAATGCGTTACCTTCCCTGAAGTCTTCACGCCCTTCCAGAGGCTGAAGTATACAATGGTGAAAATAAGAAAAAGGCAGAGCATCAACTGCCAGCGAACACCCCCGACGTTCTTCAGCCCCGAAGACTTGTGGATCTCAAGAACATTCCTCCTGTGAGCATAAAACACATCACACTTTCAGCACACAAGAAAGCATTTCCCGTACAAAAACCTATTTGTGTAGAGTCTTACTGTAAAGCTATTTATATATGTGGTCTCTGTTACTCACACTTACATGCACTTACGTGTAAAATTCCTCTGCTGGAGACCTGGAGGAATTCGTCCAGGTGATGTTGTCCTTGCCAAAATAGTTTGTGCAGTCGGGGGTATTCCACACATTGTCGCAGTTTGTCCAAGGCAAGATGCTGGAGAAAGAGGAGTAGAAGTAGAAGAGGGCCCAGGCGATGATGGTGTTGTAGTAGAAGGACACATACAGAGCGATGATACAAATGGCATATCCTATACCTGAAACAGAAGAGAAAGATGTGAGAGGCAGAAGTCACCTGCTGTGAAATGTCTTTGGAGGTACATTTAAAGTGATCAGACAACTGTATTGAGACACAGATTTCTCCTGGTAGCCAGATTTCATCTGAATATCAGCTGCACAGTGTGAGGCCTTACCTTTGAAAATGGGACAGATGTGTTTCCATATGGATATGGCTCCAGTTCTGTGGAACTGCCCCAGTGCCAGCTCCATGTAAAAGAGCGGCACGCCACCAAAGATGGCCATCAAAATGTAGGGAATCAGGAAAGCACCTGCACAGAGATTTATGAGGGTACATGATATGTAGGGTTTTTACATGATGACTGTTAGAGCTCCATCTCATGTGCAATGACAAAGTGGGGACGTTCTTAAACTCGAGCATGAGGACTTGAACATGAATTTAAAAAATGAAATTTGAATGAAGAGTTTTAAGTTTGCTAATTAATCCGCTGTGTAAATTGTGGTTTACATTATATTTCAGCTCGAAGGAAGAATTTAGCAGGATGAAAAGCTTTGTTTGATCAAACTGTGTACATGAACACGACACTGACTCACTTCTGAAACTCTTTCTGTGTATTCCCACTCAAAATAATACTCACTCATAATCCTCTATTTATTCAGTTTTTTAATGTTGTTTTTATTTTATTTATGCTTCTGTGTTTTTAATTGTCTTCAGTTTATTCCAAATCTTGTCTTAACGACTTTTTTATGTGCAGAACTTTGAATTGCCTTGTCGTTGAAAGGTGTTAAATGAATAATACAACCCCATTGGCTGCTGTAATGTAAATATGACGCTTAGTTGCTGATGAAGTGTTGAGTACAGCACAACCTATTCCCATCAAAATACATTACGATTTAACCAATCTGTGCAGAAAATAATCATTATAAAATAGATATTTAGAATATGGTATAGACAGTTTTCTGTCATAAAAACGTTGTCCTGATGAATTTCTCAAGCTCCTGTACTATAAGAAATATTTGACAAAAAGTGACTAATGATAAACAGATACAGACTTTGTCATAGGAAACTTTTTAGTGGTGCGAAGGTTACAGATGCGCACTTCAGCACCATGGACAGTTTCTGCAGCCAGATGCGTCACTTCAATCAGTTTTCTCATTGATCTAAAATCATCTCCAGCAGAAGTCGCGAGACTTAATTGATTTAACGAATCTTTAAACATACCAAGTGTTTGCCAAGTGGTTCCACATATTAGATTTCGATTCACACAAATCCTGAGTTATAAAACAAGACACACTGGCCTGGTTTAAAACCTCTGAACCACTTACCGCCACCGTTTTGATAACATATGTACGGAAATCTCCAAACATTTCCCAGGTCCACCGCAAAGCCAATGACAGACAAGAGAAAATCCATCTTTTTGCTCCACTTGTCCCTGGAGTCCGTCTGCGTGATGGCCGGCACTGGGACCGCGTTGTTGGAGGTGTAGCCGGGGTTCGGGGAGCCGTGGTGGGTCAGACTGCCGGCCATGACTGCTGAGTCCTGTCGGGGCATCGGACTGTGAAAAGTCAGCCAGAGTAGCAGCTCCACGGAGAGGAGGATGTTTCTCCTGTGATGATGACAGGAGCGAGTGGGAGGAGTTGGCGGAGCTGCTGCGGACACTTTGGGATACCTGTTTGTGCAGAAAGACAGCAGAGAGGTTTTGTAGCTACTGACAGCAGCCTTGAACAACCCTTTCATCCAAAAAGTTGATCTAGAGGCCCCATGTGTTACTGCTGATCAATAACATTGACCGTTTTATGGCAGCTTTGTAGTTTTAGTGGCATATTGGCATAGATTGACATTTTCACTACAAACCAGTGGGTTAACCAGCCTCTTAAACTGACATGACTGCAGCTTTGCTCAGTTTTACGGTTTTATTTCACTTTGATTAACATATGAGTCTTTGGCAAAGCCCCACTGAATTAAAGTTTACCAGTAATTTTAACAACAGGATGTCCTGCAAAGTGACTGCGAATGCACCATTTTGCAGAAATCATCTTCATTGCTTATTTCATTCACACAGTCACAGAACGTATCACGTTATCAAATGGCCTTTTTCAATGAGATATCTTAGTTCAATTTGGTTTCTGATACCATTCCAACAATATGTGAAAAATACTGATCAATATTCTGTGAAATCCTTTACCTGTCCAACTGGAGTTCATGGTATGACATAATTTAAGTCTGTTGAAGCAACAGGTTGCCCAGCAAAGTAAACACTGATGGTGCAGTATAATGGTTACCAAGATGTACCCATCTATGGATGTATGGTCGGCTTTTCATCCGTCAGTAACATGATGTGACATGTAGAGCTCATTATTCACACAGTCACAGCTGCATTTTTGGCTCTGCAGTTTGTAATTGGAGGCTAATATATGATTTTCAGCTGGGTTTATGTGCCTTTTTTCAAAGGAGCTTACATTCAGACATGTTTCAGGATCAACTTGAGTTCTGGCACTGTTTGAATAATATACAAAAAAAGATGATTAGAATTGAGAAAGGAATCTCACCACAAGATCCATTTAGTAGCTGTTCTGCAGCTTTCGAACTTTGATGATGATGACAATCTTTTGCTGCTTCTACGAGCTGCCAGGCCTCTAAATGTAAAGCTGGCTTTTAACATGTTTAGTTTCAGGGAACATCTCCATTTTTCAATGTATGTTTCATAAAGTAAAGTTTATATTTGAAGCACCTTTTCTGGATCAGACCTCACAAACTGCTTCACAATAAAAGACCAAAGTAAGATTAAAAAAACATGACATAAAAGTAATAAATAAAATCGAGACACAATAGATAAAAGAAAAACTAGAGAAAAGGTCACATTAGTAAAGAGGTTAAGATCCTGTTTAAACCAATGAGCAGGTAGTCCATCTGAACTTCTAAAAGTTCTAAAAGCTAAAAATAGCAGCTTGAGCCATCTTGGCTTCCTGATCCCATGTTAATATAGTTTGGTGAAGACAGTGGAATAGAATCACAGCAGCTTAACTGCACTCATTAGGAAAAACCTGATAAAAAAGACATTGTAATCAAATCCACCGCTTTTAGCATTGAGCACTTTGAAGAGGCTGCTAACTAGATATTCAGAGAGCAGCCGTCACGCTGGTCTGCGAGCGGAGAGAGTGCATCAAATGGAGTTACTCTGGTAAATGGATATGACACAGAGATAGGACATCGAGCGCCATTGTAAAATTGTCACTTAAGAGTCAAGTGGCAGCCAAACTGTCCTGACCCGGTGTCACATGACCTGTTTGCCTCATCACCTGAAGCTGGGAAATGGTGAAATGAAGATTGTTTGATAACTGTTATAAGATAGATAGATAGATAGATAGATAGATAGATAGATAGATAGATAGATAGATAGATAGATAGATAGATAGATAGCCAGAGCGAGGGTGGAGAAGAGTAAACAATCAGCTGTGGTTGCTCAGCTGAGGTGGGGGGCCCCTGGGGGCCCAAAGCCTGACAACATAACAACAAACCATATAGCACTGGCCTTCTCTAACATACAATCCTGTCAATCTGCATTGGCACACATGGGCAGAAGAACATCAGGCTGACAGGAGCCTCTTCCACATGCCCTGGTGCCTGTTAGAGCATGTCGACTCTAATCACACATGGACATGTGCATGTTGGCCCTGCCCTCAAACTCCACCAACGGGCAAACGGACATGGATATGACACAGCATTTTCATTTCTGAAATGTATTATTTTATTTACTTTTGAATTCCCTGCACCCTGTTGAGCCCTTTGCTAATTCTCCCTGCTCACGTTCCTGCAGATTATCGATTTGCCTCTTCACTGCGAATAAATGCTTTCGTGTGTTTGTTTTGCGCCAGCACTGAACTGACAAACACATACAAATAAATGCTGTTGTTTTCCCATTGACAAGTAAGTAGCAGGAAGCTGCAGAGGAGCTCTGGTGTGCTGTTTACTCAGGCAGAAATCCTGGTATGGCATTTAACAAGACATGTTACCATCTCATATTATCTAAAGCCACTGCAAGGTGTGAGTCACCCCAGCGAGGGAATCCTGGGTTGTTTGTGAGGAAAATAAGGGAAAAAATGGATCCATGCAGTCGAGAACACATGAACTGCTTTTATATCATCATTTTAAGAAATAGTAATATGTCAGGTCTCAACATGTGATTAGGACTCAGGGTTTAGGACTGGGACGAGGAATCACATCTTGACATGTTCATGGATTATTTTGGTTCTGAAACTATGAGAGGAGCTTTGGGGTGGGAATGGGGGGGGGTCCACTCCTGCTCCTCTCAGTCTGTCATCCTGTGTTATCCCTCCATCTTTTCACCACCCGATCTAGCTGACAGCTCAGTCCTGCAGGCAGAACTGGACTTACGGCCCAAAGAAACTCCACACTCCAGTGCACTGAAGCCCACCGACGCCTCCTGCCCATGTTCTGACTCAGATGCTGGTTTTCCTGAACACATTCTCACTCATACGGCTTGAACACACTTGAAAACTGCTACAAGATGAGGGTTCTTATTTAAATGAAAGCTGAAAAATCATAGTCCATATGGGGTTATTCTTTCAGAATCAGACATGGCATGGTTGCCATCTTCTGGACAATATGTGATATAGCTTCTTTTTTTTTAACCATTATTAGGAATAAGTAGAATTAATCATAAAACAGATCAAATGTCTTTAAAAGAACAAACTAATTTATTAAACTCATTATTCATCAGTGTTTATTCTATTTTAATGTAGAGAAGCATAATAACTCTGGTCTCAACATATCCTCACCATTGAATTTTCACCCTATGTGCCCAAAGTTTAGAATTTTTCCTGAGCTCTCTGCATGTGGAACTGGGACCGTATTGGCTTTAAAATCTAGTGTGTCCACAGCATTGTTACTGAATCACATTTTCTAGGACTGCAGGCACACCGAGATCTGCATGATATTCAGATAAAGTATCTGGTTCAACATAAGATTTTTTTGTCTCCCAATCTTTCCATATCTTGACCACAAGATGGCGTAAATATAAATATATATATGTATGTATATATATAGTTTCCATGTCAGGGAAACACATGACTCTGATCTCCATGTATATATTTGTTTTCTGTTCAGGGATGCGTTTTTTTCTGCTTGTATGTAATATCTTGATAGCATTATTTCCATGTAAACAAAACAGCATCCCAGCAATAAGTCTCATTCAGTGAAAGTTATACTGAAGTTAATAGTCAATCTTGTGGACGGCTACTTTTTTAATGTAGGCAACTATATTCAATGGAGAATATGCTCATATTTTGATACTACAGAGCTCATCTCATCTCCTTGTGCGTGGACCACCCAATGGAAGCACTGCATGTGTCTTTAAGAGGCGTGTGTGAGAGGAGGAGGAGTCGTGATCCTCATCGCGGTGTAGGAGCAGCACTCAGCTGATGGGAGGGGTGCTGCCTGCAGACAGGAGACAGGATCCATGGCAACAATCATGGCAGGTGGGAGCTAAAAAAAAAAAAAAAACATGAAGAGAAACGTCTCTAAATGATTTATGTGTTTTTAAGAGAATACAGGATAAGAAAAGTTGTGATAAATTGCTGGAAAAAATGCGCTGTTTGTGCTTTGTGCTGTTGTTGTAGAGGCAGAGACCCGTCAGAGGCTGCTGCGCACCGTCAAGAAGGAGGTGGGTGCGTTTAGCTCAGCTGTTATCGAGTTGGAAAAACAAACACGTTGGTTTGTATGAAGCTGTGTAGTTCACACCGTGCACAGGGAGGAGATCCCTGACAAACAGTGGCTGGAATTACTGTGTCTGTACTTGCTGTTCTGTCTTCTCCTGATCATGACACCTGAGACAGATGGCTTGTTGCTCATCTGATTTATCTCACAAAGATGAGAAAACAAACCTGTGTTAAATATTAGAATACCAACAGCAGTCTTCAAAGTATGGCTAAATGTATTTTCTTAAATCTAGTAAGTAAATGTAGTAAATCTATTTATCTGATCCAGTGCTCCCTGCCTGAATGTTCGTGCTGCAGCTCTAATTATTCGGGTGGAGAAGCAGCATGATGGAAACAGATTGTCTGTAGTCAGTGTTTGTTTGTGGTGTTTATGGCAGAGCAAACCGTCAGCCTTCTGCAAAGCCATTTGGTTAGACACAAACTGTGTGTGTGTGTGTGTGTGGGTGGGTGGGTAATGCATGTAATGAGTTATATGGTGATGAGTGGAAGCAAATATAGAAGCAGCTCAGGTGGTTTGTTCAGCTGGTTTCCAATACTTCGTGTCACTCTTCATCATTTGCGGTTGCTGCAGTGACAAAGAAGACCAGAGTTCAACAGAGATCAGATGAGGCGTCACTACCGTTTAGGCCGTCTGACATTCAGCTCTCGAGCGAGGTTTCTTCTGACATGTCGACGTCCCAAACGGTGGTGAAAAACAGACATGGAATTAATTAATGTTTGCAGAGAGAGAGAGACGTCACCATCGCCCATCATCACCTTACTTGGAACTTGTGTTGATGCTGAGATGCTTAAGTTGCATGAGCGTCCATTTGGAGGAAGAAGAATGAGGATTTCTTAGCTTCTTCCTCATTGTTTTGAAAACTGCTTAATATTCAGAAAGTCCAAAGCAGAGTCACTCCAGCTAAATAACCTTTTTCTGGACCTGCTTATTGTGACTGAATATTATCATGATTTTAGAGCCGGCTGTGCTTGATCTTATTCAGATGAAACTGCTCTACAGCGTTCCTCTGATATGAAGATATGAAGTCCACTATGTCTGGACTGATCTGGACTCCAGCCATGGGCATATACTCAGTTTCTATCCTTGGTGCATCACTGAATTCAGCTTTACTGAAGTAATATACAGGTTTACTGAAGTAATATACAGGTTTACTGAAGTAATATACAGGTTTACTAAAGTAATGTACAGGTTTACTGAAGTAATGTACAGGTTTACTGAAGTAATGTACAGGTTTACTGAAGTAACGTACAGGTTTACTAAAGTAACGTACAGGTTTACTGAAGTAACGTACAGGTTTACTGAAGTAACATACAGGTTTACTGAAGTAACATACAGGTTTATTGAAGTAACATACAGGTTTACTGAAGTAACATACAGGTTTACTGAAGTAATATACAGGTTTATTGAAGTAATATGTAAATTGGTTGCTAAGAAACAGCAATTAAGCAATTAAGAAACAGGAAGTCACTGTAAGATAGCTGTAGCTGTAAGATAAAAGATTTAGGTGACCAAGAGATATATTAAGCTTACCAGACAATTCTCTTTAAATGTAGGTATGAATCTGTTTTGCTTATATATGCTTACATGGAAACTGTTTGTGTTGCGTGTGAGGAAAATATCAGATTAAGCTAACATAGCCAACGTTGTTTGGCCATTGTAGGCTAACATTAGTGGCATGCTGTTCAGTAGTCTGAGCAACATCGTGTTATTTTTATGTGAAATATAATGTAAAGAAGGTTCACATCATCGTATAACAGCATGATACTTATTTAAGCCTTCTGTCTAACCTGGCTAACTTATGCACTCTACATTAGCATGCTAATGTAAGCTCTGTCGGTTGGTTCAGGAAGCTATGCACCAGTTGGCTACACCTGACAGTGTAAATATTTGGGTTAGTGATCATTTCAATGTAAGAGCTAGTTTGTGTGGTGAAACCTGTTTTAATTTGGGAAGCGTAATGTTAAATCTCCACCTCGTCAAAACACTTTTGTCAAAACAAGGTTAAGTTTGAACCTGCAGCTGGCAGGAAACTGAAATTCACCTCAGAAAATATATATTAATACAATAATTAAGTATTAAAAGTTGAACCAATTAAGCTTCAAACAAACTAACTATGATAATATCCACTGCATTCTACTTAGATGATAGTTAATTTGTGTTCTTATAAAAGGTGAGTATCAGCTTTTAGCATGATGGTGCCTCCATTATACCTCAGTGATGTTACTTTTCTCCTGTTTAGGTTTTTGTTTCCTTATTTTGTTCAGGGAAGGTTTCCAAGACCCCACTTAACATTTCCACCTTTATAGTGAACACCCTCAACCCTGAAAGCTTCTCAGCATGTCCTAAACTCTTCTGCTATTGTTGGTAGTGGTCACTACAAACCAGAAGTGTAGCAGAGAAACGCTAGTTTACTCCAGTCTTGACCAGTTTAACCTCCTTGTGGTAGCAACTGATGGATTTATTTCATTATTTTCATCTCAGATTTCCAGACTCAGACTTTATTATAAACTTCTACTTCTACTTTATTATATATATTAAATTCTAAGATTTCATTTCTGTCAAACTAAGATAAATATCACATCCTGGATCTTGTGAAAGGAGGAATGTAGAGACTTTGTTCTGTTTTCCTCCGGGTCTTATCAGTGGAGACCAGACCCTTCCCATGATTAAACCTGCCTCCTGTGTGCCGATACGGCCTCGTCGAGATTCATTCACAATCGCTCTTTCACTGTTTCCCACAAATACAGACTGATGGAGTCTGTGGATGGACGAGCACTTCATGAAAATCAGCTGAGGAGTTAACACTGGATTTTTATTTATTTGTAGGGGTGTTTTTCAGATCTGCGTATTTCCCCTAAATGAAACATCTTGTTGTTTGTACTGTTTTCCCATTAGTTTATGTTTATTATCACTCCGGGCTATACCATATGGCGTCTCTATGCTGTGGGTTCTTGCACTTGCCTTGTCCAGCTGGTTATGGGCCACCAGCCTGCTCAAATATACCTGGATGTGGGCCATTACCCAGAGAGTGCAGGACGTCTGTGGCAGCAGAATTACCTCCTGGCACAAAATTGGTTTAAATTAGATCTCTTATTTGCCTTAGCTTTGATACGGAACCCATCTCAGTCTGTCTCGGTCTCTTTATCTTGCTCTGATCGTGCCTCTGAACTGCGCTCCTCCTTCTGTCTTTTTGTATATCACACATGCACAGAAACACAAACACACACCTGTGTTTGCTAAAGGAGAGAGAGGGGAGGGTGGGGTGGTGGTGTGTGTGTGTGTGTGGGGGGGGTGTTGAGAGACAATTAGAAAACAGGCCACGCAGATCTTGCACCATTTACTTTGCTGTTTCACGTTTTTTAAAAGGCTGAGTGCTTACTCAGGATATGGTTTCATGCAGCGGAGTGTACGATAATCCATCTGTCTTGTTCTGTGTTCTCTGCTAATAGAGATCTTCTGATTCCTGATAGCGTGTTGATAGAAAACACTAAAACAGCGTGGATTCTTACTGCAGGAACAATCTGAAATCTGAAATACTGGCAGAGATCTTACACTGAGACTATTACACAGATTTTGACCTTTCTAGGTGAATGTATTCATAATCGGGTTTTGGTATGGATGAGGTAGGATTAGGCTGTAGGGGCAGAAGTATGATACACACCATGGCTTGTGTGAATTTGCACACCACTTATCAAACTGAATTACAGTAAAGGTGATGCTTAATATCCTGGCTGGTGTTGTGAATGTTAGGGTTAAGCCAACATGGACAAGAAAAGCTCAGAAAAACTGGAAGCATCACAGTTCCATGACAACAGGGAAACTTCCTCTGCTGAAAAAGATCAGGCGATGTGATCAAAAGCTCAAGAACAGCTACTCAATGGACCCTATGATGAGATTGCCATGTTAAGCCGTCCACATTTGAGCCTGGGTCTGTTCGAGGTTTCGTCCCGTTAAAGGGGAGTTCTTCCTGCCACTGTTGCTCAATATAATATCTGATGCTGCTCATGTGGGGATTCTTGAATCCTTAATTTTGAATTCCTGAATCATTGAGTCTCTCTCTTAATTAAAGAGTTTGGTCTAGACCTGCTCTTTATGTAAAGCGTCTTGAGATAAAGCTGTTATGAATTGGTGCTATATAAATAAAGATTGATTGATTAATTGATTGATTAATTAGTTCAGACTGTGTTGTGGTGGAACCGTGTTCACTGCCTCTTACGTTCTTTATTCGTTGTTTGATTACTCAAATACTAAAGTCTTAAAGCCTTCAGTACAAATGTGAAATTGTGATACCTAACTTTAAATCAGATGTTTAGCTCTGCACACATGGATTAACCAGTGATGATTGTTCATATTTTTTCCCCTACATTCATCAGCAGCCACAGAGATGATTAATAATGAAGGGTGGATGTTAATGGATGGGGCTTTCTCTCTGGCTCTCATTTCTCGGCTCTGCTGTTGCAGGAGTTAATTGGAATACTCTGAAGATCTTTTATCACTCTGGCTGATGCCTTCAAGCTACAGCTTTTAGTTAGAGCAGATTCATCAGGCTTTGCCACCATAACAGAGACATTTAATGGCTGCTATCATGTCACGCACATCGTCTCTCTTTAAATTCTACTGAAAAAATACTTTATGTTGTCATTTAAGAAGATATGGCTAATCTAAATTGTAAATTGAGGATTTGATTTGGGCTTGATTGATACCAAATTAACACACTAGGACGCCAGGGAGCTGGATAATGTATGAAACGACGACAGCGCTGTACATTCAGACATAATTAGTTACTGTAGTTAGGGAGCTGCAGTCGTTTATTCCAAAGATGAATGAATGTTGTTGGTGCATCTTCTTTGGAGGAAGTGATCCACTGTGCGACACGTGCCGTCTCCATAGAAACCTGCAGGTTGTCTGTGCTTAGACGCTTCATCGTATTAAATTCCTCAGAGGCCTGATCTGTAGCCCAGATGAGAGAGATGAGAAAACACAAGGAGTCTGCACCCTCAAATTGGCAAATCAATCAGCTTTTGTATGTCAACTGCACTCAGAAAGAAAACGTGTGTGTGTGTGTGCGCTGGTGTGTGCACGTGAGCAGAGCGGGTGCGCACCACATCAGACTGACACTGATGTGTTGGGAGCATGAATCATTTCTGTTGATGCTGAAGATAACAATGCTACCAATGTGAACAGGCCAAATAAATGCTGTCTAATTAGTGAACGTGTCTTTGTTTGACATAAATGCTGTCAGGGGTGCACGGTTGTGGGCACATTTTGTTTTCCAAGTGCGTTCATAAGCCTTTGTAGTTTTTTCACAAGTGAGAGATTAGTCACATTTACGTCCTCGTCTTGTATTAACAGTGAGGGTGAAATCAGTGCTCAGTGGGCAGATTTTTCTCAGCAGCATCACAGAAAAACTAGTTGTTTCGTGTCTCACAGTTAAATCTGAAATCTTGGTGTTTCATTGTTCTACCTTTATTCAGATGTTGCTTCATTGTAAAAGAAATGAACTGCATATGGACTGATGGATGTGTATGCATTTACATATGTGTGTTACTTCAGTGTACATGTAGGGTTGGACAATATGATGAGTAGAAAAATTTTCTACACTCTCTATGCAGCGCTGACTGGATTATAGTATCTGTTTGTCAAAGTTGTTTCTTTGCTTCTTTTTTTTTTAAACTCTTTATTTATGTTTTTATTTTCTACAGACATAAAGAACCGACAAAAAACAAAAAGATAACAAATGTAGTGGGGTGCTACTGTCAGAATAGAAACCTTACAAATTCAGTGAGTTAGGGGTCTCCAACCTTTTTCAAGCTTTGAGCTACTTTTACACAGCAAGAGCGTCAATGAGCTACCCTCATCTCGAAAACTCCTGTGTAGCTGTGTGATCAAGGATGCGTTTACCTGCAGATAGATATTTTCAGCCAATTTGTAGAAAGTTACAAAAGATTTGTTCTTCTATATTACTGAGTTTATGTTAATGTTTGCAGACTGTATAAAAATGAGACAAATCAAGCAAATGTGCATTCAGAGAAGGCTTTTGGCAACCCACCAAGAAAGAGCTTAAAAAGTACTGGTTGGAGATGCCTGAGTTATATAGTGTGACCATTTTTCCCATCTTTTCTCAAATTTGCCCATAGTCAGTCTTAAATAATGAGTCTTCCTTTCCATCACATAGATTTTGTTCATAATTTCTCTCCACTGTGTTACAGTTAAAATGTCACTCTTCATCCAGTTTCTTGTAATAGTTTTCTTACAGGCCAACAAGATCACTCTGTAGAGGTAGGCATCCTCCATACGTACCTCCTCTTTTGCTGGCAGTCCAAAATACATAGTCCCTGGATCGTTTGATATTTTGTAGCAAAATATTTCCTCAATTACTTTTGCAATATTCTCCCAAAAAGGTCTTACATTTGAACAGGTCCAGAATATATGAGAATGACTGGCATCCATACTACCACATAGTCTCCAGCACGGTTGTAAAATTTTGAGCTGCTTACTTTTGATATGTGGTGTAATAAAATATCTAATTATGTTTTTCCAGCCATATTCCCTCCACTGTCTGGAGCTAGTTGAAACGTGCTGTAAAAGGCAAACAGAATGCCAGTCATCCTCTGACAGTTTAAGTTGTAATTCAGCTTCCCACTTTTGTTTTACATATATGGAGTTATACCCATTACTATTGTGTAGACATTTATATAGTTTGGATACAATTTTTGATGGCAATCTTCTTAAAGCCCCTGTCACCATTTCAATTAGTTCACTGCCCTCTTTTGAAAAGTGAGTCCTTATGTCTGAGTTGAAAAAGTGTCTTAATTGGAAGTACCTAAACAGGTCTGAGTTATTTAAGTTAAATTCGACTTTTACTTTGTCAAAAGATTTAAACATTCTCCCTTCAGTTAGGGTACACACGGCTGTGATTCCCTTTTCCACCCATCTTTTAAAGGTATCGTCAAGCTGACCACTTCTAAATTTAGGGGAATGTAGGGGCCATACCAACAGTTTACAGTCTCCTTCCAACTTGGATTTATTCACTATGTCCCACCAAATCTTAAGGGTTGTTTCAATTATAGGATTTACCTCTTTAGGCCGTGCACAATCTTTATCACCAAGTCTCGATTGAGGTTGGCATGTATCATAGTTAAGTTCGATATGTTTCCATTTGGAATAATATTCTTCTGCGCACCAATTAATCACATATCTCAACTGAGCAGCAAGAAGTATTCCTTTAAATTTGGGAGAGAAAGACCTCCTTTCTTTTTCTCAAGTTGAAGCGTTTTAAACCTTACTCTTGGTTTTGAACCCTTCCAAATAAACCTACTCACTTGTTTATCCCATTTAGCGAACTGTGCATCTGGAATATGGACTGGTAAAGAGTTGAATAAATACATCAACCGAGGCAATACATTCATTTTTATCACCTCTATTCTTGAGCTGAGATCTAGAACCAAGTGTGTCCATTTTGTCAAGTCTTTTTGGATTTCTGTATTTATTTTGCCATAATTAACTTCATATAATGTATTAAATTCTTTAGTAAAATTTACCCCTAAATATTTTATTTGATCTGAATCCCATGCAAGTTTAGTTTCTTTGCTTTTATTAACCTTTTACCTTTGTATGTACAGTATTTATAAATGGCTGCCAAATTCAATTCAATGTGTTACATTAAACTACCCTAGATATTAAAATTATTGGTCCACAAAATTGAGCTGTGGTGTTAAATCTAATCCGAAGGCAGAACTTCATCTTCTGGAAAATGTTAAGATGAAGCTGTAAATATCCCAACATGAAAGCTAATATTGTTAGACAGCTGGTTGCTTCGTGACCACTGAGCTGCCTCTCAGACCAACGATTTGCTCACACCACCAAAGGACTGAATCAATGTGCAGATTGGAAAATGTGTAGAGCAGAGGGAACCTCAACCACTGGAGCGAATAGCTGTGTGGTTCTGTGTCTGTGTGCAACATGAACTTGGCAGTGTAATGTGGTCGCTGTGGACAGACTCATTTCTACAGGAAATTACAGCTATCTGTGTGGCTGTGTCCGGAGGTTGATATTCCCCGTGCAGATTGCAGAGTGGTGCCCACACAGGGGCACGTCTCCATAGCCACGGAAGGGATTGACTTATCACTCGTCTCAGCTATTGGTCTGTAGCTACTGTCGAGTCAGCGAGGGAAAAAAAGGCACATCGCCGTGACGACAAAGCCTAACTAATGAGCATTGCACTTTGAGCATGTGTCTGACCTTCTCCGTCTTTTTAAAAAAGAAATTGGGTTCACTTGAAAAGGACGTCAGAAGTCTTTGACGCAACAATTGAGTCAGTTGCTCCCACTGAGGATTATAAAAAGAAAAGGGGGTCTGTGATGAACGGGCTTCCCTCCCTTTATTCTCCCCCCACCCCTAAATGCACCACTTCCATTTCCCAGTTGAGGTCCTTGGGATGAGAGCTGGTGACTCATCCACCAACTTAACATGCACTGTTCCCACTCAGTGTAGGGTTTTTTTTCTGTCTCTTTAACTTTTTAACTCCAGTTCATGTCTGAGCCCCGCACTCCTTTCCCATCACTTTACTCTCTTTTCTTATATACAGCCATGTTTTAATTTCCTAAATTCTCATAATTATCTTCATTTGTTGTCAAACTGTTTTCAACAAGCTCCTCACAGACTGCATGTATGCCGGTAGTGGCATGTTAATGAATGAGTCATTCAGAATCTGTTTTGTCATTGACAGGTGAAGCAGATTATGGAGGAAGCCGTCACCAGGAAATTTGTTCACGAAGACAGCAGCCATATTGTGTCCTTTTGTGGTGAGTAACCAAATACACAAATGAATCACACAGCTTATTTAAAACCTCTTCAGGATGAAAAAATCTGCAACGCTGAACAGAGTCTGAGTGGGTTTTCTTTTAAGCTGGAATCATTCCTGATATTGTTTGCTTTAGTTTATTAAAGTCAGTGTGCAGTTACTGCTTTATCTTTAGTTATTTATGTCACCTTTATGTTGTCCTAAATCTGTTATCTTACAGTATGCTACCATTTGTAGGTAACTATATCTGAGGTGAAATATTTTCTGGTGATTTTCTTTATATGCATTTCTTTCTTAAACCTCACACTAATTACCTTCTGTTCATTCACTTTCATCATACTGTTATTCATCTACTTAGCCTTTGCGGGTCACAAATGACGCAACTACCTAGATCTAAATGAATGAGTGAAAATTACATTCATGATGAAACAAAGCAATACTTGCAAAGGCATTTAAGCGTAACAAATCTGGAATGGAAAGCCAGTTGATTAGCACACTGTAGTTTTGGTACCGTTCCCCTTTCTTATAATTCTGCTATGCAGCCATTTTAAGAATAGAGGTTTCACTTAAAGTTCAAGTTTTCCAAGCAGACAGCATTAATCCTCTCTTGTTCCTTGTGAGAAGGCAAAAATCAAAATACAAAGAGGATAGGGTAAATTTGGTGGTGCTTATCATTGGATTAGTTTTTCTATAACAACGTATATGTCCAACAACAAGAATACATTTGCTTCATAAAACCTCTTAGATATGGAAGGAAGCTGAGATTTCAGCAGCTACATTAAAAACAGACAGTCAACTCTCTGATGCAAAGAGCCACATCATCAACATAACTTTTGCGGTGTATAATTAGTTTTAAATAGAAATAAAGGGCATTTAAAGTTCAGTATTTGGCAAATGTTGTCGTTCTTGCCTCCAAATGGCACTAATAAAGTATGATTACTGTGAGAAACACACTTCCCACGTGCAGACGCTCACACCAGTCAGATGTCTGGCTCAGTCCAGAACTGTATTCAGAAACAAGATATATTTGGAGATTTCAGTGTGAATAAAATGACTCTCAGTTTGCAGAAAAATATGATATTTTTACTAGCCGGAAGCTATGCGTGCAGACACAAACTGTTCTTAAGACTCTCTTAAAGCCGTGAAATGTAGGAAACTGTATTTATGGTATAAACATGTGAACAGTGATAAACCTTCCCTTGGCACAGACTCTTATTACCACGGAGGAAAATGGGGCGAATAAATAAGCTGTCTTCATCGCACCATTGGGTAAATGTGTGCGAGGAGCTGCACCAACAAAAATATGTCAATACTGTTAGGTCTCTATTGGCCCCGCCGGCTATTTTGTTGTGAAAATGTAATTGCACACTAATGTTGCACTGGATCAGTGTGGCAATGGGCGACGCAGCTATATTCAGCTGTCTTTTCTAGTAACCTGTTTTACTGGTATCATACACCCAGTCACCCTCCTCCTCCTCCTCCTTCTCCTGTGAACCTTATAGTGCCTCTTGTTAGTATACATCCTCTTTCAGTTGTGGTCTATTTAGAGATTTGAGTGTATGGGGGATGGAGGAGGAGCTTGGCAAGCTCACCAGGGAGCAATTAGCCTCCACCATCATGGCTACAGTGATGAGCTGCCCAGGCCGAGTCTGTAATGTAGATGCTGTGGAGGGAACGTGTGTCAAAAAGCCACTATTGACTTGAGTCAGGACGCAGTGAAAAGTAGCACAACAAAGTGTATAACAAGCACAGCTTTCCTGATAGAGTAGAGGCTCTGATTATTTCATTAGTTTAATAGTTAATCCTTAGCCAACCCAGTTACATGTTGAACTTTCTGTCTTTCAAAAAGATACTTCCACTTTTGCCTGTTAGCGGCACCAGAGGTAATGATGTAAATTTTCAAACAGGCGTGTTAAAAACTTGTGAATCTACTTCAGTTTTGATGGCCGTCAGGAAAGTACAGCTCACGTCTTTTTCTGTCGTCGATACCGAAGTCGTTTGCATGTCACATCTGAATGACCTGAAGAATCAATTAATCATTGTGGTTAAAGCGTCCAATGGTTTTCCAAAGATGCAATTGATTTGATTGACTTTGTAATGTAAAGGATGGTAACTGTTCCTTCAACCTGTACAAAATGTACATTTTGCTCTCTTTGAATATGATTCAACTTAAAAATCTACAAAAATATTCACTAGAAAATAGTAAAGCATCATATGTATGTTGGTAATGGCTGTTTTTATTGCAGATTAGTCTAGAGATCATTTTGAATCAACTGATTCATCATTCTGTCTATGAAATGCCAGATAATAATAAACAAACTCAATCACAGGCACTAGAGCCTAAAGTCATTTCTAAAAATTGTCTATTTTGTCTGAACTGCAGTCAAAACTCCCCAAAGCCATTCAGTGAGAATTCAGCAAACATGTGTTTTTATCACAGTGGATAAATAACACAAAATGACAAACTGAACAGAAAACGTCATCAGATAATATTATGCGGGTCCACATATTGACTGATTGTCTCAGCAAGTCCTAAGACCTTGTGTTGATGCCTCTGGCTGCTCTGAGTGAAGTATTGGTCAGCTGTGTGTCCCCGTCCAAGAGTCTCTTAATACACTCAGTTGCCCCAGATACAGGATGATTAGAGGCAATTTACTGTGTTGGATGTTTTTACCAGGAGGGACTGCACAAAGGCCAGATCACACTGACATGATGCTACTTTCATCAAAGCACATTTAATGCTGTGTGTTATTGTTGTTGTAGAAAAATTAGTTAGATAAAACCTTTTCAATTTTACAGACTAATTTGGCACTCCTGCTTTCTGTTTCATGTTCCGTCGCCCTGCCTTGAGTCTCAATATGAAAGCAATGTGTTTTATTTTATACTTTATTTATACTGTATGTGTCTCTACAGTGATAAACATATTTCCCATGTGTGAGGTGAACAAAATATCATTTGCAACGCTGCCAGTGATGCAGTTGTTCATTTCAGAGACGCTTGTGGCTGCAGACTTTGAGGCACACTGGGGATTCTCTCTGTAGCTTGGTTGATAGACAGTGGCTATCAAAAAGTGAAAAGGTTTGGGAGTTGCTTTTTTCATACTTGTGCCGCCTGAGACTAGTTAGCAGAAATGATGAGAGACTGAGGAGGATGAATTATATTTGGAGACCTTTTAATGTTGAGCTTTGTTCTGACATTTAGCTTCTTGCTCTTATAATGATGTGGGGGGGGGCAGTATGGAGAGATAAGGAGCAGGGTGCAGAAGGACGATGAGGGCATATTGTGATTTAAAGTTTAAAAAAAAACTGAAAGTTGATGGCTGCGATGACGTTTTTATCACCTAGGTCGAAGTAAAAGCCTGTTGACAGTGATCGTAGGAACATCAGTGACAGATAAAGTGACAGACTAAGAGTGACAGGATGGAGGCAGGAGAGAAGCTGCGTTTCGAGGGAGAGAGGATGATGGAAAGAGAGGGATCGCGATGCTGATGAGTTGCCGCCGCCCCTCCCTCCGCTTGTCTCACCCAGAGCTCGATCGCTCCATCAACAGGCGTTGCCACGGCAACCCCAGCCTTCCCCCTGACCCCATGTGAACAGAGCCACAGGATTAGTCCTGAAAGAGAACTCAAATGTCAACACAGCTCCAAGCGATGCCACGTAGGCCTGAGAGAGAAGAGGTGTGTCTGATTTTCTGCGCAGTTGAGTGAACGTGCAAGTGTGTTATCTTGTCATCGACCTCTGTGTCCACTCCAGCTCACTGGAGCTTATGCAAAAATTATTATTTGAAGGCATTAATTAATTAAAAATGTTTATTTTATGCACCTAGGAAATCCATTTAGGAAATGTGCAGTCTTCATTTGAGCAAACAGTGACGACAAAACACTTGTCCTTAAAATGCAGCAGAATTAATTATAAAGCCGAAACCTAAATCCGACAGATTTAGATGATGTGGCACTTAGTAATGTTGTCTATTCAGACTCATTTTCAAGATATGGATATACAGGTGCTTAAGGCACCAGCTTCCACAGTTATTGAAGTTAATGTATGACACGCTATCATGCAAGACACATTTTTTGTGCCACAAAACCACATTTCTTGGATCTAAATGCTCACAAAATTATGAACATTTTGTGCCACAAACTTTTTTGAGCCATATTAGATGTTTTATAGATTAGATTTAGATTAGACGCATTTTTCATTACAAATTAAACATGTACTACTCAATATTTTTATATCATTAGTTAGCTGAAAGATACCAAAGCAGCTTTCACGTTGATTGTTTTGGTCCTGCCGCTTGCAAATTTATTGTGTTAAAAGCCAGATATTTTCCTCAGCAACTGACGGAGACCAAAACAGCTAAAAGTAGAATATGGGACTTGAATTTATCATAGATCCAACTCCAAATGAATGCTAGTGTTGCTCCATCTCTCCTGGATGTATAAATAGACAAGTAATAACTTGTATACCACAACTGCCTAATATGCGAGTGTTTTGTTCGTACATGCAGTTTTAGTAAAGCCCACTTTGTTAAAGAACATATTTTCGTTTTTTCCAACCCTGTGTTTGCGTCCACACACAGCTGCAGTGGAGGCATGTGTGCTGCACGGGCTGAAACGGCGGGCAGCGGGCTTTCTGCGTAGCAACAAGATAGCGGCACTCTTCACAAAGGTGGGGAAGAGCTTCGCCCCAGCTGAGGAGCTGTGCAAGAAGGCCCAGGAGCTGGAGCAGATCATTGAGACAAAGTGAGAGACGCACAGACGTCGCAGATCACAGCAGACTTCAAAGCGCACATCAAAGCCTTGTGCAAGCAAAAGCACTGAACACAAATGGCTGTCTGCTTACTTGAAGGGCTATTTTCTATTTTGTAAAGCCTCTAAATAATTCATGTTTGTAAGCCTTTATAAATCATGCATCACTGATGCCATTAGCTGCATGCAGAAACAATGGAACATGTTATATTTGTTTTGTTTGAATTAAAAATTATGACTCTGCTTCTGCAGACGAAGTCAAAGCTTACAAAGTCAAGACAGCCTTCGCAAGATGCCCCGACTGCCAAGCCTCACCCCACAGGGAGTGAAGAACCTGTGGATCCGGACGGCTCTGTTTGAAAAGGTGCTGGACAAGATTGTCCTCTACCTGGTGGAGAACAGCAGGTACTTTCAGAAGGGCCGATGACAGTCTGTTAAACTGTTTGTGTTACAGGAACTCAGTGTCCCCTTAAAACTCCCTCTTTCATGTTTTTCTTCCAGTAAATACTACGAGAAAGAGGCTGTTCTAATGGACCCAGTGGACGGACCCATCCTTGCCTCTTTGTTAGGTAATAATACGTGACGTTGTAAGCTTTTGTGTCTTTTAACAAATCACCTAGCAACATGTGCCCCACCCTGGTTTAGGCTTTAGGCTCATGAAAATGTGTGCAATCGTGGTGGTCTTAACAACAAGTGGAGCAGACTTTTACTTTTCTCCCACTGCAAAAGGTTACCTCTGGAGCAGTGCCCTATACAATGATATCATGGTGCCATCTCTATGCCTCTGCACCAGCAACACAAATGTCTAATAGGATAAAATGATGAAGTGATGACATTTTGTATCCAAAAGGTCAAAGGTCAACTTCACTTCGACATCATGATGTTCTGCAAATACTTTTCTGGTTATTAACAGAACAGAAGGGGAGGTTGTGACCATTTGGGCAGGTAGTGAGTCAGTGACACTAATCTTGCCTACCTTGAAACTGTGGAGATTGTACAGATCTTCAACTTGCCTGTTAAGTGCAGGTGTACAACCACAAGGAGTATTCCTCCTCCTCCTGCAGTCTTTCTTGTTGCTAACTCTTTACTGGAGGACATTGTAGACTTAAGCAAATAGTGCTGACAGGCTAACCAATAGAAATGTGGTCTTCTGCCACAGGGACACAATCCCTCACTGGCTTCCCACCACTGAATGCTGACTTTTTTTCAAAGGGTCTGACCCAGAAGCACCGCTGCTGGGGATTAGACTTGCTGGGGGTCTGAGCAGGCACCTCATTGAATGTGCCAGTAGTTGTACCTTTTAGATTAAGCTGTTGCTGTTTTGCACTGTTGGCAGTGGTTCCCAGCCAAAAGAGTAACAAGATAAATCTGAAGGGTCATGGGTTGATTAACTAGACAGGAAAGCAGAAAAAATATCTTTATGCACTATTTGCTATTCACCTTCATTGTGATAGTGGGACCTTGTGCTTTGGAATACACAAAGATGAAGACAGCTGACCACTTCTGGACAGACCCGTCTGCTGACGAGTTGGTACAAAGACATCGCATCCATGGTGGCCACTGCAGACAGGATTCTCCCACTAAGAGGCCTGCACTGTGTGTAAGTATTAAAACAGTAATACAGTAGGTGATGCAGAATTAATGCCAAACTCCTTTTATTTTATCCCACATGTCTGTATCATATATTTATTCTGGCAAAATAGCGGGAGGGCAGCAGAGCTTTAGTGGTACATCTCATCTGACCAGCCACACTCCTTTCTGAGATGCTGTCTGTTTGATTAAAGAGGATCTGTTAAGATTACTTAAGTGAAGCACAGCGCATCCCAGGAAAAAGAACGTGCATATGAGTGTATCTGAGACCTTCACACCTCGATTCAGTCTTCAAGTTATCAGTGAACCAGGACAACTCGGCCTATCTTATAACACCACAATACTCCTTACAGTTGTGCGGTACAGTTGAATGGATGTATTCCGAGCAAAAGTAGACTATAGTTTGGCATCAGAAACGAGGGAGGGTGCATTGGTGCATATGAATGAATATTTCTCATTTAAAAACCTCATTCGTGGAAGATGGCTATATGACTGTTCAGCTGTAATTCATTCTGCGAAGATGGTCATCAATTTAGCACTGGTTTACAGTGCTCTGATTTGATATACTTGGCGTCTGCTTTGTGCAGATCCAGAAGCGGCACTCCAGCAGCAGCATGGATGAGCGCCCTTCCCCCTCACCATCAGCTCGTGAATATGTGGAGTCCCTGCATCAAAACAATAGGGTGACCCTATTGTTTGGCAAAAACAACGTGCTTGTACAACCGGTAACTATCTGATTCCCCCTAATCGCTCATGGATATATAGATATGAAGTCATATTTCCATTTACAAGTTTAACAATTTTACAGAAGAAACATATCCTTGGCATCACCTGTCTGCTCTAAAAATAGCAATAGCAAAATGTTTTGGTGAATGCATGTCCTGAAAATCTTCTTCTTGTGCTTTCATCCTTTCTTTTTTCACAAAACAAGTTATTTCTTTGTATATTTATGTTATCAGTGTAAATATATGGACAAGACAGCTTTACCTAGCATTTTCATCTCCACAAACAATACAGTCTTCTTCAGGCTAATATATACTGACATATCCTCGATTATTGCATCTAATAAAAACATTCATGTGGTTGTTTCAGAGGGATGACATGGAGGCTATCCCAGGATATCTCTCTCTGCACCAGAATGCTGACATCATGACCCTGAAGTGGACCCCCAATCAGCTCATGAACGGCTCCGTTGGAGACTTAGACTATGAACGCAGGTGCAGAATTATTGTCTACATAGCTTGCTTTAGGATAATATCAATAGTCCTTCTCATATTAAGAATATCCAACATGAAGCCTCCTCAAAGACATGTAAACTGTCTGCTTTATTTCTTACCGTCTTCTCTCTGCTGTTTGTGTAAGACTCGGGTGTTACTGAATAATGCAGTTTCTTGTGTGGCTCAGAGGCTCAGTATGCAGCTGATCTGATGAGGCTTATTTTCAGTGCACCAGCAGGCAGCAGATGGTTTATTGACTGAGACACTGTCAGACATCTCTCAAACTAGCAAACCGTGTTATGTCCCTGTACCTGTGCATGGTTTCTATCACCAAAAAAATTGATTACTGCATTAGCTCTCTGTGCCCGCTCATCTGTGTGCACACTCCTTACTGCTCTCTTTATTATCCATAAAATTAATGATCCTTGAGATTTCGATATGCACGAGTGATACATAAATATTCCCTATAGATTTATATTTCACTGTTTGCTGGTGATCCACCCAATGTGGTAAGACCAGTCTTGTTACTTAACTGACCAGTGTTTGGTATCTTTCAGTGTATACTGGGACTATGCCATGACAATCCCTCTAGAGGAGATAGTTTACCTGCACTGTCATCAACAAGGTGGGTCCACACAAACCTTTACCTTTACACCACAATTTTAACTCAGCGTGTGTTATTTCTGCCTCTTCTATTTATTATCGTGTCTGCAAGTAAACACAGCTGTCAAATAAAATGCCATCATGAATGATCAAATAAAGAAATTATTTCCTGTACATCTCCTGTAGTTGACAGTGGGGGGACGGTGGTGCTGGTCAGTCAGGATGGGATCCAAAGACCTCCAATTCGCTTCCCCAGAGGAGGCCACTTGCTGCAGTTCCTCTCCTGCCTGGAGAACGGTCTGCTTCCCCATGGCCAGCTGGACCCTCCGCTCTGGTCCCAGAGGGGAAAGGTCAGCTCAGGAGGTCTTTTCTTTGGGCTCGCTCCCTGGTTCCAGATGCAGAACACAAATTGCATGTAATAGGCATTCTACTAGAAAAAGAAATGCTGAACAAGCCTTATCTGATCAATAAATCAATAAAAAAGACATTTGGGTGTTGAGTGGTGGTTGTATTTATTGGTTCCAGTGATAGTGATGAATTCATGGCTTAGTGTTCTCTCTGCATTCTGACTGTAAATGCCATTAAATCTGCAGCTAAACTGAATAATGAAAACCACCCACTCACGTTCAGCCACTATTAATAGGCTTAAGCATGCAGACACTCTTTATCTTTAATTCTCACGGATGGCTTAGCAGGGTTCTAATTGCTGAGATTTTTTGGGGTTTGTGTTAGTTTAGTAACAGTAATATTCTCCTTGCAGGGAAAGGTGTTTCCAAAGCTGCGGAAGAGGGTTCCTCAGGGATCTGGATCCTCAGACTCGGTCTCAGATAAGGAGGAGGACGAGGCCACAGACTATGTCTTCCGCATCCTCTTCCCAAACAGCCAGTCGGAGTTTGGTGAGATTCCCTCTAGAAAAGCAAATTAAGATGAGCAGTGACCACGAGCGTCGCCAGATTGTTGTATTTTCATGAAAATGTTACTCGTTGTTTGTTACAGTGACTGTTACCCACCCTCCCCATGTGACTTCTTCCCTCTCCCTTCCACTGAGTGGAGAGTCTTCCTCCAAAACAGGGACCCTGGTTGTACCCAAGAGGTCCTGCAGCTGTCCCGAAGAATCCCCATCAGTCAGAGGAAGCAGCTGTAAAACTGTCACAACTCGGCTTGTCTGTCCATCTGTCAGCTTGCCTTGCTTTAATTCCCTGCATCTAATATCCTCCTGGCCTGTCCTGCGCCTCTGGCAAAGTTTACTGATGTGTCCCATGATTAAAGCCCCTCCCATTCCCCGGCACCTTTTTTACTGCATTACAGCGCAGTAACCTTTTAACAGCCGATGTGTAGACAACTGATCAATCGATCATTTCTCTGAACTGAGAAAGGCTCTTGTTCAATTCTTCTCTCCATGATAATGTAACCAAATATGATGGCTTCATGCTTTCCAACAGCGCATCAGCATCCAGATTGCTTAAATGGTTTTGTTCATATGCTTTACCTTTGCTATCAAGCCGGAATCAAGCACAAACAAATTGTGCTCTGAAGTGCTTCTAGCAGATCACAACTGATCAATGTAATTCTGCTTATGCAAAATGTTTACAGCTGTGTGCAAATATAATTGTTCTTGAAAGCCTGAGCAGCATAAGGCTTTTTAAGTGACAGTGATAATGGTTTGTTTGTTTGTTTGTTTGTTTGTTTGTGTGTGTGTGTGTGTGTGTGTGTGTGTGTGTGTGTGTGTGTGTGTGTGTGTGTGTGTGTGTGTGTGTGTGTGTGTGTGTGTGTGTGTGTGTGTGTGTGTGTGTGTGTGTGTGTGTGTGTGTGTGTGTGTGTGTGTGCATGTTGCAGTGACTCCTCCAGACTTGATGGATCAGGGAGCTACAATGTGGCATCCCACTCTCAGGAAGTCCTCGTGTTCCTCTTGTTCTCAGGGGAGCTTCTCTGATGGGGCGACAACCAAGGGGTGCAACCATGAGAGGTGAGAAATGAACACACGTCAATCTAGGCTGACTTTTGTTAGACCATGACCATGAGTAACTGCTGAACCCTTCAGAGACACACACAATTACCTGACATCCCTTAGTGCCAAACAGAAATCCTCAATCACAAATACGAAACTGAAAAAGACGCAAAGATACAAGAACCTAGCAATTACCCAGAAGACAATTATGTGACATTTCCCTCAGTGGCATGAGAATGTGTGGGGAAAATGAGGTGATAAGCAAGGCAGATAAAATGGTTATGAAAAAGGCAAGCCGCTGGGCTAATTTATTCCCTATGGCAGCACAATAGATTATCACTTGAATGATAAAAGGCTAGCCTCAACACTAATAAATTCTGTATTAGATACACTATGTCATACATTCACGACAATATGAATAACTTCTCATGCACAAAATGAATAGTTTAATGATAGTCTTTTAAGGAAAGGGTAACAGAATAGTGGCATGTTTCCTCCACGTAACTGAAATGCTCTGTACTGTATCTTCCTGCAGGGCTCCTCTGAAGCTGCTGTGCGACAACATGAAGTATCAGATCATCTCTCGAGCATTTTATGGCTGTATGTGATTGCTTATTATGTACACTGAAAAGCCTTAAATATACGTATCTGTTTGCATTCACTATGCTAAATGTCAGGAAGTTGTACATAATGTCCTCATTTTAATTATCAGTAACATCTGCAGAGCCGTTTAATAATTAATTGTATTTTCTTTTATATTCTTTTTATTGAGTTTTATGGTATGTGCAAATAATAATAATAGTAATAATAAGAAGAATAAACTAAAAAATAAGCAAACAGGAAGGCAAGAACAAAAACAAAACAATCCCACCCACCACAAAACTAACTTCATGCACTGCAATACAATACACAGAATTTTCCAGAAATAAATGCAACCACATATACTTATCAGACAGTATTTAAAAAATAAAACATTGCATCCTTCAGTGAGATACTGAATTATTATGCTATGGAACTACAGTCAGGGTTTTTGTAGAAAAGTATGCAGAGGTGTCCAGAGTTTCCAAAATTTTTCTGATTTGTGATTCAGATCGTGGGTCAATTTTTCCAAAGGAACAAGAGCCGATATCTGAGACATCCACATATTGACCGTAGGGACCTGGGGGGCCGACCATCGCAGTAATATGCATTTCTTAGCAAGGAATAACAGGATTGTTAATAGAGACCTTGTATCTGTATCAAAAAGATTACCGGGTGCATGGTTTAACAAATAGAAAGAGGATGACATTGTGAAACGTTTACCAGTCACTTCCTGGATAACAGAGTGTACACCTTTCCAAAACATTTTGATTAATTGTATTTTCAACCAGGGCTGGCATACTGCCGTCACCTGTCCACTGTGCGTACACACCTCTCTGCTCTCGTCAATCACACCATTGTGGCGCCCGATGTGCCGCGTGATGCCTACAAAGGGCTCACCACAGACGTGTGGCAGACGTTCCTCCAGGACTGTACAGTAAGCATCGCCGGTGTCACAGCACTGCAACACAAGCCTGACGTTGCTGCTGACAATATGCCGTCCAGACAAACGCATACAAACACATACAGTCACACGCACACTTTCACTCAGGCTCTTCCTTTCACTCTGTCACTCTTCTGTCTCATCCATCTTCATCCTCTGCTAATCATGTGGCTCACACCATTAGTCTCACAATAGTGTGCATGAAGCATGACTAATGGATCTGTCAGCCACATCTACACACATCTACTGTTCATTTGGACATTAGTTACATTTACCTGCAGTTGTGGAGTTTGACATGAACATAGTGATAATTAATGTAATGTTTGATCATTGGCCACTCACTGAGCCCATCCTTCACTCTGGAAACAGTAGTTTGACAAAAGAAGATCCACTTACATGCTTTTCCCAGAGCTTTCAACTGCATCTCACAATAAGCAGAGTTTCTTCAAGTGGTTTGATTACTGTTTTACTCTTTGACTTACCTAATAAAACCCACACAAATCTGTAACACTGTGGACTATATATGAAGGTACACAAACACAAACAGATGTGAACAGATGTTTTGGATTTGGACTTACAGCTGAAGTAGATTTTTATTTATCTTCCTGCAAAGAAAATTCAAAATAATGAGCACACAGTACAAATATCACCCTCATTACCTGCACTGACAGAGTAACAGCTACTTTGATGTCATGTTGTTAAGGTTGTTGTTTTAAATCACGGTTGAATGTTTCCAACATACGGTGAGAGATAATTGTCTTTCTGGATGAAGGGGAAAATCCAAATATTAACTTCTTGAGTTGCCTGAAGGTATGTCTTGTGTCTTCAGGCGTACGAGGAGAAGGAGCTGCTTCGCCTGGTCTACTTCGGCGGCGTGGATGCCTCGCTGCGTAAAGAAGTGTGGCCTTTCCTGCTGGGCCATTATCAGTTCGGAATGTCAGAAGCTGAGAGGAAGGAGGTTTGTTGTTTCCACAGTTTTGGCCTTGCTGCCAAAGCATTTCCCACCTGAATCACTGATCCTTGATCCCTCACCCCTCGCCCCAGGTGGATGAGCAGGTCAGAATGTGCTACCAGCAGACCATGCGCGAGTGGCTCAGCTGTGAGGAGATAGTCCGCCAGCGGGAGAAGGAGTTGCATGCTGCAGCGTTAGCAAAGTGCTCTTCTGGGGCGAGCATGGACAGTTCCAGTCAGAAGATGACCCACCACGACTCCACCGTCAGTAATGAGGTGGAGCAATAACACACAGAATTGTTTATTCACAAGGTGGCTTTACTCTTAAGAAAGGAACCGGCTGTTTATGTTGTGTCCCCTTCAACAATAATGTTACAGTATATAAGACTAAATGTGTTTTCTTTTACAATTTTACAAATAAAGGACAGTTCTAGTCATGAATAGTTGTTTAACGTCTGTAGCTCTGAAGGGATCTTTCTGTTTGATAAAAAATTATATCATAATGTGTCATAAAAGATGCACTTTTTAAGATATTTCTATTTCCTAAACTTAGAAGTTCTAATAAAAAGCTATTGGTTGCATTATTTACTCCAGCATTTTTGGAGTGTGCCCCATTTTAGGAACTTTAGGAAATTTTAAACTAAATAAATAGAGTAGCCATTTTTTTTTTGTGAGCAGAGCACATGATCCAACGCACAATATGATTGAATTTTTATAATATGATATTAATACCTGTGTCTGAATGTATTTATTACTCAGTCCCAGTCCTCCCAGAGCTCAGACAGACAGAGCCTGGCTCGCCTGCAGAGTGACTCCAGCAGCAGCACACAGGTAACAAAAACTGACCACATTACAGCCTGCAAAGTTGCTCTTTCAAAAACAATCTTTGAAACAAACTGAACAGCACTTATGTTAGAGTTTTTAGAATGCCAACATCTTGGTCCCGATCTTTGATGATACATTTCTCAGTATAAGGCAAAAGTAATCTGATCTCAACTCTTTTGAACCAATATTCCTCATTCCTGCATTCTCTCTCCTGCTAGTTGTTCACATCCTCCCATCCCTTCCCCTGGAGTAGCCTGCTTCCCTTTGGCTTGTTCTTTCAGGTGTTTGAGTCCGTGGAGGAGGTGGACCAGATCGAGACAGAGCCCAAGAACGAAGAGGCCAAACAGGTGCCGAAGATGCCCAATGGAGCGCTGCAGAACGGGACAAGCTCTCCCGACTCTGGACATCCTTCCTCCCGCAACTTCTCTGTCACCTCCGGCCTGTCGGATGGCTCACTCAGCACAGAGGACAGCGGTGCACCTGATTCGACGAGGCCTGGAGCTGTCCCTCAGGCGCCACAGAGCCCCGTCAAACCTGCAGGAGTAGAGAGTGAGGGTCTGACAGAGGAAACGGAGAGTCAGGTGGAAGGTAAAGTGAAGGACAAAGAGGAGGAGGAAGAGGAGGAGAAGGCACCTGATGTGACCAAAACTCCAGAAAATACTAAAACTGAGGTTATAGCTGGGAACCTGATCCAACCGTTGGAAGAGGGTGTGAAGAAAGCCAACAAAGAGACAAGTCTGCTACCCAAAACACAAGAAACTGTCGAGGAGTCTGGGGCAATTAAAACGAAGGGGCCCGAGTGTGAAGATAAAGACCTGAATGCACTGGAAGGAATTAAAAGAATTAAATCTTCAGAGTCAGGAGAAATGCAACAAGTAGAAGTGGGTATTGAGGGAATATCAAACCTCATGGAAACTGCAGAAATAAATAAAAAGGAGAAAGAAATGAGCAAATCAAAGACAAATAAACCACAAGAGGTTTTACTGGCAGAAGGGAAAGAAATTATATCCGTTGATCCCACGGCTCCTGAAGTTGAAAATAACCTCATCTTCTCGGCAGACAACAGCGTCTCCAGAGCAAGAGAAGCCTACTTTGCCTCTGAGAAAGACGCGACTGAGATCATGACTGATGAGTCTGATGAGTCTCCCTCAGCCATAGAGATGGAGGAGATCCCCAAAGCCAAAGTTTCCATGGTGCCTTGGAGCAGAAAAGGACGTTGCGAAGCAGTATCTTTCTCTGAGGACTCTGCCCCTTCCATGGAGCTCAGGCAGGATGAGAAGCAGGGAAAGCCCAGTCCAGAGGGCACAGAGTCCATCCTGTCTGAGGAGCCGGAGATGGAAAGCCTTTACCCTAACTTTGACTCTCTCGTCGGGTCTGAAAGCACAAAGAACGAAGCGACCTCTCATGAATCTGCTGGGAGTACCTTCTCTGTATGCACACATTTTTTCAAGTTCAAATTAATTTACCCTTTGGCAAATAAACCCTACTATGTTTACTTGTTTTTATTATATATATTTTTTTTATTGTTTTTGTTTCAGCAAGAGCTTTTGGACTTGTACACATTAAATCTGCACCGCATTGAAAAGGATGTCCAGCGATGTGACAGAAACTATTGGTACTTCACTCCTGCCAATCTGGAGAAACTGCGCAACATCATGTGCAGGTAAAACACTTGACAGCATCAGGGATGTAATAATGTGTAAACATGCTCACTTTACCTACGTTTACATAGAAGGAAAATGGCTGACCTGCTGTTCAAAGCTGACAGTATCTAACTAAAATGGAAGGAGTCTCTCTTTCTCTGTCTGCCTGTCTGTCTTTCAATTTTCTCTACAACCGTTCATCTGATCCACTTCACACTTGGCTGCTCTAGTGCTGAGGACTGAAGGAAGTGCAGTGTCAAGTACGAGGTCTTGAGAAGTTTGCCTTTACGGAAAAACTGTCTGACAGGGTTATGGGTTAAAGGTTACTCTAAGGTCGTCTGGCAGAAAGTGCTCTCGAGAGCTTCGGCAGTGTAACTTTCAGAACGAATTAATAAAAACACCTCTCAATCTGAACAGCAGCGTAGGCTATGACTCATATTGGCAGATAACCGTACTCGGCTGTTTCTAGTTTTTAAGTCGTCTTGGTTGTATGTTTACAGCTATATCTGGAGGCACCTTGACATCGGCTACGTTCAGGGCATGTGTGATCTGCTGGCTCCGCTTCTAGTCATTCTGGATGACGGTGAGTTGACGCTCTGAGTCACTTCTTATTTTCCCTCCTCTCTGACATTTGGTGTATTTTTACAGCTATTGATGGAACAACAGAGGAGAGTTTGCCCACTCACTTTCTCACTCCGGCTTCCTCTCTCTGTCTCCTGCTATCAGAGGCCCTGGCCTTCAGCTGTTTCACAGAGCTCATGAAGAGAATGAATCAAAACTTTCCACACGGAGGAGCTATGGACACTCACTTTGCCAACATGCGCTCTCTAATCCAGGTGACACAGCACCAGTAAAGTTTTTACACAAACTGTAGCAGTCAGGCGCAGCTAAATCCATTCACTGCCCACAAGCTTTTTCACACTTTTCCTCCATAACCGGCCCCATTATTTCTTTTCCTGAATCCCCCCCTGATCCCCATTCTGTTAAGATCCTGGATTCTGAGCTGTTTGAGCTAATGCACCAGAACGGAGACTACACCCACTTCTACTTCTGCTACCGCTGGTTTCTCCTTGACTTCAAGCGAGGTAAAGTAACAGCACTGTGAGAAAGAGTTTGTGCCAATTAGAGGAGTGGGAGATTTGCTCCTCCTTGATCCCTGTTTGTGGATAAAAAGCCAAACCACTTGGCAGTTTGCTAACAATGTAGGATTTAGAAGTCAGTTACATTTGGGGAGCCTATTCCTGGGAGTTGCTTATGAAATAATTGGCATGAGCAGCCGCTGCTTGGATAGGTTTTATAATTAATTATGCTTCATACCGACAGTTCAACTATGAACTGTGATGTTTTCTGTAAACTTTCTCACCAGGATATCTCAGTACATCTTCTCTCCCACTCCAGTAATCAGCTGCTTCCACTCTTATCCCCCTCCACTGATAACTCGCCTCCCATCCAAGCCGGCAAACACAGACGCGGTTTGACAACCGTTCCTTTATGTGCTTTGTCTTCCAGAGCTGGTGTACGATGACGTGTTTGCAGTCTGGGAAACCATCTGGGCGGCCAAGTGTGTGTCCTCTAGTCACTTTGTCCTCTTCATTGCCCTCGCGCTGGTGGAGATTTACAGGGACATCATCCTGGAGAACAACATGGACTTCACCGACATCATCAAGTTCTTCAATGGTAAAACATGCAACTTTACAGCTGACGTTACTCACATGTATGCCCTCTAAGTTTTGTTAAAGGGGCACTCCGCTGTGCTATGTGGCCCGTTTTGACATACTTGGCAGTGGAAAGAAAAACAAAGTTAACGTGTGTCCTTGTCTTTCAGAAATGGCTGAGCATCACAACATAAAGCAGATTCTGACCATGGCCCGAGATCTGGTGTGCAAGGTGCAGATGCTGATCGAGAACAAGTGATTTCAAGCGCTTTTCTTCTTTTCCTTCCAAGTAAAGTGTGAAGTGCAGCACAAGAGTAAAACACAAGTCTCACACACACACACACACACACATGCGCGACACAAAGCCTTTACAATCGCAGTTTGCTGCTATGAGCCTTATCCACTGTATCCACAATGATGTTTGTGTTGTCAGCAGCTGTGTGAGAATATTATGCTTCATATTTGTCAGTATGTTAAGTGAAACAGATGTATCTGAAAAATTGTTTCTTTGATTTCTAAATATTTTTGTCAGAAATCCCTTAAGTGTCAATCTTAATCCGAGTGCACTTAATATTTTGAGATAAGGATGGTTTTAGTTTGACATTTCAAACCAAAATGCAGAGCTGAATTCAACCAGAGACTATATTTATGAGAAGAATGCATTGTGATAGTACTTTATAGGAATTATTTTAATAGTCAAAGTCTGAAAGATTAAACTTTAAATGTATCAGCAAGTTATCCCCTGTTCCTACCTCTCAATGACGAAAAAGATGTCAGCACACTTGTAATTTCCCCCAAACCAAATTACTTTTCACTGATGACTGACTGAGAACACTGGCCTGCTGTCCAATATGACCCAAACTCTCTTTATGTTTACCACATTGACAATAATTTAGCTTTTAGCTCCATGTCAGTGATTTAGCATCAAACAGTGTTTTAATGTCCTTGAAATGCCTTGTCTGCCAAATATGTCTTTATTTGTTACCTGTGAATTGTACTGTCATGAGAGAAAAATGTGTTTTACTTATGAGGATTATATTATGTTCACACTTGTAAAATCATAACCTAACATTTAAGTGACTTATGGATGTCTGGACGGTGATTTATATAAAGCAACAAGCCTGATTTGATAGTCCTATTAAGTTATTTTTCATTATCCAGTGAACAACTGTATATTTTGTAAATTGTGCAGGTTACTTACCTTGATTTTTGTCTTGTACCGTCTGCCGCCTGTTTGTTGACTGTTCATTTCAGCTCGAGTATGATTAAGAATCAGGAAGGTCGGGTAAGACAGTGATAATATTTAGTCCCAGTGACCAAATGAAATGTTTTGTGGTTACACATGTTGTTCAAATTCTTCAGCGTGAGAGTGACTTCAATGGAAAGATGAAAATGAAGGGTACAGTATGACAAAGTTTCAAAACGAACTGCAAATGACCTGACAATTTGTGGGAAACCGTTTTGATGTTTTGGCAGATTCAGGGCTTAGGAGGACATACGATACATATGCTTTTAACCCCTTAAATTAGTGCTAATGTTGATCTGCTAAGAACTTCACTCCGTTGATCTTCAAGTGTTGCTTCATGAATGTGCGAAGATGAATTGCTTTTAATATTGGTGTTTCTTTGTGAACGCTACCTGCTGTCGGAAAGCCTATTTTTAATTTATTGTAACATTTGTTTGCCAAAGTATTTATTTATTTATTTATTCAGTCACTTCTCAACTTCTCATTCAGATGCTGCTTTGTTTGTAAGGCTGATAATTTTTATTTTGTGGCCAGTTCTAAATGTGTAATGTAAAACAATCAAATTCTATACTAAGAGTTCATATATATATATATATACAGTATATTAAATGGTATATGTTCTTATAATAAAAAATAAAAATGGAATCATTATTTTTCCAAAACATATTGTACTGTGCATTTTACTATACTAAATCAAACTGAGGTGAGGGATCAGTATATACATGAGTCTTAAAAAAGTAACAAAGTAGTTTCATCTCATTGAAAAACATAGATATATGCATGAGATGGCAATGTTTTTGGTCAAGACAGAAATATCACAACAGCTTTTGGGTGGATTTTTGTTGAAATTTTGATACAATACTTATTTTACATCAAGGAGTAAAATACTGATTCACCACAACTACTGGATGGATTGTCATGAAATTTGGTGCCAACTAAACCAATGACCCAATGATTTTGGTGCCATCATTGGGTCAAAACTTAAAGTTGCCTTGTGCTTCACTTTACTACTAACACATAATACATGGCATTAGTTTTGCGAAACATCAGCATGCTCTTTTCCTTGTGAACATATTAGCATGGTGTGTTTGGCATGTAGCTCTCAGTGCCTCAATGGGTGCTGACGGCCATCAGATGTTATCACCCGAAGGGGGACTTGAATATATATTGTTTCTATTGTTTATACTTCCTGTAGCTGTACATATTTTTATATCTCCTCCTGTCTGCTGTGACATTATAAATTTCCCCATCGTGGGACTAATGAAGGAATATTTTAGGAGGAGCCATGAGATGAAGAGCTGGTCCAGGCGGTAGGTGACACAGAGGAGTGTAAGTAGTAAGAATATTATTCATGCACCATATTGTTAATATAATAATAATGTTGCCAGTCACCTGTCCAAACATCACTAACAAGTACATCTGTAGAGTAACATTTTGTAACAGTGAAAAGTAACATTATTGTTATAAGTCCATAATATTTATATACATATATATGAAATAAAATAATGTCCTTGTCTTTCACTCTCCCCCCTTGACCATCCCCTGCCGGTCTCCTCCTCATTCCTTCCTTCAACTCTTTAACTGTCTTTCTGCCGGTAGTGGCACAGTACGCCACACCTGCTATGCGAGTGTGACTGGTCTCTAGTGTTTTGGACTGGCCACACTTGCTGCAGATTTACTGCACCACAGGCCGGCAGACTTGCAAGGGGCCCCTGCCTTGCAGCAGCTGCCTCAGCCGCCTTCCTCTTCCTAAAGGCAGTCGTCCATGGCATCTGGGGTGGAGCAGGAAGAGGAGGCAGCTGAGCAGCAGGGGCAGGAGCCAAACTTGAACCCGGGAGAGGAGCTGGAGGAGGAACAGGAGTGATGGCCACCAATCAGAGTGGAGCAGGAGCTGGAGGAGGACCAGCAGCAGGAGGAGGAAGACCCCAGTCCCTCTCACTGGGGTCTTCCTCCTGGCTGGTCCTCAGGGACGTGGAACTGAAAGGGCCACCCCCATCCCACCTGAACTGAGGACAGCCCTTTAGTTGGAGAGAGAGGCTTGGTGGCAACTGCTGCTGCAGGGACGATGCCAGTTCCCTGCAGCAGCAGCACAGCGCTCCCCCCTTTTTTTTGGCGCCGAGAGAACCTGGAACACAAACAGGCTGTTTCACAGCTTCATGCTGAACTCTTACCACTGGGACAGGGTCCTCTGGTTGAGCTCAAAGAGCTGAAGGTTGGTCTGAGCCATCAACCTCGTCTTACATGAACTGCACATTTGAGATATACCCAAAGTGGCTCAATGATATTGAGGTCAGGAGACTGATGGCTACTCCAGAACCTTCACTTGTTTCTTGTTGGAAAGTCCAAGTGTGTCCCATGCGCAGCTTCTGGGCTGATGAATGCAAATTGTTTTTATTTTCTGATAACATGCTGCTTTCATTTTGCCATCAATTTTGACCCTGTGACGCCCACAAAGTACTAATGATGATGAAGGAATGATACGCAGTACTTACAGTCTTAGAGGAGAATCTGTAATTTCACAGATACACAGTGTCTGATTCATTTGAGCAGTTTAATAACAGAATCACAGATGTTCGGACATCTTTGTTTATACTGTAGCATCCCTGTTGTTGTTGTGTTAAATGCTGTTCTGAAAAGTCCCACTGTTCCTGAATGTGTGGAGCTAGGCATGTGAGTGGCTGAGAGTAGGAGGAGGGCGGGGCGGGAGTGTGTGCGGGTGTCGTCCTCTTGTCGAGAGTGAGAGAGCTGCTCCGTTGTTTCGGTACTGTTATTTATGTTGGCGTGGTTATGGCCGACAGTAACCAAAGATTAGTAATAAATCACATTACTAACAACTTGGCTCGTTATTCCACCATCCTGTGAATGTTACAATACTGTATAAGTTCATGTCATAAAAAAAACCCTCAGTTATCTCAGTCTGCCTAAACGTCACTCAGATGTGTGACTTTTTACACTATTTTACGTGAATATTTCCTGAAAATCTATAAATATTTCACTCACTCACTTACAGTTGTATTTAAACATTAAGCATCCGGGGACCAAACTCCTCACAGGGCCAGAACACCTGAGGAGGTGGAAGGTCCGGTTTGGACGGTACCGGAGAAAAACCTCCCCCCCGGCACCTGGAGAGCGACGGGGGTACGGTGACTATCTGGTAGAGGAGAGAGGACAGAGAGGACAGAGAGGACAGGGGGGAGAGGGCCTCAGTCCCCTCTGATGGCCAACAAGGAGGAGTCCCAGTCTGATATTCATGCAACATGAACACAGAACAATAATAAATGAAGAGGGTGGTTTTAGCCTCTGCTTGAACTAACTTTATGCCTTCACCTCCTCAGTGTACCCTGACTGTGTGGAGGCACTCAGGCTCCACTGTGTGTCTGAGGAGGGGCAGGTGAAGCCCCTCCGGCCCGGTGAGGAGGAACAGGCCCTTGATGGCTTCAAGGACTTCAAGTTAGAGACCCTGGAGAGCCCAAAATAATCCGGTAAACTGTGAAGACATTAGGTTTATAATATAGTTCCTGTTCTGAGCGTCAGTGATAAGAATAATATGACAAATTGTCTGATTCACATAGATTTGTCAGCTCTCTGCAGAGGAAGGCTCCAGATTTTGTCGGTAGTTGACTAATTTGCAGGCAGAGGTCATGATGGAACTGATGGAGGCGCCTAAGTCTGCATTTCCAGGCAAACTCAAGTCCAGTTTACACTAAATATGGATTTAAACGTTGTTGCTCCTCGTGTGCTCACTGAACATATTCTTAGTTTCTTCCAGTTGCCCCCATTTCTCTCTCTCTCTCTCTCTCTCTCTCTCAGTGTTCTGGAGTCCGACGCTAGAGCAGCACCCTTGAATGCAGCCCTCAGAGCGGTCAGACAGCGACACCCAGCAGCAGGTTGGTGGAACTGCAGCTGCTGTTTTTGAATGAGAAACAACAAGCAGGGAGAAGGTTTCCCTTCCTGCTTCTAACCAACAACTGAGCACAGAAAACAATGGCATTTATGGCAGATTTCAGCCCACAGACATTCGGATACACATGTTTAATGTTCAGAAGCACCAAACACCGAGAGAATAGAAGAACATGTTTAAATAAATTCAGTCCTGTTAGGTTCTTATATTGGCAGCTCAAGAACTCAACGGAGGTTTTCAGTCTGGTCTCACAAGCAGTTTATTCTGGTCACAGGTAAAGTACTCGCAGCGCTGGGCTCATGACGGACCCCGAGGGGCCGGTCAGAGGAGCCCCCTCTGGTGTGTGTGTCCCTCTGGTGTGTCCTGTCCTGTTTCGTCCCGTCCCGTCTCTGTTTCCAAACATCTCATGTTTAAATGCTTGTTGGATATCATAAAGTACGTAACCATTTCTGATTAACTGTTTAGGTTCGTGCGTCACAGATAGCACGTTCCTGTAGTGATGTTATGGTAATCTAACAGTTGGATGTTGGTTGCAAGGCGTGTATCTATAATCAAACTTCAGAATATGTTTTGCACAACAAAAGCACTACAATCAAGGTCTGTCTGGTACATTCTGGAGGTCAGATTGACATATTCTGTTCACTCTCATGAGGAGAGAGTAACTTTATTTGAGAAGGCCTGAAACATTCTATGGTCATATTAAATTCTAATTCAACAATTCCCCTTTTGACATGATTTTATCATGTCAATCCAATAAGAAGTAGGAATGTTGTGTGTATTGTACTGTATTCTTCAGCAGCGAGTCGTCTAGCAGGGCCTCAATCTGCAAACAACCAACCACATCAGAAAGCAGCACAATTACATGGGAGACTTGTCGGCGTCCCTTTTTGGTATACCTTTACTACAACAATATACAATATGTAGGAAAGGCAGTGCAGATTAATGTGACCTATATGTGGGCAAATATGTGTAAGCTGATCTTCAATTGCAGTTAATAGCAGCAAGCAGTCTTCCTTGTACAGTGCATGTGGAAATTTTTAAACAAAGTGATTAAACCATGTATCTAGGCAGCAAGCAAAACCTTTCTTCCAGGAAAAAGCATCTTTGTACCAGGAACAGAACCTCTTTCCCAGGAGTGTATAACCCTCACATCTCAACTGGTAACAACTCTATGAAAAGCACAATAAGCAACAACATCTATAAGTATCACGCCTCTAAGTGTGTGGATAGCTATATATGGGTATGTATTAAACGTTAGCAGTTTATGGTGTGTGCAGCCAAGGGCGGGATCCTCTTCATCCTGAGAGAGAAATCTGTGGAAGAGCTTCATTAGAATAGTGGAGTAATTAATAAAGAGGTGGTGGAAATTTATCATTGATAGAAGCTGTAATACATTTTAGACAGAGGTGCCTGATGCAAGGAGTACAGCAACAACCACAGAGTTACTGAAAGAGTTACTGCAACCACTAGACTAGACTAGATAAAGATAGAGCTAATCAGTGTTTTTCATGTGCCAAATGTTTTATCAAAATAAAGTACAAACACCACCTCTTTCTGCTAAAAGAAAATCCAGGGTCATTTTTGTAGTATATCAGAGTGGACTTAGTTAATCATGTCCACATTTTTGTTTATAGTGACCCATCAGTAGAGGAATTATTCAAAACCAGCGGCTAACATGTCGGCTAATTTATATTCATCAGGCACACCTCTGAGAATGTCAATTGCATCTATGTGGGTGTGTGAGTTATAGTAAAGGTTAAATGTACTTCTTTGGGTGTGATAGTGGTGGTGGGAGGTCATCCCCAGGATCAGGGTCAGTAGTAGAGTCTTAGGTCAGGTGTAGAGGTTCTTAAGTCAGTCTGAACCTCAGTCAACGTCCTGTCTTTTTAGGCCTTGTGTCAGGGAACAGTGAGTCTCATGGATCCAGTCATTCAGTTTGTCTGTCAGTCCTCTCTTTAGTGTGAGGCAGCCTTTGCTACCATGTGGGGTCCCTCCCAAAGGGGTGGGAACCAATTGAGCTTGTTGACCTCTCTTAAGGTCCAGTCCCTTATCTCTTCATGCTTGTTTTTATCGTTTATTCATTCACTTTAACATAGTGAAATATTGTATGCGTATCTGTACAGAATCAGTGAATGGCACAGTGCCCCGTGCCCAAGTGTGGACCTAATCAAGAAGCTTCTACACAGACTCTTATTAGTCTTAGTGCTTGATCGGTAGGGTTTCCCCCAGTCTCACCACTCGTTTTAATTCACAGTAATTCTGAAACGCCCAAACCAAATTGTCCCCTTACTAATCCATTGCCCCTACAGAGCTGCTTGTTGACCTGGATCAGGTGTTGGGATCCCCAATCAGTAATGACTGATCAATGCCAGACACCTCATTCAGTTAAAACATCATCCAAGCAGAGGGGTTCAGCAACAAAGAAGAGAGTTACTCTGTAGTTCTTAAATGTTCTGCACACACAATTCCCTCTGTGACTTGTCAGCAGGGGTTATGTGAATCATTTGTTTGTTGGGGTTGTACCCTACTGTTGTCCTTGCTGCCATATCTGACAGCTTCGTGTTCACAGAGTCGGTGAATGGCTTAATGCCCGAGTGAGGACCCAAACAAGAAGCTTCTACACAGATTCTATTAGTCTGTGCGCTTGTTTGCTGGGGGTTCTCCCAGTCTTATCACTCGTTTTAATTCACAGTGACTCTGAGACATCTTAGTTTATGTGTCCCGTTATTCAGTTACAATATCATCCAGGCAGGAAACTGCCCACATTGTCATGGAAAATAACAAACTTGTCCCTGTGTCCTTGTTTGTTTATTATTTTCATCTTATTTACTTGTTTATTTTTATTTTAATTTTTTATTTATTTATTTATTTATTTTTATTTTATTTATTTATTTTTTTTAATTCCTCACTCTCATCAGTGGCATCGCGGCATCACTCTCATCAGTGGCATCGCCCCTTGCGGCATCGGTAGCTACCCGGAAAATATATACACTTATATACAGTAAGAGAAAAGCAAAATGTCCTGCTCTAAAATTTTGGGAGACAACTCTCAATGGTTATTTACCCAGTGAGTTCTATGTCCCTTATCAGGTCAGATTAGCTGTGCTTGGACACTCTCTTTTCCCTCACATGGGACTATGTGATTTTGCACTTTACTTGTGACTAAACAACATTTCAATGCAATTCTGCTGTACTCAGCTTGATTAACACTTTAGCGGTTGGAGCAACAGCATTATTCAGACAACTTTGATTTAAATATAGCCAATATGCAGAAATCTCAAAAGGTTTTCTGCTTACCATTATCTCAGGAGCGCCTTGTAGTTGTCTGAAAAAGTTTTCTCTCCAATCCCTCCGGGGGTCCTCAACAGGACACCATCTCAGAGTCTGCCAATCCGGGTCACGGCACCAAATTGTTCGAAACTTTTTCGTCCGGTTCTTATATTGGCAGCTCAAGAACTCAACGGAGGTTTTCAGTCTGGTCTCACAAGCAGTTTATTCTGGTCACAGGTCACAGGTAAAGTACTCGCAGCGCTGGGCTCATGACGGACCCCGAGGGGCCGGTCAGAGGAGCTCCCTCTGGTGTGTGTGTCCCTCTGGTGTGTCCTGTCCTGTTTCGTCCCGTCCCGTCTCTGTTTCCAAACATCTCATGTTTAAATGCTTGTTGGATATCATAAAGTACGTAACCATTTCTGATTAATTGTTTAGGTTCGTGCGTCACAGATAGCACGTTCCTGTAGTGATGTTATGGTAATCTAACAGTTGGATGTTGGTTGCAAGGCGTGCATCTATAATCAAACTTCAGAATATGTTTTGCACAACAAAAGCACTACAATCAAGGTCTGTCTGGTACATTCCGGAGGTCAGATTGACATATTCTGTAACTTTATTTGAGAAGGCCTGAAACATTCTATGGTCATATTAAATTCTAATTCAACAGTTTCATTAATTAAAACACACAGCAACAAAAATTACAATCATTTACTGATAAATAATAATTCTTCTTCTGTCCTTCTTCAGCGACATCAGACGTTAACTTGTTTGGTTGCTAGGCAACAGACAGCTTTCAAATCATAATCAAAGACCGGAAATATACGTTTTAAGACGCCGTCTTTGTCATGGCAATGTAACAGATCGACACGGTGAACTATATTTAGTATTTTAACTGGACTGTTTTTAGCAAGGATTATTTGGGTCATTTTTTTTAACGTGTTATGAGTGTTACGTTCATTTGTACGTTATTGTACGTCGCGTTACTCTGGAGGAGATCGATCTATTACCATGTAGAGAGCAAAACTTAGACTGAGCAGGTCGGTGGGGGACACGGGACTCGAACCGCGATTGCTAACGGATATTTTGGCAGCTTGTTACTATTTATAGTAACGTACCTCGACCAGAGGTTTCACAGAAACCGATGTTCGGTGTTCCAATTGTTACATTTCCTGCGAATTGACCAATGACTGTCCACAGCTCTGGTCCCGTCAGAGCCAATCAGATGGTTCTGTTGTTCCAATTCTGAGAATCCAACTTTTCGCCGACCAATAGGAGAGCCGGGTTGTTCCAATTTCCAGCCATTTTGGATTAACGTTATTTACCGTCTGACTGACAGCAGTGAGCGAGTGAGTGAAATATTTGTAGATTTTAATGAAATATTCACGTAAAATAGTGTAAAAAAGTCAAATGTCTGAGTGGTTGTTTAAAGCAACATAACATGAACTTATAGCTTTTCAGCTCCTAACATGTTAAATGTATTTTTACAGTTTGGAATTGATTATATATTCGCTATTTATCATTGCCCTGTCTCTCACAGTGAGTCTCTACCAGCACACTCTGACCTTTGACCAACCCCCACCGACCCCTGAGGGGGTCACAGTCCCTCCAGGAGGAGTGTCGGAGGAGGGGCATTGAGTCAGCCTTTTGTTCTGGCGCCTTCAGTCATCCAATCCCCGTCGTCTGATGTAAGCCCTGCCATGCCTAAATCTCCCATCATGCCTCTGCAAGCTTCACGCGGCTAAACTGAACCCGAAACACCTCAGACTGAACCGGACCGGGTCACACTGAGCCATCATGTCTGATTAAAGATAAATAACCACCAGCACAGCAGCCAAACCTCTGTGGTGTTTTGTTGTATTGATTAGAAACTATCTCAGTCCTCACGTACCTCCCTGTGACCTCCAACCCTGAGAGTGAGGAAGTTCCAATGGAGAGTGTTTCAGCATTGGGAATGATATTGACAGGTAATTCTTAATGACTTATTTAATTACTTTCATTGTGATTATGGTTAGATGTAGTGGTGATGATGATAAATGATAATAAACGAATAATAATCCAAACATGGTGCTGTTGCAATTTATTATTATTACACCTACACCAGGATGGAGAGGGATCCAGGATTGGATAGATTCATTTATAGAGATAGTTGTTGACAGTTAGTTGTTTAATTAATGAATTAATAATTATATTATATTATATTATTATAACTTATAGTTTCATTATGGTGATGGTGAAATGGTTAGAGTGATGATTTGTGATAGTGATAATATGACGATAAGCGATAAACAAATAATAATCCACACAAAGAGCAGTTGCAATTATTCTATTTATTATTACACATATTATATACATATATGAAATATAAAGTAAATATACAAATTACTATACACACACATATATATATAAAATATTAAAAAAGTAAATAAAAATATAAATAAAATGTCCTCCTTCACTCCCCCCCAACCGTCGCCTGCTGCTCTCTTCATTTCCTCCTTCCACTCTTTAACAGTCTTTCCGCCGGTAGTACCACAGTACGACATACCTGCTATGCGAGTGTGACCAGTCTCTAATGTTTTGGGCTGGCGACACTTGCTGCACACGTACTGCGCCACAGGCTGGCGGACTTTGCTCCCGGCTCAGTCCAAGTTCCCTAACCCTAACCCTAAGTCTGAGTCTAAACCTAACCCTAAGTCTGAGTCTAACCCTAAGTCTAAGTCTGAGTCTAACCCTAAGTCTAAGCTCTCCCTCTCCATTACCCTTACCTTAACCACACTCCTTTAGTGCATGCCTAACCCTGAAGTCCTCCTCACCTTGCAAAAAACACCCTCCAGAATAGCCTCCAATCCACTCCAAATGGCCTCAAATGTGCTCCTAAACACTTTCTGGAAACACCTTTTGACAAAAGACACTTGTTCAAATTTTCACTCATCAAAATTTATCGAACTTAAGTTCATAACTCGGCCTAGGAATGTCCCACAGGCGCCGTTCAAGTATGCCTAGAATCCCTCTAACCCAAGCTACCCGACTCTATAATTTCAGCTCCTTAGCACCTAATACTGCCGAGCTACCGGTCAATCACTTTTCAAAACACTCAGGTTAGAGTAGGCTCCAATCCACTCCAAATGGCCTAAAACATGCTCCTAAACACTTTCTGGACACTCTTTTTTACAAAAAACACTTGGTCAAATTTTACAAAAAATCTAATCGATCTTAAGTTCATAACTTTGGATAGGAATATCCCACAGACACCATGACTACCTGACTCTATAATTTCAGCTCCATAGCGCCAACTACTGGTCACTCACTTTTCCAAAAAAACAATCGACTCCAACATGCTCCTAAACACTTTCTGGGGGAACTTTTTAAAAAAAAAACACTTAGGAAAATTTTCACTCCTCCCATTCAAATGATTGGGGAATTTTCAATCGGCTATGACTTTCCAACGGAAAGTTTCCTTCTGAACACGCCAGGCTTGGTCCCGTTTCTCTACAACCTTCCGTTCCGGAGATACAGAAAATATAATGTTTTTTTTGCTACTTACGCCCACTTCCCGACGTCACAGCGGATCGGAGGTGGCACCAATCGAAAGCTAGCCTATGGAAATGGGAGGGTAGGACCCACTTTCAGCTCTCTAGCACTTATGGTTCTTGAGTTACCGCCAAAATGATGATCGCCATTTCGGCGCACCAGTAGGAAAATTCATGACTGGTCGATTACAGTACAGAAACCTATATTAATCATAGGTGACTCTAACCTGTCAAGAATACCCGCTTTCTGGGATGAGGAGGTCAAGGTGGACAGCTTTCCGGGTGCCACTTTCCATCACCTGAATAAAGTTTTGGAAAAAATTGACCCCAATCCGGGCACCCGGAAAGTGGTCCTAGCGGCAGGCCTGAATAACTGTCTTCAGACACAATTACAATTAACAACATGGAAACAGCTGCTACAGCTGAGGAGGACGGCGGAGAGCAAGTTTCCCAATGCCACTATTTATGTGCCTGTAATTAACTTCTCCCCCAGGCTGGATCTAAAACAGCAGGACCTCCTGAGGGCCCTGAATGGCTCCATCTTAGCCAAATGCAAGTTTTTACCTGAATTAAATCCCCTTCTCTTAAAGACCGAGCCGGACGATCCCGTACACTGGACACTGGTAACCGCTAAGAAAATCCTCCGCATGTGGCTAGCGGATTTAAACATGTGAGGGGGGCCAAGTGTGACAACACAGCCCCCCTCGGCAACATAACCAATCTCTCTAGGTCCTTCGAACTCAGCCTGGAGCAGAGTGAAGTCTTGGAGGGGGGGCTGACATTTATCCCCACTCCGAGCCCCTGGAGCCGCGCGGAACTGAGGAGGGATCTCCACACATACCACAGGAGGCTGAAATTACTTGATTATTTTAATTACCAAAGTAATAACACCTTTCAACCATTTACAAACCCCTCCACATGGACTCCACAATTAAACTCAGTTTCATATTCAATTCAGTTACTTATCCGTAAAGACCTAGATAGCCTCACCCATTATAGACCCAGATTACCTACTCAGTACAATCTCACACCAACACAATTACAGTTAATAATACAGTACAATTAATCTCTCAGGTCCAGATCAACCCCACCCCAGGATTTTTTATCTGCTCCCCAAAATTCACAAGCCTCCTGTGGGATGGACGGTCCCCTCTGAAGTTCCGTGCGGCAGACCTATAGTAAGTGATTGTGGCTCAGATTCGTGTCGAGTGGCAGAATACATAGACCATTACCTCAACCCACTTTCACAGAAACACAACAGTTACATCAAGGACACATACGACTTTGTCAATAAACTTAAAGGACTATACACACCAACTAACGCCTTCTTGTTTTCAATAGACATTAACTCACTCTACACCAACATTGACACGACTCTGGGCCTCCAAGCCATCAGGGAGGCCTTCAACAGGTTCCCAGACCCGGGGCGCCCGGATGGGGATATCTTGGAGCTGCTGGAGCTGAGCCTCACCAGGAACGATTTTCAGTTCAACGGCAAAAACTATTTACAGATTCATGGGACAGCTATGGGCAAAAGATTTGCCCCGGCTTACGCCAATTTATACATGTGCCTCTGGGAAGCTACAGCCTTCACAAAATGCAGAACCAACCACATACTACAGTGGGGCAAAAAAGTATTTAGTCAGCCACCAATTGTGCAAGTTCTCCCACTTAAAAAGATAAGAGAGGCCTGTAATTTTCATCATAGGTACACTTCAACTATGAGAGACAGAATGGGGGGAAAGAATCCAGGAAATCTTTAAGAGGCTCCTCTGTCCTCCACTCGTTACGTGTATTAATGGCACCTGTTTGAACTCGTTATCAGTATAAAAGACACCTGTCCACAACCTCAAACAGTCACACTCCAAACTCCAGTATGGCCAAGACCAAAGAGCTGTCAAAGGACACCAGAAACAAAATTGTAGACCTGCACCAGGCTGGGAAGACTGAATCTGCAATAGGTAAGCAGCTTGGTGTGAAGAAATCAACTGTGGGAGCAATTATTAGAAAATGGAAGACATACAAGACCACTAATAATCTCTTCGATCTGGGGCTCCACGCAAGATCTCACCCCGTGGGGTCAAAATGATCACAAGAACGGTGAGCAAAAATCCCAGAACCACATGGGGGGACCTAGTGAATGACCTGCAGAGAGCTGGGACCAAAGTAACAAAGGCTACCATCAGTAACACACTACGCCGCCAGGGACTCAAATCCTGCAGTGCCAGACGTGTCCCCCTGCTTAAGCCAGTACATGTCCAGGCCCGTCTGAAGTTTGCTAGAGAGCATTTGGATGATCCAGAAGAGGATTGAGAGAATGTCATATGGTCAGATGAAACCAAAATAGAACTTTTTGGTAAAAACTCAACTTGTCGTGTTTGAAGGAGAAAGAATGCTGAGTTGCATCCAAAGAACACCATACCTACTGTGAAGCATGGGGGTGGAAACATCATGCTTTGAGGCTGTTTTTCTGCAAAGGGACCAGGACGACTGATCCGTGTAAAGGAAAGAATGAATGGGGCCATGTATCGTGAGATTTTGAGTGAACAATTGGTGGCTGACTAAATACTTTTTTGCCCCACTGTATCTGGACAACATATTTGGGATCTGGGGGGGCTCCGAGACTGAGTTCATGGAGTTCCTCCAGATCCTAAACACACACCATCCATCAATCACCATAACTCACAACATACACCATGAAAAAATAGAATTTCTGGACACACAAGTTTTCTTGTGCGTGAGATCGACAGGCGGATCGGTGCAGTGTCTGCAGTAATACGGTCGCTGTATCGGTCCGTCGTGGTGAAGAGGGAGCTGAGCCAAAAGGCAAAGCTCTCGATTTACCGGTCGATCTACGTTCCTACCCTCACCTATGGTCATGAACTTTGGGTCATGACCGAAAGAACAAGATCTCGGATACAAGCGGCCGAAATGAGTTTCCTCCGCAGGGTGGCCGGACTCACCCTTAGAGATAGGGTGAGTGTCACAATCTGCTGTGCTGGTCTGCTGCTCCTGGTATTTTTCCACACTCTCTGACCTACTTACCTGGCCACACCTCCCTATCAGTGGCAATCACCCTCACCTGGTTCCCCAGCTGCATTCAATTACACTCACCTGCCTATTTAGGCTCAGCAGTAGACTCATTCAGTGCCAGATTGTCTTCGCTCCATGCCTGACCTTCCAGCACTCCTGTTCGGACTGATTTCCTGGTTTCGACCCTGTTTGCCCCTGACTACAGTTCCTCGTCTCTGCCCTGGTAATTACCAAAGCCTTCTGTTCCTGACCACGAGCTACGCCTGTGTCCTTCCTGTCTTCTGTCTGCCTGCTGACTACCTGACCTCCCGCCTGTCATCGATTCTCCGCCTGATTGCCGCATTTGGGTTTGTTTGCTTCGCTGTCTGCCTGCCTGTTGCTGACCCTGATTCTGGATTTAACTACGAGTCTAGCCTGTCCCTCTCTGGTCCAGCTGCCTCCCATCAACCCAGCCAGCAGGTAGTCGTCTGCTCTTCCATTAACTGTGCTGCTATTAGGTCCTGCATATACCCGTTACAGTACAATCTGGCCAGAAATGGACCCAGCGCACAACCCCTCTGCATTGGATCGCCTGGAGGCGGTGGAAGGCACCCTCCAGAAGCATGAGGCGCTGTTGGCAGCAGCTGTTGCTGAAACCAGGCAGGTGGCTGCGGCTAATGGGCAGGCGTTAGCCACACTAGCCTCGCAGCTCCAGCAGCTGACCACACTCCTTTCCCAGCAGGCTGCTCCCCCACCTTCTCCTCCAGCTCCACCTGGGGACGCGCCGGAGCCGCAGGTGGGAGTCCCTGAGCGCTACAATGGAGATCCAGAGACTTGTGGGCCATTTTCCCTGCAACCTCGCACTTTCGCCACGGAGGCAGCTAAGGTGGCATTCGTTATCAACCACCTGACGGGCAGAGCACGGTTGTGGGGAACTGCCGAGTGGGAGAGAGAGTCTCCTGCCTGTGTGTCATTCCAGTCTTTTGCTGAGGAGCTGCGAAAAGTGTTTGGGCTAGGAGCATGCGGCGCAGAGACGGCACGGGGACTGATGAGCATGCGACAGGGGAACAGCACAGTGGCTGACTACTCTATTGATTTCCGCACCAAGGCCAGCCGGAGTAGTTGGAATTCTGCTGCCCTCTGTGATGCTTTTCTTCATGGACTGGCCGACTACGTGAAGGATGAGTTGGTTTCACATGACATCCCAGTCACGCTTGATGAGGTGATTGAACTTGCGACGCGAATCGATCTCCGAGTCCAGGCCCGCCGCCGGGAGAGGCAATCGATCCCCGTCCATCCTGCTCCATCTGTCCACTCCCGCGGGGCCCTGTCCAGCACCTTTTCCACGTCGGGGTCGCCAAGGGGGGATTCCGAGCCTATGCAGCTGGGCCGTACCTCCCTCACCCAAGAGGAACGGGATCGTCGGCGCCGAGCTGGTCTTTGTATGTACTGTGGTCAGGCCGGCCATTTTGTCTCAAGCTGCCCAGTAAAAGCCAAGGCTCACCAGTAGTCGGGGAGATACTGGTGAGCCCAACCTCAACCCAGCCTTCCCGCCAGAGACTGCTAGTCCAAGCCCAGCTTCTCCTGACTGACGGCCCACACACATTGGCCACCCTTATAGACTCTGGAGCTGACGCCAGCTGTATGGACGGGGAACTTGTGCGACAGCTGGGGCTCAAACGGGTGCCACTTCCCCTTCCGGTGCCTGCCAGAGCTTTGGATGGCCACAAGCTGGGGACTGTAACTCACCAGACCGCTCCAGTTCCCATGTTTCTGTCAGGTAACCACCATGAAACTATTCAGTTCCACATTTTGAACTCTCCCAACCAACCCGTCATCCTGGGTTACCCTTGGCTCCGTCGACATAATCCCCACATAGACTGGTCCACTGGAGTCATTTTGGAGTGGGGAACCTCCTGTCACCAAACCTGTCTGAAACAGGCTTGTTCTCCAGTCCACTCTCCCTGCTCCAGCGCCCCACCTGACATCTCCAGGGTGCCTCCTGAATACCATGACTTCCGCCAGGTTTTCAGCAAAGCTAAAGCGATCTCTCTGCCTCCACACCGGCCGTATGACTGTGCCATCGACCTTCTGCCAGGCACATCTCCTCCGAGGGGGCGCCTCTACTCTTTGTCCGCCCCTGAAAGAAAAGCCATGGACACCTACATTAATGACTCTTTGGCGGCGGGAATCATCCGCCCTTCCTCGTCCCCTGCCGGAGCTGGATTCTTTTTTGTGGATAAGAAGGATAAGACTCTGAGGCCGTGCATAGACTACAGGGGCTTAAATGACATAACTGTAAAAAACCGTTACCCCCTGCCACTCCTGTCCTCTGCCTTTGAACTGCTACAGGGGGCAACAATCTTCACCAAACTTGACCTCCGCAACGCCTACCACCTTGTTCGCATCAGAGAAGGGGATGAGTGGAAGACGGCGTTCAACACCCCTACTGGACATTATGAATATCTGGTCATGCCCTTTGGGCTCACCAATGCTCCTGCTGTGTTCCAGGCCCTGGTGAATGACATACTCCGTGACATGCTGAACCACTTTGTCTTCGTGTACCTTGATGACATACTCATCTTTTCAAAGACTCGAGAGGAGCACATCCACCATGTCCAGTCAGTCCTCCAGCGCCTGCTGGAGAACTCACTGTTTGCCAAGGCAGAGAAGTGCGAGTTTCATGCTGAATCTGTCCCTTTCCTGGGCTACATCGTGGGGCAGGGCCACATGCAGATGGATCCTGCAAAGGTCTCTGCCGTCTCCTCCTGGCCTGTTCCTGTGAACCGTAAGCAGCTACAGCGCTTCCTGGGATTTGCCAATTTTTACCGTTGCTTTGTCCGCAATTACAGCTCAGTGGCTGCCCCTCTCACTGCCCTCACCTCCTCCAAGGTTCCTTTTCTGTGGTCAGCTGACGCCCACAAGGCTTTTGAAACTCTGAAGTCAAGGTTTACCTCAGCCCCCATTCTGCAAATGCCTGATCCAGAGTGTCAGTTTGTGGTGGAGGTAGACGCTTCTGATTCAGGGGTAGGGGCCGTCCTGTCCCAGCGTTCAGCCTCTGACCAGAAGCTCCACCCCTGTGCCTTCTTCTCCCGACGTCTGTCCCCTGCGGAGAACAACTATGACATTGGGAACCGAGAACTGTTGGCGGTGAAATTGGCATTGGAGGAATGGCGCCACTGGCTGGAGGGAGCTAAGGAATCATTTCTTGTCTGGACTGATCACAAAAACTTAGAGTATATCCGCACAGCCAAGAGACTGACCTCCCGGCAGGCCCGGTGGGCTTTATTTTTCACCCATTTCAATTTCACTCTCTCGTACCGACCAGGAACCCGCAATGTTAAGCCTGATGCCCTCTCCCGACAGTTCCAGAAAGCAGAGGACTCAGCTGATGGGTCCTCGACCATTCTTCCGTCTCCCTTTGTCATTTCCACACTTACCTGGGATGTCGAGGAGAGGGTGAGAGCCGCCAACGAGGGCCAACCTGGCCCCAGCACCTGTCCCCCTAATTGCCTGTTTGTTCCTCCTGGTCTGAGGTCAGAGGTGCTTCAATGGGTCCACACATCCCGGTTTTCTTGCCATCCGGGAGCCCAGCGTACGCTGAATGCTCTTCTCCAACGGTTTTGGTGGCCATCCGTGGAAGAGGACACTCGGGACTTTGTTAAAGCCTGTCTTGTCTGTAACCAACATAAAACCCCCCCGTCAAGCTCCAGCTGGTCTCCTACAGCCTCTTCCCATCCCACATCGCCCCTGGTCCCACATTTCATTGGACTTTGTTACTGGTCTTCCCCCCTCTGATGGTCACACAGCCATCCTAACCATCGTGGACCGCTTCAGCAAGATGGCCCACTTTGTTCCTCTGCCCAAGCTGCCCTCAGCTAAGGAGACAGCGCAACTGGTCCTGGTCCACGTCTTCCGCCTCCACGGCCTTCCAGTGGATGTGGTCTCTGACCGAGGACCACAGTTCTCTTCTGTATTTTGGAGGGAGTTCTGCAGTCTGCTGGGAGCCACTGCCAGCCTTTCTTCTGGGTTCCATCCCCAGTCTAATGGTCAGACTGAACGCAAGAACCAGGAGATGGAGACTGCCCTGCGCTGTATGGTCTCCCAGAATCCCTCCTCCTGGTCCCAGCAACTCCTCTGGGTGGAGTACGCCCACAACACCCTAACCAGTTCTGCCACTAGCCTCTCTCCATTCCAGTGTGCCTATGGTTACCAGCCTCCTCTGTTCCCTGCCCTGGAAAAGGAGGCCTCCTGCCCATCCGTGGAGGCCTTTATCCGGCGTTGCCAACGGACTTAGACTAGGGCTCGCTCTAACATTCAACATTCTGTGGATCGCTACACTAGATCCGCCAACCAGCGTCGTTCCCCAGCTCCAGTATACCTGGTTGGCCAGAAGGTGTGGCTCTCTACCCGGGACCTTCCCCTCCGGGTGGAGTCCAAGAAGTTGGCCCCCAAGTTTGTTGGTCCATTCACCATCGAGCGGGTAATCAGTCCTACAGCGGTGAGGTTGAGACTTCCTCGCTCAATGAGAATTCATCCTACATTCCATGTCTCCAGAGTCAAACCTGTCCATGAGAGCCCTTTAGCACCAGCTACTCCTCCTCCTCCTCCTCCGCCTCACCTCATCGATGGTGGTCCTGCCTTCACCGTCCATCGCCTGGTCTGGTCTCGTCGCAGGGGGAGGGGTATCCAGTATTTGGTGGACTGGGAGGGCTATGGTCCAGAGGAGAGGTCCTGGGTTCCAGCTCGTCATATCCTGGATCCGGACCTCATTGCTGATTTTCACCGCCGCCATCCTGATCAGCCCGGCACTACAGCTGACAAACCAAGGGAATCTGAGTCTGCCCCCTCACAGGAACAGGAGGGGTCTGGTCTTCCCTTGGAGGGCTTGCCTGATGGTGAGGATTCCCACCACCCTGACCCCTCCACCCACCTGGATGAGGACACTGTGACCTCCCAGGAATATTAACTCCACCTCCGACCCCATCGACTTGTCCAACCTATTTTTGCCTGTTTTGGGGACGTCAGGAGCCGTCCCTTGAAGGGGGGGTTCTGTCACAATCTGCTGTGCTGGTCTGCTGCTCCTGGTATTTTTCCACACTCTCTGACCTACTTACCTGGCCACGCCTCCCTATCAGTGGCAATCACCCTCACCTGGTTCCCCAGCTGCATTCAATTACACTCACCTGCCTATTTAGGCTCAGCAGTAGACTCATTCAGTGCCAGATTGTCTTCGCTCCATGCCTGACCTTCCAGCACTCCTGTTCGGACTGATTTCCTGGTTTCGACCCTGTTTGCCCCTGACTACAGTTCCTCGTCTCTGCCCTGGTAATTACCTAAGCCTTCTGTTCCTGACCACGAGCTACGCCTGTGTCCTTCCTGTCTTCTGTCTGCCTGCTGACTACCTGACCTCCCGCCTGTCATCGATTCTCTGCCTGATTGCCCCATTTGGGTTTGTTTGCTTCGCTGTCTGCCTGCCTGTTGCTGACCCTGATTCTGGATTTAACTACGAGTCTAGCCTGTCCCTCTCTGGTCCAGCTGCCTCCCATCAACCCAGCCAGCAGGTAGTCGTCTGCTCTTCCATTAACTGTGCTGCTATTGGGTTCTGCATATACCCGTTACAGTGAGGAGTTCGACCATCCGGGAGGGGCTCGGAGTAGAGCCGCTGCTCCTCCACATCGAGAGGAGCCAGCTGAGGTGGCTCGGGCATCTGTTTCGGATGCCTCCTGGACGCCTCCCTGGGGAGGTTTTCCGGGCATGTCCCACCGGAAGGAGGCCCCGGGGAAGACCCAGGACACGCTGGAGGGACTACGTCTCTCGGCTGGCCTGGGAACGCCTCAGGGTCCCACCGGATGAGCTGGAGGAGGTGTCTGGGGCCCGGGAAGTTTGGGCATCTCTGCTAAAACTGCTGCCCCCGCGACCCGACCCCGGATAAGCGGTTGAAAATGGATGGATGGATGGATGGACAAGTTTTCTTCATTCCTTATAACGACACACAATAAATTAGCAACCAGAGTACATTTCAAGGACACTGACAGACACACACTTTTACACAAATCCAGTTTTCACCCAAAACACACCTATAGAGGACTCATAAAATCCCAACTCATCCGGTTCCACAGGATCTGTAGCTTCCCAGGGGACGTTGAGCGAGCCACATTATTCAGAGCCTTAAGACCCCGGGGATACTCCAAAAGGTTCCTAAGAACAATAAAAGGGGAGGTTAAACTAATATTTCAGAGGGGAGGGCAATATACCAGGGAACAGGACAATAAAATCACCATACCTTTTGTAGCCACATATTCACAGGACCTGGTGAGGCTCAGTTCCAAATTGTGATCCCACTTCCAGGAGGCCCAGGCTGAGGAAGGGGACCTGGAGGGATTCAGAATTATTTCGGCCCTCAGGAGGAACAAAAACCTCAAAGATATGCTGGTGCATTCCAGCCTGACAAGGGAGGAGGGACGGTTACAGGCACATCACAAATGCCTTTTAAAACCCAAATTTGTTTTTAACAACAGGTCAGGGGTAGGGGCTCCCATAGGGCAAAACATTGACCTAAATACCACTAACGTGGTCTATGGAATACAATGTAAAAAATGCCAAATCATATATGTGGGAAACTAAAAATAAACTTTTGGAAAGACTGAAACAACACATTTACCACACACAAAAAATGGACAGAGATACAGCGCTCTATAACCACCTCCACCAACACTCACCAGACAATATAACCATATTTGGACTGGAAACCAACATAAACTGGACCAAAGAACAACGACAGAGAACAGAAAGGAGGTGGATAAATAAATTAAAAACATTCACCCCAAACGGACTCAATGAAAGACTGGGTTGATTGGCAGGATGGCTCCATCTGGTGGACAAACAGGGGAACCGCGATGGCCTCCCCTGTAGCCTCCACCAGCTGCAAAACAGGAAAAAGAACAATTAAAATGAAAGAAATCAGGGATGTGGCCATATGAATTATTCCTTTTTATACCTATTCTCTTATTTATTATATTTATTAACCCTGCTTGGTTTTTTAGATGTGTGGTGTGTCTTTTTAATGAGCAGAATCCTGCTTTTTAGCACTTATTTTTATGCACTTTTTAACCTGACCAAGTGTGTTGTGTTTGTTTATTTATAATGTCAGCAGTCTAGTGCACTATAGCACTTATTCCTCATGCACTGACTGCCACTTTGACTAACATGAGATTTTATTTATTTATTTATATACGGTTTGTCTTTTTAATATCTCTTACTTGTTAGCCTACATCCCTGAACTCTCTGGAGTGACCTTTCACCCTGCCGCCCGGATGGAGCCAATCCTTCAGCCCCCTGGCAACAGGCTTTCCACCAGGGGGCTACATGAACACTGGAACATAAACCAGAGAACAGTCACCTTTTAAAGAACAGCCAATTTTATTCTGCCCTCTTTTCTTATATGTTTGTGGCTTTTATTATTGAGTGTATATTGTATATTTTATGTGTTTTTTATCTATAGCACTTACTTGACATTGCATGCACTTATTTTCCTTTTTGTAGACAACCTCAACAGCACTTACCTGGGCAGATCTAATTGTTGTTTTTTGGTGTCACTCGCCCTCTCTCTGGCCCTCCCCCTGGCAGATACGTTGCCGTTCCAGCCATCCATCATCCTCCTTCTTCCTCACCTCCCTCACCTCACAATACTCTCCACACCATTTACCTACCCTGAATGAACCTGACCTTTGACCCCTGACCCCTATCCTCTTTCCCTTACCTTAACCCCTACCCACACTGTTTGCCCTAACCTTAACCTTTACCCTCACCCTAACCCTAACCCTAATTGCAGTTTCATGCCCCTGGTACTCTAATGTAGGTTTCGTGCCCCTGGTACTCCAGTGGAGGTCTCGTGCCCCCGGTACTCTAATGGAGGTTCTGTGCCCCTAGTATTCCAGTGGAGGTTTCGTGCCCCTGGCACTCTGATGGCTGTTTCGTGCCCCTGGTACTCTAGTGGAGGTTTCGTGCCCCTGGTACTCTGATGGCTATTTCGTGCCCCTGGTACTCTGATGGCTGTTTCGTGCCCCTGGTACTCTAATTGCAGTTTCGTGCCCCTGGTACTCTAATGTAGGTTTCGTGCCCCTGGTACTCCAGTGGAGGTCTCGTGCCCCCGGTACTCTAATGGAGGTTCTGTGCCCCTGGTATTCCAGTGGAGGTTTTGTGCCCCTGGCACTCTGATGGCTGTTTCGTGCCCCTGGTACTCTGATGGCTGTTTCGTGCCCCTGGTATTCCAGTGGAGGTCTCGTGCCCCTGGCACTCTAATGGAGGTTTCGTGCCCCTTGTACTCTGATGGAGGTTTCGTGCCCCTGGTATTCCAGTGGAGGTCTCGTGCCCCTGGCACTCTAATGGCTGTTTCGTGCCCCTTGTACTCTGATGGAGGTTTCATGCCCCTGGTATTCCAGTGGAGGTCTCGTGCCCCTCACCCTCACCCCCAGCAGGGAGGCCTCCAGTGGGGCTTTCAGCCCTGAGCTCAACCCACTCACCCCCAGCAGGGAGACCTCCAGCCAGGCCCCTGAGACACACACACACACACACACACACACACCAAAACCTCCCGCAGGCCCCGTGACCTCCAGCCAGGCCCCCTTAACCCCAAGCCTGACCATAGCCCTCACCCTCACCCCCAGCAGGGCGGCCTCCAGTGGGGCTTTCAGCCCTGAGCTCAACCCACTCACCCCCAGCAGGGAGACCTCCAGCCAGGCCCCTGAGACACACACACCAAAACCTCCCGCAGGCCCCGTGACCTCCAGCCCGGCCTCCCGACCTCCAGCCGGGCCCCTGACTCACTTACTCTCACCCAGGCTCCAGCAAGCCTGCACGCCCCCTGCCTCTGCTTCCTGGACCCCAGCCGGGATCTTGCTATCTCCACTTACCTCCACTCCCAGGAACCTTGACCCCCAGCCGGGCCCCCTGACCCAGCAGGGAGGCCTCCATTCAGACTCCTGACTCACTCACTCACTCACTCTCACCCAGGCTCCAGCAAGCCTGCACGCCCCCTGCCTCTGCTTCCTGGACCCCAGCCAGGCTCGTGCTATCTCCACTCACCTCCACTCCTAGGAACCTTGCCCACCAGGCGGACCCGTGTACCCACACTTAAGCACCCCTCCCACCATCCTAAGAGCAGTATTGGCCGCCGCCAAAGTTTCGTGCCCCTGGTACTCCAATTGCAGTTTCGTGCCCCTGGTACTCCAATTGCAGTTTCGTGCCCCTGGTACTCCAATGGAGGTTTCGTGCCCCTGGTAATCCAATGGAGGTTTCGTGCCCCTGGTACTCCAGTGGAGGTCTCGTGCCCCTGGCACTCTAATGGTTGTTTCGTGCCCCTGGCACTCTGATGGCTGTTTCCTGCCCCTGGTACTCTAATGGATGTTTCGTGCCCCTGGTACTCTAATGGAGGTTTCGTGCCCCTGGTACTCCAGTGGAGGTCTCCCTGGTCTTCATACTTGAACTCGTAGCCCCAGGATCCTTCAAGGCCCCAAGGACTTAGAGGCCAATCCTTTTTCAGCATAGCTCTGGGCTCTGCCTGTACCCGCCACACGTAGATCATTCTTCTCCTGGGAGCGTTGGTAACACCGGGCGTTGCATGGTAGATGCTGACCGGGGTCTCACTGATGATTTTCGGGACAAAGTCCTTTTCTGCAGGCTCTCGGATGCTGGATCTGTTCTCCATAGTTCTCTACTGCTCACAGCTACTGAGCCGTGAGTTTTTAAACCCTACCTCCACAGTCTTCATAAACCTTTCACCTCATTACAATTAAGAATAGTTTTAATTTCATTCCTTTAACAGCCTATGATGTCACATCACTTGTATGTGTGTGCGTGCCTGCGTGTGCGTGTGTCTGACGCACACAGAGTGCCCCTGGTACTCTGATCGAGGTTTCGTGCCCCTGGTACTCTGATGGCTGTTTCGTGCCCCTGGTACTCTAATGGAGGTTTCGTGCCCCTGGTACTCTAATGGAGGTCCTGTGCCCCTGGTCTTCCAGTGGAGGTCTCATGCCCCTGGCACTCTAATGGCAGTGGAGAAGAATGATCTACGTGTGGCGGGTACAGGCAGAGCCCAGAGCTATGCTGAAAAAGGATTGGCCTCTAAGTCCTTGGGGCCTGGAAGGATCCTGGGGCTACGAGTTCAAGTATGAAACGAGTGAGTTATACTTTTTTCGATGGGGCCCGGGAGAAACAGCCTCATCCCTGCCTGACATGGCGGCCTTCTCCTGCAACGACTGGGCAGTGTTGTGTGAGGTGATGCCTGAACCATCTCACCGGCAGACTTTAGCCGATGGAGAATACGACCCTGCTGCTGCTGTTGTGGCTAAACAGCCGAGAGCGGATATTCTTCAAGAAATCAACGACTCTCCGGGCAGCAAGTCTCTCCCCTGCGCCGTATGGGAATCTAAAAGCTCGGCCTCGGGGCGTGTGTACTTCAGAGCTAGCATCAAGGGTAACGTGGCAGAAACTCTGGATGACTTTGTCTTGGAATGTTTCAATTCAGAATGTGGTGTATTTCGTACGATGCTAACCATCCCGTATCTGATATGGCAGGATCGGATGAGGGTAGAGGGAGGGTGCATCACGTCCCTCTTTCATACTTGTAGGGAATGGGTGCGTGACACGTCAGTGAAAAAAGTACTATCTTTCTAAATCCCACCCCCCTCCACGCCCTCTCTGCTGAGAGGGCACAGCCTCATCACATCGGACCCCGAGCGAGAAAGACATGGCAGACCTCCAGCATAAATTTCCGTCAAGGCGCATCATCACCTTGTGGACCCCATCTGATGGTCCGTATTCACCACCATCATGCATATCAGACTCCGATACTGAGAGTGAGACTGGAACCCCTGACCCCAGCATGGACACGGTGACGGTCCCGCTCCCATCTACGCCTGCTAGAGACTCTGCAGTCAACCTGGACACAATGGAGGAGGAGGTGGAGGAGGAAGGGGAGGAGGAGGAGGAGATGGATGAGGAGGCAACGGCTACCCCCACCTCACAAATCCCCACCCCCGTTGCTGCTCCTGCTGCTGCTGCTGCTCCTGCTGCTGCTGCTCCTGCTGCTGAGAGTGGTCAGGATGGCGTTGACGAATGGCTGGTGAACGGACTGATTGGCCTTGTGAAATCAGCCCTACTCCATTTACTCAACGATGTCGTCCGCAAGCACCTGGCTGAAGAGTGCTACGGCTGTCAGACTGATCATCCGAGTCAGAAAGAACATCCATGCCTGGAACCGCCGGAGGACTGGTACTACATGAGGCATTATGACCCTCTGATGAAGATCCTCTACACACCCCGTCTGATTCCTGCCATTCAATGCCTGCTGCGCTTGCACAACATTAAAGCGTCCACCTCCGTGTCGAGTGTGTGGCACAGACCCTTCTGTACGAGCTGAAATCGACCAAGAATCTAGCCAACGTTGTCATGAACATGTACGGGCAGATGGTTTCATTGCATGGACTGAAAGAGGTGTCAGCGTGCTGGGCCGGGTGATTTCAGGCTGTGTCTGTTTCATGCTTTGTCATACATTCCTTACCATTTTATAATCATGTATTCTGATGCTATATCCTTACCATTTTATAATCATGTATGCTGATGCTATATCCTTACCATTTTATAATCATGTATGCTGATGTTATATCCTTGTATTATAGTCTTGCTATCGTCAGGTTTTTTTTTTTTTGTTTTTTTTTCTTGTTTTAAAAAATAAATAAAAAACCGTTGAATATAAAGACAATCCTCTCATGTGATTTTTTTCAGTAAAACTAGAGACTAGACTACATGTAGGATGGCAGAGAAGCGGGTGCTGAAAAGAGTGTATTACAACCCTGTCCATCCTGGGAGTTTTGGAGGAGTGGAACGACTCTGTAGGGCTGTGCAAAATGAAATGGGGAAAAAATATCAAACTTGAAAAAACACCTACACTTTACACAAACCAGCCAGAACGCATTTTGTCAGAAATAGAGTTTTTGTTCCTCGGCCTTTAAACCAATTCCAGGCCGACCTTGGCGGAGCATAATGATGGGTTTAATTATTTATTAACCGTCATTGATGTATTCTCCAAAAAAGCCTACGTCCGTGTTTTGAAGAGAAAATCTGCTGCTGAGGTGGTGAGAGCTTTTGATTCCATTTTTCATGACAGTCAGATCCCCGACAAGCTACAGACGGACGCTGGTAAAGAATTTTTCAACAAGACTTTCGAGGCTCTGATGAAGAAACACAACATTATCCATTTCTCCACAGCCAGCGATCTTAAAGCCTCAGTGATAGAAAGATTTAACCGCATGTTAAAAACTAGGATGTGGAGATATTTCACTGCAAACAATACCAGACGATACCTCGATGTGTTACAAGATTTAGTCTACAGCTACAACCATACTTTTCACAAAAGTATAAAAATACCCCCAGGTCACCTCAGGAAATACTTCACAAGTATTTAAGAACCTGTACGGCACATTTACCTCTCGACACAAGACCGTCCCCCGGATGAAGTTTAAGAAGGGAGATGACGTCAGGATCTCCAAATTGAGAGGAGTGTTTGATAAAAAAAAATGAACAGAGTTTTACGGATGAAGTGTTTACAGTGACTGCAGGCCTTCCCTGGACTCCACCCGTTTACAAACTGCAAGATTACGACGGTGAGCCTATTGAGGGATCCTTCTATGAGGCAGAGCTGCAAAAGGTCAAAATAGATAGGGAAAAGATGTACGCTGTGGAAAAAATATTGAAAAGGCGCACAGTGCGGGGAGTGAAACAGGTGTTGGTGCAATGGAAAAACTGGCCAGAAAAATTCAACAGCTGGGTCGAAGCCTCTGACTTGAAAAATATTTTAAAAAGCCTCAGTCGGGCCGGCCTCACTCAGTATACCATGGACGCCAACAGCAGCGAAGGGTTTTATGTGAGCCTGCCCTCCAACGCTAGTAAAGACGTGTTTCCAGATAACACCAGCTCTAGTTTCACTGTAGATTTAGCCAAGGCTATTGAACTGAAGGGGAAATGGGTGGTGGGTCTGTGTGAAATCATTTACCCACATACATGGTATACTCTGCCTACACAAAACGCTTTCAAAATCATCAAAGTGGGGAATGACCCGCAACCGGTGGTGGTTCAGAGGTTTGACAAACCAAAAGAGCACTTGGAACAGCTAGTGCCTTACAAAGTGGTGGATGACACGCAGCCGATAGTGATTCAGAGGTTTGGTCAAGGCGGGCATTTAGATCTGAATGACACTCTGCTCCATCTTTGAGTTAAAATCACAAACGTAGACGGCTCAGCCCTGGCGGATGATGCACCCGTATCACTGATCAATTATCCACTAAATACAATTTTCAGTCAATGCGACGTCACCCTGGGTGATAGATTGATTTCCCAATCTAGCGCCACTCATCCTTACCGGGCCATGATCAAAACCCTCCACAACTATTCCCAGGACACTCTCAACAGTCAATTCAGCGCTGGGCTTTTCTACAAAGACACGGCTGGAGCGATGGACTCTATCGCCCTGGACGGTCCTAACCAAGGATTCAGAACCAGAGCAGCTCTCTGTGGAAACTCAAAAGAAGTGCACCTGCTGGGCCCTCTGCACACAGACGTCCTTTTCTGCGAGAGACTCCTTTTAAACTCTGTGGATCTGAGAATCAAGTTCCTTCTGTCTCATGGGAGCCGCAGACTCCACATTCCGTTTGGTCATTCTGGGAGCGTCCCTGTATGTCAAAAAGATTAGCGTCTCACCGGCCATACGTCTTGGACACGCTGCGGCCCTGCAGAAAGCGAACGCTCTCTACCCCCTGTCACGTGTCACAGTTAAAACCTATTCCATCCCAGCAAATTCCAGGATCTGTAATCAGGAAAACCTCTTTCTGGGCTCCATGCCTAAATACGTGGTGCTGGGAATGGTGCATCATGAAGCCTTCACCGGAAGAAGAAACCTGTCACCCTTTAATTTCATTCACAACAATGTGGAATACCTCGCTCTTTGCAGAGACGGAAAGCAGGTTCCGGCTAAAGCCTTTCAGCCTCACTTTGGACAGGGGATTTCAGTCAGAGAGTTTTACAACATGTTCACCGCCACCTGAAAGACCTCCCTCTGAGTATCAATCGTCAGGAATTTAACGAGGGGTACTCATTGTTTGTGTTCAATCTTGAACCGTGCGAGGACAGCGACGTCCTGTCCCCCGTCTCCAGCGGGAATCTAAGACTGGAAATGAGATTCAGACACCCCCTTCGCCATACCACCATCCTTATAGTCTATGCTTGTTATTCCTCAATCCTCGAACTGAACTCAAAGAGGCAGGTACTGGTGGATTACTACTGAATAAAAATGAACAGTCATCAGCTGGAGAGTCTTTTGCATCATCTGTTGGGTGACTCTTTTTGTGGCGTGTGGGCCTCGGATCAACTTTGCTTTCTAACACGCTCCTTCAAAACACCTGCTTATTTTATTGTAAACACACATCCGGCTCATTTACCCGGTGAGCACTGGCTAGCCTTGACTTTGGAGGAAGATGCGGCCACCTTTTTTGATTCTTTTGGCTTCTCTCCGGACCGCGGCCCCTATCCCGCAGACATCACAGAGTTTCTACAAACCCGCTGCCCACGCATATTCTACTATAACCGACAGCTGCAACACACCCTCTCATGGGCGTATGGCCAGCACTGCGTTTACTATCTCTGTCATAGAGCATGCGGGCTATCTTTGGAGCAAGTGTTATCTCTGTATCAGGACGATGGGACAGAAAATGATCTTCTCGTTACCCAATTTGTTAATAAATATCAGCGCTGTATTAGAAATCACAGCTCCAGTAATGCTGGAACAAAAACTCTGTAACTCTGTAAAATTGAATTGTGTTAAATAAAAACAAAACCTTTATTGAAAACGGCATCAGAGTGTTTTTTATACATTAGAATAATTCATTCAGCGGCTTTGCTTCTTTTTAGACTGTCCCAGGGGGGCGGGAGACATGCTTAGAGTAGTTCAGGTGGGTGACATGATGCCTCGCCGTACGGGCCTTCGTCTCAGCGCAGGGACAGCTTCACCCTCCTCTCCTTGCTCACTGGCATAGTTCATCCCTCGACTTTGTATCTTTTTAGTATGTTCCAGGGGTATAGTCCAAGTGGGTGACATGAGGCCTCTGCGCACGGGTCTTCGTTTCAGCACAGGGACAGCTTCACCCTCCTCTCCTTGCTCACTGGCATAGTTCATCCCTCGACTTTGTATCTTTTTAGTATGTTCCAGGGGTATAGTCCAAGTGGGTGACATGAGACTTCTGCGCACAGGTCTTCGTTTCACCGTAGGGATAGCTTCTCCCTCCTCTCCATGCTCAGTGCCAGCAGGTGAAGATGAAGGGTTCATTTTTAGAAGACGGTATTGCTCTCTGGCACGAGGATTACTCACGCTGGTTAGAGGGATGTTGAGGTCCGTCAGAGTTTGTAAGAAATCATCCCATCCTCTAGGAGGCGGTGAATGGGTTTTTTTGTATTGTGATGAAAGGTTTTTAAATAAATCAATCATATGGGATCCCTTCACCACCTGCCCTTGGTGAACAAAGTCACCCTTAGAGGTCCATCCTCTGTCGCCTTTTGTCATTTTTTGAAGGATGTAGTCGGCGTTCTTACATGCATGGAGTGGGAGGCTTTTTAATACCTCACTCACTGTAACATCATACTCCTCCGTCTCACGCGGGGGTTCAGTCTCCTGCTTCTCCGGAGTGCTTGAATCCTGCTGCTGCTGCTGCAGAGTCAGTCACCCGCCGGTCTTCTTTTTGACCTTGCTTCATGAGCGACAGATATCTTTGCAGCAGAACGTCATACTTTTTAATTTTTTCATAAGAACTCAGTCCCGGTTCATTTAATATTTTTCTCATGCTTTCCTCCAAACCGTCCTCGGCTGTCTGTCTGATGGAAGATTCTGGCCAAGTCAGTCGATTAAGGTGATGGGGTGAGATGAGAAACATTTTCTGTGACATTATTATCTTCTGATGATTCCTCCCAGAAGATTACCCAGGATAGGGACCGCCGCTGACAAGAGAGGGAGGATGAATTCCCCTGATTGTTTCATCAAAGTCTGACGCTTACGTTTTACAGCCGTCTTTTTATCAGCCAGCAGTCTGATCTTTTTGCTGTACTTTTTTAACTTTTTGTATTGAGAAGGGGAGAGAGGGATGTTCCCCTTTAAAACATTTAAAGCAATCTCGCAGAGAGCCTGAAGAAAGTCCGGAGAACTGTGGGCAAGGATATCTCTGCGCTTGAGAGGCGTAGCCCAGTAAAGAGCCTGGATTAACGGAGCGTTCCTTCGTATCAGGGTCGACATGATGAATGAATGAATGAATGAATTAGCGCGATTTAGGCATGTAAACGGCGGGCCACTGGTGAGGTAATATACCCGTCCTCAGTCTGTAGCTTTCTGGGCAGGAAGGCATGAGGTCGACGATTAAATACCCACGGGGGTCCTTGGTGGCGTCTTCAAAACTTTCCAGAAAAAAGTTTTTCTGGGAAGGGTAGATCTGATGAGCTAATATTTTCATCTGTAGTTTATCCCGAGGGTTTTTAAACAGCACCAAGTGGTTACTGTTTAGACTTATGGTGCGGCTGTGTCTACCCTGCTGAAAGACATTTTGGGTTAACAGGAAGACGCTCATATTTCTATGATGATGATACTGTGTGAAGATTTTAACCACTCCAGGATGCTCAGAGGCTTGGAGAATCACATCGTCCAGGATGATCAAATGGGTTTTTTCGGGGGGAAACAAATCTGGATCGTCAAAAGAATCAGGCAATCCTTCCACAAAATAGATTTTTTTATTCCACTTTTGCATCTCAGCGTACATAGGTTGATAAGACGTGTAAATCCATACAATATTTTCAGGTACATTGTCCATCACATGTTCAGCATTTTCTAATACATTTTTTACAAAATAGGTTTTTCCAGACCCGCTGGGTCCGACGACCATACATGAAAACGGTGTAATGAATCGTGGATCAAACATAATGTCTTGCCGTCGCTAAAGAGACGTCTTTTGTCATACACCACTCTGAACTTTTTCTGAAATGTGGTATTCTTCATCCAGAAACCCTTTTTATCGCGTCTGATATTGAACTGAGGGCCTTCAATCACGTCATCGCGAGAGCCCCCGAGATAGCCTTCAACCAGCTCCCTGACACTGTCAAAATTGATGCGTTCACTACACTCGTGGGTTTGAGTGATCCCCTTGACACGCAGCACTGTTTTCTTTTGATTTTTGGTGCGATAAGCATAACTTTTAGGACCAGCGGCTGCAAATTCATCAACAGTGTCACCATCTAGCTCATCGGTCAAAACGCCCAGATAATTACCCACTTCCAGCGGAGAGCCTCTTTTACTACATAAATCAAGCTGTCGGTATCTATGTAGAGAGCATTCTCCCCTACCTGCTCCAGATAGCTGTACAATTTCAGGCGTGCATAAGCGGTGGTGAATGCAGCAATGAATATGTTATCTGTTTTACCCGGAGGAGATAGGCAGCACTTGTTGTAACTCCACTGGACCATAGCAATCTCATCACTCAGAAAGCCAAAGTATTTAACATCATACTGTCCCGAGAATAAATAGGGGAAAAATTTGTCAGGATCAGAGACCAGAGCGGTCTGAGTCTGATTACTCCTCAAAAGCTGTTGAGACATAGCTTTGCAACTTGTCTCTTGGCCGGATTTACCTCAATGCGGGCCGGGTCCAGTCGGATACCCTGATGGGTTCTGTAGTCCTCAATGTACTTTTCTCTACTCTCCTGACTGATGGCTTCGGGAGGGTATCCTGAAGCCTCCTGCTTATCCTTTAGGAAAGTATGAATGTAGCCCTGAAAAATGGTATCGCTACGTCTGTCAAAATGCCACACTTCTGTAATCCGAGCCACTCTGTAACCTAGCTCTAAGGCCTTGCTGAATTCAGCAGTAACCCATACACCCGTTAGCGCTCTATCATCGTCTCCGTGTCTGCACGGACCGGCCTGATGGTTGAGCTCAGCACAGGTGCGACAGAGGGTAAACACTAGCTTCCCACTCTGAGTCTTGTAAGGCAAAACTGGAAAATACAATTTGCGAGGTGGGTAAACTACTGCTCTGATGAGTCCAAAGTAGTTTTGGGGCGCCTCAAAATCATCGTGGATGATAGTGGGATGCCCTAACGGGAAGGACCGACTGCAGTTAATGTACGGATACAGCCTAGTGACGTCTACATAACGCACAGACTCGTTTGCCGCAGCTGTGTGCCTCAGTCTGAGGGCCGAAGTCCTGCCTCCAAAGAGGGCTTCACGGGGTCTCAGAGGTTCTGGGAACTGTGAGGTCTGCAAGAATAACTTAACTCCCTCGTCTGATTTCTTCATAGCCGCCCACTCGCGTTCCCATAAGACGACGGTGTTGATCCCGTACCTGGATCTTAGCGTCTGCAATTTCTTTTGAGTGGCAAAATGCAACTCCTCATAACGAACGCCCAGGAGAGGATTGAATGCCCGGGGTTCAAAACAGGAGGGACAGCCATGAAAAAAGCACCCAAGGAACTCCCAGTGTAGCGTAACCATTGACAAAGTAAGATCCAATTTTTTTCTCACCACGGTTTTTAGCATGTTGAATAAAGATGCCTCTAGCGTCCAGCCACTGAATGTTTGAGTGGGAGAAATTTTTGGATTGCCGTCTATAATCGTCGGGTGATGGTACGGCTAGACTCTGTGGAAGCAGAAAATTGGTACGGAATACTTTAATGGACGCAGATGCTATCGTGATGCAGCTGAAAGGATCCACCCCCGTGTCCCTGACAAACTGTTCTCTGAATCTTACACATCCCTCAGCTAAAATGTCAACGTCCAGACGACAGTACTTTAGAGATTCCTGCTCAAAATCAAAGATACCCCCGCTCGAGCCTCGATACCACTCAAAGAACGCATTCCTATCAGCAGTATTCATGCGTCCCAACCCATAATCCTTCACTGGGGGGTAGGCTCCTACGTAGCCGAGACGCTGTAGTGAACTGAAACCGTGAGGAAAATATCCTTTGCTCTGATTAGGGAACCCCAGTGCTTTCGGAAGATTACTCAGTCGCATGGGCAGAAAAGACAGTGAGTCAATGTATCTCAAATCAAAGTCAGGATCCGTAAAGTTGAGGACTTTGCTACCCTGCATAATCACTGAAACTTGTACGCCCATTTTTACCAAGATGTTCAGAATCAGGTAGCTGTCAAAACCCTTCGAATTATGCGCTATGAATGTACTGCCCTGAAACATTCGCCGTCTGAACCGTTTTACGAACTTTTCCACACAATCCACACCATAAGACCACCAGACATTCCCCTTCAACGCCCTTGTATACACCAGGTATGCACGGTGTGTGCCATCCTGATCGAGCATCGTTTCAAAATCATAGAAAATAATTTTATCAGTGTGCCCTCTGGCTGGCTGCAGACGCTGAATGTAGCATACATGATTATTGAGATCATAATCAAAGGCTACATGCTCCCCACAGATGCGGCATTTCTGACACGGGCATTTATGATTCTCGTTCACCCCGTAAACCTCTCTGCATTTTGAGCATTGTTTGACAGAATCACAGATACTGCCCTGTTCGGCGTTCCTCGATCTCTTGCCGAGAGTCACAGTCAACTCCCTCTGTTCTTTGTGCTTCTGAAAACATAGAGGTGAGCAGCATTGTCTGTTACAATTGGAGCATAACACGGGATTAAACTCTTGTTCGGTGCAAGAGTAGCCCCTGCAGACTGGACAGTACCCATCACATCTATGTTTGTTAGGGTGAACATAACCGGCGTAGCAGAAACTACAAATGTAGTCATAGCCAATCAGACCCACAAGATTTTTTATGCCGTAGTAATGATTTTGGAATAAAAAGAGGAACAGAGGGTTGGTGCGGTCTGTAAAACCAGTCTCATACCGCTGGATGGCTCTGTGATTACGATTCCTGTAATACACTACAATTTTGCGTTTCAGGACCGCTTCAAATTTGCTTATGTCTGTAAAGTTTACAGGTGTATCTTTACTCAGACCCGCTAGACTCTGTAAACTCACCCCTGCAGCTTCAGCATGTGCATTCGTGCACCCCGGGGTTAATACATGTGCTAAGCTAATTGCAAAACAGAGCTGATCCTCCCTCACACCCACCATAAACAGATGCTGTGTCTTACTACTCAGAACTTCACAGTCTAGGAGGTGATCCAGTTTAACTCTATGACCACCTCTGGGATTGTGCACCACCTGAGCAATGAGTTCTAATCTCTCATCCGCCGCTATGTCAAGATTAGACTGAATCAGACATTCCAGTAAACCCTCAAAGGCTGGTAGTATAGCATCACCGTCATCATCCATCGCTACCTGAATGTAATTTTGCACATTTTCACCTCTCACCTCTAACTGTATCACATCACCACGATGAACCTCCTCCCTGACCTCCTCAGCCATCTCCCTGAGAATTCCTATCACATCTTGATAAAATTGTGAGACATCAGGAGATTCTCTAGAGGGAACTGTAAACGTTCTCCTCATTTCCAAACTATTGAAATGATTGCGGTGCCTCGTTTTAAGTTCATTCTGAGGGGCGGGATCCGAGGAGGAGGAATGGGCCTCCTCGTCAATGTTTCCTCCCCCTTGCTGAATGTCTTGAGGAGGCAGATTAGCAGAGAGTGCCTCTTCTAACAAGTGAAAATAATTGTCAGGAGCTGCAATAGGAGGAGGAGGAGGATTTTCATCTGGAATGTTCTCAGGGTATACACTTGGAGCTACAACTATTGGTTGTACACAAGGAATGGAGTTTAATTGCTCAGCAAATAACTCTGCAGCTTCAATTCTGTATGGTTCAGGGGCTGCATTAACAGCTGGAATTGAGTTTAATTGCTCAGCAAATAACTCTGCAGCTTCAATTCTGTATGGTTCAGGGGCTGCATTAACAACTGGAATTGAGTTTATTTGCTCAGCAAATAACTCTGCAGCTTCAATTCTGTATGGTTCAGGGGTTGCATTAACGGCTGGAATTGAGTTTAATTGCTCAGCAAATGACTCTAACACAATTCTTCATCTGAAAACCTATCCATATTGTAAATGTTACACCAATTTATTGATCATATACAATACTAGACACTTTTCTGGATCCGAGGATGCTGGTGATGTTGGTGAGTGTCGCTAGGAGGGCCTTCACATTTTGAGGATTGTCGGTTGACTCTGGTGTCCGAGGAATGTTTTCGGAGAGACGCCAGACGTTTTCTATGAGGACTTTCACGTCTTTGGAGTCGTTGGGTGATGGCTCTTTCCGAGCCGGACGGGTGCTGCGACTTCCGCAGCTGGGAGAAGGATCTGAAAGATTAAATAGAAATGAACATAGTGACTGTGGACAATAGGCTACAAACAAGTATAGTAAGTAAATAATAAATAGTATTTACAAAATCATTTCAATAACCATGACAAAATTGAAGTTTAGCTTAACTCCCTCGAAGGATTTAAACACATTTTGTACTCTGAGGCGTGGTAAATAATAAATAGTATTAACAATCTCATTTCAGTAGCAATAACAATATTGAGGATCTTAAAAATACATTTTGTACTCTATTACTCCCCCCTCATCCGGCCTGATGCCCTAAACCTCCAACCCTCTAGGGGTCGCTTTAAAGCTGTATTGGATCAAGGAGGGAATAAGCACTTCCTGTACAGGTCTACCCGGAAGACGAAGGAACAATCCAATAGCAGGACGGGGTTCGATTGTATACGGAAGACCTTGAATTTTCCCCCGCGTTGAAGTAAATGTTACTCACCGACTGATGTCCTCTTTATGGGCCGTTCGGGAGCACGCTGATCTGAAGCTCGTTTGATCCCGGAGCTTTCTCCACGGGTGTTCGGGAAAGGATTCCGGTGGTGCTTTAGCGGGTTAGCGCTGGATTTCCCAGATGACGCGACTGAAGATATCAGGGGCGCTTTAGTCAACGCATCTGTAAGTTGAAAACAACATTTTAATGTTTAACTCATATAAGACGTACCTATAGTCGTCTGAATGAGGATGGTTTCACTCACCCGCCGTGGTTCTTTTCATTGAAATCTCCGCCTGCTTGTGATGTTTCCTTCCTAGAGACAGTTTGGCCTTAACCCGCAGTGCTGGCGTCTGGACTAGACGGTCCGAGCTGGCCAGGAAGTCTGTTAATTGAAAGAAACAGAAAATGAGAAAATGAAACTGATGTTTTACACTGACATTACTCTGACACAAACAGAAGACTCACCAATGTCCGATTGTGTAAACTGAATGTTTTCAAATTCATCAGCCGTCACTTTTTAATTCAATTCAATTTCAATTCAATTTTATTTGTATAGCCCAATATCACAACAGAGTGTCTCATAGTGCTTTACAAAGTTCACTGAAATAAACAAGTGTAAGCGAACAAACAATCTAATAAAGAGTCCGCCAATGGATCAGTCCGGTGGATCAGTCCGGTGGATCAGTCCGAGGCATCACCTGCCCTTTATGACCCTCCTTCTTCGGGAAGGAAAAACTCAAAAAACCCAGTGGGAAAAGAGAAACCTCCGGGAGCACCACAATGAAGGAGAGATCCAGCTCCCAAGGACGGACAGGCTGTAGCCTTGGACAGACGCACATCCATTGGCTGGTGGAGAACCACATCAGCGGGACCAGGACCAGGATCCATAGGAACCAGGGAACCACATCAGCAGAACCAGGACCAGGATCCACAGGAACCAGAGAACCACATCAGCGGGACCGGGACCAGGATCCACAGGAACCAGAGAACCACATCAGCAGGGCCAGGACCAGGATCCACAGGATCCACAGGAACCTGAGAGATGAGAAAGCACAGAAACGCTCAAAGGAAAAGGAGTGTTACTCTATGTATTAGATTAGATTAGTCTTTATTTATCCCACAGTCAACAACAATTCACACATAGTAGGTAAAAGTATAAATATACTTAAATAAGTTATATATGACTGGAGGAGGAGGTGGAGGAGATGGAGGAGGAGGAGAGGTGAAGAGGAGGAGGAGGAGATGGAGTCAGGTTTTACTGCTCTAGTGAGGACATTTCTGCTTTGTGAGACCGTTTGCAGGTTCAGGTTTTGGGTCAGACTTTTAACCGCAGTAGAGTGGTGTGCTGTCTGTTTATTCTGGACATGCCTTTCTCACAAGAGGAACGAGAGGTCTGACTGTTTGATGCAAATGAATGTATGTTTGGAATGTAGTGAGTTAATTTAGATGTTGACTTTACTGCATATAATGCTGTGTTGTCTGTAAGACCTGTCTAATTGACATTTTATGACACGTTCACACCTCTACTACCGCCAGACACAGAGTTTTAAAAGGTCCCCCACATGCTGCGTCATCATTAGGGTTATAATTAAGAATATCTTTAATTTCATTCCTATAACAGCCTATGATGTCACATCACTTGAATGTGTGTGCGTGCCTGCATGTGTGTGTGCGTGGACAGGGGTCAAAGATCAAGCAGATAGCCACGGACGGAGGGGGCTGAGGGAGTGGGGGAAAGGGGGGGGGTCTGGCTGGAAGGGGGGGGGGCTGAGGAAGTGGAGGGGGGTCAAACAAAGTTCAAGGGGGCATGGTTCCTGTCAAAATCTAGTTTGGGCCTCTGATGGAGGTTTCGTGCCCCTGGTATTCCAGTGGAGGTCTCGTGCCCCTGGCACTCTAATGGCTATTTCGTGCCCCTTGTACTCTGATGGAGGTTTCGTGCCCCTGGTATTCCAGTGGAGGTCTCATGCCCCTGGCACTCCAATGGCTGTTTCGTGCCCCTTGTACTGTGATGGAGGTTTCGTTCCCCTGGTACTCCAGTGGAGGTCTCGTGCCCCAGGTACTCTAATGGAGGTTCTGTGCCCCTGGTATTCCAGTGGAGGTTTCGTGCCCCTGGTACTCTAATGG